>NC_141352.1:33408855-34008855 GCF_057382095.1 Aulonocara sp. 'chitande type north' Nkhata Bay
GTTATGCAGGAACAGTCAAAGACACACCTTCTCATGTTTGAAACCATTGTTTGAAAGGTTCTTTGTGGCACCAAAAAAGGTTCTTCTATGGCATCAGTCTAAAGAACCACGTTCTATTCATTTCTATATAATTCTATTAGACAATAAAGAGTTATCTAATCTAATTATTCATTCAAAACACTTATGCATAGCTGTATTTTATACAGCTCATACAGAATTCAAAGTACAGGTTCATGTGAGTATTTAATGTACGGCTCAGATCTACAGACTTTCAGAGTTTCTAGAGCAGACACAGAGCTCACGTCATAACAGGCTTCAGGCGCCATTTTAGTGACTTTAACAATATATTAAATTTTAATTTCGGTCTAGCTGACATTAGGTTATGTACGCAGCACGCAACTGAACCACATATTTTAGAAGCCAAAGGTTCAAATTAGCTGGGAGCAGCTTCACTTAATTATAACAGTGGTTTTGTTAGGAAAACAGTTTCTGTATACCGGATACTAAATTGCGCTGACCTCAACGGCTAACGTATCTAGCTAATCGCTACTGTTAGCACAACATTAACAGCAAGCTACAATGACGAGTAACAAAAACAAAACAGTAATAAGGTTTTAATGGAAATGTTTTACCTTTTCTAACAGTCCCAGAATCCACAGCTTCAAAGTCCAGCAGGTACTGAAGACTGTTATCCGCCTCGCTGTCACCGTCCGTGAGTTTTTTTCCCCGAAAGGTCAAGGCCTGCCGCTCGCACACTCTGTCTGCGCATGCGCATCCCAACGACTGACCCCCTCCGTCCGCTCCCGGGAGGTTATAGTATGACGTGTTCTGACGTCACTCTCTCTCCCTGTCATTTATTTGGCTCGAAACACATATTAACAAATTGCTCAGTGATGAACAACTACTCAGATCATTTACCTAAGTTGTGATTTGTCAAAACGAAGTGTGTGTTTATTACACTGACATTCTGTTCTGCAATTGTTATTTACTTGTATCTTATAATTTGACTTTACATACTGCTGGGTGGTTTGTAAAGTTTACAATAATTAGTATTATCATTATGCTGTATTTTCAAAAATATATAATAATCTCAAAAGTAATGCCTTGGAGTAGAAAATGGTAATGCTTTATTAAAATTTAAAACTAAAGTACAGTATTTGAATGTGTGTATTGTGTCTACTGTTTGTTAACTCACCATATTCATAATGTGTTTGTGGGGTTAGGGGTGTGTGTGTGTGTGTGTGGGGGGGGGGGGGGGGGGGGGGGTTAGGGTCTTTAGGCTTTGGCCCCCCACCCCTGCCACCAGTATATTTTTAAGCAAATATTTCTAACTTTTATTTGAATATTCAGTTTCCTACCATCTTCTCTTAAAGGGTAATTGCCAGGTAACCTGCCCTCCCCCTTCGCACACACATGCACACAAAGAAAACACACAGTATAATTCACAGCCTCATTATAGTGAATAAATATTTATGCCATTTACACCATCAAACTTAGATTGCTAAGGATGAAGAACCTTTTGTTCTTTAAAGAACCATTTGTAATAGCTGAAGAACCATCCACAAAATAAAAAGGTTCTTTGACGTATGATGGTTCTTTAAAGAACCATGAAGCCATCTGAAGAACCATTTAAGAACCATAATTTTTCTGAGTGCCTCATTGTTACAGAGGAAAGACTCTATAGTGAGAAACAGCTGAGGGGGAAACACTGATCTGGAAACGTCTGAGTGTTACAGAGGATATACATAGCACTGTGGTTCAGTGTCACACAATCACAAACAAATACAGCAAAGTACTAAAAAGGGTGTTGCCTCCAAAGATTGCTTTTACTGGTTTGGAGCTTAGGAGGCTTAATAACAACAGGCATGAATGAAGACAGATCAGAACAGCTGTTTGATCACAGCATCCAGTACCAACACAATCATCCACACTCAAGAGCCTGTTGGCTTCAGAGTCAGCAGCTGAATGTCTAAAATATCAAATGTCATTTTTGGTCCATCAGCTACAGCATGAACTGCTTAAAGTGAGAAGCAGCCTGAAGCCCGACAGATTCATCTTTCCAGACTGAAAATATCTCAGAGTGAACCGAGTGGTGCGTTTTCAGGGTGATCTCACAAAGTCAAATCCCTTTAATGATGTTCTGTCCTGTCTTCCTCTATCAAAAGCACACAAACACTATAAAACATTGTTTCGGTGCTTTGGGGTTTTGTTTTCTACACAGAGGTATAGCACGACTAGACCCTAAAGGCAGGCTGCTCACCTACAACCAGCTCACGAACATCTTTCCAATGGAGCTCGCTGCCTTTCTCGTGGATGAGGGTCACTGTGATCCTCCGCTGGATCCCCTGCAGCAAACATAACAGGAGCTCAGGATCACAGTGAGCACAGCTAGAGCAACATTACGCTTTAAAAGAAGATATTCAACTGTGTACAAAGGAAGCAGTTACCACTGTGTGAGTAATAAGGAAACAACATGTGCACCAATCCTGTACCTGGTGCAGCAGGTAGGTACCATGACAGGGCAGGCCTCCACTGTGATCCACGATGGCTGGGATGTACCTGTGCATGGAGGGAGGAGGTGACACAACATCCCAACTTATAATATTCTTCCTGGAGATCATTTTTATGGTTCCTTTAAAGCTTGTGCGTGAATATAACACTCCAGGTGGATACTCACTCTCCAGTGGGCTCCAGCTCGCTGATCTCAAACCAGACCAGCAGGTCGTACTTGCTGACACACTGACCCAGGTTGGATTTGGTGATGGTGTTCAACTTGGAGGCTGCAACTGGCACACACACACACACACGCACACACACACACGCACACGCACACACGCACACACACACACACACTCAACGTTAACAAGTGGGAATTTTTCTGGATTTAAGAGAAGGTGAATAAAAGTGAGCAGTATTTACTACATGCTTTGGGTGACTAAATGGAGGATGGATAGGTGACATGAAAACACTACTGACCCTTTATACTGAGCCAATAGCTCACACACTTCTATTAAATCTGTCTAAAGAGCCAGTAATCACAGAGGATAGATACTGGAAGAAAACTGAAATGTTAGGAGGAACTAAATCACACATTACAACACCAGTGGCAGCACCCTGCTGTCTCACACATCGGGATCACGGTCCTGTTGAAGCGGGATAATTGCTAAAGCTCACAGTTGCATTCCTCTATACTCAATATGATGGAAAAAAACTATTTTAACAAACAATTAAAAAATGAACAAGTAAAAGATCTACTATAGCCAAAAGAAGACCATTTACAGACTATAGCCCTGTGAACAAGTATTTGCCTCCTTTCTCATTTCCTATCTTATTCCATATTTGTCACACTTACACCTTTCACATCAATACATTTATAACATTAGACAACAATGTCTAATATTCAACGGCAGTTTTCAAGGGCAAAACGCTATCCAAACATACTTGGTCCTATATGAAAAAGTAATCACACAGAAAACCTGATACCTTGTGTGTCACCTCTGACACCAACAGCTGCAGCAAGCGTTTGGTGCTAGAGGTCACATTTGGACTCTGGACCTCTGTGGAGTGTGCACATGATCTCATTACTGTCTAAAAATCCAAGGAGTGCTGAATCATTGAAAAATACACAGTAACAGGTGTGTAGCATCGCTAACTAGGTAGCAACAAGCCTCTAATTGGATAATCCAAATTGTCACTAGGTGTGAATGTGCAAATGAATGTGAGTGCGAATGGTTGTCTGTCCCTATGTGTTAGCCCTGCGATAGACTGGCGACCTGTCCAGGGTGTACCCTGCCTCTTGCCCTATGACAGCTGGGATAGGCTCCAGTGACCCCCGCGACCCTGAAAAGGATAAGCGGAAGCGAATGGATGGATGGAATTTTTCTTCCTTTATGCTTACAGCCACGCTCTTGACACAATCAGGACAAAATGCCATGGCGACTGTCCCTTGGTGACCTTCTTGGTTACTTCATTGCAGATGTTTTTCTATATTGCATAACTACTTTGGAATGATGCATCAAAAATAAATAAATAAATGAATACATGCCAAAAAAAGAAACATTTGTTTTAATGTGGGGTTTGAAAAAGCCCACCTTTTGAATTATAAGCCGTGAAAAATGACAGACTTTTTCTCATTATTTGGTAAGGATTAAGACGCACAAAGAACCAGTAATTCTTGCCCTTCAGCAGTCACAGAGGTTTAAACCATGCTGGTGAAATTAGTGCCATTATCTGACAGGGAGAGGAGCTGCAATATTTTCTATATGGCTCCAAGAGTGATAAAATGCCTCACAGCGATGTTCATAAATGTCAGTCATGCCCTGGCAGAGAACTCCACTGCTGAATTAATATTATATGTCATGTGTTATTTTGCCGGGTTGTTTCCTCCCGTTGCCATGTAAACACAAAATAGTGTATATATATGAATATTTTCAAAAAATGCTCTGTGAGTTCCACATCATAACAGTTATTTACTGAGCAGCTCAGTTAGAACTTGCCACTCACACACTGAGCAGCACTCACTAACTTTCTATTTCTAAACAATTTGTTCACTTTTTATCTCAGGCATGTCTGAAAAGACATCAAATAACTTTTTCCATCGCTTTAAAGATTTGATTCAGAGAAAGCGCACAGGTGGAGATGTAAGTAACTAAACATACTCATTCTTGACTTCTCTGCTGATCAAATGTAAATGTTTCTGAGAGATGTGTTATATTTTGCTGCTTTGCACAGTGTAATTTTTGTGTAAGTCACTGTAGACAGAGCAACTGTCAGCGCTTCACCACAGAGTCCAGGATCCTGGACTTTCACAAAGCTCAGAGCAGTAAGACAAATGTGTTCTTTCAACAGGCAGACACATTGCATATCGCACAGAGACCCAGAGATTATGCTGTGCAACTCCCACCTTTACCTGAGCAATGCGCAGGCTCTCCACAGAGAGTCCAGAGAAGCTGGAACTGTTTGGATGACCCCTTTTGGAATCAGGAGGACCCTGAAAGAAGTCTGAGTAGCCTCAGCTCTGCAGACACACACACACCAAGTGATCTGAGGGCCATTCCTTTCATTGTTAGTCCTGTTGAGATGACACCGCTCACTCCAGTTCCTCCACCTCCTCGAGCAGCTTGTCCATCGCAATTGCGGTTCAAAGGTGATGCTTTTCTTTAGTGGTTACACCTGCTGTTAATCAGTTAGTTTAGATTTTAAAATTTGACACTGTAGATTATCTATTTTAATGCTAAATTACACATTCTTGCTGTCCATTCATTTTATATGCTTTTTTGAAGAAAAAAAAATCAGGAAGAAAAATGTTTATTGTTGTTTTTGTAAGATGTCAATTTGTAGTTATTTAGTTATTTTTTGTCTAAACAGACACGAAGTTCATTCGTGGAATAAGAGTCTTGACAGCAAAAGACAAATTTGGGCCTATTTTGACTCCAAAACCTCCAACAGTTCCCATACCGCAAAAACGAGGACCTCGGCCTGGGACGCTGCTGCCCCGTGCAAAAGTCGTCCCTATAGACAGTAAGTGGTTTTCCTCAGTAACTGTAGAAGATGCTGAATAATCAAACTTTAAATTAAGAGATTTTTTAAAAAGATTTTAATGAACAATTAATCACTGCATCATGCTTCGAATTAGAAGAAATGACAGTTTCTTTTTACTAACCTCGTTGATTATCAGACAAGAAAGCAGACAGTCAGTGCAGTCAGAATAATCCAAGAGAGAGCAGGGTCAAACTCCCGCCTGTAGCTACACCTGTAGAGAGCCTGTCCCACAGCTTTAGTCTGCTGTCTTCATTAGAACTTTAAAATGAATACTAGATCTACTTCTACTGAATGGAGAAAAGGTTCCTGAGAAGAGATTTAATTTTCAGTATGTAAGAAATTTGAGGCGTTTCTGAAGGTACTGTACCATGTTAGAGCATCTTAACATAGAGTCCTTGAATACTAGGCAGTTGTAGAGGATGAGTTACTCTACTTTAAATGACTCCCACCCCTTATTGGAGGATTTCAGCTTCTTCCTGTGGGACAGAGGTTTGCAGACCCTAAATGCAGGCGAAGCTTGAAGAAACAGCTTTGTCCAAGCTGCTATTTTGTTGTCGTTGTAACAAATGACACATGTTTTTTTTCTATATTTTTTAAAAACTGTATTTATTTATTTACTGTACTTATTTCTCTATTTATGACAGTGCTTTTATCTCCTTTTTGCTGTTTTATATGAATTTATCAGTATAGTGTTGTCTAGTTTTAGAAGCTGTGATTAGGACGTCTATTTAAATTTGTTGATTAAAGATCATAATTAGAGATCATAACCTGCCTTTGATTTAGACATGTCTGATATTTTTGTAAACACAAAATAGTGTATATATATGAATATTTTCAAAAAATGCTCTGTGAGTTCCACATCATAACAGTTATTTACTGAGCAGCTCAGTTAGAACTTGCCACTCACACACTGAGCAGCACTCACTAACTTTCTATTTCTAAACAATTTGTTCACTTTTTATCTCAGGCATGTCTGAAAAGACATCAGATAACTTTTTCCATCGCTTTGAAGATGTGATTCAGAGAAAGCGCACAGGTGGAGATGTAAGTAACTAAACATACTCATTCTTGACTTCTCTGCTGATCAAATGTAAATGTTTCTGAGAGATGTGTTATATTTTGCTGCTTTGCACAGTGTAATTTTTGTGTAAGTCACTGTAGACAGAGCAACTGTCAGCGCTTCACCACAGAGTCCAGGATCCTGGACTTTCACAAAGCTCAGAGCAGTAAGACAAATGTGTTCTTTCAACAGGCAGACACATTGCATATCGCACAGAGACCCAGAGATTATGCTGTGCAACTCCCACCTTTACCTGAGCAATGCGCAGGCTCTCCAGAGATAGTCCAGGGAAGCTGGAACTGTTTGGATGACCCCTTTTGGAATCAGGAGGACCCTGAAAGAAGTCTGAGTAGCCTCAGCTCTGCAGACACACACACACCAAGTGATCTGAGGGCCATTCCTTTCATTGTTAGTCCTGTTGAGATGACACCGCTCACTCCAGTTCCTCCACCTCCTCGAGCAGCTTGTCCATCGCAATTGCCTGTTTTCTCTGCTAAACATTCAGGAGCAGGTCGGTTCAAAGGTGATGCTTTTCTTTAGTGGTTACACCTGCTGTTAATCAGTTAGTTTAGATTTTAAAATTTGACACTGTAGATTATCTATTTTAATGCTAAATTACACATTCTTGCTGTCCATTCATTTTATATGCTTTTTTGAAGAAAAAAAAAATCAGGAAGAAAAATGTTTATTGTTGTTTTTGTAAGATGTCAATTTGTAGTTATTTAGTTATTTTTTTGTCTAAACAGACACGAAGGTCATTCGTGGAATAAGAGTCTTGACAGCAAAAGACAAATTTGGGCCTATTTTGGAAAAACTGCAGCATTTCCAGGATGGGATTGTAACCTCACCTGGACACACAGTACCAACCAAAACATTTACTGCAGTAAAGCCTTTGACTCCAAAACCTCCAACAGTTCCCATACCGCAAAAACGAGGACCTCGGCCTGGGACGCTGCTGCGCCGTGCAAAAGTCGTCCCTATAGACGGTAAGTGGTTTTCCTCAGTAACTGTAGAAGATGCTGAATAATCAAACTTTAAATTAAGAGATTTTTTAAAAAGATTTTAATGAACAATTAATCACTGCATCATGCTTCGAATTAGAAGAAATGACAGTTTCTTTTTACTAACCTCGTTGATTATCAGACAAGAAAGCAGACAGTCAGTGCAGTCAGAATAATCCAAGAGAGAGCAGGGTCAAACTCCCGCCTGTAGCTACACCTGTAGAGAGCCTGTCCCACAGCTTTAGTCTGCTGTCTTCAGACGACTGGTAAGAAACGTAGTAAGGAGACATTAAATACTGCACAGAAACAGTGCTGCATAATGTGGCTGTGTTATTTGTGGTGTTCCTGAAGTCGTGTTCAATGTTGTGTTGTGTAAATACAGGATTAAGAAAAGACACGGCTTGCAAACTATTCAGTCTCTGGCAAAGCACCACTCGGACATCCTGAAGACTAAACTACATGAAGTGTGTCTGGTCCTCATTGAGGAGGTATTGCACACTTTATGTTTCTTATATGCGTTTCATGCAGCTAGTTTCCCTTCAAGTGCATACTACAGCCTCAACTGATGATTTTCACTCACATTTTAGGTGAAAAACCAACGCTCAGCAATAGCCTTTGAGGCCATACATGCCATCAATGAGCTCTACATTCAGCTCCAGAGAACAATGGACCCAGAAGTTGAAACAACAGGCCGAGCTCTATTGCTGAAGCTTGCAATGACCAACAACAACTTTCTACATCAGGAGGTCAATCTGGCGCTTGATGCCATGGTGGAAAATTGCAGCCATGGACGGATTCTGAGCGCTCTGTTTAACACAGGACTGACGTAAGAGGAGAGAAGAAGCTGTAGTGATTTTATTAGAAGACATGAAAGAGAGATCATGTTCACTGAGTTGTGTGTCTAATATTGTCCTTGCTCAGCCATCGCTGTGTTGCAGTGAGGAATAGCACGGCTCAACACCTGCACCAGCTGGCTGACAAACTTGGAGCAGCCGTCACCCTGAAAACAGGAACCTTCACTGAAAGATTTCTAATTGCTGCCTCTAGAATGGCAGGGGATGCTGCACCTGAAGCCAGGTGGGTACTTTTAAATGGGTTTGAAGTGCATTAATGTTTTATTTTCTGTGAGTTTACACAATTAATGAAAATTAATGACAACTGTAATCTTCCACAGGTACCATGGGCGAACAATCATTGAGAAACTGACCCTTCACAAGGACTTTATGAATTTGTGGGTGAAGATTGTCCCTGAAAAAGACAGGCGTCCTGTGGAGAAGAGCCTGAAAAAGACAGGCGTCCTGTGGAGCGCCTGAAATTCAAAAGACATCTGTCCAAAAGTAAGAAAACGTCACACTTCAAGACTGACTGATGGCTTGGACCACTGGAACTATCATCTTCATGTTTTTTCTCTTTCCTTTCTTTCCAGACTGCCGGGATTTCTTGGACGCGTGTTTAACCAAAGTCCCGGAGACGCGGCCGACGCTGGAGGAGCTACAGCATCACACTTGGCTGAGATAAGCCTATCACACACACACACAAACACACACAATTCAGACGTTATCATTTATGTGTGATGTATGAATTACCTTTCTTTTTTTCAGGAAATAATTTTTTTTAATTGGCCCACTTTAAATTTCAGTGTTTTGGAATTCCTGTAACCCCCCCCAGCCATCCCAGGAAAGGGGATCTCTCTTTGAATGGGCTTTCCCGAGGTTTCTTCCCGTCAGTCTGGCCCCCCCAGGGGAGTTTTTCCTCGTCTTCATAGAGAGCTTGGGCTGGCTCAGGAGCTCCATCAAAACTGTCTTTATTTAATTACTCTAATGTAATCATATACTTTAAAGTAATCAAATAAAAGACAGTAAAAATCTGAAGACTTGAAGTAAACTTCCATTAAAATAAAACTTGTTTAATTCATCTTTGCTGAGGATACTGTGTTATTACTATTTCAAGGATTATGTCAGAACACCGGATACTGGTACCCATCCCTACCCATCACTAGGGAACAGAACAAACCAGACATCAATTACAACAAAAATGACACTGACCCAGCCAGCATGACTCGTCTGCCTTAAGAAATGTTTAGCAATATTACAAATTGGGTGATATGCCTTAAAGTAGCTTCTCATGTGTTCAGCATTGACCTGTATGCATTTTCCCCTTCTCAACCTCATACCAGTGATACTGAGTGGGGTGAGGGAGGAGTAGCTGTCTCTCATTTTTATAGATCCCATACTGGCCCATCAGGCCATTGATGGCAGAACTAGCTTTTCTGTTCCACTACTGGCCATGACCATTGCCTTTGAACATTGACTTGGCGTGATTTTTTTCTTCCACATCCCAAATGGTCAGCACTCTGGGCGTGGCACACGAGTGGCTGATTTAAAATGAAGCAGGTCTCTCTCTGAGAGTCATTGTGAACATTCAGAATGCTAGATCACTTTCTACATGCTCATTTTATGAAGTATTTGAGAGATTCCTTATCTATACTCTGTTTAGGGATGGGTATCGTTTAGGTTTTATCCGATACCGGTACTTTTGAAACTGTGCGGGTGCTTAAATGGTGCTCTAACCGTTGCTTCCTTCTCTCACCCCAACCGGTCGCAGCAGATGGCCCCGCCCCTCCCTGAGCCTGGTTCTGCTGGAGGTTTCTTCCTGTTAAACAGGAGTTTTTCCTTCCCACTGTTGCCAAAGTGCTGCTCATAGGGGGTCATATGATTGTTGGGTTTTTCTCTGTATCTATGAAGCGCCTTGAGGCGACTTTTGTTGTGATTTGGTGCTATATAAATAAAATTGAATTGAATTGAATTGCTTAAAGAATGGAGAACACAAACTTTGTCCAAAAACCTCTTATGTTTTTATTTTTAGCAGTCTCTTTTTTCTGCAAAATGATAACCAAGTTAGCCTTTTCTTTTGATACAACATACCTACTTTGTTTGGAACCGGTGAATAATGGAAAACATGTTTAGCTGTTTGTTTTTTTTGTAAAAAGATAACGGTGTTAGCTTTTTCTGCAGCTACAGGGCATGTATGGTATCACTCTATCAAACAAGAAGACAGTCGCATGTAACTACGACGGTGTTTGCTAGTTCACCTTACATGCATTAATGTAATAACGTGGTTAGCCTACTCAACGTAAATTACACATGAACAACATTAAGCTCCTCACGCAGAGAAGAACGGTTGCTGCTGCATCATCATCCGTCTGCTACACTGGCAGGGCTAGGGGCCAGGACTCTCCTCTTCGGGTTTTTGGGGGATGTTGCTAACTCCAGGTCCAATAACAGGCAACCCACCCGCAGCAGATGTGCTCGGTGTGAAGTCTGGCAGCAAGCTATCAAATACGGCGCATTTCTCTGCTTTTAAAAAAACGCTATTGCGTTGCCAGGTCTTTCATTGGATTCGAGGTGTTACTTCCTTTGCACAGTATCACAGTATCACCTTAAAGCACTTGTTGCTGCTGAGTTTGCATATTTTGCTGTGAAGTACAGCCAGACTTTTGACCGCTTTGCCTTGGACATTTAATCTGTAGCTCTGCTCTCAAAGAACATACGTACCTGGACCCGCCTACTATCCTCGGAAACGTAAAATGATTGGCTAGAATCCAAAGTGTATGACATCTCAAGAAAAAAAAAAGCCACCCGTATCCGGTATACCCGCACCCAATGTTCCCTCTAATTTTTCATGTGTCTGAGCGAACACAGAAACTCCCTGAGCGATCCCTTGGACCACTGTGAGCAACAGCAGACGTGTGCACTGTGGTGACGCCAGCATTGAATCCATGCAAGTTACATGGTTTATTAAAATAATAAAATTACAGCATTTACATTTATGTTAGACTACTTTTAATTAACTATTTTAGCCCACTTACAATGAAAATTTAAAAAAACAAAACAAAAAAATCTTGTTCATGACCTGTGTAGCATGTTAACACTATTGGAAGTAAAAATAACTTGAACTCCAATTTTGAAAACACAAGTTTCTTTTGTTTTTTTTTCATAAAGCTCTGACTTGTATTATGAGTCTGTGGTCTGGGAGAGAGTCTGTAACTCTGTCTGCAAAATACAGTAAATAATGACCAATGTTGGGTAATTAATTATATAGTTACTTCTTCAAAAAAGTAACTGAGTTATGCAAACAACAAAGTTTTTTGCAGCTGTTTACCTAAAAATGCAGCCAAGGCGTTTTTTTAAATAAACATTTTAAATTATTTAGAGAACAATCATCAAATTGCATCAAATCTGATGCCACACAAATTATTTGTGCCACTCCAAAAATAATTTCTGTCAACTATGAGATGAAGGAGAACAACAGCCTGATACCTGCAGGCCTGACAGCAGCAGATGTGTCACTGCTGTAACACCTGTAACACTCAGCAGTCGCCTCATTGTTCTGACACACACTAAACGTCGCCACGCCGCTTTGCTCGCTAAAACACCGGTGTCGGCACATAAGGACGCTGTCAGAGCCTGTCAACGACATTGATTAGCTGCGTATATACGAATGTGAATCGCATTACTGGCTGGATCCCATACGGGAGCAGCCAGTCACTGACTAACACTGCAAAACAGACTTGTTAAAGTATTGATTTTAATTTCAATTCAGGTTAGATTTTTTTTTTTGTGCGCAACGCAGATTTTCTGTGCGCAGAGACCGTGCCAGCAGTGCGCAATTGTGCACACACACAGCTTCGAGGGAACATTGCCGGTACCCATTCCTAACTCTGTTCCACATGTGTTATGTTTCCTTCAGGATTAGCTAAATAAGAGAGGATTATTTTCCATTTATTAAACTGCATTTAGCTACTCTTTCGTATCACATTTACTTTGGGAATGCACCAATTGGTCCACATCCTGTTTATGCAGGGCCCACTTTTAAACGGTAAATTGCTGAAAATGTAGCCATATATAGCGCTTTTCTGTGTCTTGCACTCCTTTGCATAGATTGAAGCATCTGTGTGTTCCTGTTTTGTTGAGTGTATCTGTCTGTGTGGCTGTTGAAGGCTACTGAGAGTGTGACCTTCACAGTTCACCAGAGGACCATCTATTACATTTGTTAGGTTATGCGTTTTTGATATTATTGCATCCTCACTGGCACACTCAGTCCTTAGTGTGGGCTTACCCTGCTCCATACCTTGTTAAGGATAAAGAACTTACAACCTGGAAGTAGATTATATCTCCCATAGTGAGATACAGAGAATGGTTGCTTACCAGGGTAACTCTGGTTTTCTGAAACCCAGGTGATGTTTGGTTTTCACCTCCAAACAATCGCAGTCAGAGATCAGGTGAAAGAGGAAAGAGGAAAGAGCAGAGAGCGTCAAAATAAAAGGGAAATTATGGGAGCAAACACCAGAGTTTAACAATTGTTCATCACTAAATACAGTACAGATATTTTAATAAGGAGAGGTTATTTGAAAGAATGAAATTGATTTACTGATGAACAGAATTTAAACAGGTGATTTGCCGTTAGACTCAGATGGCCTATCTCAGCGGAACAGAACCCCGTCTGTGAAAAGGATTAGAGCAGGAGCCCCGAGAGCCTGGAAGCTGGTGGTGGAATGGTTGAATGGAGCATGAGTGATGAGATGAGGCGTGTACAAGGAAGAATAACCGAGGACACAGCATGAATGCTGATTGGCCTGGAGAAGGTGATTGGACTAGACCACTTCAGGAACGCCTTTAGCCACACCTCACCAGGTGTAGACAATCGGCAGTTAAACCTAGGCAACACCTGAAGACAACTGCATTTCCACTGTAAGGAGTGTAAGGGTTGCAATGGGCTGTAACAAAGGACAAGCACAGATGAGTCCACTATCATAGACTGGAACATCATTCATAACTTTTTATGTTATAAAGGGGGTGGCAGTAGAGCTTCTGTGATTGGTCACATCAGAGAGTGCTTGGTTATCAGAGAGTTACCATAGTAACCAAAGGTTTTAAAGATTGCAATATAGCTATTGTTGTCCAGAGGGGCCGATGGTGCGATATGGCAGCCTCGCTTCTGTCAGTCTGCCCCAGGGCAGCTGTGGCTACAACTGTAGCTGCCTCCACCAGTGTGTGAATGTGAGAGTGAATGAATAGTGGCATTGTAAAGCGCTTTGGGTGCCTTGGAAAGCGCTATATAAATCCAATCCATTATTATTATTATTATTATTATCAAATCAACAAAATATTAAAGAATCATTAAATATGTGGAATAGTTCATTCTTTCCTTTTTTCATCAGTGGTTTACACACTGGCTTGCAGGCAAAATGTCACTGGTTCGATTGCAACCGGAGATACAAATCAGGGTTGTGCCTGGAAGGGCATCTGGTATAAAACTCTGCCGTATCAAAAGATGCTGAGCTATCAGGTGTGGTGACCCCTTGTGACAAGGGAGCAACTGAAAGTGAAACACTGTTTTGCTTTGTCTTTGTGTAAAGTGTCCTTGAGTGTTTTGAAAGGCGCTTAATAAAATGTATTATTATTATTATTATTATTAATGTTTTGTATAGAATCATAACAAAATGTGAAAAGTTCAAAAGACTATGCGGCTGTTTAGCTGTGCCTGTCCGTCTGCCATCAGCTGAGAGAGATGCCGGTCAACTCTCTGGAGAAGCCGTGGACGGTAGACCCCTCTGAGGTGGCAGAGCGGCGGGATCTTAGGGACAGTCGCCTGGTGTTCAGCATCGATCCACGCGGCTGTGAAGATGTAGACGACACGCTGTCTGTACACAAGCTCCCCAACAGAAGGCTGGAGCTGGGAGTTCACATTGCTGATGTCACTCACTTTGTCAAAGAGGGTTCGCTCACAGACTTGGAGGCACGTTCAAGGTGAGGAACTGGTTGGAGTGGTTGGGTAGAGTAGGTGGGATATAAAAGGATAAAAGAAAATTACAGCATCTTGCATAAGTGTTCAGAGGAACTTTCAGAAGTACAAAGAGGCAAGAAAGTTGTTGCCTGAATTAATGTTGCATCAGCAGCATGCCTTGTAGCGCAATTATAAATAACACAGAGGGCCACCTTAAATAAGGCTCGTGTCTGATGTGAAGCATTAAGCCTTAAATGTCTATCATTTAATCACATGTAGAAGGACTTCACAGGGTCCATGATGGCTTTGAAAGTATCACTGGCACCAGGAATTGAACCAATGGTCAGCACATTGTTGGTTCAATCCCTGATGCCTTCGGGCTTCATGTTAAAGTCACCTTGCACAAAATACTTAACCCCCAAATTTCCCTGGATGCATCCGTTAGTGTGAGTGTGCATGTGAGAGAAAATGCTTAAAGGTATAGACTAACGCGCTGTATGAATATGTGTGCGAATGGACGAATGCTGGTCGTGCTAAAAGGTGGTTGGGGTTCTCACAGTAGAGAACTGCTACACACAGAACACAGTGGTCCATGTTGTTACGAAGAACTTGTGCTCATTTTGAGTACGATGCCATTAACAGGACAGGGGAATGTTTCCGCTGTGGGAAAGCCTGAGTGATTTTCACTGTGGCCTTCATAAACATATATTACTACGGGACATGGCAGCCATACTTGTACACAACATTCAACCAGAAGGTCATGCAGCAAAAAAAGGAAAAATGAGTCCGCTTCCAACTAAATTAGTTTTATTCTACTGAGTGGTAGAAGTAAAGAACAGTGTGTCACACATCATTTGTTTTCAGATCCCCTTTGTACAGTTACGGGTGTCAGGAAAACACCGGAGGTCACATGATGGCATGTGACCTTGAGTACCTGATGTTAATGGTTTGTCTATAATTGGCTTTCAGTGCATCTTATTAATAAAGAGGATGATGATACAAGACAGTTGAACCACAGTAATAGAACAAGAAGATATTCATCTGTGTTTATGTCCAGATATATGCACATGTTCTGATTTATTTATTTATTTTGTGCTGTATTGTACAAATGAATAAAACTGAGTTTAAAATATCTGCAGTAAATGAAGTGAAGGTCGGGGCTGCAAAAGTAATGCTTGCACTTGATCTCCACAAATTTTCCTTCCTGGGAACATGCAGCGATGACACCATGTGACAGGGAAGCAGCCCAAAAAAATTTGTGTCACAGCTGAACGGCCGACAAATCTGCAGCAAATGCATTCTGCTGTCATCTCGGTGTAATCTCGCTATAATCCAAAATCTCTACGGAATTCTTTCAGCACCTTGTTGAGTCTTGGAAGTGAAGAAAGGAGTGTTCAGAAGGCAGAAGTGTCTAACCCAGTGCTAATAAAATGTATCTGATAAAGTGTAGTCTGCAGATAAATTAGTAAGAAGGTCCATGAAGTGCATGTCGTTTTTTAAAGGCAGCAGCAGCAGCAGCATGTACAGAAGATGATTGAGAGCCGAGTGAGGAGAGAAACTCCGTGTAGACTGTTAACAACGTGCACTTATAAAATAATACTGAAATCTTACTATATATTTTTTATGTTGTGATTTTTAATGTAGTTTTGGTCCTCTGCTTTCTCTCTGACTTACTCTAAAATTCCATTTTACATTTCATAGCTGTCCACAAAGCAGCGTGCAGATCACCCACCTGTCCAGCTCGCCTCCACACTTTAAAGAAGTAAATTAAAATCTCATGATTGTGGTTTGAAGCCTTAAATTCTATTTCAGAAAATGGGGAATATTTATTAAATCATAAGAAAAACATTTTGCTTATTTATTTCATCCTTCCTGACTTATTAATAAACAGAAGGATGAAAATGACAAAGGTGGAACAAACTCTGAATATTTAGTACTTATTTTCAAATTATGTCTCACTTTTGATTAGAAAGAAGATGATAAAGCTGCTGCTTTGATCTCATTGCCTTTTTATATTTATTATGTCACTTCTTAAGGGCTACAACCTACTACCTGGCAGACCGCAGGTACGACATGCTGCCTGCTATTCTCAGCGCAGACCTTTGCTCACTGCTGGGAGGTGCTGACAGGTTAGTAGACTTCCCATCACACGTTTCATTTTCATATGCTTAAAATGCATGCTAGTTGTGTAACTGACACTTTCAAATTCAGGTATGCAATGAGCGTGCTTTGGGAGCTTGACGCAGAATCCCTTGAAGTCCAAGAGGTCTGGTATGGTCGTACACTCATCCGCTCCTCCTATCAGCTCCACTACGAGCTGGCTCAGGCGCTCCTCAACGGAGAACAGGTTGAGGTAGCGGAACTGGCCAACCTGGGTCCTCAGGAAAAGGGTTCTAAGCTAGCTCAACTCACTGAGGCACTTGAGATGCTCACACATGTAGCCAGACATCTTCGGGCAAAGAGGGACAGAGGAGGAGCGCTGGAGCTGGAAGGAGTGGAGGTATGATTGGTTTCTTGTATCTTCATAGAGTATTTTGTGTGTTTTGGTAATGTGTGTACTTAACAGTAAGACTATATAAATAAAGACTGCAAACATTTAAGGTTCATGTTCTTAATTGAAAGCGTAAGCATGTTATAGCTGAGTGTCTAACCCTAACACATCGTCACTACTGACGTCTAACATACGACACAAAATGATTCAATGAATCTGAAGTGAATCAAACAAAGTAAACCGTGCACATAGCTTCAGTGGAGAGAAATCCATTCTGCACATTAAAAACTGGAACCACTATCTTTCTCGCACATTTCAGCTGCAGAAGATTCTCCCTTCTAAGCTTCTGTCTAAGTGAAAGTTTGACTTAACCTCTGTGTTTGGTCATTTTGTCAGATGACATCATGGTTAGAAAATTCAGTATCAGTCACCCCGAAACACTTCATACAGCCGAGGGGAGGAAATCAGGTCAAAAGACACCTGTGGAAAAGGGCCAGGGATTAATGATAACTAATGATTAAATGGAGATTGGTCTATAAACATGTAGTCAGTGATAATGATGACAAAGAGGTGATGATGATGTTCGGCGTCATCATGAGAATCCCCCAGCTGCCACGGTCTATTGCAGCATAACTAAGGGAGGATTCAGGGTCACCTGGTCCAGCCCTAACTATATGCTTTAGCAAAAAGGAAAGTTTGAAGCCTAATCTTAAAAGTAGAGATAGTGTCTGTCTCCTGAATCCAAACTGGAAGCTGGTTCCACAGAAGAGGGGCCTGAAAACTGAAGGCTCTGCCTCCCATTCTACTTTTAAATACTCTAGGAACAACAAGTAGGCCTGCAGAGCGAGAGCGAAGTGCTCTAATAGGGTGATATGGTACTACAAGGTCATTAAGATAAGATGGGGCCTGATTATTTAAGACCTTGTATGTGAGGAGCAGGATTTTGAATTCTGGATTTAACAGGAAGCCAATGAAGGGAATCTGCTCTCTCTTTCTAGTCCCTGTCAGGACTCTTGCTGCAGCATTTTGGATCAGCTGAAGGCTTTTCAGCGAGTTTTTTGGACATCCTGATAATAATGAATTACAGTCGTCCAGCCTGGAAGTAATAAATGCATGAACTAGTTTTTCAGCGTCACTCTGAGACAGGATATTTCTAACTTTAGAGATGTTGCACAAATGGAAGAACGCAGTCTTACATATTTGTTTAATATGTGCATTGAAGGACATGTCCTGGTCAAACATGACTCCAAGGTTCCTCACAGCGTTACTGGAGGCCAAGGTAATGCCATCCAGAGTAAGAATCTGCTTAGATACCATATTTCTAACATGTTCAGGACTCAGTACAATAACTGAATGAATTTAGACGCAGGAGTCTTCCAGGTCTTTATGTTTAGTTTGGTTTTTTGCTGTGTTATTTACAGAATTACAGATGGATACCATATATTTCTTTTCATCGATAATAAATTATAGTACGGTCTAATAGAGACGTTATTTTTAAAATCAGGCGTCTAAGCAGAACACGTTCCTCAGCAGAAAACATTTTATCAGAAAGTCATTTCAGTGAGAATATTGGAATAAAGAAACCAAGCACTCCACTGTGAAACCACTGACAGTTTTCACATTAGATCACAGCCATTTATCTACAGCGGCTGGTCGGCCATCTGTTAAAACCTCATATGGACAATTCCTGTTGTTCTATAAGATGCTCTCTAATAGGATGTCTTGGATTTATTTATTATTCAGTTATTGCATTCCTGTTATGGCTGTACGCACACAGAATATTGATATGAAGTAAAAATGATTCTCTCGGGTTGCTTCTGGGATAGTGGAAAAACCAATATATTTCTAAAAGTGTGTTTAATGATTGAGCTGCCACCCAAAAATCAAGTTCTTATCTTGACAAAGCTGGATTATTGACCGCTGGTGAAACATCAGTTGTCCTGAAGGATAAGGACAACAGATGTTTCATCTTGATCTATTATATAAAACGGCCAAAACTGTGTTCAAATCCAAACTTTCTGGCTTCTTTTGGTTCCTGCTGAAGTGCTTTGGGTCCCCTCAGTTCATCCTTAGTCTGAGAAAAGTTTTGTTCTCTCTTTAAGGCACATTTCCTTTGAGCTAACTTAAACTCTGATTGGCTGTCCACTATAAACAAAAAGCATGAACAGCAGATCGGTGGAGTTTCTGTGCCCATGAGCAGAGCTGTGTGCCTGTTAGGGATATGTGTTCTTACTGGTATGATAGAGAGCTGAACGTAGGAAAGACAGTAGACTGTTTTCAGGTTGAGATTCATTCACATTTGGTTCTCCGTGCAGCATTTGTTCCGGTGGAATGGTGCATGTTCAACTGAGTTAAAGTAAACTGTAGTAAAATGTGGCCCACTGATGCATTTTCATATTCTTTTTCATTGAAGTCACGTTAGAAGCATTTTCCCTTTTCAGGTGGGTGCCCAGCTGGATGAGGAGAGGAACATTACGGCCCTGGTCCCTCGTCAGCCCCTGGAGGTCCATGAGACCGTGGCAGAGTGCATGATTTACGCCAACCACTGGGTGGCCCGCAAGATCCAGGAAGCTTTCCCCAACCAGGCCCTTCTAAGGTGTCACCCACCACCACAACAGGAGCTATTCAACCAGCTGGTGGACACTGCAAAGGCCAAAGGTTTCACCATTGACACCAGGTAATGTTTTTGACTGTTCAGTATAGAAACTGAGGAAATGCATATTGTAGTCCAACGCACATCATGTTCAGACACACAAGTGTGTGAACCTGAAATGTTTGATAACACGGGGACACACTCAGGTGTCACATGAGCAGTCAGACAAGAAGAAGACATGTTCCTTCAGCTCAGGTTGAGGTTGAAGCCAAATATGCTTCCAAACCAAAGACTAGAACATATGATGAAGCATATCTTGCCTTTGGCTTCAGCTTCACAACAGCTGTCGTGGCAAGGTCGGTCTCCCCGACAGAATTAGTTTCCCCTGCGTCGGGAGCACACGCTGGGCTGTCCAAATCACGGACAAACAGGATCCCACATTCTTGATTTTCAGTTCACAAACACTTCTTATAACGACTAACTACTCCTGAAACTTTGGAGGTTTTAGCTCTTTACACAGTAAAGTTACAGGATAAATATAATTATCAGGCAAAATGTCCTTCGTTTGTTAAAATAATCCCGTCTGATACCACGAGAGGACAATAAATATTTCATTTTCTGTTGTAACCCTTAAACTGAATGGTAATGTAACGACACTCAGGTTTCACTTTTTTACAAAACTAAAACATCACTACTTCCACGTCTGACTGTTTGTAATGGAGGCGGCGTAACCTGGATCCACACTCCGTGCCCAGCGAACGCTCGCCACGCAGGGGGAACACATGCTGTCGGCGATGCCGACCTCGGCACAACGCTGATCCTGCCGCAGTTTGTTCCCCGGTTCAAATCCCGGACAAACAGGATCCCACAGCTGTTTATGCTTTTAAACCCGTTTTGCACAGAGAGCAGTGTTGAATATTCTCACACGGGAACAAAACAAACAACTCAAATAATTAAAGATGGTTTGTTTTTCTGTTTTTTAAAAGAGGCAGTGATTTATTTAATTACAACCTGTAATCTATTACAGTTAACTTTTATTTGTTTAACTGTTTACAAAAGGTCTGAGGATCTGAGGCGTGGAATGAACTGCAATGGAGTTTGAAAACAAAATATGAATGTGCGGTTGGAGGATTGTGGGGGGGGGGGGGTTAAACCAACAGCAGAACCGGTCCCAGGACAAGAGACATGGTGATGCAAGTAGCTTTGTGTCACTGACTGCTGAGATGAGAGGCCTCACTCATCCCTGGTTTCTGGCTCTGTTCCTTCAGGTCCAACAAGGCTTTAGCTGCCTCACTGGACCGAGCTGTGGACCCACAGGACCCCTTGGTGAACAGGTTGTTCAGAATGATGGCCACCACTGCTATGTCACAGGCTCTGTACTTCTCCACTGGTGCTCATCCTCAAGACCAATACTACCATTATGGTACGATACCGCTGCACAGCTTTTATTGGCTGCACTAGAGTTTCAGTGTGACTGTGGGTCAGTCCATCCATCACACGTCTGCACACACTTGTCCAACGTCTGTTGTTTGTGAAGAATTATTCGACTGAGAACTAGAAAGAAGGCTAACGTGCTGATATTTGCTTCGTTGTCGTAGGTCTGGCTCTGGATCGCTACACACACTTTACCTCACCCATCCGTCGGTACGCAGACAT
Organism: Aulonocara sp. 'chitande type north' Nkhata Bay; assembly: GCF_057382095.1. Classification (NCBI taxonomy): domain Eukaryota; kingdom Metazoa; phylum Chordata; class Actinopteri; order Cichliformes; family Cichlidae; genus Aulonocara; species Aulonocara sp. 'chitande type north' Nkhata Bay. Next base: position 33,429,984 of record NC_141352.1, read on the forward strand.
TGTCGTGCACCGCCTTCTTACCGCAGCCCTGCACATGCAGAGGGGCGTTGTATCTGGTAAAGCACCAGCCAGTAACAAAGAAGTGGAGGAAATGGCTCACCATGTCAACAGCAAGAACAGGGTCAGGGGTGTTTTATTGTTTGTGTTTTTCAATGATTCACCTCTTACTCTATTAACAGAAGCTGTGCTGACGTCTGTGTTTCATTTGCAGGCAGCACAGGCAGCCCAAATGCGATCCACAGCACTGTTTCAGTGTCTGTTTTTCAGAGAACGAGACCCTCAGACAGACCCGTGCTGTGTGGCTGACGCTGTTGTCTACTCCATTCGAGACAACGGTGTCTTGGTGTTTATCCCAGAGTAAGAACCTTCAGTCCTGTGTTTTGTTCTGCAGTCTTCTTCTTTTCCTTTGTTTAATGGAGCTGTACAGCAGCTCACAGACGGCCAACCACTCGTGTATTTTTAATAGACGAATTCAAAGTTTATGACAATGAATGAATTTGTTGGAAGATGTAATTGCACGCTAATCAATGTATATTTAACAGTATACACGCTAGTTTTATTTTCTCTTAAAAAACCTCAAAATGAGTTTTAAATTGTATAAATTTACTAAACTAATTCCTTAAACATTTATTGTGAGCAGGGAAAATCGGCTAAAACCCCGAATCTTTTCTCTACCAGGCTTTAAATAAGTTAATTGCATTGCTGAAGTTGAGTCTGTGGGGAGGGACGGTGCTTTGGAGCCAGCCTTGTGTTTGTGGCACTTCTACGTTAGCTTAGCTAACCTCTGGAGGTTGCTGCTTGTTTATTGCAAGGAAAGTGTAATTTAATAACATCAGTGTTCTCCATGCTTGTGGTGTTACAGGGATATGCAATATTAACAGTTTATTAAAATGTAACCTGTGGTCATTTTGAGAAGGCTGTAGAATCCATGTAATGATTAAAATCACAGGGCGCAAAGCAGGTTGAGTAATATCACTGAGTAAGTAAGGCTGCCTCTGACCACAGCCATGTTGTTCACAGGTATGGTGTGAGGGGGCCTGTGTATCTGAAGAACAAAGAGGGCCTGGTGGTGGTAGCGGGACAGGACGGCAGCTGTGATTGGCAGGGTGGCACTGTGCGAAAATACCCGGACCGCATTACCACCACCTCCAGCTGTGGCACCTCCACCTTCAAACTGTTTGACCACATCACCGTAAGTCACAGAAAACGCTAATCAATCATTTTAGAAGGTTTCCAGCAATGCAGCGCCTAAAGGCGACGATTCCAAATATATATGCATGAGTGTATATGAATCACAGGTTCATACGACTACTGGATCTTTTGTGGTCCAACATTAAGAGACGTTTTATGATCTTGTTGTGATAAAGTGTTGTGTGGTTGCTGCTTTGTTAGCTAATCTCAAGGTAACAAAACGTCAGTAAGATGAATGAGACGAAAATGATTCCTGAAAATAAATCATTTAAAGTTATTCAGTTTATTGTTTTTAAATATTATATGAAAACAAAAACATAAGTGTGGGGGGGGGGGAGGCTCTCCTCCAAGACAAGAAATGTAATGCTTCCAGTTTGTGGCGTTTCTACACAAACCTTTTTGTAAAGGGAGATAAAAAATGACAGTGGGCGGTAATTGTTTTCACATAAACGCCTTTAAACGCTGCACGGTCGCACTCTCTCTCTCGCACTCGATAAATGATCCATTGTTGCTCTGCACACGTTTGTTACCACAAACGTCGCATGCACTTATGTCATTGTCATGAGACACTCTTGCAAACAAACTCACGGTTTAGTAACACAGTAGAGCAGCGTGTTTACGGGACAGTAACAGTAATCTAATTACCTTTTTTGCAACAGTAATCCCTTACTTTACTCGTTACTTGAAAAAAGTAATCTAATTATGCGTTGCTGCCCATCACTGGCGTCAAGTTATATTAAGTTCAGGCATGTTACACACGATGATTGTGAGGAATAAGTGCATGTGATTTAAGCAAAAAGAGCAGGAAACATTACCCTAAGGTTAGCTAACAAAAAGAAACTGAAGTAACGGTGTGTTATTCTCACATCTTTGGCTTTAAGACATGAAAAAGTGACAGAGTACTGCTGCTTCCACTGTTATCAACATCTTTTCTTTCTTTCATGGACTTATCCTGGGGTCATAAATGTCAAAGGGCAAAGGCAATGCTAACAACATAGCTTACTGATGGATGATGATGGATGACACATGTGGCCAAAACAAGATAGAAAGAAACATTAGCCCAAACACAAGTTGTCCACCACAGCATTGACTGCTGTCAAGCTATGATCATATCAAACAAAGAGATGATGATGATATTCAACAAACAAATCAACAAAACAACAACCTCACTGTGACACTTGACCGAGGTCACAGTGTTAATGAATGTTTTTCTCCCCCTCTGCTCCAGTCTCCACGTCGTGTGAATGTTAGAAAGCACAGTAAAGAAAGTTCGTGTACGGATGGATGAACGTTTGTTACATTGGATACGTGTGTGTAACATACGTATCCAATTTATCCTATTTATGAACAAAATTGTGGCACAGTCGGAAACTTCTCCACTCTACACCACTGTCTACTTAGCTGTGACGCTGCGCACAGTGCTGAGAGGACTGCTGTTATATATTACGTCACAAACCTTAAGTGGGCCTGTCTTTGCATAGCATTCCATTAGACTATTTTCAGTAGGTGCCATTACTGTGTAGTGATCGAACTGAGGAATACTGTGACTTACGTTCTCTGCTCTCTTCAGGTTCGTATTTCTGTCCACTCTTCAACTTGCCACGCTGACCGTCTAAACCTCGAGGTCATCAGCAACAAGCCTCACCACAGTGCCAAGTCCCAGCAGCCCAGCCCTCAGGGCCGCAGTCAGCTGGTCAAAGAGGTGGTGCGTCAGAATGAAGAGGCGCTGGCTCAGGAGAAGACAGCCCGGCGCCCCAAACTCTCCAAAGAGGAAAGAGAGTTTCGTCAGAGCAAAACTCCCAGTCTGTACTCTATTCTGGAAGAAATCAGAGAGTTGGCTCTGATGGATCTGGAAAGGGCTTCACGCCTCCCGGCAACAACAGCATAGAAACGCTGTAGCCCAGCTTTACCTCCAAGCAGACACTTGTGAGAACTGCACGCTGTGCGCTAACAGAACGGTGATCATTGAAGATCACTCGTGCTGAGTCATCCAGGTCATTCTTGTAGCTCCAGATTGTGTGTGGACAAACCACACGAGTGTGTGAAGTCACAGGAAAGCAAACACAATATTAAGTAAAAACATGTCCCGCCATCTTTTTAGAAACCAGAGTCAAACCGAATCAGTGGATACGTTTTGTAAAAGTTAGTTTTTAAAATCACATCAAGTTAAACTTAGTTGTAAGGAGGATAGGGAACGTGTTAATGCCAGTGAAGTGTCAGCAGTTACTTTGACAAGACCTAGTACTCACTGCAAATGTGGTTCAATCCTGCAGGAAACTAGTCAACTGCAGCAGGTTAAAGAAGTCTGGTAACAAAAGGCTTTTCTCTCAGCACCAGTGATCTCAATATCTCACTGGTGGGATCAATGTCTTGTGTAAATTAAATGTCTTGTGTTATAGAACCATTTTTGGTGAGTTCACACATATTGTACTACCTGTGACCACTTCATACAAAACCCAGCACGAGTATTGTTCTGGAGATGATAAAACGTCCACTCGTCCATTTTCTTCTGCACGTCCTGGAATCTGTCCCAGCTGTCATAGGGTGAGAGGCAGGATACGCCCTGGACAGGTCACCGGACTGATAAAACTTCATGTCACTCATTAGCAGACTTTAAAATAAACCCGTAGAGTAATGAAATACACCTGAGGTTGGTTGTGTTGGAAGTGATGTATAAAACTAGGATGTATTTATCTTATAGTTTGTATATCAAGAGCCTGTATAGAAGACACCAACACCAAGGACATTTTTATTGTTTGAACTGGTAAATAATCAGAAGCGTTTTTTGGTTTGTGGATTTTAAGATTGTTTTCTAGAACTACCAACAGAAATATGAACTGTACATAACTATTTCAATATGTGTGCAGTGGCCTGTAATTAAAAATGGTGTTTTCATTAGCGCAGATGGAGCCACTTCATCGTGTTGCGTTTCATGTCCCTGCAGTAGCTTAAGAAAGAACTGTTCATAATTGAACGAGCACTTAATGCTTGGAAGAGGGTGATGGTCAGTTGACAGCTCACATACTACACACACACAGAGGCCTTTTATAGAAACATGTTTGCAACCAAAATTCTGCCAATAGTGAAACTGGAGAAAGAAGATGCATCAGAGCAGGAACTGTGGATCAGTTCAAATATTTTTCTGTAACAGATACCAACACATGGTAAATACGTTTAGGATTTGGACTTTTAAAAATAAGAAAAACATTTATTTCCATTGATTATAAATGTCTTTGCTAACCCAAAGCTGACGTCACAGTAGGAACATGTGCTCAAGATATAAACCACCAGAAATGCACAACATTACTCGAATGAGCAGGCACGAACATTGGGAAACCTTTAAATCTGCTCACTGCCAAAGCTTTTCAGCAGAAACTGCTGCACGTGAACTTTAATCCCCCTCTACACAGTCGTTGCTGAGCTGTTGCTCAGGGCTGAGGCCGGTCTCAGCCTCAGCGGGCTCAGAGTCTTTGGGGGGAAGCGGGCTGGTTTGTTGCGTGGAGGTGTTGTTGGAAGGCTCGAGGTCAGGATCTTCTACAGTTTCATCTCCATCAGTAGAACCTTTGATGACATTTGGTGAGGATGCAGCTGGAGGTTTGTCTCCTAACATGTCAGCAGTCTGAGAGGCTGAAGGGCCTGAAAGGGTTGAGAATTAGAAACAGTGATGGTTTCAGTCAACACAGACACACTCAGTCTACTACGATTTATAAAAGACAGGCAAAGCTGAGATAATGAAAAATGAAACTGTAAACTGCAGGGTTCAAACTCATTGTTCAGGGTCAAATTTAAGCACTTTAAGCACTTTCAAGGTCCATTATCAAGCTTTTCCAGCACATTACCAAAAAAACAGTTTGCATGTTCCACTTTGCATCACCTCAGTAAGACCATGTAAAAATTAAAACAAATCGTCTTAGGTTGACTTAAATGTTCTTTGTTCCTCTTTTGTTAAAACAGAGAAAAATGCACCACACAAAAATACTGAAAAAGGAAATGGTTGTCTTATATGCATATAGTGCACAAACTCAAAAAACTCATTTCTCTCAAAAATGCAGATGTGCAAATGTGAACAAATCAACTTGTTAGAGATGCTCATCTCCACTTGGAAAAAACAACCACACAAAAGAAGAAATCTGCACAAATGAACAAGTCTGCTCATCAGATATTGATGCTTCTTTCCTACGTGACACAACAACAGGAGACAGATGTTTGGTACTTTAACTAGTTAAGCACCCACACCACCAAAAATGGGGGAAAAGAGAGGAGATCACATTTAATCGGTTATAACACGAGGTCAGAAATATAAGTGCAGACATGAGTGTCCACAGAAGCCTCTGAATCTCAGCTGTAAACCATTTCTACAAACACCAAACAGTTAAAAGAGCAGTTACATCACCATGAATCTGTGGACAGGTAACATCCATATTTTGATTTATGATTTTCTGGAGTTAAATGTGACCCAAAGTATATTTTATAGCATATAAGCTATAAAATACTTTTAAAAATTAGGTGAGGGAAATAATCATTTTTTTCTATGTTTGAGTCCCAGTAACTTTGACATAGTAACATCTGCAGTAATATTTACCCCTCTGATGACAGCTCACAAGCGTTAGCTTTATTTTGATACCAAGACTGTTTACACAGAGTTTGTAATTGCAGAGAAATACTCCATTTATTTTGGCCTCTTCATTTTCGAGCAGGAAGCTCAGAAAAGCCCTGGGGGCCTAACAGGTCAAAGTTCATTCCCAATAAAACTAACTGTGAGATGTTTGACTACATTGCTCTCTGGATTATTGTTACAGTCCTAAATGATCAGCTTTAAAGTGTTTGTGCTAATAACACCATGTACAGTAAGACAGGCATGGAGAACAGCACTGACGGGAGGCTTTGAACAGATGACACACTCAGTTCAATTCAACATATAAGACTTTAAAAACGCACAAACATCGACCTAAAATCTATTTATTCAGTCCATCACCTGTCATAGAATTATGTCAAATAATAATGTATTGTTCATCTCCCTTAAATAAACAGGCAGCCTTAAAGTATGAAACATTCATTCATTAAAACACTAAAATGTGTCTGTCGTCTCCGTGGCTGATAGAGCCCCACAGGCATCAATGTGAGCTTAAAGCCATTTATAATTTTTAAATGGTTTAATGTGTCGGTGCTCACGATAAACACATTTTGAATGAAAGCCAGGGAACTTCAGCAGCACAAGAAATGGCTTCTTTGTGCCCACATGCATCAGTCCCTCTTTTTACCAGTTTTTCTTTAAGGCTTAAGTTGGCTAGTTAAGTGTCGGACTAACGATTAAAGCTTTCACTTGAGTGAAGTCACTAATATTACTGCTACTGCTAAGTAATGTTAGCCAAGTTTAAAGCACACTGCATAAATCACCATGCCATAACTAACTGCTGTGCTAGCACTGCCGTACTCTATCACACTCAGTGCATTTCAATCATTTCTCCAGCAAGTTTGATAGCTAGCAAAATAATAATCATAGTTTTAAACATTAGCCTGTGTTATGTACACATACTCGAAATTATTTACTGTCATGTGACTCAAGAGTACAAATTCCTTCAGTGTCGTTTTCCATCGAACACTCATTAAAACAGCACGAACCCTGAAACTGCTTATTAAAATAATATGTATGTAAATAATAGTATGTTGCATTATAAAAAATTAAGCTTTTGACTGCCCTCCAGAGTTCACGTTAACTTCAGATCTCTGGAAGCTACACTACCCGAATGATGTCAGCTGTTTAGTTTCTATACTGGACAGAAAAAAAAAAAAGGGGGGGGGGGGTGGATTGGCTCCTCTTAAGGAGGACTAATGACTAAAATGTGAAAGTTTAAAGTCGATGAGTAAATCATGCTCGGGTAATACAATGGAAACGGTCTCATATCACCATCTAGTGTTATAAACTGTAAACACATTTTTATGGGTGAAGGCTCATAATAGAGACCGATCAACAGGTCATTTTCTTTTCTATGGGTCTCATTTAAATCACATTACATCATTTCTGCGGTAAATGAGGACCCTGAAGAACGATTTAATGTCACTGTTAAAGATTTGTAGACAATAGATCGCAGACAGCTGGCTCCGCTTTAACTAAAGAGGAAGTAAAAACAGTTTGGATCACAAGTGTAAGGCAAAAACAAAAATACTACGCCTAATTGAAGCTGACATCAGACAGGCAGTAAAGAAATCAATGTTTTCTACATGCTTTGCCTCTTATTACCAAACTCCACACTAATGTGAGGAATCTCTGGTGGTTTGGACGAACTGTGCAATACGGGAACTCGTCACTCGACCTTCAGGGTTTCTGGTGGATATATACACTAGATCCACTTCACTATATTGTAAGGAGTATTCACTCACCACCCATCATCCAAATCATTGAATTCAGGTGATCCAGTAACTTCCACAGCTGTATAGAATCAAGCACCTAGGCATGCAGACTGCTGCTACTAAGTGGAAGTGTTTGGGAACGACAGCAACTCAGCCATCAAGTGGTGGATCACGTAAAATCCCAGAGTGGGGGTCAGTGGATACTGAGGCGCACAGAGGTTGCTAATTTTCTGTGGAGTCCATCGCTCCAAACTTCACGTGGTCTCCAGATTAGCTAAAGAACAGTGCACAGAAAGCTTCGTGGAATCCATTTCCATGGCCGAGCAGCTGTAGTCCAAGCCTTACATCACAGAGTGCAACGCAAAGCAATGGGACACAGCGGTGTAAAGCACGCCGCCACTGGACTCTAGAACAGGAGAGATGCAGTCTATGGAGCGACGGATCACAGTTCTCAATCTGGAAAGCCGATAGACAAGTCAACTTAGCAGTTGCCAGGACAACAGAGCTCCAGGTTTGGTGGCAGGGGGATTTCGGTGCGGGGTTGTTTTTCAGAAGTTGGGCTCAGTCTCTTCGTTCCAGTGAAAGGAACTCTTAATGCTTCAGCATGCAAAGACATTTTGGCTCCCGACTTTAAGGGAACAGTTTGGGGATGGCTTCTTCCTGTTCCAGCATGACTGGGCACCAGTGCACAAAGCAAGGTCCACAAAGACATGAACTCTGGCATGGGAGTCCTGACCAGAACACCACTGGGATGAATGAGAGCAGAGACTTGGAGCCAGGCCTTCAACATCAGTGTCTGACCTTACAAATGGTCATAAACTCCCATAAACACTCCCAGAAGAGTTGAAGCTGATATAGCTGCACAGGCGGACGTCGTGAATGGGATGTCACTCGAGTTCATATGAGTGTGGGGGCAGATGAGCAAACACTTTTGGCAATATACTGTACATTCAATGTTTTGCTTTTTGTATTTTCATATAAAGTTAATACACCAATGAAGCTAGATGATCCTTATGAACCTTCGCTGGATGTTTTGTAGCAGAATCATTAATTATTTCTGTTATATTGTGTCCCAGCTGTATGATACATTTTTGCCATTCTTACCAATTTGCTGCTGGCGTGCGCGCCTCTTTTCCAGGGCCCGCTGTCTGTTCAGCTCAATACGTTTCTGCTGCTCTTCGGTCAGAGAGGGAGTAGGTGGGGGAGCGAGGGCTTCGGCAATCTGCCCTTGGGGAGCATTAATAAAACTCTCTCTGCTGAACAGATCAGGATCCCCAAATGTTTCCAGTTCACGTTGTACCTCTTCGTCACCAGCACCTGAACACAATTTCAAGCAGTGCTGATAATTAAGTCCTGTGGAATATGGCAAGTATTTCCTATGTGCACCTGCAGGTGTGAATCCACCGTAGGGCTGTTCGATACAACGATATATACAAAAACGTCTATTTCATTTTACGCTATCGTTTGTTTCGTGGTGTCGCAAAATAAACTGTTTACGGCAATATTTCTTCATGGTTCTGATGTCACTGTAGTAAAGTTCTCTCTTTCTCTTATATATAACCACACTACGGACGGACAAGCGCCTGTTTTTATGCGTTGTCGTTAGCAACAACGACGGTAAAACCATCGCGTGTCCGCTTGTTTATGTTCCACATAAACCTTTCAGAATAAAGCTCAAGATCCTGTTGAGGCTTTTCAAAATAAACGGAATCACGTGAAAGAGCAGAGTGTTTACGGATGAGAAGTAAAACAGAGCCGCCAGGTGCTAAAAAATAAACCTTAGACTCAAACGTTAGAACAGGCTTTCCCCCGCAGCACGCCGTGTAATAAATACTCACAAAGAAAACGGCGCCGTTACAACTTCTGTCTAAAAATGTGTCGTTTCATGCATCGGTTAAAACACTCGACTCCAGCTACATGACGCGCAGCTGGAAACACTTCACGCAAGTCGAGATTCACAGAATTGACAGAAAATGTTACATTTCTGTGATTTATATCGTTATCGGACGATAGAATTCTTATATCGGGAGATGAGACTTTGGTCATATCTCACAGCCCTAGTCCACCGTATCCCCATCAGTAATGATTTTTCTTCTTACCATCTGTACTTGTAAAATCTTCATGTGTCAGGGGCATGTCCAGTCGTATTCGTTTAAGACATGTCTATAGAAGAATGAGTAAAAAATTACAAATTCTGAACATTAGGAATCCCACACGCTTGCAGGAAATATTCTACTGCTTCCTCTCACCTGCACTTCCTTTTTGCTGCCGAGCCTTTCCACTTTGTCAATAAAATCTTCAAATTGCAATTTGGGGTACAACCTGTGGGCCCAGTTCTCCATCTTCTGCATCAGCAGCCGCAGGTCTGCAGCCTAATGGGGCAAACATCAAAAACAGCGAGTAGTGATATGAAAGAGGGCTGTGTGTGATAGGACGCTTCTTCTTCCCACTAAAAAATGACTTCCAGTCATTGGAACAAAAGACATCTTAATTTGGTAAACCAACCTCTGGTTCCCCTCACTCATTTTTGACCACGACAGAAAGGGCAACTTTTGACCTTTTAGTCTCAAACCAAATTTAGGACATCTAATTAAAAGCTGACAGGCCAAACAGATTTAGCTCAAAAACCAATGTTCATTCACATCTGGTAATTGGTGGGACAGATGTTATCATATCCTACCTCGTGTCCTTTGCCTTTGAACTGGATATTGTCAAAGAGAGTGCCCAGAGCTGGAAGCCCTCGATCTGATATCAGCCTGGGAAAAAATATTAAGACTAAGTTAAACCATTAATGGATTACAAGCAGGGTTAGCAGCACATCCAGGCGTATTTGGCTTATCCAATTCAGGATCGTGGATGGCTGAAGCCCATCCCAGCAGCCAGGTCGCCAGCCTGTCACAGGGCCAACACAGACAGACCCTCTGAATGGAAATGTCAGTGCCTTCAGATGTACCATGTTCAGAAGGCAGTAGCTTGTTGGGGGGGGGTAGGGTGTTTGGTTTTCAGGGTGCCCACAACCTTTCTTTTCCTACCTGTTTGTACATAAGGCAGTATAATGAGAAATAGTCAAATTTCTCCATCTAAAAATAAAAAATAAAAAATTGCTATATATATATATATATTTATAGCAAAGTTGCAATTAATTTGAATATTTTATCAAATGAAAATCTATGTTTTTCTTTAATACAGCTTGCAAGTTTTATCCTAAGTATAATCGACGTTCTTACTTAAAAGCTTATTTAACATCCTTTGATTTAGTATAACTTAGTTCTGTCCAGGAACATTGTGAACAGAACAGTAACAGAGGAGTGCCACTGGAACACCCACTGGGAGACTACTGGGAACGAGCCTGACTTATGGTTGGCAATACTAACCAGGTTCACACTATAGGTGTACAGAGACTGGAAACATCTTTCTCACACACATCCAGGGATGTCTCCAACGCTCTGACAATTTTCAGTCTGGGAATTTTGCCCATCCAAATGATGAAAACAACAATGGTATTAGAGTCTTTCTTCTTTAAATGACTGGCAGAGTGAAGCTGCACCATCATCACACAGATGCAGTCATTTGTACCCGCCGCTAAAGCGTAAGAAGACGCTGCAGTACTCTGCGAAACGACAGGTGTCGCCACTCAGATAATATCACATCACTTTTTTTGTGCAAAGTTCTTTCCACAAACTTACGTTTTCAAACATTTGCAACAACTCTGTGTGTCAGTGTGTCTCTGAGCCTCTGTGCACGATTATTAGTGAAACGGTGATAAAAACCAGTGCAGTCACAGACTCGTGTTCAACCTGGCTGCAACACTGACAGTCTGCACACGTCAATCAATGATTTTGGCCTCCTTGTGTCCCAGCTCACACAAGATGACATCAAATTCCTATTTAAATGCGCATTTTAATGCATTTCAACCCTCTGTCGTGATATAAATGTCTTTGCTACCTGTGGGAGTCCAGCTTGGGTTGGGGTCTCTTCACGCCTCTCCTTTTAGCAGTAGGGACATCAGCCAGCTGTGATACCTCACCTTCATCTCCTGCATTGAAAACACATGACAACAGGATGTGTTTCTAACTCATTCTGTTGGCAGCGTGGCAAACTTCAAGCTTATCTTTAAATCCAGACAAATTATAGACTGGAGGTTACAGAAGAAATGTGCTGGTTTGAACAGTATCTGATAGGTTTCATTTGCTCACGCAAACAAAAACATGTGTGTTGTTATTGTTAGAAACATCCAGTCTCAGAGAGATGCTGAAAAACCAGTTCATGCATTTGTTAATTCTAGGCTGAACTAACAAATTCATTATTATCAAGCTGTTCCAAAAAGCTTTGTGGAAGGACTATGAGAGGTTGTATTTCTCCCACATTAGCCTTTTTTCCTGAATCTTATTTTTCTATGATTCTTCATTAAACCATGAATTTAAAATACAAAGTTCTGAATCATCACATCTTAAAGACCTCATAGTAATCCTGTAAGAGCACAGCAGCATCTACCATCTGCAAAAGGGTCTCCTTCCTCCTGGCCTCCCCGGCCTGGGGAGTGTGGTGGTGGGAGTGGGGGGAAAGCTTCATCCTCTATGCCGTCATAGTCAGGAATGTCCTGCGGGCTATTTTCCTGTGGGTCAACCATGGTGAGTCGGTCCTGGAGACAAAGTAAAAGACGTGTGAGCCCCAGTCGTCAACAGCATCAGCATTAAGTTACATGAATTTAACTGCAAGTTGAAAAAATGACATTTATTTCTGTAAGAGTAATTCTTTACTGTGTTACAACATCAACATGAAAACCTAAAAAAACTGGCATTTACTTTTTTCTTTTTTTACATCAACAGGAGGAGCTGTACAGACACTCATCCCACCTGGAATTATACCCCAAATTCAGAAATGTACTATTATGATACATTAATGGTCCATTATGTTTGTTTCACAGTTATATACATAATACAATTTATAGATTTGTATATATTTACATTCTATCAGGGATGAACTGGTTGTGAACCTTTGGGCTGATAATGACATTTAAAAGTTACAATTTGGATGAATTATTACTGCGATACTTCTTTTGGACTCTGTAGTACCACAGAAATATCATTAAAGTAACAGGTTTGTTTTAAAGTCTTTCAGCTGTTCCGTAAGCATCATCGTCATCATCATTTATATAGCACTTTAAAAACACACCTGGCAGACCGAAGTGCTGCACAATACAAATGTAGTAATAAAATAGCAAAAAACAAACATAGCAATAAAGTAAACTCTTGAGCCAAAATGATGTGACACAACTAGGGCTGCCACAAACGATTATTTTGATAGTCGACTAGTCACCGATTATTTATGCGATTAGTCGACTAATCAGATCATCATCCACTGGACGTAAAACTACAGCTTATTGCACCATGCAGCATATGCTCTTATATAACTATCATTAGCTTACAGCTTTAAGCTTTTAAGGTGCTAACTAAAAATAAAGACAAGATGATAGTTTATTCAATTTTAATGAAATTTGCAGATTGTTTCGGTGAAGTTTAATAAACTCCTTGCTATCTAAAATATAACAGGACACCATCTCACACTTCTGATAATCAGCTGTCTGCTTGACGTTTATTCAGCTGTGTAAAAACTATAACTTTAATCTCAGACAAACCGATTTACTCAGGAACAAATAAAATACTAAAAAAAAAAAGCCAAACAACAACATTTTTAATTTATCTAAGTGACTCATATATATTTAACCTGAGTAGCGAAAGACGGCGGTGGGTTTGAAAACAATTTGCCTGGAGTCCGGTGTTCTCACCGTGCTAGTGACCTAGCCCCCGGCTAGCTATCGAGCTAGTGGGTAACAGACGACTCTGAAAACGTCGGAGCGCTTTTGAAAATATGTGGTGTCCTGATAAACTGAGCCGATATTTGAGGTTTACACAGCTACATTCTCGGCTGAAAATATGTTAAACGTTTATTTTGTGACCCAGAAAGAATAATAAGAGTAATATTAAAACTAACTAGCTGCCGCCATTGTTGGAAACTGAGCTGGGCCGCGCTATGAATTCTGGGACACAGCTGCTGCTTCTTCTTCTTCTTCTTCGGGGTTTAACGGCAGCTGGCATCCTTGTACATGCAGTGCTGCCATCTTCTGTTTCAGTCCGTTATTACACTCTTAAATCCTGCTACTTATTCCTGCGTCTTTTGGGATCTTACAAAGCTTCAAACGACGCGTCGACTATTAAATCAGTCGTCGACGATTTTGATAGTCGACGTAATCGTGACTAGTCGACAAATCGTGGCAGCCCTAGACACAACACAGACACAAAAGGAAATCTTCTACATTGTTTTGCTGTTCACACAAGTTCTAATGCTACCCTTTGTTTCTGGAAGGAGACGATTTTCTGTCCAGTATTAAAGTTCAAAGAACAGGGTATCCGTCTCCAGTGGGCTGCTAAACAAGTTTACCAGAAAAATCAGACCCACGGTCATGTTGTGTCACTTTGAGTGATTAGTCAGCAGCAATAACAGGGAATGACAAACTGACAGACTTTGGATATAAAACAAACAATTTAAACATTTAGAAGTTAAACATCTTCTCGGATTCCTTTTGCTGCACATGTCTATGTATGTATTTGCTGTACAGTGTCATTTGTTTGGAACATTAATCTTGATGTATACATAAACATTTGATTTAAAAAACGTGTTTAAAAATGAACACTGACACAATTAAACACAACACTGGTGCACGGTGACTGCAAACAGAAGCAGCTGCTTGTATCCTCCTGTGCACGGATCCGTGCTCTCTGTTTATTAATAAAAGCCAAACTTCATTAATGGTAAGTGACAGAGATCTGATGAGTTCTTGCTGGTTTGTATCCACAGGAGGATACAAGTAAAATCCTCTGCAGGTTAGTGCAGGATAAGCAGGCAAGTTTACTGTAATGTGATGGATTTAAGTAAAGAACAGTGTGTGACTGGTGCACAGTGACTGTGGTGCTCATGTCAGAGTTAGATTACATCAAGTGTAGCAGAGATTAACTTAAACTTAAGCTCATGATGCTGACATTCATTCACTGAGCTCCACCCACATACCAACAGTTTAGTGTATAATATAAAGACAGTGTACTGTCAGTGTAGAGAAAGGAAATCAGCCAGGACAACTCGTGAAACATCTGCAGACATCTGGATGAATTCACAGAGAGCAGCAGGTCAGCTGATCACAGCCTGTACATTAAAAAAATCTACTGGAGCTCTCAATAGAAATGATTGTGAGCTGTGACCCTTTTCCCCACACTGAGCCACTACAGCTGATGTTAGGGTTGAATCCTGCTGAATCCCACTTTAACATCTTCCTGCTCATTTTGATGTTTAGAGGCAACGTCACCGTCTAAGATGTAGGCATTGTATACATTGTATACATTATTTCTACATTACATTAATATTGCACAAGGTTCATTTAGTTTAGCATAAAATATACATATCAGTACTTCAGCTTTTAATGGAGTATTTCTTAACACTAGTATCTGTCACCTTCTGTGTTGAGCTCATTGTTTTCTCTGCAGTGGCTGAGCTGAGTCCAAGTAGCTGAAATTTCCTCTGCTGCTCCGTCAGACTCTTCTCCTCCTCCTGATCAGCTGGGACACAAAACAGAACTTTGTTAAGCTCCACACTGCACTGAAGAGTCAAAGTGTCTCATATGTTCATCTGAGAACACACAGAACACATTTTAGCTTCCTTGGGTGGACAACTTGTTTGAAACAAACACAAAAGGTTTGAGCACCGATACCAAATTCAGCAGTATGACACACCAGTACCAGGAGAGCAATTCCTCTTTAAAATATGCCCTGGCCAAGAAAAAACCCAACAATATACGTGTGCCGTGAGAAATGATAGATAGATAGATAGATAGATAGATAGATAGATAGATAGATAGATAGATAGATAGATAGATAGATAAAATTTATTTCAAACATGCAAATATAATTGAAATAACAACAGAAAAAAATAAAAATAACAAAACTTAAAAATCATCAAGTTTTCATGCAAATATCTATGTCTACAGAATGTGTGTGCTCGAAAAGGAGTAGGATGAAGTTTTCTTGTTCCTACCCCCTTATTTCAAATTTCATTGCTTACAAATCCATATCCAGGATTCAACATTATTTGATCATATATTTAACTATGTACAAGTCTAACACATTGAACATACACAAATAAAACCATTTTCAGCACGTAAACCAGAACAACAACAAACTACATTTTTTACATAAACTAATCACTCTGTTTATAACAGCCGCTTAATCTCTGAGTTTATTTTCTATCTATGTGACAAAAACCTTAATGAACACTTAAGGTTGGGTTACTCAGGCCTTGATTTATAAAAAATGAGGACACAATGAGACAACTCAGTCACTGAGAGGAAGATTTCCTATATTCATGCAATTTATTATATTTTGAACAATCGTGTGAATTTTTGTATTGATGTACTTGTCTTGATTTCATCTGTATATCCGAGTGGGTGTAGAAATCTGAGCCATCATCTGAGTAAGCCTCATCACAACTTTGCGCTGATAAAGGCAGCTGTGTTTTAGCCTGGAACACATTTATTTTTACATTTCTCATAAATGTATTTCATTATAGCACTTTTACCGCCAACATGTTGGGTCTTTTGGAGCCGGAAGTGACCTTATATGGAAGAAGGGTGGCGCTAGCTAGCTTAGCTAGCAAGCTGCATTCATAAGCTGTGCAGGTGCCACAGAGATGCTAAGTAGCCTTAATAACAGACTAATAAAACAACACAAACTCTGATTACAATGAGCTCATTTAAAAGCTTTCTTCTAATAAAATTATTTTCTTCTCTGTGTTTCACAACCTTTTGGTGATATCTTTCTGTAAATTAGTTTAAAGCAGCTTGAGTCAATTTAGTCAGATTTTTTTTTCCAACTTGTTCACAAAAACTTGAGAAGAGACACCGAGGAGAGCAACAGAAAGCCTCATTCAGGAGCTAAACTCAAGATTAACTAGACTCGGATTAATATTAGCTCGGTGCTTACCTTTAAATCAGTCTTGACTATAATCGGAGAGAAAAACGCCATAAAGCGGGAACTCGGCTTCTTCTTCTTCTGCTCTTGTATTTTTTGGCGGTTAAAGCTTTAAGGCGCATTACCGCCACCTGCTGGACTGGACTTTTCATGTCCCAAACATCATCAATTGGGCACAAATTTGTTGGAGTTTCTGTTAATAAAAAAGATGGAATTCAAGGATCTTGTTATTTGGTTTGTTCGTTTTCACCATTTACTCTACAATTTTCTGCCAGTGTATAGCAAACCCCACAGCTCAAATCAATGAAGAATTTAGTATTTTTAACATATTGCTTAAGCTGGAACCAGCAGCTATATAGGCCTAATTTTTAATCCAAACATGTGATAGAGGTTTACCACCAGGAGAAGCAGACTGTAAATAAAAGACTGTGCTACTGAAAATAGTTAGTCTGACTTTGGATTGTAAATATGTTTCCTTTTGTCACTTCTGTATTTGTATATGGCTCAAACTATTTGTTATGAAAGCAAAACAAACAAACTGATGTTGTATAAATTGATTCAGGATTATTTACTTCGAGTCCAGAAATCATAGCTGTCTCATCAGATCCAGTTGTGACATTAGCTATAGTTTCCGCGGAGGGTACTTGGTTCTGTATGACAGCACAGCTTTTAGGTTGAATTCAAGCGCTTGAGTACAGCCTGATAATTAGAGGCCTGCAAACTGTTTGCTGATCAACTTTGGAAGTAAAAGTACAGACAGCTATAGAAGACACAGGACACGAGATGGGTTCATTATTTCTTTTGAGTTCCATGTAACAATCCGTAACTCTGTAATTAATGAATGTGCCATTTAATCTTGGCTGCAGCCAAGATTAAATGGCACATTCATTAAATGGCTAAAATGGGTTGGCTGCCGTTCAGCATTTAGCACAAGTCAGCTTTTGATCAGAAAGTTTTCTGGTTTGATCCCTGGCTGCTCCAGTCTGCAGGCGAAATATCCTTGGACAAGATTGTAATCCCAAGCTGCTTTCTGATGCATCCATTGGAGTGTGAATGCTTTATAGAGTTTGTGAAACAGTTGTACGTGTGGTCAGATTGTTTTGTATTTGTGTGTGGATTGAAGCACATGTCTGAGAGCACATCAATCACTGCACATATTTTTTAAAATCTTAGTTTAAATAAAGTTTTTGATTATTTATTATAAAAAAGAGATGATATATATATAATGCAGTGGGCACTCTACCAGCTAACATGTCAGTTAATTTGACACATTGATTTATTTATCATTTCTTTTTCTCTCTCAGCTTTTCAGCTCCATATTTTTGCCATTTCTTCCACACTCAACTCTGTTCTACAAGGTGAGCCCACAGTTAATGTAGGAGAGGGCAGGTGGCATTAAGAGATTTGATTGGGCAATCTAGGGCCCAGTTAGTTCTTCCTTTTGGTGAAAGCTGGGCTCTTCAGTTCAGCATGGTACAGCTCCAAAGATTCTGCAACATCAAACCCTCTGTCTGCTAATGTTACATCACCTGGGCTGAGGCAGTCCAGGTAATTTCAACAGTTTCTTGAAATTAGTTAATTCAGATATAAACAGAGTGACAGTTTACAGATTCAAACATGTCTCAGAGAAAACAGAAAAAAACAGTAAAGCCCAACTCTCCTCTTTGTGATCAGGAAGACAAAATTCAACTTCCTGATCAAGTAGACAAATCATTCAACCAGCTTCTAGAAAAGGAAGATATTCAAAAGTTGAAAGAAATGGAACTCCTAGAAATGCAGGGAAGAAACTTTGAGCTCCAAGCAAAGCTTGATAAAGCACTAGAAAAACTAGTGCTGAAGGACAAAAAGAATCAGGAGCTGCAAGTAAAGCTTGATGAAAGACCGCACACAAATGAAGAGTTTCTTCAAGAAAAAAGGCTACAGGAGATAAAACAGAAGGAAATGGATTTCAAGCTCCAGGACATGGAGAAACACAACAAAGGCTTGCAAATCAAGCTTAATGAAGCTCTGCAAAAAAATTAAAGAACTCCTCCAAGAAAAATAACAACAGGACATGAAGCAGTGCAAACTCCAAGGCATGGAGGAAAAATACAAAGCGCTTCAGGTAAAGCTTGATAAAACACTGAACAAAAATAAAGAGTTGCTTCAAGAACAAAAGCAACAAGAAATTAAACAGAAACAAACGGACTGCAAGCTTGAAGACGTGCAGGAAAAATACACAGCGCTGAAAATGAAACTTGATAAAGCACTGCAAAGAAATAAAGATTTCCTTCAAGAGAAAGAACAGCAAGACATGAAACAGAAACATCTGGATTGCAAACTTCAGAACATCGAGAAACACAACGAAGGCTCGCAAGTAATGCTTGATGAAGCTCTGCAAAAGAATAAAGAAATCCTTGAAGAGAAAGAAAAACTGGACCAGAGAGACACGCAGTGCCAACTCCAAGGTGTGCAGGAACAATACGGAGCGCTGCAGGTAAAGCTTGATGAAACACTGCACAAATATCAAGAGCTGCTTCAAGACCAAGAACAACAGGAAATAAAGCAGAAAGAAGACAAAGAAATTCTCCAGGACTTTGAGAGGAAAAACCAAAACCTGCAAGAACTTTATAACAAACTGAACTACAAAACACCTGAACTGGAAGAGGAAAAGGAAAAACTGCAAAACCTGCTCAGAGATGCAGAGTAAGCTCAATGACATGCTGAGAAAAAACACAGAAGTCGAGGAACTTTCAGACAACGTGAAGTGCAAAAACACTGAGATGCAGGTGCTAAAGCAACAACTAGAGAAAACAAACGAAGACCTGCAGTGTTCACTTCAAGAAATCGAGAGCAGAAGTCAGCAGTTGGAAGACACGCACAACAAATTACAACAGAGTTATACAGAGCTGCACGAGGCAAAGCTAATGCAGGAGGCAACATCTAAAGAAATGAAAGAAAGGCTCGAAGACAAACAAGCCAAATTAGAAGAAGTGGAGAAAACATGCAAGAGACTTGAGCAGGAGAATGCAGAAACAATCGATCAGTTGAGAACCCTCATCCTAGAGAAAAAAGTGCTCGTGGAAAAGCTCATGGAAAAGAAGAAAAAACGCTTCTGCTTCTTCTGGAGGAGGGACACTCCTGCTTTTTCTACTTTTTCTACTTTTTCTACTGCTAATGTCACCTCGTCTGTTCCATCTTAATTTTCACCTCTCCTCTCTCTTTCTCTCCCTTTCTCTCCTGACACCTCTCCCTCCCCTGTCTCCCTTTAACTCCTATCACCTGTCCCATCTCCTCCCCCCCCCTCTCTCTTTTCACCCTCACCCCCCAACCAGTCCCGACAGTTGACTGCCCCCTCTAGAGCCTGGTTCTGTCATAGGTTTCTTCCTTTAAAGGGAGTTTTTCCTATCCACTGTCGCACCTAGTGCTTGCTCAGAGGGGATTGTTGGGGTTTTCTCTCCTCTATCTCTTTCCTCCTTTCTATCCCTTTCCTTTACCTTCTTCTTTACAACCCCTCCCCCCCTTTCTATTTCCTCAATAATTTAATAATAAACACAATTGGCAAAATTTTAAAAAGTCAGATCAATGTCTTCATTCAAGAATGAATTGTCTTTGTCACGGGGTCATGTGTATTTTGTGTTTTCCTCGGGCTGGTGATCCTTGCAGTTGTTGAGCCCAAGAGTCCAGATTTTTAGTGTTTTAATCACATTTAGTGTTACATTTTAGATCACAACAAAAGGATATCCACAATTTAGGATTCAGGCATTTGTCTTTTTCAATATCATAATCATTCTATGATTGAGTCGGTTACAGAAGCAGCAGTTAGCAGCAATAACTTCAATTCATCAACATTTGCAAGCATTTCTTTATACACAGCATTTCTGTCAGGTTGAGGTCTGGACTTCCATGCAGTAGATTTGCTGCTGTGCTTGGGCTCATTATCCTGTTGCATGGCCTAATTTAGGAGAAGCTTTAGCTGTTGGACAGACGGCCTCACATTTGACTCTAGAAAACTTTGGCATACAGAGGAGTTCGTGGACTGCAAGGTGCTTATTGCTTGTGTCTGCAGAACAAGCTCAAATCACCACAATTGAACCAGCGTACTTGACAGTGGATTTGAGGTGTTTGTGCTGTGTTTGATTTTTGCTGAAGTTACTGCTGTGCATTATGACCAAACCTCCACTTTAGTCTCATCTTTTAAAAATATGTTGCTCCAGAAGCTTTCAAGGGCAAATTTGCAAACCTCAACTGAGTTGTTGTGTTCTCTTTAGAGACAAGAAGCTTTCTCCTGGCGGCCCTTCCAGACCAACCATACTTGTTTTGTCTTTTTCTAATTAAACTGTCTTGAACATTAACATGCTGTTTAAGGCCTGTAGAGGCTCAGATGCAGCTCTTGGGTATTGTGCAGTTTCTGTGAGCACTGAACAGTCTTTGTGGTGGATCTGAATGCTCCAGACTAGCAAACTTGCTCATGGTCAGTTAATCAAGTGCATAGAGCCCTGTGATGAATTTTCACATTTACTCTGTGAATCTTCATTCTTCTAGCTAGTCTTTACTCTTCTAGAAGCTTTCTTTGCTCAGACGTCTGCAGCATTGAATCTATGTCTTCTCCACTGCTATTCCAAACAAGGTGCTGATGCAGGGGTCATTAGCACAGTAAGATTTAAGTGCACAAAATGTTCACATCATAATAGTAATAATAATTAGAGGAGAGTATTATGTAGTCCAAGAAGTGTGTGGAGAAGTTTTCAGTGCAGAGGAGGGAACCATGGTGTTCAGGAGCCAAACTGCTTTGGGGGAAAATGCTATTGCACAATCTTGCCGACCTGCTCCTGATGACGCAGTCGTCTTCTGGAGGGAAGTGTGGTAAACAGTTGATGGGAAGGGTGATGCGGGTCAGCCATGATGCTAGTGGCTTTCCCAGTGAGGTGTAAATATCCTGTAGACTGGGTAGAGAGCTGCCAATAACACGCTGTGCGGTCCACACAATCCTCTGGAGGGCTCTGCGATTGGACGCATGACAGTTTTCATACCAGACTGTGATGCAGCGGGTTAGGATGCTCTGCATGGTACCTCTGTAGAAAGTATTAAAGATGGGTTTGGGGATGTGCACCTTCTTCAGTCGTCTCTTAAAATGCAGTCGCTGCTGAGCTCTTTTAGTCACTGATTTGGTGTTGCTGGTCCAGGACAGGTCCAGGGGCGGATCTAGAGAAATTTTTCCAGGCTGGCATGGAAATCAAATGGGGTGGCAAAATCAAAGCCTTGTTTTAAAGACATATGCAGGTGTTACATATGATTAATATACATTAAGCATATGTTTCATATAAATATGGTCTATAACTTAATTATTTTCTATAGCCCACATAATTAAACATTTCAGTTACATAAAATGTGTGTACTGTATAGCCTGTATAATAAATAAATATGTAACCAATAAGTATAAAATCCAGAAAGCTACACAACACTGGGCAGGGGCTCATTTCCAAACACAAGTCTAACTTAAGTTTCATACTGTTTTTGTTAGAAAAAAATCAAATTGTACTGACTACTACTACTGCCAGAAAGCTGCACTGTCACAAACAATTATTGAAACCTCATTTTTCATGATTTGTTGGGTCAATATTCTGAGGTCCAAAATATAATTGGCCATTTTTGGCTGCTTTTGATTGTTGTTGTTTTTTTACCTTGTCTTTCTTGGTATCATTCTTTTCAGCACAACCTCACACGTCCAAATTTACAGTTATTAAAACAACTGGTCTGAAATCACACAAACACATAAAACCCTAGTAGTAGTTATATTTTCTCTTTACTATAAAAACCACAGACATGTTTAGTAAATTATTTTCATAACTTGAAATGCAAATATAAGTGGTAATTATTTTAAATTAAAATTAAACAAAAATTTTGTAAATAATAAAGTTATATACAACTATTCATCTAAAAATGCAGGCAATGCATCTGGGGTTCTTATTTTTATTTTTTTGCACAGCCATTTTAAAAATACTACAACAATCAGGTGTCACAATAAGACGCCCCACAAATTATTTGTGCCAGTAAAAAAAAAAAAATGTCAACCACAAGACAGAGAAGAACATCACAGGGAGAAACCCTGCAGGCCTGACAGCAGGTGTATCGCTCATTCTGTTTTCCACCTGGAGACAGGGTTCACATGGCATTCTGCCTGTGTAACTTGTGTAACTACACAAGTTAACACAATTCAATTCAATTCAATTTTATTTATATAGCGCCAAATCACAACAAAAGTCGCCTCAAGGTGCTTCATAGATACAGAGAACAACCCAACAATCATATGACCCCCTATGAGCAAGCACTTGGGCGACAGTGGGAAGGAAAAACTCCCTTTTAACAGGAAGAAACCTCCAGCAGAACCAGGCTCAGGGAGGGGCGGGGCCATCTGCTGCAACCGGTTGGGGTAAGAGAAGGAAAACAGGATAAAAGACATGCTGTGGAAGAGAGACAGAGGTTAATAACAGATATGATTCAATGCAGAGAGGTCTATTAACTCATACTGAGTGAGAAAGGTGACTGGAAAGGAAAAACTCAATGCATCATGGGAATCCCCGGCAGCCTACATCTATTGCAGCATAACTAAGGGAGGATTCAAGGTCACCTGGTCCAGCCCTAAATATATACTTTACCAAAGAGGAAAGTTTTAAGCCTAATCTTGAAAGTAGAGATAGTGTCTGTCTCCCGAATCCAAACTGGAAGCTGGTTCCACAGAAGAGGGGCTGTAGTCGCAAATTTTGAAGCCATCCTGATAATCTTCTTGCACCAACGATGTGGAGATCCAACCCTTTTAGATCAAATTAAAATCAAGACAGTCAAAAAGATGCTCTGTAAAAGAGTAGAAAAAATAGATACAGACATGTGCTGCATGAAAGACGTTAGGGAAGGTTAGTTAGCTGGAGAGCGAGTTATGCAGGAGAACTCTCAGCAGCATTAACTGCCCTGTTACTGCACCACCTTAATAAACCATGGTGAAGCAAAATGTCTTGTGCTTAAGACTCTACATGAAAGTTAAAATATATATGTTCAGTGCACATAGATATATAGTGTATAGTTATACATATCACACAAAAATCCACCACATCCCCCCTTGTGGTACCTGGAGGTACCACCTAAAAAGACCCAATGACTAAAGAAGAACAAAAATCGTGAAAACGAATGCGTGCGCTGTTTTTTTGCTAACATACTTTAAAGCAAGCTCTAAATAGAATATAAGAATTTGTATAAAGATCCCACACAGTTGTTGCTCTATTGAATAAACCCCAGAAACCTCATAGTCATCAACATAACATTCTTCCAACGCTTCATTTCTCTTAGTCAATTAATTTAAGACTAATTGATTCCTCTTCATTTGCAAATCATACTACACAGTATCCTTATCAGAATACTCAAGAAACTTAAAACTAGCCTAATTACAGTAAAATGAAAGTGAGGCATGAAACACATCAGCAGAGACACATAATACATACACGGATTACACAGCACCATATGTGACATTAAAAATAATACAATAAAACAATTAATTCCCAATTTTGGATTTCATCTTGGTCAGGTTCAACTTCTTTTTCTGAACAACTTCTCAGTGTGGGCTTTGAAATGTTCTTTGATCATCACTTCATCTTCTTCATCCGACATAAACCCACCAAGAGCATTCTCTTTGTGGGCCGGTACTGCTCACCCGAGTAAACACGAGCTGACATTGACATGAATTAAACATAAAACATTATATACAGTATAAGATTTTGTAAGGTAAACCTAGTTCATACAAATGAAGTAAAGAAAAGTTATTAAAACAAAACGTGCCTTGCTGTTTATTCTTTCAGTGTCCCACAGTAGCACATTTCCTGCTAGGAAAATGTCAGAAGTCACATCATTTCTGTAAATTGGGAAGTAACTGTAATACATCAAGTCACCTCTGTCTCTTGTTACCAGGACTTTTTAAAATGAATGGTGCAACATGGAAAGAGGCCCTACACAAGAGTTTAGCTTTGAGCTCAATATGCGATGATCCTTTCAGCCATGACATCTCTGACATGGGAAACCAGGGAATTTGATTAGAAAATGGTGAAGGATTTTCTTTTCAGTTAGAAACTGGATTTGTGTAACATGGTGGTGAAAAGCCCCCAAAGAAAGCAGCATATGATCAGTCGCTATATTGCATTTAATACAAACGTCCTTCGTGTATCCTTTGAATACAGAACAGATCATTTCTGATATCTATGAGTAAACCCAACGAGCACGTGTCCCAAAAGACCCCACAGTGTTTTTATCTGGCTTTTCCCTGACAGTTAGTGGACACTGACAGATGTGTGCTGAATATGAAAGGAAACAAAAGAACTAAAGAAGGTTTGCAGTGTTAAAAACAAGAACTACATGAAGGTTGTTTCATCCTGCTGTAACTTATGACAGAAGCATCTTTTGTTTGTTTTTTCATTTATTTACACAAAGACAGATGTTGAAATAACAGGAGTAACAGTTTAATTCAATTGAAATCGGTCCAATCGTCTATAGTGAAATTATTGTTTTTCATTAGTTGGCAAAAGATGGGGGTTGTTGACGGCAATTCAGTGAATGCAACAGGGGAGGACGCCAGTTTGGATGGAGGGGAATCAGCAGGACAGATGAGATTTTGTTTAGGAGTCGAGTAGTTGTGTGAATGAGGAGAGGAGAGCACATTAGACTGCTGAGAGACGGGGAGGTAGTCAAGCACTGACCACATGTCTTCTTGGATTTCAGCAAAACAGATGGGCTCATCTCGGTCTTGGAATAATTCAACTCGGGGTTGAACTGATGCAGTTTGAGAGGCATCTACAGGAGAGGCAGGGGTGGGTGAGGGCTGCTGAGACTGCGCAGTGATGGGGAGGGGGTCGAGCTCTTCCAGCACTGACAGCAGTTCTTCCTCACTTCCCATCTTCATCCTGAATGTGTTCACTGACAGGTGTTGCCAGCTGTGGTGGCTTGTCTCACGCTCAAAGAGGACAAAATAGAGAACAATACAGTGTTCAGCTGCCTGGCTGTGCTTTACACACAGCCCTGCTCTGGTACACCCACTATGCCGGCCTTTGTACACTCTCTCCATCTAATGATAGAGAGGAAGGATACATTCACTACTTCTAGCCTCCACTATTCAAATTGAGTATTTTCACAGTGTCCTAAAAGCTTCCTGAAAAGCCTTTACACTATTTTCCAAAACGCTGCATCCAGAGCACAGTCAGGGACTGGAAGGAGAGAGTATATTTCCCCCATATGGACTTCTCTCTTCATTGGCTCCCAATTAAATCCCAAATAAAAATCCAAATACTTGCCCTCACACACACAAGGTCTTGAATAATCACCCCCAATTTTGTCTACAAGATCTCACAGTGCCATATCATCCCAACAGAGTGCTTTGCTCTCAGACTGCTGTCTTCCGAGGGGATTTAAAAGTACAATGGAAGGCAGAGCCATCACTTTTCAGGCCCCTCTCTGTGGAACCAGCTCCCACTTTGTATTCGGGACACAGACACTTGCTCTCATTTTTTAATTAAGCGTGAAACCTTTTTGCCAAAGTCCAATAACTAGAGAGAGGAGCCAAAGACGTCCTCGTCCCAGATTCGTCCCAAGACAGATTCACACCTATTCGCACCTTGTCTGCTGTGACCTGAAGAACTCGCGTGACCATTGCGACTCTCAAGGTGCTAAAAATCACACAAGAGTTTAAATGCGTGAGAGGCCACACTTGAGTAGCAAAGAAGCTTAGCTGATGAGATTAAATGTGCAGTTGCATGAGAGCACTAGTCTTTTTAGTGATCCACCTTTTGACCAGTTTAGAACCTGACAAGCGAGTAATCACAATGCCCACCTTGTTAATTGTCCTGAAAGCTTCATAAGCCGGACAATGAATCAGTGATGTTGCAGTTTTTCACAGCGATGGTGGTATAGTGGCGAGCATAGCTGCCTTCCAAGCAGTTGACCCGGGTTCGATTCCCGGCCATCGCAGTTGCTTCTCGCAGTGCTGTTCAAGCATGTGGGCTGCGTACTGTTTTACACTAAAAACGTTCTCCGCTCTTTCTGCAAAGGCTTACAATGTCAGGCCAGGTGCATTCTTCATCGGCCTCGCTGCTACCGTTTGCTGTGGAAAGACACTGTTCACACAGGCTTTGAGTTCTCATCACTTCATACATATACCTTCTTACATGAAACTGTGATTGGACACGCTACTTCTTCATAAAGACACCCAGTTCCACTTTAAATATTGTGCTGAATGTTTGGAATGAAGATAACATTTTACTAACCATGTACTGATCAGCTCTTTGCGGTGGCAAAATCATCAGCTGTGTGTGTTACTGTTCATGCAAACAAGCAAGCTAATGTCAGCCAGCTAGCTTCAACCGCAGCTGTGCTGCACCGATCTCACGGAACTGCAAAACCACAAGCTTTCTCACCAAAGTCATGCAGCTACCGCATTTACAATCCAGCGTGGCCGTTGTTGTGCACATCCTACTTGAAAGACGTGTGGCGTAGGACTTGGAAGACGTATGTCTTTCAAGTATGTAGCTCCAAAACCAAATGTGGTTGTTGTGGCCGAGCGGTCAAGGCGATGGACTCGAAATCCATTGGGGTCTCCCCGCACAGGTTCGAATCCTGTCGACAACGGTCAGCTGTTTTGCGACAGTCCAGACGTTGATTTGAGAAGAAGCCACGGCATGGAGATCACCTGAGAAGGTGCCAGGAGAAAGAGCCAGGCCTTTGCTTGTGAAAATAGAGCACGCAGAAGCAATGGACCCAGCTATGTCCTGACAAAATTAGGCACATATTCAGTAAACATGGCATCCTTCAATTGCTCTCTTAGCCACCCCAGACGTGTAGTCATCCAGGATCCTGTCTGAGTACCGCCAATGACTGATGCGTCTGACAAATGCTGATTGCTTTGCAAGAGGATCGGGATTGGAGGGACAGCGGATTTCACCGGGAATGGGACAACAGCAGAAATTGCTTCAAACATCAAACATTACTGCATGAAAAGCACAAAGAGTGGACACATTTCATTGTTTGGAACACTGCTTTTCACTTCAGCTCTTTGCATTGTTATGGTTCAAAAATATTGGAGATGGACACCAGAGGAAAAACCCACAATAACAACACTGGTCCGGTCGGGTTGAGTCAAACGATGATTTAATGATCACACACGTGGGAGATGGACACTGTATGCAGACAGTCTCAGATCTCATCTCAAAAAACACATTTCCATAGTTTTATGAAATCAGGGTATTAGAACGCCCCCTCATGCGTAGTGACAGGTGTAATACAATCAATGTTGACAATTTTATTTAACACAAAGAATAACATTGTCTCCTTCCCGAGGGCAGACGCTAACTGCCCCCCTTCTCCTGGAACCGTCTGTACCCTGCTGAGACACAACATGGCAACTACAAGGACTCTTTCATTTATTAAGACCATCAGTGTGTATTGCTCTAAATCAAGTATATAATATTAAATGAATATTGCTGGATCAGCTACTTCTACTTAAAACATATTAAAACATGACTAAGCACAAAATCACCAAGAATGACATCTTATAAGTGCTGTGTAAGCGCGTGCGGCCTTCCAAGCTCAAAGCCTTTGCCCTCCATAGATCAGCCAGACTCGCGCTGGCTGTAGCTTTTAACCTTTAATTACCTTGAGCACAACTCTAGAATGAGCAACAAACTGCAATGGAAAATCATGTTATTATTCTGGTACCTGTAAGAAAGATCAAATTAAAGTTATCACCATCACTGTAATGCAAAGAATAATATAAGATCAAAAACTTCAATTTATGCTTAATGCAAAGCTGGTTATATACTTCTAAGGAACTAATAATGACATATTAAAATATTAAATGATAATGAGAAAAACATCCCCTCCTTATTCTACAATTCCCTCTGTTGACCTCTGGAGAATCCAGAGGTCACAAACAGTTGTGTCCCTCCTTGGCCTACACATTCAGCTCCACATGCATCATAGGCATCATGGACATTGGAGTAATGACTCCAGGGTCCACTGCCCTCACAGACATACTTTTGAACATTCTTCTGGCACAAGGGATGAGACAACAACAAATAACCATAATACCCACCACAATAGACAAAGAAAACATGACCGAAGCGATGACCCCCTTCCACCGTCCGAACACTGAGGTCAGCCAGCCTTCTAACGGATTACCAACACCGGAGTGATCATGCATAGTTTCAGAAAGGCTCTTTAGGCCCTCCAGAGCCTTGGTTACCGACCCATCTGGAGCAGTATTGTTTGGAATAAAGGTGCAACACTGGTCAGCAAACATAGCACACACGCCCCCCTTTTCCGCTAACAACATGTCAAGGGCCATTCTATTCTGCACTCCCATTAACGAGGTCGGACCCACCTGCTCCGCTAGCCCCTCCAACCCGTCTCTGGTCAGGTTAGAGAGCCTCAGTACATTGTAATGAACATAATTAATCCTATCTACATTCTTGTTTGGAGTCACTGGAAAGAAAGCAGAAATTATTGGAATATTTTCAAACCCGGCTGCTATTTGATCAATAAGTTTAAATTCATTTGGAACCCCCCTGGGCACTCCAACGGAGTCGATCCAGGTGGGGGAATTCATTCTAGGGTCATAAACATTTGTGTTTTGTATTCCTCTCTATCTCAAAATGTGTCTTTTGCGCTTGGCTGCCAAAGTGCGCGTATTGTGTGAGGGAATTGATTTAACCTTATTTCCGATTAGCATAAGTGGCGCTCCTAGTCACACCATCGCGCACGTCCCCACGCTCCCAAGAGGAACACGTACCAGTAGAGTCCTGTGCCCGCAATAGTAATACAGCCCGCTCCTAGCCCAAGTCCCAATTAGGGTGGCTGCATCACTCACATTGTTGGTGGCCCTCCCAATCTGGGTGACCGAACACCAACTGGGGTCAATTTCCCCCAACCGATATTTAACTTTATCTGTGGTAAACTTAAAGCACGTATAATTATCTTTCCGGGGCATAAACGGCCCTACTTGCGTGAGCTTGCCAATAGGGGGAAATAGGACAACTCTGCCAGTGACTGACCCAGCTTTGACAAAGCTGGGCAAGCAGACTTTGAAACACAACTATGTGGTGTCATCGCAAGCGCCAGTAAATCTTATGGGCAGGGACCTGCTCGTGAAGTTGGGCGCCACAATCACATGTTCAGCAGATGGATTATCTGTGACTCTGCCAGGGGGCCAGCATTTTCCGTGCCTGGGAGCAAGTTCAAAGACTCAATATCTGCTTCAAGACTGTGAAAGAGCAAAAGTCAACATCTACTGGGGGAGATTAGTGAAAGAGGATGTTCTGAGGCAATTTCAGCTGTGGAGACCCTGGATAATGAGCTTGGCAGTTTACTCCCCTCCGCGCGACCCTTACCACGTTACCCTGTTTTATGATAAAGAGAATGACGACACCTATCGTGAATTATTTCAATCTGATCTTGAAGGTCAGACGTGGAATGTGCAAACACATGACATCTACATCGGACCAGAAGGTGTAGCCGCGGCTGTGAAATTAACTGATGAACAACGGCCTTGGTACAATGTGGAAGAAAATTCAACCCCTCACATTACATTGGCGGTCCACCAAGGTCATGGTGCAGGTGATCTAGGTCCAATGGTCAGGCGAGCACTGGACGACACAGGGTGGCAAAGAACCCAAATTCCTAACTTATTTTATGCTCCAAATTGTAAAACCTATCGCATAACTTGTGCCTGTGAGGATACAGTGATCTTGGAACATAAAGAAATTTCAAAAACACATGGTGAGGAGTGTGTAGATCATCCTCACGCAGTTGCTGGACTGTCGAATCTGCCTGACAGTCTATGGTCAAAAGGGCCCACGGATGTTGGCCTAGCTAAGTGTCCTCCTGTCTTGTTCCAGCTCAAGTCACACACACCAATCAATAGACCACAGTATAAACATAAACCTGAAGCAGAGGCAGGAATTACAGAAACAATAGAAGGCCTGCTAAGGGCCGGGGTGTTAGAGCCCTCTCACTCACTGTGGAACACACCAATTCTACCAGTGGAGAAACATGGAACAGGAAAATACCGTATGGCACATGATTTGAGAGCCATTAATGAAATATTGCTCTCTACTACTGCACCGGTACCAAATCCGTACACAGCTTTATCAGCTATCACATGTGACCAAAAGTGGTTCACGTGCATTGACCTGGCAAATGCATTCTTTTGTCTTCCTCTGCATGAGTCACTCAGAGACATTTTTTCATTCACATACAGAGGCCAACAACTCAGATACACACGTTTGCCACAAGGCTTTGCACTTTCTCCAGGCATTTTCAATCAGGTGCTTAAAGAAGCCCTGTCGTCATGTAATTTGCCTAATGATTGTACATTAATACAATATGTTGATGATCTTCTCATTGCAGCCCCGTCAGCAGCGGATTGTTCAGCGGCATCGTTCGTTGTGTTGAATAGGTTGGCGGAATGTGGCTTTAAAGTAAGTAAAGACAAGCTGCAGTTAGTTCGCCCTGAAGTGACCTTTTTAGGCCGGGTAATCGCACACAAATCAGTGGGTTTGATGAACACACACAGAGACCAAATTTTGACACACCCAAAACCGCGAACTGTGAGAGAAATGCTTTCTTTTCTTGGTTTAACAGGTTACAGCAGGCAGTTCATTCCGGATTATGCAGGCAAAACTGCCCCTTTAAGGGGCCTAATGAAGCAAGTTGGTGTTCGAAACTTTAAGGCTGAGTTGCCTTGGACGCCTGAAGCTGAAGCCGCATTTATTAGGGTAAAACAGGATTTGTCAAGGGCCTCAGATTTAGCCACACCCAATTATGACGAGCCATTCTATTTAGATGTTTCTGAAACAAACTCAATTGTAAATGGAGTGTTGTTTCAGAAAAAAGGGGGGGGTAGAGAAGTGCTCATGTATGTTAGTGTAAAACTACATCCAACAGAAGCAAAGCATCCTACATGCACACAACATGCAGCAGGGGTCGCTAGAATTATCCAAAAAACAGCACATGTAGTGAGAGAACACCCACTAAAAATACTCACTACACATAGCATAGTGGCATACGTAAATTCACAAGCATTTTGTATGTCACCACGGGCACAACAGAGACTGAGCAAAGTCTTAGAGGCCCCAAATTTGACATTCACACATGAAGGAATTAACATGGCAGATTTAATGGGTGTAGGGGAACCACATGACTGCGCCAAAAGAGCACAGATCGAGGAAAAGATTAGAGAGGACCTGAAGGCCGAACCCATACCGGGAGCTGAGGACTGGTTCACCGATGGATGTTGCCACCGAGACGAAGGAGGACTGAAAGCAGGGTATGCGGTGGTCTGCAGAGTAGAAGGAGATTATCAGGTCAGAGAGTCAGGAAGGATTGAGGGAAAGCAGTCGGCCCAGAGAGCTGAAGTGATAGCCTTAGCTCGAGCTTTGAGACTAGCCAAGAACAGGAGAGTGAACATCTACACCGATTCGGCATATGCGTTTGGAGCAGCGCATGTGGAGCTGCCTCAGTGGAAAAGAGCAGGATTCAGAACAGCAACCAATGCACCTATCTCCCACAAACATGAAATGGAGGAACTGGAAAAGGCCTTGGCTGACCCAGAGGAGGTGAGCATTATAAAATGCAAAGCTCACTCTCAAGGAACCAGTATGGTGGAAAAAGGAAACCAGAGAGCAGACGAAGCCGCAAAGGAGGCCGCAGGCTACAAAGGACAGAGACAAATGATACAGGTAACATCAGAAGAAGAGATACCTGTTGACCTGATTGAGGAAGTTAAACGGGCCCAGGAGGAGGCATCCCCAGAGGAAAAGGGGGTGTGGAAAAACAAAGGAGCCTGGCAGGATGGACATTTGTGGAGGGGGCCAGACGGGCGCCCCGTGCTGACAGCCAAAATGGCAGAACAGAAGGTGGATGAAGCCCACGGACTTGCCCACGTGGGGAGAGCCCAGATGGAAAGAAATTTGTGTCATTGGTGGCATCCTGAGCTGCGAGGAATGATAAGGGAGAAGGCCAGGATGTGCTTAATCTGTGGGGCACACAATCCTAAGCCAGCAGTAAAACCGGAAGTGGGTAAGTTTCGGCCCCCTGAGAGGCCGGGAGAGGAGATTGTTATTGACTTCACTGATATGATTGATTCCGGGCCGGGCGGTGTAAGATATTTGCTAGTGTGTGTTGACGCTTTGACCGGCTGGCCAGAGGCCTGGGCTACAAAAAAGAGGAGCGAAAGTATTTCTGAAAGCTAACAGGCAGACATTGCGGAGTGATCCAGAAGGAGGAGCCGTAAAACGTCACAAAAAAGGGAGGTAAGCTTGTGTTCTAGGATAATGGCTGACGGCCCGAACACGACACCTACTGGGCACAGAGGCTATAAGCCTCTAAAGGAGCAGCAGCAACAATTAAAAAAAGCTATTCGTTTAGCTTCCCCTGGATCAACAAGGTTAGCTGAGAAGGAAGGCAAAGCAATGGAAGCTGAGCTAAACAAGCTTATTGCTTCCCAACAGAGAGGGCTGGATGACAAAATAGCCCTAAGTCTTGTGCTCAAAATAGAAGGAGAGAGATGTGAGCAGCAATTGGAACAACTACAAGCCGAGGCAGAGAAACGTTCAATTAACTGGAAGATTAAACAACAAATCAAGAAACTACAGCAAACTCATGCAAAGTATTGCAAGTGGATGTTCTTGTGGAATGGAGCATCTTCCTGGATGGAGGAGGATGACACACCTGAAACAGAAGATATGGAAAGCATAATGGAGGCTTTGAAACAACTGAAAGACCAAAATAAGAAGCTGGAAAACCAAATGAAGAACTGGATTCCAAAACCAGGAGATGCTAACAAGTATCACACAGCAGAGATTCTTCCTTGGGCCACGTTAACATCTAATGCCGTAGGACGACAATATGTCATGCCTGTAATGACCCTCAGAGGAGGACAAGTTCAAGGCCCTGATGGACAGACGGCAGTGGTTGTGGGAGGAGTAGCTGATGTTGAATACACCAGAGCACCACGGGTGTTTCATAATGAAGGGCCTATGACAGTTAAATGTCAGTCCCTGAATGGGGAAGGGAAAGTGATAACATCAGCCGCAGAGGAAGGCTTGCCTTTGCCTTCTTGTTCACATGAGGGAGGAGACAGGCCAAAAGCCGAAGCATCAAGAGAAAGCCTGCCAGACCAGACTGGAGAAGCGGATTGGACCCCAACAAACGAGGAAATGATTTCACCGGTGGAAAGGATGGCACAACCGGCTTTCATCGGACTGCCAACACCAGCAAGAGAAGAGCAGGCCCAAACCAGGTCAAAACACTCCAAAGCAATGGCCAAGTCAGACACATGGGCAGGAGAAGTATTCGGACGAATGCTTGAAGCCCCGCAAGGGCTATTGGAAGTATTAAATACACTGAAGATCGTAAAGGACAAAATGACCAAAAGCATGGCAGAAGAGGAGAGCGACAAAGATTCATCTACCACAGAGGAGGAAGAAGATGATGAAGATAACGACAGAGGAGGAGTCGCGTCAGAGCCAAGTATAGCCAGGAATCTTAGGTCAAGACAGGTGAAAAAAGAGCAGGGACAGAGAAGGCCTATTTTTAAGAGTTCAAAAGGCAAGGGAAAATTGGGACAGTGTAAAACTGTGACCAAAGCAGAAAAAGCTGCGGGTACTCATTATAATTTGCCTTTAGTGGCTGGTGCAAAAAATGAACCAGTGTACCGCGCATACAAAGTAAGAGATTTGGAGGCATTGGTTAAACAGCTTCCACCTATAACTGGGGGAGGAGCAAGGTGGTTGCGTGAATTAGGCAGACTAACAGAAGGAGAGGAGCTTGCGATTGGCGATTTTCGCGCCATTTCTGCGCGGTGTATGCTCGGTGGTGGGCTAGCAGATGTAGAGGCTATAGCTCGCACAACTCGCCATGCAAATGATTTGCCTTACCATGAAGTGCAATGTGCTTTGTCTGACGCAGTCCGTGAAAAGTACCCAACCCCTAATACAGGAGCCATACCTAAAATAATTTGGGACCCCCAAAACACACCTAGAGAGTTTTTAGAAAAAGCCAGAGATCAGTGGTTGTTAGAAACAGGTACCCATCCGGGTAGAGAAGGTGAACATCGGGCATGGTTTCGCTCAGCGGTGCTGGCAGGGCTGCCAAACCAGGTCACAGAAGATCTACAGAAAAACCCAGATTTTGCCGTAGCAGATTCGGTGCAGTGGGAAAGACACGTCTCACATCGTTTGCAGCTGGAGCAGGACAGGGCGAACAAGCAGAAAAAAGAGTTGGAGGAGGCACAAGCGTCTCTACTCAAACTACAGTTGGTGGAGGCCAGAAACAAAGCCAGCGAAAAGAAAAAAGAGGAAAAAGAAAAAACAGAAAAAATTATGATAGTTGCGACCCAGCCTGGTCCTGGGCCTGAATGGCCAGATAGTGGCCCGGGTCCCTGCACTAATGACGGATGGCCCGCCAATGCACCAAGGCAGAACCAACCCACAGGGAATTGGGGAACCGGTGGATCGTACAGAGGGCGTGGTGGCTCAGCGGGGGGAGTACAAAGAGCTCGTGACACGGGGAATCTCAGCAGTGTGCCTTGGAATGTCTGTTGGAGGTGTGGAGCAGAGGGTCATTGGAGCAGAGATTGCCCAGAACGTCGTCAGAACAATCAAAGACGAGGCTACCAATCCCAGGCACGTGGAGCTCCGAGAGCAAGAGGTGGCTCTAGGGGAGCATATCAGGCCCCAAACCCGAGTGCAGCACCAGCCGCGCAGTATCCAGTGGCTGACTGGAGGGAGGACCAGTACTGAAGGGACCCGGAGGGACCAAACAGTATGGTGGTGGCAGATCCCATGCTGTTAATGACTATAGAAGGGACAGAATTGCCTTTCTTAGTAGACACTGGAGCAACATATTCAACCTTGAGAGCAGCACCAGACAGTGCAACGTTGTCCTGCCACACAGTGAACGTGGTGGGTTTTTCCGGGATCCCGGACGAGCCCCCAAAATGTTATGGTTCAAAAATATTGGAGATGGACACCAGAGGAAAAACCCACAATAACAACACTGGTCCGGTCGGGTTGAGTCAAACGATGATTTAATGATCACACACGTGGGAGATGGACACTGTATGCAGACAGTCTCAGATCTCATCTCAAAAAACACATTTCCATAGTTTTATGAAATCAGGGTATTAGAACGCCCCCTCATGCGTAGTGACAGGTGTAATACAATCAATGTTGACAATTTTATTTAACACAAAGAATAACATTGTCTCCTTCCCGAGGGCAGACGCTAACTGCCCCCCTTCTCCTGGAACCGTCTGTACCCTGCTGAGACACAACATGGCAACTACAAGGACTCTTTCATTTATTAAGACCATCAGTGTGTATTGCTCTAAATCAAGTATATAATATTAAATGAATATTTCTGGATCAGCTACTTCTACTTAAAACATATTAAAACATGACTAAGCACAAAATCACCAAGAATGACATCTTATAAGTGCTGTGTAAGCGCGTGCGGCCTTCCAAGCTCAAAGCCTTTGCCCTCCATAGATCAGCCAGACTCGCGCTGGCTGTAGCTTTTAACCTTTAATTACCTTGAGCACAACTCTAGAATGAGCAACAAACTGCAATGGAAAATCATGTTATTATTCTGGTACCTGTAAGAAAGATCAAATTAAAGTTATCACCATCACTGTAATGCAAAGAATAATATAAGATCAAAAACTTCAATTTATGCTTAATGCAAAGCTGGTTATATACTTCTAAGGAACTAATAATGACATATTAAAATATTAAATGATAATGAGAAAAACATCCCCTCCTTATTCTACAGCATGTAAAAACTTTGCTCTTCTCCACAGCTGGCTGACGGACACGCAAAAGTGCAAGCAAGAGTGGCCACAGACCCACTATGCCGGCCTTTGTACACTCTCTCCATCTAATGATAGAGAGGAAGGATACATTCACTACTTCTAGCCTCCACTATTCAAATTCAGTATTTTCACAGCGTCCTAAAAGCTTCCTGAAAAGCCTTTACACTGTTTTCCAAAACGCTGCTGTGCTGCCCCTTTAATCCTCCCCAGTTCCCTCAGTTTGAGATCCTTCTTGGACTTGGTGTCATGGTACTCCAAGTTTTGCCAAACTTTGCAACTGTTGTAGCCCCTATGTGTGCCTGTGCTAACGACAAGAACACTTTCACATGGACTTCAGGTGCACAAGCGAGCTTTGAAGAAGTAAAAAAACTCCTGGTGAATAGTCCTGCACTGGCACTGTTTGACCCTGCCTTGCGTGTTGTGATCTCTACTGATGCAAGTGACTATGGGCTTGGTGCTGTATTTGCTCAAGTGCAACCTGATGGCACAGAAAAACCTGTGGCGTTTGCTTCCCGCACACTGCCTGCAACAGATCAAAAGTACTCAACTGTTGAAAAAGAAGCTTATGCTTGTGTGTGGGCTGCAGAGAAATGGAGAACGTATTTGTGGGGCCGACGTTTCACTCTGCGGACAGACCACCAAGCTCTGACAACGCTGCTGAGCACCAAAGGGTTTAATAGGGTTGGCATGCGCATCGCCCGCTGGTCTGCCCGCCTCCTGTGTTTTGACTATGATGTTATTTGCCGCCCAGGTTCTCAGAACTATACAGCTGACTGTCTCTCTCGCCTGCCCCTGCCCGTTTCTTCCCATTCCACATCAGATTCAGATCATGAAATGGTAGCCCAAGTTTCTGCTGCCATGTCCTCACTTCCAGTTGCGGGCTTTGACTCTGCCTGTTCAACTTGCCCTGAACTGGTTGCTTTGCGTTCACAAATACAAAGTGGCTGGCCTGCCTCAATCAAAGCACTTGATGTCACGCTTGCACCTTACTACAAAATCCGTAATGAACTCTCAACCCTAAGTGATTATGTTCTCAGAGGCTCAAGGCTCATTGCACCACTTTCAGTGAGACCTAAACTGATTGCACTGGCACATGAAAGTCACCATTGTGCGCACAAAACAAAGATTAAGAGATCTCTACTGGTGGCCAAAAATGGACTCGCAAGTTCAGTCTGCCATAACCTCATGCCTCCTTTGCCAGTCCAATGACAAAACTGCACATACTAATCCTGCTCCTCTCCAACCCGTCCCACTGCCTGATGGACCGTGGAAAAAACTTGGTCTTGACATTGTTGGGCCTTTTGATACTGCAATACCTGCTTGTAGATACGTCATAACATTGACTGACTACTACTCCAAATGGCCTGAGCTTGCCTTTTCACCTTATGCTACTACTGATGATGTCATTCAGTTCCTCTCATCTGTCTTTAGTCGTCATGGCAACCCAGAGAACATCATAACTGACAATGGTGCACAGTTCACCTCTGTAATGTTCACCTCATTCCTCCAGAATAGAGGCATCTCCCACAGCAGAACATCTGTCTACTACCCAGCTGCAAACGGAGCAATCGAACGGTTTCATCGTGCCCTCCGCACCTGTATCCAGACATCAATCCAGCAGTCGAAACCATGGAAGGCGACTGTGCTGGATTGGCTTCAAGTTTACTGTGCAACACCGCATGCAACTACTTCCCTCTACTTCCCTCTCCCTAAGAACTCCTGTGTGGCAGGAAGATGCGTACTATACTGGATGTACTCCCTTTGCCTCCTGCTGTGTCTCCACTGGATACGTTGCACATCACTCAGTTCGGAAATATCAGTTGAAAATGCAACGTTACACTGATGGTAGGCGTCACGCACGGAAACCTTCTTTTCTACCAGGAGAGAGTGTGAGGATAAGGAAACCCCACCATGTTCCCAAAGGACATCCCAGATTTACCCCTCCTGTAACAGTAACAAAAGCCAAAGGCTTGAATGCCTTCTTGCTGAGTGATGGAAAGAGTTGGAATGCCACTCATCTAGCACGCTGTCGCCCAGTGACTGAAAAGAACGCTGACACTGCTAGGCTGCACCACACTCAGACTGGCTCACCTACTGCCAGAAGACTGCCACGCGTCAAGTACAAGCCTCGCTGGCACAAAGACTATATTGTAGCATAATAGGTTGCTTCCTCTCTGTGCAGGGGGATGACTGAAGGGATCACCTTGCTAATCCTTGCTGTCCAAACTGGCCTCATTGAGCTGCAGGTCATCCACAGAGCCTTCCTCCTCTCTATCATCCTCTTTATTGTTGTTGCTTCCATCCTGCAGTCCATGCTGGAGATAGCTGAGTCCTAGCCCTGGGAGCATCTAGAGGCAATTAAGATAATATACCAAAGACTTTTTTCATGTGTTTATTTTTAAGAAAACTCTGTGTCCCACTGTTTGTTTTATTTTTTACTGATCATAAACAACCAGAGGTGTGGACTCGAGTCACATGACTTGGACTCGAGTCAGACTCGAGTCATTAATTTTATGACTTTAGACTTGACTTGAAAAAATGTTCTAAGACTTGTGACTTGACTTGGACTTTTACACCAATGACCTGGGACTTGAATTGGACTTGAACCGGTTTACTTGAAAAGACTTGATATTTCACCCCAAATATAAAATTTAACATACATATTATATAGAGATTGAAAATGTGACGTCATTCAGGGGTAAAACCGCAAAGGATTCTGGGAACTCGTGGCAAGAGGTACGAGCGCACGCAGGCTTTCAATTGAAATCACAGCGATAAAAAAGAAACACAAAAATGGCAAGAAGCTGTTGTATTATTAACTGCAATAGCCGGTCGCATGACAGCCACGGGAAGCCGACGGGTAAAGAGATCGATTGTTATCGGATTACGTCGTTGAAGAGAAATTGTTCGAGCCATGTTTCCGAAGTAACAAAGAGGCGACGGGTGGCCTGGATTGCAGCCATTCAAAGACCAAATATAACGTCCCAGAACCCTCCAGCTCACAGGTTAGTCTGCTCCAAGCATTTACACAAAGGTCAGTCTGCTGTTGTAGTTAATGCGTCATTTTCATAACATAATTGGTGATATAGGTTACAAGCAAGTCTGGCGCTGAACAGAAATTGTCGCTCCTTTGTTTGTTGTGCATAAATAGTGAATTGTCCTGACACAATATTGCGTTTCGCTTCTGTTATTTTGGTACATTGACAAAAACATATACTTTTATTCACAGGATAAAACAGTTTTTTGTATCACCAATTGCCCAGTACGATTACAGCATACAGTATTGTTGTCACTGCTACATTTCTGTAACGCGTACCAGAAATTATTTCCACTGCTAATTAATTACCGTTGAGCTTAAAGGTCCTATTAATAAACGGTTAACGATTGTGTATTTATGAAGACGATTTGTGAGACTGGTAAACTTATGATACGTACGATGGTCTTTCGTTCTACACGGTGCATTTCAAGGTCCTGCACCCATCCGTCGGTAAACTGTACCTGGGCTTGTTGCAGTGACCTGAAGTTACTATCGTGCCAAACTAGGTATCCCCGACAGAATTTGTTTCCCCTGCGTCGGGAGCACACGCTGGACTGTCCAAATCACGGACAAACAGTATCCCACATTGTTGATTTTTAGTTTACAAACACTTCTTATAATGACTGACTACTCCTGACATTTTTGAGATCTTAGCTCTTTATACAACGAAGTTATAGTGGGATACAAATAATATCAGGCTGGTCCTGCCACAATTTGTTCCCCCTGTGTAAATCACGGACAAACAGTATCCCACATTGCTGATTTTTCGTTCACAAACACTTCTTATTATGACGCATTTCTCCTGAAACTTTGGAGGATTTAGCTCTTTATATAATAAAGTTACAGGAGAATAAAAATAGTTATTAGCCAAAATGTTTATGGTTTATTAAAATAATCCCATCTGATACCCCGTGAGCAATAAATATATAATTTTCTGTTGTAACCCTCAAACTGAATGGTAATGTAACGATACTAATTTTTCACAAAATGAAAACATCAGTACTTCCTGCATGCTCCCAGCACAGGGGAAACAAATTCTGTCGGGGATACCTACTTTGGCACGACACCGGTCCTACAACCGCATCCAAGAATAACATGCAGCTTATCTCAGAACTGTCGGTGAAAATTATCCTTGGAGCTAGGTTTAATTGAGCTGCATTTTAAAGAGGTGCAATTTCACAATTTGTGTATATTTTCTAAGTTCACTATTTTGTCATGTGTTGAGAAAAACACAGATTTAAAAATTACATGGTCTAATATTTACATTTAGCATAACTGCAACATTATTTTTTCTTTTTTTTCTTTTTAAAGACTTGAAAGGACTTGAAATTCAAAATTTCAGACTTGTGACTTTACTCGGACTTTTACACCAGTGACTTGAGACTCGACTCTGACTTGCCTGACATTACTTGAGACTTGACTTGAGACTTGAGGATAAAGACTTGAGACTTACTTGAG
The DNA here is from genome assembly GCF_057382095.1 of Aulonocara sp. 'chitande type north' Nkhata Bay. Classification (NCBI taxonomy): domain Eukaryota; kingdom Metazoa; phylum Chordata; class Actinopteri; order Cichliformes; family Cichlidae; genus Aulonocara; species Aulonocara sp. 'chitande type north' Nkhata Bay. The sequence continues at coordinate 33,470,917 of NC_141352.1, forward strand.
ACTTGCAAAACAATGACTTGGTCCCACCTCTGGCTTTATCAAGTTTTATTTTCAGCGCTGTGTATTTTTCCTGCACGTCTTCAAGCTTGCAGTCCGTTTGTTTCTGTTTAATTTCTTGTTGCTTTTGTTCTTGAAGCAACTCTTTATTTTTGTTCAGTGTTTTATCAAGCTTTACCTGAAGCGCTTTGTATTTTTCCTCCATGCCTTGGAGTTTGCACTGCTTCATGTCCTGTTGTTGTTTTTCTTGGAGGAGTTCTTAATTTTTTTTGCAGAGCTTCATTAAGCTTGATTTGCAAGCCTTTGTTGTGTTTCTCCATGTCCTGGAGCTTGAAATCCATTTCCTTCTGTTTTATCTCCTGTAGCCTTTTTTCTTGAAGAAACTCTTCATTTGTGTGCGGTCTTTCATCAAGCTTTACTTGCAGCTCCTGATTCTTTTTGTCCTTCAGCACTAGTTTTTCTAGTGCTTTATCAAGCTTTGCTTGGAGCTCAAAGTTTCTTCCCTGCATGTCTAGGAGTTCCATTTCTTTCAACTTTTGAATATCTTCCTTTTCTAGAAGCTGGTTGAATGATTTGTCTACTTGATCAGGAAGTTGAATTTTGTCTTCCTGATCACAAAGAGGAGAGTTGGGCTTTACTGTTTTTTTCTGTTTTCTCTGAGACATGTTTGAATCTGTAAACTGTCACTCTGTTTATGTCTGAATTAACTAATTTCAAGAAACTGTTGAAATTACCTGGACTGCCTCAGCCCAGGTGATGTAACATTAGCAGACAGAGGGTTTGATGTTGCAGAATCTTTGGAGCTGTGCCATGCTGAACTGAAGAGCCCAGCTTTCACCAAAAGGAAGAACTAACTGGGCCCTAGATTGCCCAATCAAATCTCTTAATGCCACCTGCCCTCTCCTACATTAACTGTGGGCTCACCTTGTAGAACAGAGTTGAGTGTGGAAGAAATGGCAAAAATATGGAGCTGAAAAGCTGAGAGAGAAAAAGAAATGATAAATAAATCAATGTGTCAAATTAACTGACATGTTAGCTGGTAGAGTGCCCACTGCATTATATATATATCATCTCTTTTTTATAATAAATAATCAAAAACTTTATTTAAACTAAGATTTTAAAAAATATGTGCAGTGATTGATGTGCTCTCAGACATGTGCTTCAATCCACACACAAATACAAAACAATCTGACCACACGTACAACTGTTTCACAAACTCTATAAAGCATTCACACTCCAATGGATGCATCAGAAAGCAGCTTGGGATTACAATCTTGTCCAAGGATATTTCGCCTGCAGACTGGAGCAGCCAGGGATCAAACCAGAAAACTTTCTGATCAAAAGCTGACTTGTGCTAAATGCTGAACGGCAGCCAACCCATTTTAGCCATTTAATGAATGTGCCATTTAATCTTGGCTGCAGCCAAGATTAAATGGCACATTCATTAATTACAGAGTTACGGATTGTTACATGGAAATAATGAACCCATCTCGTGTCCTGTGTCTTCTATAGCTGTCTGTACTTTTACTTCCAAAGTTGATCAGCAAACATGTTTGCAGGCCTCTAATTATCAGGCTGTACTCAAGCGCTTGAATTCAACCTAAAAGCTGTGCTGTCATACAGAACCAAGTACCCTCCGCGGAAACTATAGCTAATGTCACAACTGGATCTGATGAGACAGCTATGATTTCTGGACTCGAAGTAAATAATCCTGAATCAATTTATACAACATCAGTTTGTTTGTTTTGCTTTCATAACAAATAGTTTGAGCCATATACAAATACAGAAGTGACAAATGGAAACATATTTACAATCCAAAGTCAGACTAACAGTTTTCAGTAGCACAGTCTTTTATTTACAGTCTGCTTCTCCTGGTGGTAAACCTCTATCACATGTTTGGATTAAAAATTAGGCCTATATAGCTGCTGGTTCCAGCTTAAGCAATATGTTAAAAATACTAAATTCTTCATTGATTTGAGCTGTGGGGTTTGCTATACACTGGCAGAAAATTGTAGAGTAAATGGTGAAAACGAACAAACCAAATAACAAGATCCTTGAATTCCATCTTTTTTATTAACAGAAACTCCAACAAATTTGTGCCCAATTGATGATGTTTGGGACATGAAAAGTCCAGTCCAGCAGGTGGCGGTAATGCGCCTTAAAGCTTTAACCGCCAAAAAATACAAGAGCAGAAGAAGAAGAAGCCGAGTTCCCGCTTTATGGCGTTTTTCTCTCCGATTATTGTCAAGACTGATTTAAAGGTAAGCACCGAGCTAATATTAATCCGAGTCTAGTTAATCTTGAGTTTAGCTCCTGAATGAGGCTTTCTGTTGCTCTCCTCGGTGTCTCTTCTCAAGTTTTTGTGAACAAGTTGGAAAAAAAAAATCTGACTAAATTGACTCAAGCTGCTTTAAACTAATTTACAGAAAGATATCAGCAAAAGGTTGTGAAACACAGAGAAGAAAAGAATTTTATTAGAAGAAAGCTTTTAAATGAGCTCATTGTAATCAGAGTTTGTGTTGTTTTATTAGTCTGTTATTAAGGCTACTTAGCATCTCTGTGGCACCTGCACAGCTTATGAATGCAGCTTGCTAACTAAGCTAGCTAGCGCCACCCTTCTTCCATATAAGGTCACTTCCGGCTCCAAAAGACCCAACATGTTGGCGGTAAAAGTGCTATAATGAAATACATTTATGAGAAATGTAAAAATAAATGTGTTCCAGGCTAAAACACAGCTGCCTTTATCAGCGCAAAGTTGTGATGAGGCTTACTCAGATGATGGCTCAGATTTCTACACCCACTCGGATATACAGATGAAATCAAGACAAGTACATCAATACAAAAATTCACAGGATTGTTCAAAAAATAATAAATTGCATGAATATAGGAAATCTTCCTCTCAGTGACTGAGTTGTCTCATTGTGTCCTCATTTTTTATAAATCAAGGCCTGAGTAACCCAACCTTAAGTGTTCATTAAGGTTTTTGTCACATAGATAGAAAATAAACTCAGAGATTAAGCGGCTGTTATAAACAGAGTGATTAGTTTATGTAAAAAATGTAGTTTGTTGTTGTTCTGGTTTACGTGCTGAAAATGGTTTTATTTGTGTATGTTCAATGTGTTAGACTTGTACATAGTTAAATATATGATCAAATAATGTTGAATCCTGGATATGGATTTGTAAGCAATGAAATTTGAAATAAGGGGGTAGGAACAAGAAAACTTCATCCTACTCCTTTTCGAGCACACACATTCTGTAGACATAGATATTTACATGAAAACTTGATGATTTTTAAGTTTTGTTATTTTTATTTTTTTCTGTTGTTATTTCAATTATATTTGCATGTTTGAAATAAATTTTATCTATCTATCTATCTATCTATCTATCTATCTATCTATCTATCTATCTATCTATCATTTCTCACGGCACACGTATATTGTCGGGTTTTTTCTTGGCCAGGGCATATTTTAAAGAGGAATTGCTCTCCTGGTACTGGTGTGCCATACTGCTGAATTTGGTATCGGTGTTCAAACCTTTTGTGTTTGTTTCAAACAAGTTGTCCACCCAAGGAAGCTAAAATGTGTTCTGTGTGTTCTCAGATGAACATATAAGACACTTTGACTCTTCAGTGCAGTGTGGAGCTTAACAAAGTTCTGTTTTGTGTCCCAGCTGATCAGGAGGAGGAGAAGAGTCTGACGGAGCAGCAGAGGAAATTTCAGCTACTTGGACTCAGCTCAGCCACTGCAGAGAAAACAATGAGCTCAACACAGAAGGTGACAGATACTAGTGTTAAGAAATACTCCATTAAAAGCTGAAGTACTGATATGTATATTTTATGCTAAACTAAGTGAACCTTGTGCAATATTAATGTAATGTAGAAATAATGTATACAATGTATACAATGCCTACATCTTAGACGGTGACGTTGCCTCTAAACATCAAAATGAGCAGGAAGATGTTAAAGTGGGATTCAGCAGGATTCAACCCTAAAATCAGCTGTAGTGGCTCAGTGTGGGGAAAAGGGTCACAGCTCACAATCATTTCTATTGAGAGCTCCAGTAGATTTTTTTTAATGTACAGGCTGTGATCAGCTGACCTGCTGCTCTCTGTGAATTCATCCAGATGTCTGCAGATGTTTCATGAGTTGTCCTGGCTGATTTCCTTTCTCTACACTGACAGTACACTGTCTTTATATTAGACACTAAACTGTTGGTATGTGGGTGGAGCTCAGTGAATGAATGTCAGCATCATGAGCTTAAGTTTAAGTTAATCTCTGCTACACTTGATGTAATCTAACTCTGACATGAGCACCACAGTCACTGTGCACCAGTCACACACTGTTCTTTACTTAAATCCATCACATTACAGTAAACTTGCCTGCTTATCCTGCACTAACCTGCAGAGGATTTTACTGCAGTCTTTACATCACATTGTGAGACAAACTGCACACAAACAGTTTGTGTGTTTACTGATGTTTGTTGGGCTGATAGAATCGCTGCATTTGAAATTACCTGCCACGTAAAAAATATTACTCCATTTATTCTCGCTCGTCTTCTGTATTGCTAACTAGATGTTGAAATACCGCGACCGCAACTTATCAGCACCTGCAGTCGTTCAGGTTCTGGTGGTGTTTGGTGCCACACTCCACCTTCAGGTTTAAAACTAGTGTTAATGGAGGGAGTTTGAAGCTTCAGTTTGTTCAATGACTGCATTTCACTCACTGACTCTGTATCTCTGTCACTGCAGGACCAACATGGACCGAGAAGTCAGCACTCTCAGGAGGCCGACAAACCTCACAGAAGCAAGAGAGAGAAAAAATACACCTGTGACGAGTGTGGGAAGGATTTTACCTGGAAGTTTAAACTAAAACAACATCAGCTCATCCACACTGGAGAGAGACCGTTCAGCTGTGACTTGTGTGGAAAGTCGTTTTCCTGGAAGAATTCCCTGAAAAGACACCAAGTCGTCCACAGTGGAGTTAAAGCTTACAGCTGTGATCAGTGTGGCAGAGCTTTTACTCGAAGTAGCCACTTGCAGAGACATCTAGTTACCCACTCTGGAGTTAAGGCATACAGCTGTGACATCTGTGGAAAAACCTTCAGCCAGCTATGGAGCCGAAATATACACCTACGCATTCACTCCGGAGAAGATGTGTACTGGTGTGATCAGTGTGGTAAATACTTTACAACAGACACACAGTTACAACACCACATGTTTACCCACACTGAGGAGAGACCTTATCAATGTGACCTGTGTGAGAAGACTTTTAAAACTCCACAGTACCTGAGAAAACACCAACAGATCCACACCAGAAAGAGACTCTACAAGTGCAGTTACTGTGAGGTTTGTATTTTTATTTTATTCTTGTAAGTTCAGTCTGACTGTTTGGAACAAGTCTGCTCATTAAATTGTGTTAGCATGTTAGCACTTCTGCTGCACCGAAGAGTAGCTCTGAGCCATTATTCAGGTTTTCATTTCATTTAAGTGTAAGTCAGATGTTACTGTAATATTAAATAAGTATTGCTGTAGTATTATGGTGGTAGTATTGTAGTTATTGTAGCCCAGTAAACTGAGTGTGTTAATTGAAACAGTAAAATGTAATTGGACGTCTGCAGAGATGCTCTTTATTTCAGGCGACTTTCAGGATAAAAGTGTTGAAGGACTGACTTACACTGTCTTTGTGTCTTTGTTTAGAAGCAGAGCGACACAGATGGATCCATTTCTCAACCCTGTCATCGCTGTGGTGGTGGGAAAGACTTTCGTTGTGACATCTGTGGAAAAACTTTCAGTCACCAAGCCAGCCTAAAAATACATCAACGTAAACACACTGGAGACAAACTGAAATACTGCAAAGAATGTGGGAGAAGCTTCCCCACATCAAGTGACTTAAAACAACATGAACTCTTTCACAGTGGGGTCAAGAAGCACCTCTGTGATCAGTGTGGGTCATCCTTCACCACTGCAAGTCACCTTAAAAGACACAAACGAGTCCACACAGGAGCGAAACCATACAAGTGCAGACACTGTGACAAAAGCTTCTCACGTTCAAGTAATCGTAACGAGCATGAACGTACACACATGGAAGGAAACTACAGCTGTGAGCAGTGTGACAAGAGCTTCAGTAATCTCAGTTCATACTCTGCACACAAACGATCCCACGTTACTAATAAACTGTTTCACTGTTACCACTGTGCCAAAACATTCACTTCATCATCTGCTCTGTGCAAACATCAGCGCGATCACGCAGGGCTGAAATCATTCCCATCACAGGATCAGAGTGAATCTGAAGAGAGAGAAACATCCTCTGGTTTCAGAGTCCAACTTAAAACCCTGGAGATCAGGCTCCACAGAGTTCAGGTCGGCTCTCCTTAAGTTTAAGTTAAAGTTCAAATGAGGCTGTGAATCAAACTTCCTGTAGTTCCATTTTAATCTTTATAAATTGTTCTTCTGTTTGTGTTCAGTCGTTACCTTTTTTTTTCAGTGGTTGGATTAAAAATCAGTTTTCTGTTGTTTAAGTTTTTATTGAATGTATTTTGTTAAATGAAGTTAAAATATTGTTAAATAAAGAATTGTTTGAACGACAAAGATTTTGAGCCATGATGTCATTTCCTGTATTTCAGAGTAAAGACTGAAGTGACAAATGGAAACATGTTTACAGTCATGGAATAAACACTGATGGGTCATCTGTAGGAAGTACTATTGCTGACCTGACAGACTCGACCTTGTTTACAAAGAAAGAAAGGAACTGATGACATGTGTCAGCAGAGGCTTTCAGGGTTGTTTAGAGTAGAGCTGATAGTCTTAAAGAGAACACGGCGATTATGACAATTTAACACAATGATCTGAGAAAAATATCTGTTTCTTTCATTTTTACTGTATTCTGATCAAATTTCCAACATTCTTTTAACATTTCAAAAGAAATTGTCTTTCTTCCACTTTCACACTTGGCCCTAAAAACACCAACATCCGTGCATCACCCTTGTGTCAGTCTAATGAACCTAACATGTGAGTGATACATAACACACATTCACACTGGCTGCATATATCAGTCCGGGGGGGCAGAGCAGAACTCTGTATGAATCAGACGCGCTCACATATTCAGGCTTTCCAGAGGCGTTTACCATCAGAAGAAGCAGAACAATGAATCATCAGCACCCTGCAGAAGAACACAGCAAGCAACAACTCTAACAATAAAGACGTGCTGGAGCCAAAAGATGCAGATAGCGAGTTTTAAACGATAACGCACAGGATCAAAGGGGGAGAGGGTAAAAACCCACTGCCTCCTGAGATAAAGATCAGCAAGTCAAGCTGGCAGCAGACGACACAAAACGCTCTCTGGAGGAGGCGGCGACTGTGGAGCAGGCCGACGGAGAGGCGGATCGGCAGACAGGAAGCTCCCGGGGTCCCACAACAAGATGTTGCGCGTCAGACTGGAGCAGGATATCCCCATGTTGGTGACACTGCCCATCGAGGTACAGCCCAACTTGGCAAACCAACCCTTCCCTTTCTTGGACACCACACTGGCTGATCTGGGCATCCAAGACTGAGTCTCACTCCGTGTGGGGACGTTTTTTTGTTTTTGTTTGTTTTTTAAGAAGCAATCATGTGTATATATTCAGCTCAGAGCTGAAGGAGAGGGTGGTTTGGGTTGACAACAAGAAGACCCATCCTAGAGGTACGGCGGTGGGATCCAACTGCAGGGATGTGGTCAGATGGCAGTCTGTGGAAATCAGGTGACAGTGAGAGCAACTTGATTTTCCTATTTTGTCCTTCAGATACGAGTGAAAGCCCAGATGCCAGGAGACAAGCAGCTCCAGGAGGTCCTGTACAGCACCGAGGTCCACACTGACCGCTCCTTCTGCTGCACTGGAATGGATATCCTGCCCTGGAAACAGACGTGTGCAGGTCTAGAAGCAGTTTAAATCCCATACTTTTTTGATCTGTGAGGCTCTTAATGTCACGTCTGCAGCCATGAAAGTCAGCTCAGGGTTTCTTGATTCTGATTTTTCTTTGCTGTGTCACATTTAGCTCATATCTGCATTGCCATGCCCTGAAAACAAGCTGCCGGGCTTTAGTCAGGCTCAGGGACAACGGGAGATCTGAGGAGCAACACAATGAGAACAACTAAAACTGAACAAACTTAACATCTGATTACCTTTTTTATTTGTAAGAAAAAGTTTAACATGAATGCGCCAACTGTCCACAGCAAAGCTTATTATGACAAGACTGCTTTTATTCAGTGATGTCAAAGTGTCATCACTTCATACCTCTGAACTGACATTAGATGTATTGCATACCTTGTTAGAATTACACTGTTGAAGCATTTGTAAAAAGCTTCTGTCCTTGTTAATTTATGTTTTAGGATAAGTTTTTGGGCTGTGTAAGGTCACAGGTTGCATTTCTGAGCAGAGTAGTAAAGGTAAAGTAAGTGTTTTCAAAACTAGCCACTCAGCATGTGTACAAACAGTGAGAAATCTCTGAAGAAAACCGTTTGAAGGAGCAAGAGCACACGTGTTTCTCCACAGGTTAAAGCCCGCTTTAATAATCAATATGAATCAAAGACTTCTGTCAACACAAAATAAATGTAAGGAAACACACTTTCCTGTGCAACATCGAGTTTCTATAACTGACGACAAGCTTGGACCACAGTGATCTAAACTCATCCTCTACATTGGAAATGTAAACAAATGTAAATGTGGTTTTTACTGTACCAGAGCAGGGCTGTGTGTGTAGAGCACAGCCAGGCAGCTGAACACTGTATTGTTCTCTTTTTGGTCCTCTTCGAGCGGGAGACGAGCCACCAAAGCTGGCAACACCGGTCAGTGAACACATTCAGTTTTCAGGCCCCTCTTCTGTGGAACCAGCTTCCAGTTTGGATTCAGAAGACAAGATTTCAAGATTAGGCTTAAAACTTTCCTCTTTGGTAAAGTATATATTTAGGGCTGGACCAGGTGACCCTGAATCCTCCCTTAGTTATGCTGCAATAGATGTAGCCTGCCGGGGATTCCCATGATGCATTGAGTTTTTCCTTTCCAGTCTCCTTTCTCACTCAGTATGAGTTAATAGACGTCTCTGCATTGAATCATATCTGTTATTAACCTCTGTCTCTCTTCCACAGCATGTCTTTTATCCTGTTTTCCTTCTCTCACCCCAACCGGTCGCAGCAGATGGCCCCGCCCCTCCCTGAGCCTGGTTCTGCTGGAGGTTTCTTCCTGTTAAAGGGGAGTTTTTCCTTCCCACTGTCGCCAAAGTGCCTGCTCATAGGGGGTCATATGATTGTTGGGTTTTTCTCTGTATCTATGAAGCGCCTTGAGGTGACTTTTGTTGTGATTTGGCGCTATATAAATAAAATTGAATTGAATTATCTGAGGAAGAAGCAGAGTTGGTTTGTTTCCAGCTGAAATCATCCAGGCTCAGGAATTTGAATCGATCCACATCATTTCTGCTTGAACTAGAGAACATGAGTGTCGACTTACATTTGGTCTGTGAGACACATGTCATAGTGACAGTATTTGGGTTAATATGGCATTACTCACCCTGGTCGCATTTCTTCAATATCAGGCACCAAGTTCAGGAACTCGTTCTTTGCAGCCCGCGCAAGGTAGGAGGTCTCCAGAGTGGGAACCATCGGGAAGTTTTCACAGTCTGAGCAGGAGGGACTGGAGGCACGTGAGCTGTTCTCAGGGGTCCTTTAACACAAATCACACCAAGTTAGAATCAAATAGATAACCTGTCAATAACCGTTTGCAGATCGAGGTCAATGTTCCTAAAAATATGTTTACTTCTGGCCCATGGAGCCACAGCGCGAGTCCGAGAGAGAGGGGCAGGTAGAGGAAGGGGTGAGGGTGGCACTGCTGAAGCTCGTCACGGATGGATCACGTCCGATCGGTGAGATGAGAGAAAGCTGAAGTGAAACAACAGCAGGATGAGGTAGACGTCAATATAGGAACTCCCTGATGTGACACAGAAAGGCTATTTTTTTATTTCTTTGTATTATTTCTCACCTTGCAGTCACTGATGCTGTTCACCAGCTGCTTGTATTCAGTATTGAAGGTGTGTGTCAGAAGGCGCAGGCACTACAACACAACAGGAACAAGACCGATCAGCTCCGAGCAGAGAAGGAAGAAGGCAGCAACAAGAACGCCCACTAAGCCCACGTTTTTCTCACCTTGGTGGCCAGCTCCTTCTCACGCTTTCAAAGGTGGTGCTGGAGATCTGCGAGGAGACGGAGGTGGATGTGGACAGAGTGCCGGAGCTCACGCTGGGGGACAGAGACTCACTCAGGGACTTGGTGGTGGGAGCTGTTCCCATGGGAGCCGCCTCTCCCAGAAGGTGACGGGTCTTTTCCACCTGGACGAAAGATGGGGGCGAATGTGAGGTGGGGAGAAGAGGGGAGGTTAGTCATGTAAAGTCTGTACTCTAAGAAAAAACTTTTTAGAATAGCACTTTGGTCTTTGAGTTGAAAAGTCATTTTTCCCTCTACGATATTAAACAGATTTATTTCTTTATGAATCTTTTAAGGCCCCACCTCCTGCAGCTGCTCCATCTTCTCCAGCTCCCACTGGTGCTCTAGGATGAGGCTATCTCCTCTGGGCCTCCAGCCGGCCAGGTTCTCCTCTCCACGCACATAAGCCACTGATGTGTCCAGGACCTTCCTCCTCCTCCTCTGCATCCCTGCTCAGGACATGAGCCCTCATTAGGATGAAGCTCTCCACAGAATTATGATAAAACAGCTGCCGTTCTTTAAACATGTTTCATGGCCGCTCACCTGGGCTTCCAGTGTCAGACATCTTACACAAGCTCAGCTCGTAGATCCCAGTCACTCGGTTGCTATAATGAAGCAGAAGTTTTGAACAAGGAAACTTTGTAACAGGGCAGATATCTTTGATTGTGAAACAGAGATGGCCACAGTGCAGCAGCCCAGATTTACCAGTCAGGAGTTTTGGAGTATCCAGTCCCAAAGAGGTTCTTGAGAGAACGGGGTGGGGAAATCTTGGCGTCTCTGGAGTAAAAGACCATGCAGATGTCTTTGGTGATAATGGCAGGCTGGATGCAATGGTCCAGCTGCAGAGAGGAGATAAAAGGTGTGTGTTAGACACGATGACATCAAGAGACTTAAAAACACGTACAAACAGGTACAACACGGCGGAGCAGCGGCTGACCTCCAGATACGCAGATAAGGTCATGTAGATCTTCTCTCCGTAGGGAGTGACGCGGTTGAGCAGGAGGGAACCTTTTAAGGGTGTTTTTATTTGTGCTCCCTGGCCTGGAAATAAACGGTTTCCGATCAGACCTGCTTCATCTTTGTGCCCTTGGTATCTGACTCGCTTGCTCCCCCATGCATTTTAAAAGAATCCTTCTCTTCAGCATGAAGTTCTGGCACAGCTTTAGTGTCTGCATTACATGTACACAAAGACAGAAACATTCAATGATAAAAACACACAGTGGAATAAAATTGTAAGACGTCATCAGTTGATGCAGTTTAAGGACACTTGTTGTTCTGTGCAGTCTCACCTGGAGCTCACGCTTCTAGTTCATGCCATCATGACCAAAGATTCTTCAATTAATAGTTTAAAGATGTCCATGAATGCACTGCTAACTGCTCTTCACCCTGATAAAAATCAACATGCATTTAGAATAAGAAACACTTTTACAAAACCAAAAGCTTCACTGTACTTAGTGATTTATACGTCTACAAAACAGGTTCAGTTTGTAACTGAGAGAGCGGCTCAGTGGTGCTGAATTATATTTCCAATAGAAACACAATTTCATATGTTGTAGTAACATGTTACGGCCCGGCTCTGCTAGGCGGCAGCGGACGTAACATAAACGAGCCCAGAGACCAAGGAGTTAGATAGGAAGACAAACATAAGGTTTATTAACACAACTGAAATCCGTTAGTGAAACAACTCACTAGGCAGCAGAGAAACTTTAAGCAAACACCACGATTAATAACACCAGTAGAGCACTGCTCTACTAAACGTCTCGCAGGAGGCAACACAAAACACAGGCAGAAGGCAAAAGGGAGGGACTCTCTGTACAGTCTGTTCAAATCAACAAGTCCCTCGACGAATGAAGACTCCTCAGCCTTTTATACTATCAGTTAACTGCAGTCAGCTGTGTCACTTGTCATAACTGCAGACAGCTGTGTCACTTGTCCGTCGTACTCCAGGCTCCTGCGGCAGCCAATGGTGTGCGTAGTCTGACAGGCTCGGATCCGCATGAAGTTGGGGCGGGCATATGTCCGGGCCAGCCAATCCCCCGTGAGTCCTGGAGCACTGTAGCTTCCATGGAGGAAGGCGGGGCCACCTGAGGCCAGCGGCCGTAACACCCCTCCCCTTAAAATACCAACTATGTTGGGCTGAAGCCAACGTTACAGAGCATAAACAACAACAAAAGACAAAAGCAGTAAAACATGTTTACAAACGGGACAGACCGTCAGCTAAAACATTTTCAGTCCCCTTTTTGTGGTGGATACTTAAGTTGTATTCCTGCAACAACAGAGCCCAGCGCATAAGGCGCTGGTTGTGATTAAACATACGCGCCAGGAACACAAGTGGGTTGTGGTCGGTGTACACAACAAGAGGTAACATGCTGGACCCCAGGTATACGTGAAAGTGCTGAAGAGCCAACAACAAAGCCAGGGTCTCCTTTTCAATGGTGGAGTAGTTTAACTGATTTTTATTGAACTTGCGGGAAAAGTAACAAACGGGGTGGTTCAAACCCAACAAGTCTTCTTGCAACAGCACTGCCCCAGCCCCGACAGCACTGGCATCAACCTCGAGTTTGAATGGTCGCGTCAAATCAGGTGCAGCTAACACAGGAGAATGGCAGAGGAGGGCTTTTGCACTCTCAAAAGCATCCTGACACTCACTCGACCAGCTAAACTCAACCTTTGGGCTGAGCAGGTCAGTCAATGGCTTTACTACAGAGGAGAAATTCTTACAAAAGTTCCTGTAGTAGCCCACCATCCCTAGAAACCGACGTAACTCACACCTGGTGGTAGGCGTGGGAAACTGTTTAATCACTTCCACTTTGGCATCTATGGGCCGGACCTGTCCACGTCCCACCTCCCTGCCTAAGTACGTCACAGTAGCTTTGGCAAACTCACACTTAGCTAAGTTGAGAGTTAGGGTAGCTTGTGCCAAACGGTGAAATACCTTAGACTGAAAGTTCGAGCCCTGGTCGGTTTGTACGACCTTAGGCAAGCCAAACACTGAAAAGAAGGTTGTCAACGCCTTAACGACAGATCTCGCTGTAATTTTATGTAACGGGACAGCCTCGGGGAAGCGGGTAGCGGCACACATTATCGTGAGTAGATATTGCTTTCCTGATTTTGCTCTAGGTAGTGGACCCACACAGTCTACTATGACATGGTCAAACGGCTGATCCACTACAGGAATGGGACACAACGGAGCCGGGGGTATGACCTGATTGGGTTTACCCGCAATCTGACATACATGGCAACTGTTGCAAAATTTAGAAACATCACGCTTCATACCAGGCCAAAAGAAATGTTTTAATAGTAGCTGGTATGTTTTTGTGATGCCCAAGTGTCCTGACCACTGGCTTTCATGGGCAAGGGCCAGGATCTTCTGCCGGTACGCAGAGGGCACTACAATCTGCTTGACCTTACTCCAATCTGCACCTTCTGCACCTGGTGGAGACCACTGACGCATTAGAACATCATGTTCTATGAAATAGGCTTGTTGCTCCTTTTTGGCTTGCTCAGCACTTACCATACGTTTGAAACAGCTCTTTATTGTTTCATCAGCTAATTGAGCTGCTGACAGCTGATCTCTAGTCAAGGGCAGTACGGAGTCCTTAGGAAATGGATCAGGCTCCTCAGGCGTCACAGAGTCTGGAGGTGACAGAACATTGTTTCTGTTAGTGGGTACATCATTCTCCCCGGAAAACGAGGACATCAACACAGAATCAGAGAGGGCAATATCAGTATCTTTCCGAGCTTGTGCTCGAGTAATTGCACAGGCTGGATACAGCCCAGGGTGCATAGACACATCAGAAGTTTTCTGATTCAGGGGGTTGTCTAAAACCTCCAGACGAGGGAGCACTACCCCTCCTGCGATGTCGTTGCCCAACAGCATGGCCACACCCTCTATTGGCAAGGCCGGGCAAACGGCAACAGGGAAAAATCCTGTAGCAAGGCTAGATTTAATAAAAATTCTGTGAACTGGTCTAGGAGCGTAACCCATCTCTATCCCCCGCAGAACAGAGTTAAAACCACATTCACTTTTAGCAGAAAATGGTAATACACTTGAGAGGATGACAGTTTGAGAACCTCCAGTGTCCCTTAAAATACGCACAGGTTTTAACTCGGATGGGTGGTCTGTTAGCGATACTAAGCCATCAAAAATGAATGGTTCGAAACAGGGGTCAGGCACCCTACCACCACACTCATGGTCCTCGTGACGGGCCTCAGCTTTTACAAAACCCACCCCTTTGGGTGGCCGAGCATGTGATGTTTTGCGTTTTAATGCTAAACAGTCAGCAATCACATGTCCGGTTTTATGACAGTAAAAACATTCACGGTGTTCCCTGGACCCAGACTCTTTAGCTGTGTGGCGCTGCTGCACAGGGCTAACCCGTGGCTTCTCACTGTCAGTAAATGAGGCTTTGTGAGTGAGTACAAACTCATCAGCAAGAACAGCAGCAGATGTTAGTGACGTCACTTTCTGTTCATTCAAATACAGCACAATACGCTCAGGAATGCATTTCTTAAAGTCCTCTAACAAAACTAGTTCGCGCAGAGCGTCATAGTCAGTCGCTTTTGACGCAACACACCACTTATCAAAGAGAACCCCCACAAGATGGCAGCCTAGGCCTACTTTAACATGCTGTTCCAGTACAAAAGAAAAAGTGACAGAGCCTTGAAAGAGTGACAGAGACACTTTTTATGAACTCATCTGTAATGTGTCACCTTTTCTGTAGGATGAAGAAGTGCTTCCCTTCTTTTAAAGTAAATACAGGCTTACAAAGATCCTCTAAACATGTTTCTGAAATAATCCTAAACACAATCATTAAATCAAAAATGCAAGAAACTATTTATTTAATCACTCTTCTTAACTTAATTCCTTAACTTAGTAAAAAAAAAAAAAAAATAGACAAGAACTTTTCTTCTGTCTCACCTCTGTCAGTTTTCATGCTGTTGCAAGAACAGGTGGAGGTGCAGGTGGAACTTTGACTTCAGTGTGGTTTGTATGTGCAGGCAGGAGTCTGACATCTCAGGACAGCAGAGGGTTGTCGAGCACGGTGACTCCTGCTGCGACACCCCCGTCTGACTGTCCTGAGCTCTTGGTCCTCAGCGTCTGCCCACACACTCATTCATCACCATGTCTTTACCCTGCCTGTAAGAAAACCAAGAAAAGGCTAACATTAGAAACAGCCACCAACCAATCCCTTTTACTCCACCACCCAAAAACCAGTGAGAAACACTAGTTAGTATTAACTTGGAATCAAAGTGCACTAATCCCCAGGCTCCCAGCATAACATACAGTCCAACACAAACTCCACAAACTGTCTTGCTTCAGCTGACTTTCCTTCACCTTCTCTCCAAACAATCTGTTGTGCTCTTTTCAGCACAAAGCCACACTCCTGCTCACTGATCCTCACCTCTTTTTAACCTAGTCTCAGCAACTTTGTCCCATAGCTTGCACATCCTTTCCACCTCCATCTTTCTTCCCAGCCAACTGATACATACCTTTTCTCCTTCCTTAAAAGCCAGCCTAAGAAATACGAGTTCATAAACGCCACAGAGAAATAAATCAGAGGAATAAAATGCAAATGATATTGCTTACACTGAACAGCAACACCCAGGTGAGGATTATCTAATGCCAAATTTTCCAAACAATGAAAAAACCGTGCCCTTTGTCTCACCATGTCTAGAGTGTAGAGGTCAGCCAATGTCGCTCGGATCTGCTGCACAGCTTGAGGCTGGTCTGGGAAGAATCTGTCCAGGACTCCAGGTCTGGGGAGCACTTGCTGAACCTTCTTGGTACCAGCCAGGTGAGCGCTGATATCTGGACACAAAACCATAGAAAAAAAAAAGAAAAAAAATGCATCTATTAATCACCTGGATCACCTGTTGAGAAAGAAAAAAGAAAACAAGCAGAAGAGAACAAGAGTAATAGAATAAACAACATCACAATGATATATGGGAATATGACAGTAAATACTAAATATTAAACATTATTGTGCAGCACATAAGATCAACAGAACACAGTGTGCTTTGAGGTAGGAGCCAAAAAGGGTGAAGTTTGTGTGTGTGAGCACCTGTGAGCATGGACGCGCTTGTTTTTTAAAAAGGTTCCTTCATGTAATGATCTGCTAGAGGGTGTGGGGGGGCCACAGCCCCGTCCTCCAGGGCATGAAGCAGGTATGGAGGAGATCAAAACTCCAGACATCCAGAGGCCCCCAGAACACAACAGACCAAGGAAGACCAACAGAGGGGCAGCCGCGCCACTGTCCCAGAAAGAGCTGAGGAGAGTCCCAGATGAGGGCTCACTCAGCAGCCGCGGAGCAGAAGCCAGGGGGAGTTGCAGTGACGCGCCCGTGAGCTCCGCCGGCAGCCAGCCGTGCCTGAGTGACCGAGCCCCAGGCCGAGAGGCCGGGGGCACCCCCACCTCCGAAGTGGCCCGAGCGAGCCCCAGGCTCCAGGCCCCGATAAGCGGCCGCCAAGGAGTGAACCGGTGTGTACCTGGACGCGCATCCCCGGACACAAAGAACCACCAACGCACCGATGTCTGAGGGAGTCCGCCACTGGCAGGGGAAGTGGTGGTAGGGGGAGATAGGCCTCCAAACCTTGGAGGGCCTGAGATGTCCCCAGAGAGGTGGTGTCTGATACCCAACCTGACATATAGACACAGACATACAGGCACACACAGACACAAACATCCATTCCCACCCTCATGCTCTCATATGTACTTACTCCACACTCAACCAACGTGGAGACAGACATAAAGAGACGCTGTACACACGATCACACTCCCCAAGCGTACTCTACAAACCGGGTCTAGGTACCCTTGCCCCTGGAAGGGGGAACTGCACCCAGACCCAGGTAGTGTTACCCTTTTCCCTGCGGTGGGGAGAGGCAGACCACCCCAACTCCGCAGCAGCAGGGAGGCCCCACACTCCAGACCGCAGTCGGACGGCCAACTCCTCCTCCTAGCCCCCCCGCTCCAGCAGGCCGCAGAGAATGGGGGTGAGAGAAGACTCCAAACCTCCCTCAACCCGCTCATTGTAGTGTTGATGCATGTGTGTTCTAAGGTGCATTTAAAACCCAGGAGGGCATGGAGCTACCTGCCAGAGAGCAGCAGGTAAGCGCATAGTCCCTCCTGATAGCCCTCAATGTCTACGTGTATTTAAAATTGAGAGGTGGGCAACGACACCAGGGGTGGGGTGTACATGTATCGTGTATCCATGTATCCATGTATTGTGCCCACCCCCAAGATCCTATATGTATGTGTAATGAGAGTGTGAGTAATGTGAATGTCTAAGTTGTGGGATAAAATTGAGGCAGAGGCAGCCAGAAGGGGACAGAGGGGGGGTAGCCTCCTCTGCACCCTGGTGACACCCCCATACTCCGCGCCCCGCCAGGGAAAGGGGGCCCAGGCCCATCCAGACCGGGGCCCAGTGCAGCAGCGCCTCCCGGCCCCACAGAGCCCGGGACAGTCCACCCAACCCCACCACAGAGAAAACTGCACCCACCCCACCATCCACTCATCTTCCAGACTACATAAGACAATAGACGCCCAGGCTGAGATCTTCCTCCACCTCTCCTGTATCTCCCCCTCCTGCAGAGAGAGTTCCTGAAGAGCGGAAAGCTCCAGAGAGTTGCAGCATGGCCTGGAGGTGTCACTATCACAATCTGCGGGGAGTATGATCATTTGTTATGAAAAAAGAAGACCCAAATGCAGACTCACAGGCTGGCAAGGATAAACTAAAGGCAGCCTGTTTATTTTGGACGGAGAGAATGATATGAAATATCTGACAGGGAACTGAGAAACTCAGAAACCTATACTGGGGGATAACACTAGGAAACATGACCAGTGAAGCTGGGTGACGAAAGGAGAAGATTAAACAATAAACACACAGGACGGTCATTAGGGAAGAGGAGACGGCAGGGACAAATCAGGAGTAATGAGACAGTTACAGCAAAACTCAACATAACCAACAAAATAAAATAGGAAGCACGTGTTTTGATCGCTGGCTCCAGTCTGCATGCTGAAGCTTCCTTTGGTTACAAGATACAGAACCAACGTTAGTGTGAATGAGACTATGAGAATGTTATATAGCATTTGCTCCACTTTGAATTCAGTTTGAAGAAGTAAAGAGACAAACAAACTTAAAAGAGACCATAGGATTAAAAAAACACAGACACCGCAAAAGGACGAAACACGGGCAAGAAGCAAAGTAAACAGAAAAGGAAGCAAGGAAATAGAAAGATAAGATCCACATGAATAGAATAGACAAAATATGAGTGCTTCAAGCAAACTGTGCAGGAATAAAATATAAATAGCAAACAGCAGAAATAAATAACAAATGGGGGAAAATATGTAGGATGAACAGGAACAAAGACACTGGAGAACAAAGTGGTGAGGGTTACTCAGACCACCATTAACTGACTAAATACATGGGAACTGGCAAAGTGAGACGCGGTCACAGAGAGTGACAAGGTACAAGGCGCACAAAAAGAGGGACTGGCAAAATTAGACGTCTATCAGAAGTACAGAATACAGAGACAGACAGGCAGACAGTGAAACAAACATGGAGACAAAACCTGCTACACACAGAGACAAAGCTAACACGGCCTGAACATGAAAGGAAACAAATTTAGACCAGCAACTAAGAGGAAGCACTAATTTGGAAGGGAAATAATACCAGACATATGGTGCACTCTGAATATCACCAGTCTGTTGCAAAGCTAACAGAGAGACAGACAAGCATTCACACCTACAGCTAATTTAAAGATACCACTTCAGCGTCACAGCTGGGTCCTTCTCTGTGTTATAAACGACACAGAGAAGGCCCCAGCTGTGACGCCACAGTAGTTCATTTGTTGACTGATACATCGATGTAGTCTCTCAGGAACGAGGGCGAAATGCCAACGACCGCCTGTCTGTTTTCAGGGCTGTATTTGAAGCCATGCTCCAATCAGGCAAAGTTTTAAGTGTTGCACATTTCGATGGGTTTCTTTCAGCTGACATAGTTTCCATTTGGGTCATGTGGTGTTAGATACCCCAGCGTGTGGTCATAGGGTGAAGAGCCCGGACGATTAGTGGGATTTTAGGTGTGGTGTAAAAATGACGCTGCAACTTTAAAAACGTTGTTGCTTTAAGGATTAACGTACAACCATACTTGGGCTGAGTTTGACACTGGTTCTCTTCAGTAATTAAAATAGCTTTAACACATGATAAGATCAAATGTCAGCTACACTGTGACAGTCGAGGGGCCACACTCAGATATATTTATTCGCTTGTTCTCTTTGTGTGATAAGAGTTTCCATCTGAATTTAACCCCTGTGTGGGGCTGATCTTTCATTTCATTTTATTTCAAGCTCAGATTCTTTGCCTTTGGCACATTTTCTGTGACGAGACTTCAAACCATTCCCACCGTCCTTATTAATCAACATGGTGAAGTGATTCTTCGCAAGGTGATGGGATAGGAAGAGTTTCAGAAAATGAGGCCTTTTGTCTTTATTGGAGAGGTCAGTGCAGACAGGACGGATGGGGGGAAGGCGAGGGGGGAATGACACACAGGAAACGGTGTTGGTCAGACCCAAAGACAGGCGTGGGCAGTGAGGACTCTCACCTTCAGACTCACTGTCTAATCAGTCTGACAGTGAGTCTGAAGACAGAGCAACCCAACACACGTTACTATGTTCATCATCATCATCATTGTTTATTTATATAGCACTTTAAAAACACACAAGGCTGACCAAACTGCTGAACAATAGAAACATAATAGATACCATAAGAATAATAAATACGATACAATAATAAACATAGCGAAAAACAATAAAATACAAGTCAGTCAACCACTGAGTCAAAAGCCAGTGAATAAAAATGCTTTTTCAATCTGGATTTAAAAACCAGCACTGATGTCAATTGCCTAATGTGAAGAGGAAGATTATTCCAAAGCTTAGGAGCCACGATAGAGAACGCTCGGTCTCCTCTCAGTTTCAGCCGTGATTTGGGGACTGAGAGCAACAGCTGCTCAGCTGACCGGAGCGAACGAGTGGGGACATAGGGCTTCAGCAGGTGCCAGACCATTTAAAGATTTAAAAACCAATAAAAGAACTTGAAAATGAATCCTAAATTCAATTGGAAGCCAGTGCAGGGAGGCCAAGAGTGATGTTATCACTAAGCAGGACATTAAATCAAATTAATGAGACACCAAAACAAGAGCTGGAGCCCAAGACAGCCATGAAGTCACAGTGTACACAAATACACAAGAAACACAGAAACCAGCTGGGTGGATGTGGCTCGGGAACCTTCTGTTACCTTGAACGTCGGTGTTTTGAACGCTGGCTGCTCCAGTCTGCTTGTATTTGTCCAAGATTTCCCCTCATATCTTGGTTATGGTTATTTTTTCTTTTATTAAACTGATCACACTCCTGTTCATGAATAGAAAAAAACCCCATCAGTGTATTTTCACTTAAACAAGCAGCTGTTTTTTTTGCATTAAAGTTATATAAAAATGTAACAGTGCAAATTCCTCGCTGACAGTTTAACCAAAAGGCATTTCCAGTGGAAAGTAGCCAACATATCCTCAGCATAACCATGTATAATATCCACAAAACCTGAGAAGGTTGGAGAGAAGGTAGGCGAACTCTGCTGGGATCTGCGTTTAACAAAGTGTCTAAAGACGAAACAAAGAAATCTTTCTGTAAATGTTCAGATGCACAGACTGGACTGAAAAAGAGTGAAAAAGCAGCTAACGTCCAAAAATAAGAAAACTTTGAAAGAACTCCAAAAAAACCTGGAGAACTTTTGCTCAAAAAACAGTTTTGTTTTTTTTAAATTACAAGGCAATCTGACAAAATGTCATCAAATGAGACTCAAGACTTCTGCAGGTCTCTGCCATGACTCAATTTTTTTTTCTTAACGGCAGAAACAATTGTTCCTTTTTTACTTTGTTTCTATTTTCTCTTCTTGTTTTTATCTGTTGAACAACAAACAACATTCATGCTGATTCACATAATATCTTGTCTCTAATCTCTGGGATTTCCTCGTAGCTCTTTGATGCAAAGAACATCCATCAAACGCTCCAGCTTGTGCTCAACATCATCGTGAACGGTGAAGGTACTCTGACGACAAAATACTCAGTCGACCTTTTGGTTGATTTGTTAAAGAACCCCAAAATAGCTGATTACCTAACAAGGTATGCAGATAATTCACAGCTCTTTTCCTGAATAGCTGCTTTAAAACTCTGCTGAAAGCCTTTGTCCATTTCCAGGTATCCCCACTTCTCGGCATGTGTGTCTCAAGTGTTAGGACTGCTGCATTGGAAAGACCCAGACCCTGCAGCCAAGGTGAGAGACGACAAATATGATAACCCACACCAGCTGTGCTTAACTCTGTAAGTTCCCAGTATTCCCTGAAACCATCACGTGTGACACAGTTTACATCAGACGTGATGCAGCTGACGTCAACACTGACCTTCTTGTGGTAACAGAGACTTAAAAAAATAATAATAAAGCAACAAAGTGGGTCGCTCTTTGACAGTAAATTCCAGTGCGGTCCGCTCCAATCTCCTCAGGCTGACTCTCTTCTAGGCTCTCCTGACTGTTCCCTTTACATGCTGATGATGTGTCTTGTAAATCTGGATCCCTTTCCAGCAGGACGCTCCTCTTTTTCAGACAGTACCTGAGCTGCTCTCTCTCCTGACAGTCAGCTGTCCACCTCTGCATGGCCAGTCGAGCCAGCGCCGAAATTTGAGGCAGAGCTCGGAGCAGAGCGGGCAGCCAGGCTGAGCACGGAGCAGAGGTTGAAGGTCGCAAACTGACATCCACGTCTTCCAGAGAGCCCAGACCTCCTGCTGCAAACAGACTGCACCAACCGTTGTCTCCCACCAAGCTGTTGTAGGACAGATCCAGTGCACGGAGTGAGGAGAGACAGCCCCGTCTGCACACGGCAGCTGCACAGAGGAAGAGGACCCATTGATAACTGATCACTTTATGCCTGTTCACTTTACTGTTTTGTTCACAATGTTTCTGATGGAGACAAAAATAACACCGAATAGTTTCATTGTTTTGTTTTATACGACAGCTACAGATGCTGGCAGCATGAAATAAATGAAAGAAATATCAATTTCCTTCAGGCTTTACTTGTCTTAATATACATTTATGCAGCCTAATGATCCACTACAGACCAAAAAAGAAAAAGTATAATGTCATTGTGTGTTAGTTACCCAGATGTTGCATGTCATCAGTGGTGAGCTCGCAGCTGCAAAGACAGAGCTCGCTGACGACTGATGGCTGCAGAGCATCCAGCAGGAGCGCCAAGTGACCGCCAACCACTTTACACCAGGAAATATCCACCGTGCGCAGATAGGACACCGCCAGGGCTGATGCATAAACACAAAGTTTTCACCATTTCAGGCTAGAGGGTGGAAGAGGTATTCAGGGAGAATGACTTGAAGGAAAACTTCTATAAATAAACAAGTGTGTGTGTGTGTGTGTGTGTGTGTGTGTGTGTGTGTGTGTGTGTGTGTGTGTGTGTGTGTGTTACCCAGAGCAGTGAAGGACTCGTTGCTCATGTAGCAGCTGTTGAATGGCAGCCTCCTCATTTGTGTCGCAGGGAGGGCGGAGACCAGCAGGTGGACCACACCTCCCACTTCCTTATTGGATGACACATCAAGCTCGGTCAGTGCAGTGAGAGAGGGCAGCACCTGGACTGAAAAACAACGAGTCACATGACTGCTGCAGCGAGCATGCGATTAGTGTCCGGCGTGTGAGATTGGTAGCAACTGACTCAGAGCCTCTAGATCATCTCGCGTGAGGCAACACAGGTGGAGGTCGAGTCTCTCCAGGTGTGTGACGTGAGCCAGGTGAAAGGTGAGGCGGCTCAGTCCACCAGCTAGAAGCAGCTTTACAGTATATTAATCAGAACAATGCTGCTCTCTAATGTATCTTGGTAAAGCGCAGAAAAATCTAATGTTTTATATGATACAGTGTGATTTCAGTAACATATCATAATGGAGGCTTCAGCAAGTACTTACGAAGGAAATCTTTCCTCTGCTCTTCAGTTAGTTCATCAAATACCTCCCAAAACATCTGTATGGTGGGGTGGCGGTCATGATATCTCCAACCATAACTTGTGTTCTGAAAACAGTGAAAATGACTGTTATAATCATAGAGTTTGTAAGGTCAGGCATACACTATGTTGCCAAAAGTATTCCCTAACCCATCCAAATCATTCAATTAATGTGTTCCAATCACTTCCATGGACACAGGTGTATTAAATCAAGCACCTAGGCATGCAGACTACTTCTACAAACATGTGTGAAAGGACGAGTCGCTCTCAGGAACTGAATGAATTCCAGCATGGTAATGTGATAGGATGCACCAGTGCAACAAGTCCAGTCATGAAATTTCCTCGCTATTAAATATTCCATAGTCAGCTGTTAGTGATATTATAACAAAGTGGAAGTAATTGGAAATGACAGCGAGTCAGCTGATGCTAAGGCTCATAGTGCACTTAAGTCACCAATATCTGCAGTCTGCTGTTGTTACAGATGTCCAAACTTCATTGGTTTCCATGGCTGAGCAGCTGCATCCCAGCCTTACACTGACAAACACAATGCAAAGCGTCAGATGGAGTGATTTAAGCATCTCAACACTGGACTCTAAAGCAGTGGAGATGTGTTTACTGGAGTGACGAATCACACTTCTCTGACTGGCAATCCAATAAATTTATCTCGCTGTCATGTGTTATTTTGCCGGGTTGTTTCCTCCCGTTGCCATGTAAACACAAAATAGTGTATATATATGAATATTTTCAAAAAATGCTCTGTGAGTTCCACATCATAACAGTTATTTACTGAGCAGCTCAGTTAGAACTTGCCACTCACACACTGAGCAGCACTCACTAACTTTCTATTTCTAAACAATTTGTTCACTTTTTATCTCAGGCATGTCTGAAAAGACATCAGATAACTTTTTCCATCGCTTTGAAGATTTGATTCAGAGAAAGCGCACAGGTGGAGATGTAAGTAACTAAACATACTCATTCTTGACTTCTCTGCTGATCAAATGTAAATGTTTCTGAGAGATGTGTTATATTTTGCTGCTTTGCACAGTGTAATTTTTGTGTAAGTCACTGTAGACAGAGCAACTGTCAGCGCTTCACCACAGAGTCCAGGATCCTGGACTTTCACAAAGCTCAGAGCAGTAAGACAAATGTGTTCTTTCAACAGGCAGACACATTGCATATCGCACAGAGACCCAGAGATTATGCTGTGCAACTCCCACCTTTACCTGAGCAATGCGCAGGCTCTCCACAGAGAGTCCAGAGAAGCTGGAACTGTTTGGATGACCCCTTTTGGAATCAGGAGGACCCTGAAAGAAGTCTGAGTAGCCTCAGCTCTGCAGACACACACACACCAAGTGATCTGAGGGCCATTCCTTTCATTGTTAGTCCTGTTGAGATGACACCGCTCACTCCAGTTCCTCCACCTCCTCGAGCAGCTTGTCCATCGCCATTGCGGTTCAAAGGTGATGCTTTTCTTTAGTGGTTACACCTGCTGTTAATCAGTTCGTTTAGATTTTAAAATTTGACACTGTAGATTATCTATTTTAATGCTAAATTACACATTCTTGCTGTCCATTCATTTTATATGCTTTTTTGAAGAAAAAAAAATCAGGAAGAAAAATGTTTATTGTTGTTTTTGTAAGATGTCAATTTGTAGTTATTTAGTTATTTTTTGTCTAAACAGACACGAAGTTCATTCGTGGAATAAGAGTCTTGACAGCAAAAGACAAATTTGGGCCTATTTTGACTCCAAAACCTCCAACAGTTCCCATACCGCAAAAACGAGGACCTCGGCCTGGGACGCTGCTGCCCCGTGCAAAAGTCGTCCCTATAGACAGTAAGTGGTTTTCCTCAGTAACTGTAGAAGATGCTGAATAATCAAACTTTAAATTAAGAGATTTTTTAAAAAGATTTTAATGAACAATTAATCACTGCATCATGCTTCGAATTAGAAGAAATGACAGTTTCTTTTTACTAACCTCGTTGATTATCAGACAAGAAAGCAGACAGTCAGTGCAGTCAGAATAATCCAAGAGAGAGCAGGGTCAAACTCCCGCCTGTAGCTACACCTGTAGAGAGCCTGTCCCACAGCTTTAGTCTGCTGTCTTCATTAGAACTTTAAAATGAATACTAGATCTACTTCTACTGAATGGAGAAAAGGTTCCTGAGAAGAGATTTAATTTTCAGTATCTAAGAAATTTGAGGCGTTTCTGAAGGTACTGTACCATGTTAGAGCATCTTAACATAGAGTCCTTGAATACTAGGCAGTTGTAGAGGATGAGTTACTCTACTTTAAATGACTCCCACCCCTTATTGGAGGATTTCAGCTTCTTCCTGTGGGACAGAGGTTTGCAGACCCTAAATGCAGGCGAAGCTTGAAGAAACAGCTTTGTCCAAGCTGCTATTTTGTTGTCGTTGTAACAAATGACACGTTTTTTTTCTATATTTTTTAAAAACTGTATTTATTTATTTACTGTACTTATTTCTCTATTTATGACAGTGCTTTTATCTCCTTTTTGCTGTTTTATATGAATTTATCAGTATAGTGTTGTCTAGTTTTAGAAGCTGTGATTAGGACGTCTATTTAAATTTGTTGATTAAAGATCATAATTAGAGATCATAACCTGCCTTTGATTTAGACATGTCTGATATTTTTGTAAACACAAAATAGTGTATATATATGAATATTTTCAAAAAATGCTCTGTGAGTTCCACATCATAACAGTTATTTACTGAGCAGCTCAGTTAGAACTTGCCACTCACACACTGAGCAGCACTCACTAACTTTCTATTTCTAAACAATTTGTTCACTTTTTATCTCAGGCATGTCTGAAAAGACATCAGATAACTTTTTCCATCGCTTTGAAGATTTGATTCAGAGAAAGCGCACAGGTGGAGATGTAAGTAACTAAACATACTCATTCTTGACTTCTCTGCTGATCAAATGTAAATGTTTCTGAGAGATGTGTTATATTTTGCTGCTTTGCACAGTGTAATTTTTGTGTAAGTCACTGTAGACAGAGCAACTGTCAGCGCTTCACCACAGAGTCCAGGATCCTGGACTTTCACAAAGCTCAGAGCAGTAAGACAAATGTGTTCTTTCAACAGGCAGACACATTGCATATCGCACAGAGACCCAGAGATTATGCTGTGCATCTCCCACCTTTACCTGAGCAATGCGCAGGCTCTCCAGAGATAGTCCAGGGAAGCTGGAACTGTTTGGATGACCCCTTTTGGAATCAGGAGGACCCTGAAAGAAGTCTGAGTAGCCTCAGCTCTGCAGACACACACACACCAAGTGATCTGAGGGCCATTCCTTTCATTGTTAGTCCTGTTGAGATGACACCGCTCACTCCAGTTCCTCCACCTCCTCGAGCAGCTTGTCCATCGCAATTGCCTGTTTTCTCTGCTAAACATTCAGGAGCAGGTCGGTTCAAAGGTGATGCTTTTCTTTAGTGGTTACACCTGCTGTTAATCAGTTCGTTTAGATTTTAAAATTTGACACTGTAGATTATCTATTTTAATGCTAAATTACACATTCTTGCTGTCCATTCATTTTATATGCTTTTTTGAAGAAAAAAAAAATCAGGAAGAAAAATGTTTATTGTTGTTTTTGTAAGATGTCAATTTGTAGTTATTTAGTTATTTTTTTGTCTAAACAGACACGAAGGTCATTCGTGGAATAAGAGTCTTGACAGCAAAAGACAAATTTGGGCCTATTTTGGAAAAACTGCAGCATTTCCAGGATGGGATTGTAACCTCACCTGGACACACAGTACCAACCAAAACATTTACTGCAGTAAAGCCTTTGACTCCAAAACCTCCAACAGTTCCCATACCGCAAAAACGAGGACCTCGGCCTGGGACGCTGCTGCGCCGTGCAAAAGTCGTCCCTATAGACGGTAAGTGGTTTTCCTCAGTAACTGTAGAAGATGCTGAATAATCAAACTTTAAATTAAGAGATTTTTTAAAAAGATTTTAATGAACAATTAATCACTGCATCATGCTTCGAATTAGAAGAAATGACAGTTTCTTTTTACTAACCTCGTTGATTATCAGACAAGAAAGCAGACAGTCAGTGCAGTCAGAATAATCCAAGAGAGAGCAGGGTCAAACTCCCGCCTGTAGCTACACCTGTAGAGAGCCTGTCCCACAGCTTTAGTCTGCTGTCTTCAGACGACTGGTAAGAAACGTAGTAAGGAGACATTAAATACTGCACAGAAACAGTGCTGCATAATGTGGCTGTGTTATTTGTGGTGTTCCTGAAGTCGTGTTCAATGTTGTGTTGTGTAAATACAGGATTAAGAAAAGACAGGGCTTACAAACTATTCAGTCTCTGGCAAAGCACCACTCGGACATCCTGAAGACTAAACTACATGAAGTGTGTCTGGTCCTCATTGAGGAGGTATTGCACACTTTATGTTTCTTATATGCGTTTCATGCAGCTAGTTTCCCTTCAAGTGCATACTACAGCCTCAACTGATGATTTTCACTCACATTTTAGGTGAAAAACCAACGCTCAGCAATAGCCTTTGAGGCCATACATGCCATCAATGAGCTCTACATTCAGCTCCAGAGAACAATGGACCCAGAAGTTGAAACAACAGGCCGAGCTCTATTGCTGAAGCTTGCAATGACCAACAACAACTTTCTTCATCAGGAGGTCAATCTGGCGCTTGATGCCATGGTGGAAAATTGCAGCCATGGACGGATTCTGAGCGCTCTGTTTAACACAGGACTGACGTAAGAGGAGAGAAGAAGCTGTAGTGATTTTATTAGAAGACATGAAAGAGAGATCATGTTCACTGAGTTGTGTGTCTAATATTGTCCTTGCTCAGCCATCGCTGTGTTGCAGTGAGGAATAGCACGGCTCAACACCTGCACCAGCTGGCTGACAAACTTGGAGCAGCCGTCACCCTGAAAACAGGAACCTTCACTGAAAGATTTCTAATTGCTGCCTCTAGAATGGCAGGGGATGCTGCACCTGAAGCCAGGTGGGTACTTTTAAATGGGTTTGAAGTGCATCAATGTTTTATTTTCTGTGAGTTTACACAATTAATGAAAATTAATGACAACTGTAATCTTCCACAGGTACCATGGGCGAACAATCATTGAGAAACTGACCCTTCACAAGGACTTTATGAATTTGTGGGTGAAGATTGTCCCTGAAAAAGACAGGCGTCCTGTGGAGAAGAGCCTGAAAAAGACAGGCGTCCTGTGGAGAAGAGCCTGAAAAAGACAGGCGTCCTGTGGAGAAGAGCCTGAAAAAGACAGGCGTCCTGCGAAGAAGAAAGAGCTTAGGGAGTTCCTGTGTGTCCAGTTGACGGACAAGGGGACGCACAGGTGGAGATGTAAGTAACTAAACATACTCATTCTTGACTTCTCTGCTGATCAAATGTAAATGTTTCTGAGAGATGTGTTATATTTTGCTGCTTTGCACAGTGTAATTTTTGTGTAAGTCACTGTAGACAGAGCAACTGTCAGCGCTTCACCACAGAGTCCAGGATCCTGGACTTTCACAAAGCTCAGAGCAGTAAGACAAATGTGTTCTTTCAACAGGCAGACACATTGCATATCGCACAGAGACCCAGAGATTATGCTGTGCAACTCCCACCTTTACCTGAGCAATGCGCAGGCTCTCCAGAGATAGTCCAGGGAAGCTGGAACTGTTTGGATGACCCCTTTTGGAATCAGGAGGACCCTGAAAGAAGTCTGAGTAGCCTCAGCTCTGCAGACACACACACACCAAGTGATCTGAGGGCCATTCCTTTCATTGTTAGTCCTGTTGAGATGACACCGCTCACTCCAGTTCCTCCACCTCCTCGAGCAGCTTGTCCATCGCAATTGCCTGTTTTCTCTGCTAAACATTCAGGAGCAGGTCGGTTCAAAGGTGATGCTTTTCTTTAGTGGTTACACCTGCTGTTAATCAGTTCGTTTAGATTTTAAAATTTGACACTGTAGATTATCTATTTTAATGCTAAATTACACATTCTTGCTGTCCATTCATTTTATATGCTTTTTTGAAGAAAAAAAAAATCAGGAAGAAAAATGTTTATTGTTGTTTTTGTAAGATGTCAATTTGTAGTTATTTAGTTATTTTTTTGTCTAAACAGACACGAAGGTCATTCGTGGAATAAGAGTCTTGACAGCAAAAGACAAATTTGGGCCTATTTTGGAAAAACTGCAGCATTTCCAGGATGGGATTGTAACCTCACCTGGACACACAGTACCAACCAAAACATTTACTGCAGTAAAGCCTTTGACTCCAAAACCTCCAACAGTTCCCATACCGCAAAAACGAGGACCTCGGCCTGGGACGCTGCTGCGCCGTGCAAAAGTCGTCCCTATAGACGGTAAGTGGTTTTCCTCAGTAACTGTAGAAGATGCTGAATAATCAAACTTTAAATTAAGAGATTTTTTAAAAAGATTTTAATGAACAATTAATCACTGCATCATGCTTCGAATTAGAAGAAATGACAGTTTCTTTTTACTAACCTCGTTGATTATCAGACAAGAAAGCAGACAGTCAGTGCAGTCAGAATAATCCAAGAGAGAGCAGGGTCAAACTCCCGCCTGTAGCTACACCTGTAGAGAGCCTGTCCCACAGCTTTAGTCTGCTGTCTTCAGACGACTGGTAAGAAACGTAGTAAGGAGACATTAAATACTGCACAGAAACAGTGCTGCATAATGTGGCTGTGTTATTTGTGGTGTTCCTGAAGTCGTGTTCAATGTTGTGTTGTGTAAATACAGGATTAAGAAAAGACAGTAGAAAACTATTCAGTCTCTGGCAAAGCACCACTCGGACATCCTGAAGACTAAACTACATGAAGTGTGTCTGGTCCTCATTGAGGAGGTATTGCACACTTTATGTTTCTTATATGCGTTTCATGCAGCTAGTTTCCCTTCAAGTGCATACTACAGCCTCAACTGATGATTTTCACTCACATTTTAGGTGAAAAACCAACGCTCAGCAATAGCCTTTGAGGCCATACATGCCATCAATGAGCTCTACATTCAGCTCCAGAGAACAATGGACCCAGAAGTTGAAACAACAGGCCGAGCTCTATTGCTGAAGCTTGCAATGACCAACAACAACTTTCTACATCAGGAGGTCAATCTGGCGCTTGATGCCATGGTGGAAAATTGCAGCCATGGACGGATTCTGAGCGCTCTGTTTAACACAGGACTGACGTAAGAGGAGAGAAGAAGCTGTAGTGATTTTATTAGAAGACATGAAAGAGAGATCATGTTCACTGAGTTGTGTGTCTAATATTGTCCTTGCTCAGCCATCGCTGTGTTGCAGTGAGGAATAGCACGGCTCAACACCTGCACCAGCTGGCTGACAAACTTGGAGCAGCCGTCACCCTGAAAACAGGAACCTTCACTGAAAGATTTCTAATTGCTGCCTCTAGAATGGCAGGGGATGCTGCACCTGAAGCCAGGTGGGTACTTTTAAATGGGTTTGAAGTGCATTAATGTTTTATTTTCTGTGAGTTTACACAATTAATGAAAATTAATGACAACTGTAATCTTCCACAGGTACCATGGGCGAACAATCATTGAGAAACTGACCCTTCACAAGGACTTTATGAATTTGTGGGTGAAGATTGTCCCTGAAAAAGACAGGCGTCCTGTGGAGAAGAGCCTGAAAAAGACAGGCGTCCTGTGGAGCGCCTGAAATTCAAAAGACATCTGTCCAAAAGTAAGAAAACGTCACACTTCAAGACTGACTGATGGCTTGGACCACTGGAACTATCATCTTCATGTTTTTTCTCTTTCCTTTCTTTCCAGACTGCCGGGATTTCTTGGACGCGTGTTTAACCAAAGTCCCGGAGACGCGGCCGACGCTGGAGGAGCTACAGCATCACACTTGGCTGAGATAAGCCTATCACACACACACACAAACACACACAATTCAGACGTTATCATTTATGTGTGATGTATGAATTACCTTTCTTTTTTTCAGGAAATAATTTTTTTTAATTGGCCCACTTTAAATTTCAGTGTTTTGGAATTCCTGTAACCCCCCCCAGCCATCCCAGGAAAGGGGATCTCTCTTTGAATGGGCTTTCCCGAGGTTTCTTCCCGTCAGTCTGGCCCCCCCAGGGGAGTTTTTCCTCGTCTTCATAGAGAGCTTGGGCTGGCTCAGGAGCTCCATCAAAACTGTCTTTATTTAATTACTCTAATGTAATCATATACTTTAAAGTAATCAAATAAAAGACAGTAAAAATCTGAAGACTTGAAGTAAACTTCCATTAAAATAAAACTTGTTTAATTCATCTTTGCTGAGGATACTGTGTTATTACTATTTCAAGGATTATGTCAGAACACCGGATACTGGTACCCATCCCTACCCATCACTAGGGAACAGAACAAACCAGACATCAATTACAACAAAAATGACACTGACCCAGCCAGCATGACTCGTCTGCCTTAAGAAATGTTTAGCAATATTACAAATTGGGTGATATGCCTTAAAGTAGCTTCTCATGTGTTCAGCATTGACCTGTATGCATTTTCCCCTTCTCAACCTCATACCAGTGATACTGAGTGGGGTGAGGGAGGAGTAGCTGTCTCTCATTTTTATAGATCCCATACTGGCCCATCAGGCCATTGATGGCAGAACTAGCTTTTCTGTTCCACTACTGGCCATGACCATTGCCTTTGAACATTGACTTGGCGTGATTTTTTTCTTCCACATCCCAAATGGTCAGCACTCTGGGCGTGGCACACGAGTGGCTGATTTAAAATGAAGCAGGTCTCTCTCTGAGAGTCATTGTGAACATTCAGAATGCTAGATCACTTTCTACATGCTCATTTTATGAAGTATTTGAGAGATTCCTTATCTATACTCTGTTTAGGGATGGGTATCGTTTAGGTTTTATCCGATACCGGTACTTTTGAAACTGTGCGGGTGCTTAAATGGTGCTCTAACCGTTGCTTCCTTCTCTCACCCCAACCGGTCGCAGCAGATGGCCCCGCCCCTCCCTGAGCCTGGTTCTGCTGGAGGTTTCTTCCTGTTAAACAGGAGTTTTTCCTTCCCACTGTTGCCAAAGTGCTGCTCATAGGGGGTCATATGATTGTTGGGTTTTTCTCTGTATCTATGAAGCGCCTTGAGGCGACTTTTGTTGTGATTTGGTGCTATATAAATAAAATTGAATTGAATTGAATTGCTTAAAGAATGGAGAACACAAACTTTGTCCAAAAACCTCTTATGTTTTTATTTTTAGCAGTCTCTTTTTTCTGCAAAATGATAACCAAGTTAGCCTTTTCTTTTGATACAACATACCTACTTTGTTTGGAACCGGTGAATAATGGAAAACATGTTTAGCTGTTTGTTTTTTTTGTAAAAAGATAACGGTGTTAGCTTTTTCTGCAGCTACAGGGCATGTATGGTATCACTCTATCAAACAAGAAGACAGTCGCATGTAACTACGACGGTGTTTGCTAGTTCACCTTACATGCATTAATGTAATAACGTGGTTAGCCTACTCAACGTAAATTACACACGAACAACATTAAGCTCCTCACGCAGAGAAGAACGGTTGCTGCTGCATCATCATCCGTCTGCTACACTGGCAGGGCTAGGGGCCAGGACTCTCCTCTTCGGGTTTTTGGGGGATGTTGCTAACTCCAGGTCCAATAACAGGCAACCCACCCGCAGCAGATGTGCTTGGTGTGAAGTCTCGCAGCAAGCTATCAAATACGATGCATTTCTCTGCTTTTAAAAAAACGCTATTGCGTTGCCAGGTGTTTCATTGGATTCGAGGTGTTACTTCCTTTGCACAGTATCACAGTATCACCTTAAAGCACTTGTTGCTGCTGAGTTTGCATATTTTGCTGTGAAGTACAGCCAGACTTTTGACCGCTTTGCCTTGGACATTTAATCTGTAGCTCTGCTCTCAAAGAACATACGTACCTGGACCCGCCTACTATCCTCGGAAACGTAAAATGATTGGCTAGAATCCAAAGTGTATGACATCTCAAGAAAAAAAAAAGCCACCCGTATCCGGTATACCCGCACCCAATGTTCCCTCTAATTTTTCATGTGTCTGAGCGAACACAGAAACTCCCTGAGCGATCCCTTGGACCACTGTGAGCAACAGCAGACGTGTGCACTGTGGTGACGCCAGCATTGAATCCATGCAAGTTACATGGTTTATTAAAATAATAAAATTACAGCATTTACATTTATGTTAGACTACTTTTAATTAACTATTTTAGCCCACTTACAATGAAAATTTAAAAAAACAAAACAAAAAAATCTTGTTCATGACCTGTGTAGCATGTTAACACTATTGGAAGTAAAAATAACTTGAACTCCAATTTTGAAAACACAAGTTTCTTTTGTTTTTTTTTCATAAAGCTCTGACTTGTATTATGAGTCTGTGGTCTGGGAGAGAGTCTGTAACTCTGTCTGCAAAATACAGTAAATAATGACCAATGTTGGGTAATTAATTATATAGTTACTTCTTCAAAAAAGTAACTGAGTTATGCAAACAACAAAGTTTTTTGCAGCTGTTTACCTAAAAATGCAGCCAAGGCGTTTTTTTAAATAAACATTTTAAATTATTTAGAGAACAATCATCAAATTGCATCAAATCTGATGCCACACAAATTATTTGTGCCACTCCAAAAATAATTTCTGTCAACTATGAGATGAAGGAGAACAACAGCCTGATACCTGCAGGCCTGACAGCAGCAGATGTGTCACTGCTGTAACACCTGTAACACTCAGCAGTCGCCTCATTGTTCTGACACACACTAAACGTCGCCACGCCGCTTTGCTCGCTAAAACACCGGTGTCGGCACATAAGGACGCTGTCAGAGCCTGTCAACGACATTGATTAGCTGCGTATATACGAATGTGAATCGCATTACTGGCTGGATCCCATACGGGAGCAGCCAGTCACTGACTAACACTGCAAAACAGACTTGTTAAAGTATTGATTTTAATTTCAATTCAGGTTAGATTTTTTTTTTTGTGCGCAACGCAGATTTTCTGTGCGCAGAGACCGTGCCAGCAGTGCGCAATTGTGCACACACACAGCTTCGAGGGAACATTGCCGGTACCCATTCCTAACTCTGTTCCACATGTGTTATGTTTCCTTCAGGATTAGCTAAATAAGAGAGGATTATTTTCCATTTATTAAACTGCATTTAGCTACTCTTTCGTATCACATTTACTTTGGGAATGCACCAATTGGTCCACATCCTGTTTATGCAGGGCCCACTTTTAAACGGTAAATTGCTGAAAATGTAGCCATATATAGCGCTTTTCTGTGTCTTGCACTCCTTTGCATAGATTGAAGCATCTGTGTGTTCCTGTTTTGTTGAGTGTATCTGTCTGTGTGGCTGTTGAAGGCTACTGAGAGTGTGACCTTCACAGTTCACCAGAGGACCATCTATTACATTTGTTAGGTTATGCGTTTTTGATATTATTGCATCCTCACTGGCACACTCAGTCCTTAGTGTGGGCTTACCCTGCTCCATACCTTGTTAAGGATAAAGAACTTACAACCTGGAAGTAGATTATATCTCCCATAGTGAGATACAGAGAATGGTTGCTTACCAGGGTAACTCTGGTTTTCTGAAACCCAGGTGATGTTTGGTTTTCACCTCCAAACAATCGCAGTCAGAGATCAGGTGAAAGAGGAAAGAGCAGAGAGCGTCAAAATAAAAGGGAAATTATGGGAGCAAACACCAGAGTTTAACAATTGTTCATCACTAAATACAGTACAGATATTTTAATAAGGAGAGGTTATTTGAAAGAATGAAATTGATTTACTGATGAACAGAATTTAAACAGGTGATTTGCCGTTAGACTCAGATGGCCTATCTCAGCGGAACAGAACCCCGTCTGTGAAAAGGATTAGAGCAGGAGCCCCGAGAGCCTGGAAGCTGGTGGTGGAATGGTTGAATGGAGCATGAGTGATGAGATGAGGCGTGTACAAGGAAGAATAACCGAGGACACAGCATGAATGCTGATTGGCCTGGAGAAGGTGATTGGACTAGACCACTTCAGGAACGCCTTTAGCCACACCTCACCAGGTGTAGACAATCGGCAGTTAAACCTAGGCAACACCTGAAGACAACTGCATTTCCACTGTAAGGAGTGTAAGGGTTGCAATGGGCTGTAACAAAGGACAAGCACAGATGAGTCCACTATCATAGACTGGAACATCATTCATAACTTTTTATGTTATAAAGGGGGTGGCAGTAGAGCTTCTGTGATTGGTCACATCAGAGAGTGCTTGGTTATCAGAGAGTTACCATAGTAACCAAAGGTTTTAAAGATTGCAATATAGCTATTGTTGTCCAGAGGGGCCGATGGTGCGATATGGCAGCCTCGCTTCTGTCAGTCTGCCCCAGGGCAGCTGTGGCTACAACTGTAGCTGCCTCCACCAGTGTGTGAATGTGAGAGTGAATGAATAGTGGCATTGTAAAGCGCTTTGGGTGCCTTGGAAAGCGCTATATAAATCCAATCCATTATTATTATTATTATTATTATCAAATCAACAAAATATTAAAGAATCATTAAATATGTGGAATAGTTCATTCTTTCCTTTTTTCATCAGTGGTTTACACACTGGCTTGCAGGCAAAATGTCACTGGTTCGATTGCAACCGGAGATACAAATCAGGGTTGTGCCTGGAAGGGCATCTGGTATAAAACTCTGCCGTATCAAAAGATGCTGAGCTATCAGGTGTGGTGACCCCTTGTGACAAGGGAGCAACTGAAAGTGAAACACTGTTTTGCTTTGTCTTTGTGTAAAGTGTCCTTGAGTGTTTTGAAAGGCGCTTAATAAAATGTATTATTATTATTATTATTATTAATGTTTTGTATAGAATCATAACAAAATGTGAAAAGTTCAAAAGACTATGCGGCTGTTTAGCTGTGCCTGTCCGTCTGCCATCAGCTGAGAGAGATGCCGGTCAACTCTCTGGAGAAGCCGTGGACGGTAGACCCCTCTGAGGTGGCAGAGCGGCGGGATCTTAGGGACAGTCGCCTGGTGTTCAGCATCGATCCACGCGGCTGTGAAGATGTAGACGACACGCTGTCTGTACACAAGCTCCCCAACAGAAGGCTGGAGCTGGGAGTTCACATTGCTGATGTCACTCACTTTGTCAAAGAGGGTTCGCTCACAGACTTGGAGGCACGTTCAAGGTGAGGAACTGGTTGGAGTGGTTGGGTAGAGTAGGTGGGATATAAAAGGATAAAAGAAAATTACAGCATCTTGCATAAGTGTTCAGAGGAACTTTCAGAAGTACAAAGAGGCAAGAAAGTTGTTGCCTGAATTAATGTTGCATCAGCAGCATGCCTTGTAGCGCAATTATAAATAACACAGAGGGCCACCTTAAATAAGGCTCGTGTCTGATGTGAAGCATTAAGCCTTAAATGTCTATCATTTAATCACATGTAGAAGGACTTCACAGGGTCCATGATGGCTTTGAAAGTATCACTGGCACCAGGAATTGAACCAATGGTCAGCACGTTGTTGGTTCAATCCCTGGTGCCTTCGGGCTTCATGTTAAAGTCACCTTGCACAAAATACTTAACCCCCAAATTTCCCTGGATGCATCCGTTAGTGTGAGTGTGCATGTGAGAGAAAATGCTTAAAGGTATAGACTAACGCGCTGTATGAATATGTGTGCGAATGGACGAATGCTGGTCGTGCTAAAAGGTGGTTGGGGTTCTCACAGTAGAGAACTGCTACACACAGAACACAGTGGTCCATGTTGTTACGAAGAACTTGTGCTCATTTTGAGTACGATGCCATTAACAGGACAGGGGAATGTTTCCGCTGTGGGAAAGCCTGAGTGATTTTCACTGTGGCCTTCATAAACATATATTACTACGGGACATGGCAGCCATACTTGTACACAACATTCAACCAGAAGGTCATGCAGCAAAAAAAGGAAAAATGAGTCCGCTTCCAACTAAATTAGTTTTATTCTACTGAGTGGTAGAAGTAAAGAACAGTGTGTCACACATCATTTGTTTTCAGATCCCCTTTGTACAGTTACGGGTGTCAGGAAAACACCGGAGGTCACATGATGGCATGTGACCTTGAGTACCTGATGTTAATGGTTTGTCTATAATTGGCTTTCAGTGCATCTTATTAATAAAGAGGATGATGATACAAGACAGTTGAACCACAGTAATAGAACAAGAAGATATTCATCTGTGTTTATGTCCAGATATATGCACATGTTCTGATTTATTTATTTATTTTGTGCTGTATTGTACAAATGAATAAAACTGAGTTTAAAATATCTGCAGTAAATGAAGTGAAGGTCGGGGCTGCAAAAGTAATGCTTGCACTTGATCTCCACAAATTTTCCTTCCTGGGAACATGCAGCGATGACACCATGTGACAGGGAAGCAGCCCAAAAAAATTTGTGTCACAGCTGAACGGCCGACAAATCTGCAGCAAATGCATTCTGCTGTCATCTCGGTGTAATCTCGCTATAATCCAAAATCTCTACGGAATTCTTTCAGCACCTTGTTGAGTCTTGGAAGTGAAGAAAGGAGTGTTCAGAAGGCAGAAGTGTCTAACCCAGTGCTAATAAAATGTATCTGATAAAGTGTAGTCTGCAGATAAATTAGTAAGAAGGTCCATGAAGTGCATGTCGTTTTTTAAAGGCAGCAGCAGCAGCAGCAGCAGCATGTACAGAAGATGATTGAGAGCCGAGTGAGGAGAGAAACTCCGTGTAGACTGTTAACAACGTGCACTTATAAAATAATACTGAAATCTTACTATATATTTTTTATGTTGTGATTTTTAATGTAGTTTTGGTCCTCTGCTTTCTCTCTGACTTACTCTAAAATTCCATTTTACATTTCATAGCTGTCCACAAAGCAGCGTGCAGATCACCCACCTGTCCAGCTCGCCTCCACACTTTAAAGAAGTAAATTAAAATCTCATGATTGTGGTTTGAAGCCTTAAATTCTATTTCAGAAAATGGGGAATATTTATTAAATCATAAGAAAAACATTTTGCTTATTTATTTCATCCTTCCTGACTTATTAATAAACAGAAGGATGAAAATGACAAAGGTGGAACAAACTCTGAATATTTAGTACTTATTTTCAAATTATGTCTCACTTTTGATTAGAAAGAAGATGATAAAGCTGCTGCTTTGATCTCATTGCCTTTTTATATTTATTATGTCACTTCTTAAGGGCTACAACCTACTACCTGGCAGACCGCAGGTACGACATGCTGCCTGCTATTCTCAGCGCAGACCTTTGCTCACTGCTGGGAGGTGCTGACAGGTTAGTAGACTTCCCATCACACGTTTCATTTTCATATGCTTAAAATGCATGCTAGTTGTGTAACTGACACTTTCAAATTCAGGTATGCAATGAGCGTGCTTTGGGAGCTTGACGCAGAATCCCTTGAAGTCCAAGAGGTCTGGTATGGTCGTACACTCATCCGCTCCTCCTATCAGCTCCACTACGAGCTGGCTCAGGCGCTCCTCAACGGAGAACAGGTTGAGGTAGCGGAACTGGCCAACCTGGGTCCTCAGGAAAAGGGTTCTAAGCTAGCTCAACTCACTGAGGCACTTGAGATGCTCACACATGTAGCCAGACATCTTCGGGCAAAGAGGGACAGAGGAGGAGCGCTGGAGCTGGAAGGAGTGGAGGTATGATTGGTTTCTTGTATCTTCATAGAGTATTTTGTGTGTTTTGGTAATGTGTGTACTTAACAGTAAGACTATATAAATAAAGACTGCAAACATTTAAGGTTCATGTTCTTAATTGAAAGCGTAAGCATGTTATAGCTGAGTGTCTAACCCTAACACATCGTCACTACTGACGTCTAACATACGACACAAAATGATTCAATGAATCTGAAGTGAATCAAACAAAGTAAACCGTGCACATAGCTTCAGTGGAGAGAAATCCATTCTGCACATTAAAAACTGGAACCACTATCTTTCTCGCACATTTCAGCTGCAGAAGATTCTCCCTTCTAAGCTTCTGTCTAAGTGAAAGTTTGACTTAACCTCTGTGTTTGGTCATTTTGTCAGATGACATCATGGTTAGAAAATTCAGTATCAGTCACCCCGAAACACTTCATACAGCCGAGGGGAGGAAATCAGGTCAAAAGACACCTGTGGAAAAGGGCCAGGGATTAATGATAACTAATGATTAAATGGAGATTGGTCTATAAACATGTAGTCAGTGATAATGATGACAAAGAGGTGATGATGATGTTCGGCGTCATCATGAGAATCCCCCAGCTGCCACGGTCTATTGCAGCATAACTAAGGGAGGATTCAGGGTCACCTGGTCCAGCCCTAACTATATGCTTTAGCAAAAAGGAAAGTTTGAAGCCTAATCTTAAAAGTAGAGATAGTGTCTGTCTCCTGAATCCAAACTGGAAGCTGGTTCCACAGAAGAGGGGCCTGAAAACTGAAGGCTCTGCCTCCCATTCTACTTTTAAATACTCTAGGAACAACAAGTAGGCCTGCAGAGCGAGAGCGAAGTGCTCTAATAGGGTGATATGGTACTACAAGGTCATTAAGATAAGATGGGGCCTGATTATTTAAGACCTTGTATGTGAGGAGCAGGATTTTGAATTCTGGATTTAACAGGAAGCCAATGAAGGGAATCTGCTCTCTCTTTCTAGTCCCTGTCAGGACTCTTGCTGCAGCATTTTGGATCAGCTGAAGGCTTTTCAGCGAGTTTTTTGGACATCCTGATAATAATGAATTACAGTCGTCCAGCCTGGAAGTAATAAATGCATGAACTAGTTTTTCAGCGTCACTCTGAGACAGGATATTTCTAACTTTAGAGATGTTGCACAAATGGAAGAACGCAGTCTTACATATTTGTTTAATATGTGCATTGAAGGACATGTCCTGGTCAAACATGACTCCAAGGTTCCTCACAGCGTTACTGGAGGCCAAGGTAATGCCATCCAGAGTAAGAATCTGCTTAGATACCATATTTCTAACATGTTCAGGACTCAGTACAATAACTGAATGAATTTAGACGCAGGAGTCTTCCAGGTCTTTATGTTTAGTTTGGTTTTTTGCTGTGTTATTTACAGAATTACAGATGGATACCATATATTTCTTTTCATCGATAATAAATTATAGTACGGTCTAATAGAGACGTTATTTTTAAAATCAGGCGTCTAAGCAGAACACGTTCCTCAGCAGAAAACATTTTATCAGAAAGTCATTTCAGTGAGAATATTGGAATAAAGAAACCAAGCACTCCACTGTGAAACCACTGACAGTTTTCACATTAGATCACAGCCATTTATCTACAGCGGCTGGTCGGCCATCTGTTAAAACCTCATATGGACAATTCCTGTTGTTCTATAAGATGCTCTCTAATAGGATGTCTTGGATTTATTTATTATTCAGTTATTGCATTCCTGTTATGGCTGTACGCACACAGAATATTGATATGAAGTAAAAATGATTCTCTCGGGTTGCTTCTGGGATAGTGGAAAAACCAATATATTTCTAAAAGTGTGTTTAATGATTGAGCTGCCACCCAAAAATCAAGTTCTTATCTTGACAAAGCTGGATTATTGACCGCTGGTGAAACATCAGTTGTCCTGAAGGATAAGGACAACAGATGTTTCATCTTGATCTATTATATAAAACGGCCAAAACTGTGTTCAAATCCAAACTTTCTGGCTTCTTTTGGTTCCTGCTGAAGTGCTTTGGGTCCCCTCAGTTCATCCTTAGTCTGAGAAAAGTTTTGTTCTCTCTTTAAGGCACATTTCCTTTGAGCTAACTTAAACTCTGATTGGCTGTCCACTATAAACAAAAAGCATGAACAGCAGATCGGTGGAGTTTCTGTGCCCATGAGCAGAGCTGTGTGCCTGTTAGGGATATGTGTTCTTACTGGTATGATAGAGAGCTGAACGTAGGAAAGACAGTAGACTGTTTTCAGGTTGAGATTCATTCACATTTGGTTCTCCGTGCAGCATTTGTTCCGGTGGAATGGTGCATGTTCAACTGAGTTAAAGTAAACTGTAGTAAAATGTGGCCCACTGATGCATTTTCATATTCTTTTTCATTGAAGTCACGTTAGAAGCATTTTCCCTTTTCAGGTGGGTGCCCAGCTGGATGAGGAGAGGAACATTACGGCCCTGGTCCCTCGTCAGCCCCTGGAGGTCCATGAGACCGTGGCAGAGTGCATGATTTACGCCAACCACTGGGTGGCCCGCAAGATCCAGGAAGCTTTCCCCAACCAGGCCCTTCTAAGGTGTCACCCACCACCACAACAGGAGCTATTCAACCAGCTGGTGGACACTGCAAAGGCCAAAGGTTTCACCATTGACACCAGGTAATGTTTTTGACTGTTCAGTATAGAAACTGAGGAAATGCATATTGTAGTCCAACGCACATCATGTTCAGACACACAAGTGTGTGAACCTGAAATGTTTGATAACACGGGGACACACTCAGGTGTCACATGAGCAGTCAGACAAGAAGAAGACATGTTCCTTCAGCTCAGGTTGAGGTTGAAGCCAAATATGCTTCCAAACCAAAGACTAGAACATATGATGAAGCATATCTTGCCTTTGGCTTCAGCTTCACAACAGCTGTCGTGGCAAGGTCGGTCTCCCCGACAGAATTAGTTTCCCCTGCGTCGGGAGCACACGCTGGGCTGTCCAAATCACGGACAAACAGGATCCCACATTCTTGATTTTCAGTTCACAAACACTTCTTATAACGACTAACTACTCCTGAAACTTTGGAGGTTTTAGCTCTTTACACAGTAAAGTTACAGGATAAATATAATTATCAGG
Organism: Aulonocara sp. 'chitande type north' Nkhata Bay; assembly: GCF_057382095.1. Taxonomy (NCBI): domain Eukaryota; kingdom Metazoa; phylum Chordata; class Actinopteri; order Cichliformes; family Cichlidae; genus Aulonocara; species Aulonocara sp. 'chitande type north' Nkhata Bay. The sequence goes on from NC_141352.1 coordinate 33,512,968, forward strand.
CAAAATGTCCTTCGTTTGTTAAAATAATCCCGTCTGATACCACGAGAGGACAATAAATATTTCATTTTCTGTTGTAACCCTTAAACTGAATGGTAATGTAACGACACTCAGGTTTCACTTTTTTACAAAACTAAAACATCACTACTTCCACGTCTGACTGTTTGTAATGGAGGCGGCGTAACCTGGATCCACACTCCGTGCCCAGCGAACGCTCGCCACGCAGGGGGAACACATGCTGTCGGCGATGCCGACCTCGGCACAACGCTGATCCTGCCGCAGTTTGTTCCCCGGTTCAAATCCCGGACAAACAGGATCCCACAGCTGTTTATGCTTTTAAACCCGTTTTGCACAGAGAGCAGTGTTGAATATTCTCACACGGGAACAAAACAAACAACTCAAATAATTAAAGATGGTTTGTTTTTCTGTTTTTTAAAAGAGGCAGTGATTTATTTAATTACAACCTGTAATCTATTACAGTTAACTTTTATTTGTTTAACTGTTTACAAAAGGTCTGAGGATCTGAGGCGTGGAATGAACTGCAATGGAGTTTGAAAACAAAATATGAATGTGCGGTTGGAGGATTGTGGGGGGGGGGGGTTAAACCAACAGCAGAACCGGTCCCAGGACAAGAGACATGGTGATGCAAGTAGCTTTGTGTCACTGACTGCTGAGATGAGAGGCCTCACTCATCCCTGGTTTCTGGCTCTGTTCCTTCAGGTCCAACAAGGCTTTAGCTGCCTCACTGGACCGAGCTGTGGACCCACAGGACCCCTTGGTGAACAGGTTGTTCAGAATGATGGCCACCACTGCTATGTCACAGGCTCTGTACTTCTCCACTGGTGCTCATCCTCAAGACCAATACTACCATTATGGTACGATACCGCTGCACAGCTTTTATTGGCTGCACTAGAGTTTCAGTGTGACTGTGGGTCAGTCCATCCATCACACGTCTGCACACACTTGTCCAACGTCTGTTGTTTGTGAAGAATTATTCGACTGAGAACTAGAAAGAAGGCTAACGTGCTGATATTTGCTTCGTTGTCGTAGGTCTGGCTCTGGATCGCTACACACACTTTACCTCACCCATCCGTCGGTACGCAGACATTGTCGTGCACCGCCTTCTTACCGCAGCCCTGCACATGCAGAGGGGCGTTGTATCTGGTAAAGCACCAGCCAGTAACAAAGAAGTGGAGGAAATGGCTCACCATGTCAACAGCAAGAACAGGGTCAGGGGTGTTTTATTGTTTGTGTTTTTCAATGATTCACCTCTTACTCTATTAACAGAAGCTGTGCTGACGTCTGTGTTTCATTTGCAGGCAGCACAGGCAGCCCAAATGCGATCCACAGCACTGTTTCAGTGTCTGTTTTTCAGAGAACGAGACCCTCAGACAGACCCGTGCTGTGTGGCTGACGCTGTTGTCTACTCCATTCGAGACAACGGTGTCTTGGTGTTTATCCCAGAGTAAGAACCTTCAGTCCTGTGTTTTGTTCTGCAGTCTTCTTCTTTTCCTTTGTTTAATGGAGCTGTACAGCAGCTCACAGACGGCCAACCACTCGTGTATTTTTAATAGACGAATTCAAAGTTTATGACAATGAATGAATTTGTTGGAAGATGTAATTGCACGCTAATCAATGTATATTTAACAGTATACACGCTAGTTTTATTTTCTCTTAAAAAACCTCAAAATGAGTTTTAAATTGTATAAATTTACTAAACTAATTCCTTAAACATTTATTGTGAGCAGGGAAAATCGGCTAAAACCCCGAATCTTTTCTCTACCAGGCTTTAAATAAGTTAATTGCATTGCTGAAGTTGAGTCTGTGGGGAGGGACGGTGCTTTGGAGCCAGCCTTGTGTTTGTGGCACTTCTACGTTAGCTTAGCTAACCTCTGGAGGTTGCTGCTTGTTTATTGCAAGGAAAGTGTAATTTAATAACATCAGTGTTCTCCATGCTTGTGGTGTTACAGGGATATGCAATATTAACAGTTTATTAAAATGTAACCTGTGGTCATTTTGAGAAGGCTGTAGAATCCATGTAATGATTAAAATCACAGGGCGCAAAGCAGGTTGAGTAATATCACTGAGTAAGTAAGGCTGCCTCTGACCACAGCCATGTTGTTCACAGGTATGGTGTGAGGGGGCCTGTGTATCTGAAGAACAAAGAGGGCCTGGTGGTGGTAGCGGGACAGGACGGCAGCTGTGATTGGCAGGGTGGCACTGTGCGAAAATACCCGGACCGCATTACCACCACCTCCAGCTGTGGCACCTCCACCTTCAAACTGTTTGACCACATCACCGTAAGTCACAGAAAACGCTAATCAATCATTTTAGAAGGTTTCCAGCAATGCAGCGCCTAAAGGCGACGATTCCAAATATATATGCATGAGTGTATATGAATCACAGGTTCATACGACTACTGGATCTTTTGTGGTCCAACATTAAGAGACGTTTTATGATCTTGTTGTGATAAAGTGTTGTGTGGTTGCTGCTTTGTTAGCTAATCTCAAGGTAACAAAACGTCAGTAAGATGAATGAGACGAAAATGATTCCTGAAAATAAATCATTTAAAGTTATTCAGTTTATTGTTTTTAAATATTATATGAAAACAAAAACATAAGTGTGGGGGGGGGGAGGCTCTCCTCCAAGACAAGAAATGTAATGCTTCCAGTTTGTGGCGTTTCTACACAAACCTTTTTGTAAAGGGAGATAAAAAATGACAGTGGGCGGTAATTGTTTTCACATAAACGCCTTTAAACGCTGCACGGTCGCACTCTCTCTCTCGCACTCGATAAATGATCCATTGTTGCTCTGCACACGTTTGTTACCACAAACGTCGCATGCACTTATGTCATTGTCATGAGACACTCTTGCAAACAAACTCACGGTTTAGTAACACAGTAGAGCAGCGTGTTTACGGGACAGTAACAGTAATCTAATTACCTTTTTTGCAACAGTAATCCCTTACTTTACTCGTTACTTGAAAAAAGTAATCTAATTATGCGTTGCTGCCCATCACTGGCGTCAAGTTATATTAAGTTCAGGCATGTTACACACGATGATTGTGAGGAATAAGTGCATGTGATTTAAGCAAAAAGAGCAGGAAACATTACCCTAAGGTTAGCTAACAAAAAGAAACTGAAGTAACGGTGTGTTATTCTCACATCTTTGGCTTTAAGACATGAAAAAGTGACAGAGTACTGCTGCTTCCACTGTTATCAACATCTTTTCTTTCTTTCATGGACTTATCCTGGGGTCATAAATGTCAAAGGGCAAAGGCAATGCTAACAACATAGCTTACTGATGGATGATGATGGATGACACATGTGGCCAAAACAAGATAGAAAGAAACATTAGCCCAAACACAAGTTGTCCACCACAGCATTGACTGCTGTCAAGCTATGATCATATCAAACAAAGAGATGATGATGATATTCAACAAACAAATCAACAAAACAACAACCTCACTGTGACACTTGACCGAGGTCACAGTGTTAATGAATGTTTTTCTCCCCATCTGCTCCAGTCTCCACGTCGTGTGAATGTTAGAAAGCACAGTAAAGAAAGTTCGTGTACGGATGGATGAACGTTTGTTACATTGGATACGTGTGTGTAACATACGTATCCAATTTATCCTATTTATGAACAAAATTGTGGCACAGTCGGAAACTTCTCCACTCTACACCACTGTCTACTTAGCTGTGACGCTGCGCACAGTGCTGAGAGGACTGCTGTTATATATTACGTCACAAACCTTAAGTGGGCCTGTCTTTGCATAGCATTCCATTAGACTATTTTCAGTAGGTGCCATTACTGTGTAGTGATCGAACTGAGGAATACTGTGACTTACGTTCTCTGCTCTCTTCAGGTTCGTATTTCTGTCCACTCTTCAACTTGCCACGCTGACCGTCTAAACCTCGAGGTCATCAGCAACAAGCCTCACCACAGTGCCAAGTCCCAGCAGCCCAGCCCTCAGGGCCGCAGTCAGCTGGTCAAAGAGGTGGTGCGTCAGAATGAAGAGGCGCTGGCTCAGGAGAAGACAGCCCGGCGCCCCAAACTCTCCAAAGAGGAAAGAGAGTTTCGTCAGAGCAAAACTCCCAGTCTGTACTCTATTCTGGAAGAAATCAGAGAGTTGGCTCTGATGGATCTGGAAAGGGCTTCACGCCTCCCGGCAACAACAGCATAGAAACGCTGTAGCCCAGCTTTACCTCCAAGCAGACACTTGTGAGAACTGCACGCTGTGCGCTAACAGAACGGTGATCATTGAAGATCACTCGTGCTGAGTCATCCAGGTCATTCTTGTAGCTCCAGATTGTGTGTGGACAAACCACACGAGTGTGTGAAGTCACAGGAAAGCAAACACAATATTAAGTAAAAACATGTCCCGCCATCTTTTTAGAAACCAGAGTCAAACCGAATCAGTGGATACGTTTTGTAAAAGTTAGTTTTTAAAATCACATCAAGTTAAACTTAGTTGTAAGGAGGATAGGGAACGTGTTAATGCCAGTGAAGTGTCAGCAGTTACTTTGACAAGACCTAGTACTCACTGCAAATGTGGTTCAATCCTGCAGGAAACTAGTCAACTGCAGCAGGTTAAAGAAGTCTGGTAACAAAAGGCTTTTCTCTCAGCACCAGTGATCTCAATATCTCACTGGTGGGATCAATGTCTTGTGTAAATTAAATGTCTTGTGTTATAGAACCATTTTTGGTGAGTTCACACATATTGTACTACCTGTGACCACTTCATACAAAACCCAGCACGAGTATTGTTCTGGAGATGATAAAACGTCCACTCGTCCATTTTCTTCTGCACGTCCTGGAATCTGTCCCAGCTGTCATAGGGTGAGAGGCAGGATACGCCCTGGACAGGTCACCGGACTGATAAAACTTCATGTCACTCATTAGCAGACTTTAAAATAAACCCGTAGAGTAATGAACACACCTGAGGTTGGTTGTGTTGGAAGTGATGTATAAAACTAGGATGTATTTATCTTATAGTTTGTATATCAAGAGCCTGTATAGAAGACACCAACACCAAGGACATTTTTATTGTTTGAACTGGTAAATAATCAGAAGCGTTTTTTGGTTTGTGGATTTTAAGATCGTTTTCTAGAACTACCAACAGAAATATGAACTGTACATAACTATTTCAATATGTGTGCAGTGGCCTGTAATTAAAAATGGTGTTTTCATTAGCGCAGATGGAGCCACTTCATCGTGTTGCGTTTCATGTCCCTGCAGTAGCTTAAGAAAGAACTGTTCATAATTGAACGAGCACTTAATGCTTGGAAGAGGGTGATGGTCAGTTGACAGCTCACATACTACACACACACAGAGGCCTTTTATAGAAACATGTTTGCAACCAAAATTCTGCCAATAGTGAAACTGGAGAAAGAAGATGCATCAGAGCAGGAACTGTGGATCAGTTCAAATATTTTTCTGTAACAGATACCAACACATGGTAAATACGTTTAGGATTTGGACTTTTAAAAATAAGAAAAACATTTATTTCCATTGATTATAAATGTCTTTGCTAACCCAAAGCTGACGTCACAGTAGGAACATGTGCTCAAGATATAAACCACCAGAAATGCACAACATTACTCGAATGAGCAGGCACGAACATTGGGAAACCTTTAAATCTGCTCACTGCCAAAGCTTTTCAGCAGAAACTGCTGCACGTGAACTTTAATCCCCCTCTACACAGTCGTTGCTGAGCTGTTGCTCAGGGCTGAGGCCGGTCTCAGCCTCAGCGGGCTCAGAGTCTTTGGGGGGAAGCGGGCTGGTTTGTTGCGTGGAGGTGTTGTTGGAAGGCTCGAGGTCAGGATCTTCTACAGTTTCATCTCCATCAGTAGAACCTTTGATGACATTTGGTGAGGATGCAGCTGGAGGTTTGTCTCCTAACATGTCAGCAGTCTGAGAGGCTGAAGGGCCTGAAAGGGTTGAGAATTAGAAACAGTGATGGTTTCAGTCAACACAGACACACTCAGTCTACTACGATTTATAAAAGACAGGCAAAGCTGAGATAATGAAAAATGAAACTGTAAACTGCAGGGTTCAAACTCATTGTTCAGGGTCAAATTTAAGCACTTTAAGCACTTTCAAGGTCCATTATCAAGCTTTTCCAGCACATTACCAAAAAAACAGTTTGCATGTTCCACTTTGCATCACCTCAGTAAGACCATGTAAAAATTAAAACAAATCGTCTTAGGTTGACTTAAATGTTCTTTGTTCCTCTTTTGTTAAAACAGAGAAAAATGCACCACACAAAAATACTGAAAAAGGAAATGGTTGTCTTATATGCATATAGTGCACAAACTCAAAAAACTCATTTCTCTCAAAAATGCAGATGTGCAAATGTGAACAAATCAACTTGTTAGAGATGCTCATCTCCACTTGGAAAAAACAACCACACAAAAGAAGAAATCTGCACAAATGAACAAGTCTGCTCATCAGATATTGATGCTTCTTTCCTACGTGACACAACAACAGGAGACAGATGTTTGGTACTTTAACTAGTTAAGCACCCACACCACCAAAAATGGGGGAAAAGAGAGGAGATCACATTTAATCGGTTATAACACGAGGTCAGAAATATAAGTGCAGACATGAGTGTCCACAGAAGCCTCTGAATCTCAGCTGTAAACCATTTCTACAAACACCAAACAGTTAAAAGAGCAGTTACATCACCATGAATCTGTGGACAGGTAACATCCATATTTTGATTTATGATTTTCTGGAGTTAAATGTGACCCAAAGTATATTTTATAGCATATAAGCTATAAAATACTTTTAAAAATTAGGTGAGGGAAATAATCATTTTTTTCTATGTTTGAGTCCCAGTAACTTTGACATAGTAACATCTGCAGTAATATTTACCCCTCTGATGACAGCTCACAAGCGTTAGCTTTATTTTGATACCAAGACTGTTTACACAGAGTTTGTAATTGCAGAGAAATACTCCATTTATTTTGGCCTCTTCATTTTCGAGCAGGAAGCTCAGAAAAGCCCTGGGGGCCTAACAGGTCAAAGTTCATTCCCAATAAAACTAACTGTGAGATGTTTGACTACATTGCTCTCTGGATTATTGTTACAGTCCTAAATGATCAGCTTTAAAGTGTTTGTGCTAATAACACCATGTACAGTAAGACAGGCATGGAGAACAGCACTGACGGGAGGCTTTGAACAGATGACACACTCAGTTCAATTCAACATATAAGACTTTAAAAACGCACAAACATCGACCTAAAATCTATTTATTCAGTCCATCACCTGTCATAGAATTATGTCAAATAATAATGTATTGTTCATCTCCCTTAAATAAACAGGCAGCCTTAAAGTATGAAACATTCATTCATTAAAACACTAAAATGTGTCTGTCGTCTCCGTGGCTGATAGAGCCCCACAGGCATCAATGTGAGCTTAAAGCCATTTATAATTTTTAAATGGTTTAATGTGTCGGTGCTCACGATAAACACATTTTGAATGAAAGCCAGGGAACTTCAGCAGCACAAGAAATGGCTTCTTTGTGCCCACATGCATCAGTCCCTCTTTTTACCAGTTTTTCTTTAAGGCTTAAGTTGGCTAGTTAAGTGTCGGACTAACGATTAAAGCTTTCACTTGAGTGAAGTCACTAATATTACTGCTACTGCTAAGTAATGTTAGCCAAGTTTAAAGCACACTGCATAAATCACCATGCCATAACTAACTGCTGTGCTAGCACTGCCGTACTCTATCACACTCAGTGCATTTCAATCATTTCTCCAGCAAGTTTGATAGCTAGCAAAATAATAATCATAGTTTTAAACATTAGCCTGTGTTATGTACACATACTCGAAATTATTTACTGTCATGTGACTCAAGAGTACAAATTCCTTCAGTGTCGTTTTCCATCGAACACTCATTAAAACAGCACGAACCCTGAAACTGCTTATTAAAATAATATGTATGTAAATAATAGTATGTTGCATTATAAAAAATTAAGCTTTTGACTGCCCTCCAGAGTTCACGTTAACTTCAGATCTCTGGAAGCTACACTACCCGAACGATGTCAGCTGTTTAGTTTCTATACTGGACAGAAAAAAAAAAGGGGGGGGGGGGGTGGATTGGCTCCTCTTAAGGAGGACTAATGACTAAAATGTGAAAGTTTAAAGTCGATGAGTAAATCATGCTCGGGTAATACAATGGAAACGGTCTCATATCACCATCTAGTGTTATAAACTGTAAACACATTTTTATGGGTGAAGGCTCATAATAGAGACCGATCAACAGGTCATTTTCTTTTCTATGGGTCTCATTTAAATCACATTACATCATTTCTGCGGTAAATGAGGACCCTGAAGAACGATTTAATGTCACTGTTAAAGATTTGTAGACAATAGATCGCAGACAGCTGGCTCCGCTTTAACTAAAGAGGAAGTAAAAACAGTTTGGATCACAAGTGTAAGGCAAAAACAAAAATACTACGCCTAATTGAAGCTGACATCAGACAGGCAGTAAAGAAATCAATGTTTTCTACATGCTTTGCCTCTTATTACCAAACTCCACACTAATGTGAGGAATCTCTGGTGGTTTGGACGAACTGTGCAATACGGGAACTCGTCACTCGACCTTCAGGGTTTCTGGTGGATATATACACTAGATCCACTTCACTATATTGTAAGGAGTATTCACTCACCACCCATCATCCAAATCATTGAATTCAGGTGATCCAGTAACTTCCACAGCTGTATAGAATCAAGCACCTAGGCATGCAGACTGCTGCTACTAAGTGGAAGTGTTTGGGAACGACAGCAACTCAGCCATCAAGTGGTGGATCACGTAAAATCCCAGAGTGGGGGTCAGTGGATACTGAGGCGCACAGAGGTTGCTAATTTTCTGTGGAGTCCATCGCTCCAAACTTCACGTGGTCTCCAGATTAGCTAAAGAACAGTGCACAGAGAGCTTCGTGGAATCCATTTCCATGGCCGAGCAGCTGTAGTCCAAGCCTTACATCACAGAGTGCAACGCAAAGCAATGGGACACAGCGGTGTAAAGCACGCCGCCACTGGACTCTAGAACAGGAGAGATGCAGTCTATGGAGCGACAGATCACAGTTCTCAATCTGGAAAGCCGATAGACAAGTCAACTTAGCAGTTGCCAGGACAACAGAGCTCCAGGTTTGGTGGCAGGGGGATTTCGGTGCGGGGTTGTTTTTCAGAAGTTGGGCTCAGTCTCTTCGTTCCAGTGAAAGGAACTCTTAATGCTTCAGCATGCAAAGACATTTTGGCTCCCGACTTTAAGGGAACAGTTGGGGGATGGCTTCTTCCTGTTCCAGCATGACTGGGCACCAGTGCACAAAGCAAGGTCCACAAAGACATGAACTCTGGCATGGGAGTCCTGACCAGAACACCACTGGGATGAATGAGAGCAGAGACTTGGAGCCAGGCCTTCAACATCAGTGTCTGACCTTACAAATGGTCATAAACTCCCATAAACACTCCCAGAAGAGTTGAAGCTGATATAGCTGCACAGGCGGACGTCGTGAATGGGATGTCACTCGAGTTCATATGAGTGTGGGGGCAGATGAGCAAACACTTTTGGCAATATACTGTACATTCAATGTTTTGCTTTTTGTATTTTCATATAAAGTTAATACACCAATGAAGCTAGATGATCCTTATGAACCTTCGCTGGATGTTTTGTAGCAGAATCATTAATTATTTCTGTTATATTGTGTCCCAGCTGTATGATACATTTTTGCCATTCTTACCAATTTGCTGCTGGCGTGCGCGCCTCTTTTCCAGGGCCCGCTGTCTGTTCAGCTCAATACGTTTCTGCTGCTCTTCGGTCAGAGAGGGAGTAGGTGGGGGAGCGAGGGCTTCGGCAATCTGCCCTTGGGGAGCATTAATAAAACTCTCTCTGCTGAACAGATCAGGATCCCCAAATGTTTCCAGTTCACGTTGTACCTCTTCGTCACCAGCACCTGAACACAATTTCAAGCAGTGCTGATAATTAAGTCCTGTGGAATATGGCAAGTATTTCCTATGTGCACCTGCAGGTGTGAATCCACCGTAGGGCTGTTCGATACAACGATATATACAAAAACGTCTATTTCATTTTACGCTATCGTTTGTTTCGTGGTGTCGCAAAATAAACTGTTTACGGCAATATTTCTTCATGGTTCTGATGTCACTGTAGTAAAGTTCTCTCTTTCTCTTATATATAACCACACTACGGACGGACAAGCGCCTGTTTTTATGCGTTGTCGTTAGCAACAACGACGGTAAAACCATCGCGTGTCCGCTTGTTTATGTTCCACATAAACCTTTCAGAATAAAGCTCAAGATCCTGTTGAGGCTTTTCAAAATAAACGGAATCACGTGAAAGAGCAGAGTGTTTACGGATGAGAAGTAAAACAGAGCCGCCAGGTGCTAAAAAATAAACCTTAGACTCAAACGTTAGAACAGGCTTTCCCCCGCAGCACGCCGTGTAATAAATACTCACAAAGAAAACGGCGCCGTTACAACTTCTGTCTAAAAATGTGTCGTTTCATGCATCGGTTAAAACACTCGACTCCAGCTACATGACGCGCAGCTGGAAACACTTCACGCAAGTCGAGATTCACAGAATTGACAGAAAATGTTACATTTCTGTGATTTATATCGTTATCGGACGATAGAATTCTTATATCGGGAGATGAGACTTTGGTCATATCTCACAGCCCTAGTCCACCGTATCCCCATCAGTAATGATTTTTCTTCTTACCATCTGTACTTGTAAAATCTTCATGTGTCAGGGGCATGTCCAGTCGTATTCGTTTAAGACATGTCTATAGAAGAATGAGTAAAAAATTACAAATTCTGAACATTAGGAATCCCACACGCTTGCAGGAAATATTCTACTGCTTCCTCTCACCTGCACTTCCTTTTTGCTGCCGAGCCTTTCCACTTTGTCAATAAAATCTTCAAATTGCAATTTGGGGTACAACCTGTGGGCCCAGTTCTCCATCTTCTGCATCAGCAGCCGCAGGTCTGCAGCCTAATGGGGCAAACATCAAAAACAGCGAGTAGTGATATGAAAGAGGGCTGTGTGTGATAGGACGCTTCTTCTTCCCACTAAAAAATGACTTCCAGTCATTGGAACAAAAGACATCTTAATTTGGTAAACCAACCTCTGGTTCCCCTCACTCATTTTTGACCACGACAGAAAGGGCAACTTTTGACCTTTTAGTCTCAAACCAAATTTAGGACATCTAATTAAAAGCTGACAGGCCAAACAGATTTAGCTCAAAAACCAATGTTCATTCACATCTGGTAATTGGTGGGACAGATGTTATCATATCCTACCTCGTGTCCTTTGCCTTTGAACTGGATATTGTCAAAGAGAGTGCCCAGAGCTGGAAGCCCTCGATCTGATATCAGCCTGGGAAAAAATATTAAGACTAAGTTAAACCATTAATGGATTACAAGCAGGGTTAGCAGCACATCCAGGCGTATTTGGCTTATCCAATTCAGGATCGTGGATGGCTGAAGCCCATCCCAGCAGCCAGGTCGCCAGCCTGTCACAGGGCCAACACAGACAGACCCTCTGAATGGAAATGTCAGTGCCTTCAGATGTACCATGTTCAGAAGGCAGTAGCTTGTTGGGGGGGGGGGGGGGGGGGGGGGTTTGGTTTTCAGGGTGCCCACAACCTTTCTTTTCCTACCTGTTTGTACATAAGGCAGTATAATGAGAAATAGTCAAATTTCTCCATCTAAAAATAAAAAATTGCTATATATATATATATATATATATATATATATAGCAAAGTTGCAATTAATTTCAATATTTTATCAAATGAAAATCTATGTTTTTCTTTAATACAGCTTGCAAGTTTTATCCTAAGTATAATCGACGTTCTTACTTAAAAGCTTATTTAACATCCTTTGATTTAGTATAACTTAGTTCTGTCCAGGAACATTGTGAACAGAACAGTAACAGAGGAGTGCCACTGGAACACCCACTGGGAGACTACTGGGAACGAGCCTGACTTATGGTTGGCAATACTAACCAGGTTCACACTATAGGTGTACAGAGACTGGAAACATCTTTCTCACACACATCCAGGGATGTCTCCAACGCTCTGACAATTTTCAGTCTGGGAATTTTGCCCATCCAAATGATGAAAACAACAATGGTATTAGAGTCTTTCTTCTTTAAATGACTGGCAGAGTGAAGCTGCACCATCATCACACAGATGCAGTCATTTGTACCCGCCGCTAAAGCGTAAGAAGACGCTGCAGTACTCTGCGAAACGACAGGTGTCGCCACTCAGATAATATCACATCACTTTTTTTGTGCAAAGTTCTTTCCACAAACTTACGTTTTCAAACATTTGCAACAACTCTGTGTGTCAGTGTGTCTCTGAGCCTCTGTGCACGATTATTAGTGAAACGGTGATAAAAACCAGTGCAGTCGCAGACTCGTGTTCAACCTGGCTGCAACACTGACAGTCTGCACACGTCAATCAATGATTTTGGCCTCCTTGTGTCCCAGCTCACACAAGATGACATCAAATTCCTATTTAAATGCGCATTTTAATGCATTTCTATGGAACGCCAGGACTGCCATAATGAATTAATTAAATACACCATTAAATAATTAATTAAATGTGGCAATAATTAATTAAAATTGGAATTAATTAATTAAATAAATAGTTATGACACATGTAATTAATTAATTATTGACACATTTAATTAATTATTTATGTATTTCACATTTTAATTAATTATTGACACATTTAATTAATTAATTATTGACACATTTAATTAATTATTTATGTATTTCACATTTTAATTAATTATTGACACATTTAATTAATTATTGACACATTTAATTAATTATTTAATGATATATTTATTTATTTCATTTTGGCAGTCCTGGCGCCTGGCTCTCGTCATGAAATAATTTTATCTGTCAGCCTCACCCATCAAACTCAGGGGGCGGGGTTAACGCTGCCCATGCAGCTTCTCTAACATTTGATTGGTTGCCGTGCAAAGTAAGTCAAAACAGGTCGATCCTAGATAATCGATTGCTTGTGTAGACTTGGGGCAGCCAGTTATCCCAGAATGCAGATCAAATCACAGGCCGTTTTTCTGTCACCAGCTACACTTTTAACAGTGTTTTAGCCGCGAATGTCGCGACGTATGTCTGGTCAGGTTGTCAACATAGAACATGTTTGCAAAAGTGCTCAGATGTTTTCAGAGATTTCACTAGCTCTGCTAACAGTTAGCATGCAGAGCGCACCGAGGGGGTACATTAACCGGTTTGTTTACATATTCCACTCTCCGTGTTCCACATGTTGCATTCGCAGATTCTCATTTTCACCGAACGATCGTCTCTTTCCGCCTGGTCTTGTGTCTCTGTGCTTCTGTAACATAAAGAACGAGCTGACATTTTTCTCACGAAACCAGCGATCAGCTCAGCAGACCCTCAGTTTACCTGCATGCATCCTCCTCCTCATCTGCCAGCTGTTTAACACCTGCTGCTAATTCAAGAAACACGCCTAGTTACCTGGTGATAGTCACAGTTTAACTGCACAAGATAAGTAAATATAGTGTTTTCCCCGAGCGCAGAGCTGCTGGAGCTTGTTTCCTTACAGAGCACTTTATAGGCGAACAGCTTCATCAGCGGCTGATGTCCAATCACCGGCACACAGCTTTCAAACCTCAGCTGAGTTTTAGCTCTCAGTGGTTAAACGCTGGACTTCATTCACTCAGGTTCTGTCTGTCGGGTCACGTTTACTTCGCTGTTTTATTTACAACTGAGCAAATCGGTTTGGCTGAGGTTAAAGTTACGTTTCATAACTGCATAGTTTCACAAACGTTTAATGGTTCACTGGCACATGTGTTAGACTGAACTATCATCTAAATATCATCTGTTTTTTAATAGTTATTCAACTGTATTCTAAGCACCAGCTGTCTGTTAGAATGTGATTTTTTTTCTCTCTCTGTTGGCAGAGGTATAAAAATGCGCAGGAAAATCTGACGTGCATGGCAAACTTCACCGACGATATTTAGGGAGGAATAAACACACATCAAACATAAATGAACCATTTGCCTGTCTCCATAATTGAGAGCATTTTCTCTTCTTATGTCAACACTCTCTCTCTCTCTCTTTTTTTTTTTTTTTTTTTGCTTTTTCGGTCATGTTATGTTTACCTGTCAAAGGCTTGTTACAAACTATGAAACACATTGTGCAGACTTCTGGATGTTAGAAGAAAACGAATACTGCTCATGAATGAGACTAAAGGCAGGAAGGTGTCCTTTAAAACTAAACATGTTAATAGGACCTCCCTGTTTATATCATAGTTTATGATATAGCACGTGTATTTCAGTAATAGCCTGCTGAGGCCACTATACGTGCTGGCCTCATATCAAATGTGAAGGCAGACTGAGTCTATGTTTGACGTTTGTTTATATCTAATCTTCCTTTTCAAACATTTAAACAGCAGCGAGTCTGCAGCTGAGGGAATACAAATTCAAATTGTCGGAACAGGTTTGCTCGTTTCTTGGATTCATTTGGTGATTTATTAAATGTATAACTGTGTGGTGGGGCGTGGTCTGCGGTGCCGTGCAGGGAGGGCGGACGCACCTGCACGGCATCCTTAATCACGCCCGCCTAGTTAAAAACACGGGGACTGAGGGGTTTGGGGGTGTTGTGGTGTGGTGAGATGTAAATAAAGATGACTCTGAACGTTGCTCCGTGGTCCCGCCGTGTCTTATTCACGCCACATTGGTGCCGAAACCCAGGAGGCAGCACGGCGGGTCCATATCGGAGCCAGGGAATGGAGGAGCTGGCCCAGAGGGTGGCCGAAATGGCGGCCGCCCAGCGGGAGCAGGCGGCGGAGGTGCGTCGCCAGCAGGAAGAGCTGCAGGACCAGTCCGAGCGGCACCTGGAAAGGATTGGGGAGCTGGCGGCGCTGCTCTGGGCCTGGGCGCCACCCCCACAGGTGTGTCCCGAGGACAGTGAAGCGGTGGAGGAGCCGCGTGAGGCACCTCAGCAGCCGGAGGTGGCAGACGAGGCGCGCGGGGATCTGCGCCTGCCGGAGGAGGGGGAACAGCCAGGTGAAGGGCTGCTCCTGCCGGGAGTGGTGGATGAGCCGCTCCAACCGGAGGCGGCAGACGAGGTGCGCGAGGGTCTGCGCCGGTTGGAGAAAGAGGAGCTGCACGAGGGGCTGCTCGAGCCGGGAGTGGCGGCGGAGGGAGCAGTAGTGACGGAGGAGTCGCGCTATGGGCTGCTCCAGCAGGGAGCGACAGCGGTGACGGAGGGGCCGCGCAAGGAGCTGGAGGTCCCAGTGCCAGGGGAGCTTGCTCGAGTGGAACTGGCGAGCGAGGCGGGCGCCACGCTTGAGATCGCCGTGCTCGCCAGAACGGCCTCACCACCACCAGAGGCCTGTACACGCCACACCTCTGCCCAGCCACCTGTGAGCTGGGGCTCACGCTTGTGCCGGCCGCGCCGGGTGCACCTGTCACGTGTCCGACTTCCGAACCAGCTTTGCCTGCGCCGCTGGATTCGCGGGCGGCCGCCTGAACTCGCACCTCCCCGTCGCTTGGCCGGGGCCTGGGGGTGCCAGCTGTCCGGGCTGACTCCCTCTCCCACTGGCGGTGGGGGAGTAGGTTCGGCCGGATGGCTCCCCGGCCTCAATCGGGCGATGGGGGTATGTGGTGGGGCGTGGTCTGCGGTGCCGTGCAGGGAGGGCGGACGCACCTGCACGGCATCCTTAATCACGCCCGCCTAGTTAAAAACACGGGGACTGAGGGGTTTGGGGGTGTTGTGGTGTGGTGAGATGTAAATAAAGATGACTCTGAACGTTGCTTCGTGGTCCCGCCGTGTCTTATTCACGCCACAAACTGTTATTCTAATCTGCTGCTGAGTCTCTTACACTTTTCTTTATGCTGTATATTTTCACGTCTCTGGAATAGTTGGCAGTTAGATAGTCAGCTGGGAAACTTTGTGTTAACTCATGGAGCTGAGGATATCGTGGATATGCTGACCTCGCTGCGTGGTGTACAGAGCGAGGTCAGCATGATTAATATTCACAATAAAAATATTAGCCGAACATCATGAAGTCTGTATGTGTTTCATAGTGTCGAACAACCTTTGTACAGTTAAAGCCAGCAGTTACTACATGACGGAAACACCAACGTTATCTCTTTTATGTGTTTATACACAGGTCATGCTGATTACTGAACAAAAACCCAAAGATCAGATGTTAAACAGATTTATTTGCTCTCTCTCCTCCTTAAACATGTTTTTAATGTTAGTTATAATTCAGAATTGGCGACTGAAACACGTAGGACACATAAGAACATCAGGAAATAAAACACCGATAAATATAACCTCAGTAAAAGAAGTCAGCGGGGGTTACTACAGCTGTGTACCGGGGCCTGCGCTTTGTCGGTGGGATTGCTTGCGAGGGGAGCGGGTCTATCCCACGCTTTGCCGTGAGACTGGGACGACATCTCCGAAATCATCGAAACACTTTTGCAAAGAGGCTGTATCTTGACAAACCGACCAGACACATGAAGATTAAACCACTACATTCTCGGCTAAAAAAATATTAAAACGGTATTTGGTAACACACAAACAGGGTTTTTCAAAGCTCAGTTCTGTTAGCTTCCACATGCCGGTTGTGTGCTAGAAACAATGGCCACCAGGCCAAAGCAATGGTTTTGACTCGATCAGCGTTAACCCCGCCCCCTGAGTTTGATGGATGAGGCTGACAGATAAAATTATTTCATGATGAGAGCCAGGCGTCAGGACTGCCAAAATGAAATAAATAAATATATCATTAAATAATTAATTAAATGTGTCAATAATTAATTAAATGTGTCAATAATTAATTAAAATGTGAAATACATAAATAATTAATTAAATATGTCAATAATTAATTAATTAAATGTGTCAATAATTAATTAAAACGTGAAATACATAAATAATTAATTAAATGTGTCAATAATTAATTAATTACATATATCATAACTATTTATTTAATTAATTAATTCCAATTTTAATTAATTATTGCCACATTTAATTAATTATTTAATGGTGTATTTAATTAATTCATTATGGCAGTCCTGGCGTTCCATACATTTCAACCCTCTGTCGTGATATAAATGTCTTTGCTACCTGTGGGAGTCCAGCTTGGGTTGGGGTCTCTTCACGCCTCTCCTTTTAGCAGTAGGGACATCAGCCAGCTGTGATACCTCACCTTCATCTCCTGCATTGAAAACACATGACAACAGGATGTGTTTCTAACTCATTCTGTTGGCAGCGTGGCAAACTTCAAGCTTATCTTTAAATCCAGACAAATTATAGACTGGAGGTTACAGAAGAAATGTGCTGGTTTGAACAGTATCTGATAGGTTTCATTTGCTCACGCAAACAAAAACATGTGTGTTGTTATTGTTAGAAACATCCAGTCTCAGAGAGATGCTGAAAAACCAGTTCATGCATTTGTTAATTCTAGGCTGAACTAACAAATTCATTATTATCAAGCTGTTCCAAAAAGCTTTGTGGAAGGACTATGAGAGGTTGTATTTCTCCCACATTAGCCTTTTTTCCTGAATCTTATTTTTCTATGATTCTTCATTAAATCATGAATTTAAAATACAAAGTTCTGAATCATCACATCTTAAAGACCTCATAGTAATCCTGTAAGAGCACAGCAGCATCTACCATCTGCAAAAGGGTCTCCTTCCTCCTGGCCTCCCTGGCCTGGGGAGTGTGGTGGTGGGAGTGGGGGGAAAGCTTCATCCTCTATGCCGTCATAGTCAGGAATGTCCTGCGGGCTATTTTCCTGTGGGTCAACCATGGTGAGTCGGTCCTGGAGACAAAGTAAAAGACGTGTGAGCCCCAGTCGTCAACAGCATCAGCATTAAGTTACATGAATTTAACTGCAAGTTGAAAAAATGACATTTATTTCTGTAAGAGTAATTCTTTACTGTGTTACAACATCAACATGAAAACCTAAAAAAACTGGCATTTACTTTTTTCTTTTTTTACATCAACAGGAGGAGCTGTACAGACACTCATCCCACCTGGAATTATACCCCAAATTCAGAAATGTACTATTATGATACATTAATGGTCCATTATGTTTGTTTCACAGTTATATACATAATACAATTTATAGATTTGTATATATTTACATTCTATCAGGGATGAACTGGTTGTGAACCTTTGGGCTGATAATGACATTTAAAAGTTACAATTTGGATGAATTATTACTGCGATACTTCTTTTGGACTCTGTAGTACCACAGAAATATCATTAAAGTAACAGGTTTGTTTTAAAGTCTTTCAGCTGTTCCGTAAGCATCATCGTCATCATCATTTATATAGCACTTTAAAAACACACCTGGCAGACCGAAGTGCTGCACAATACAAATGTAGTAATAAAATAGCAAAAAACAAACATAGCAATAAAGTAAACTCTTGAGCCAAAATGATGTGACACAACTAGGGCTGCCACAAACGATTATTTTGATAGTCGACTAGTCACCGATTATTTATGCGATTAGTCGACTAATCAGATCATCATCCACTGGACGTAAAACTACAGCTTATTGCACCATGCAGCATATGCTCTTATATAACTATCATTAGCTTACAGCTTTAAGCTTTTAAGGTGCTAACTAAAAATAAAGACAAGATGATAGTTTATTCAATTTTAATGAAATTTGCAGATTGTTTCGGTAAAGTTTAATAAACTCCTTGCTATCTAAAATATAACAGGACACCATCTCACACTTCTGATAATCAGCTGTCTGCTTGACGTTTATTCAGCTGTGTAAAAACTATAACTTTAATCTCAGACAAACCGATTTACTCAGGAACAAATAAAATACTAAAAAAAAAAAAAGCCAAACAACAACATTTTTAATTTATCTAAGTGACTCATATATATTTAACCTGAGTAGCGAAAGACGGCGGTGGGTTTGAAAACAATTTGCCTGGAGTCCGGTGTTCTCACCGTGCTAGTGACCTAGCCCCCGGCTAGCTATTGAGCTAGTGGGTAACAGACGACTCTGAAAACGTCGGAGCGCTTTTGAAAATATGTGGTGTCCTGATAAACTGAGCCGATATTTGAGGTTTACACAGCTACATTCTCAGCTGAAAATATGTTAAACGTTTATTTTGTGACCCAGAAAGAATAATAAGAGTAATATTAAAACTAACTAGCTGCCGCCATTGTTGTAAACTGAGCTGGGCCGCGCTATGAATTCTGGGACACAGCTGCTTCTTCTTCTTCTTCTTCTTCTTCTTCTTCTTCTTCGGGGTTTAACGGCAGCTGGCATCCTTGTACATGCAGTGCTGCCATCTTCTGTTTCAGTCCGTTATTACACTCTTAAATCCTGCTACTTATTCCTGCGTCTTTTGGGATCTTACAAAGCTTCAAACGACGCGTCGACTATTAAATCAGTCATCGACGATTTTGATAGTCGACGTAATCGTGACTAGTCGACAAATCGTGGCAGCCCTAGACACAACACAGACACAAAAGGAAATCTTCTACATTGTTTTGCTGTTCACACAAGTTCTAATGCTACCCTTTGTTTCTGGAAGGAGACGATTTTCTGTCCAGTATTAAAGTTCAAAGAACAGGGTATCCGTCTCCAGTGGGCTGCTAAACAAGTTTACCAGAAAAATCAGACCCACGGTCATGTTGTGTCACTTTGAGTGATTAGTCAGCAGCAATAACAGGGAATGACAAACTGACAGACTTTGGATATAAAACAAACAATTTAAACATTTAGAAGTTAAACATCTTCTCGGATTCCTTTTGCTGCACATGTCTATGTATGTATTTGCTGTACAGTGTCATTTGTTTGGAACATTAATCTTGATGTATACATAAACATTTGATTTAAAAAACGTGTTTAAAAATGAACACTGACACAATTAAACACAACACTGGTGCACGGTGACTGCAAACAGAAGCAGCTGCTTGTATCCTCCTGTGGATACAAACCAGCAAGAACTCATCAGATCTCTGTCACTTACCATTAATGAAGTTTGGCTTTTATTAATAAACAGAGAGCACGGATATCTATGGAAGAAATATAGTATCATCAGAATTCAAGTATTTTTAGACATTGAATTTATGACACTGAATTTTTATCCTCCAAATTTCCCTGCAAAAATATTCACCTGCAAAAATTCACCTGCAAAAATTCACCTGAAAAAAATTCACCTGCAAAAATTCACCTGAAAAAAATTCACCTGAAAAAATTCAACTGCAAAAGTGATGAACTTTAATGACCCAAGCCAGAGCAATCAGCACCAGATCGAGTCGAGTGGCTCTCAGCCAATTAAATTACGCTGTTTGATCACACGACACCGTTAGCCAGCAGTGTGTCTCCTAAAAGAGAGCTGTTTAAAGGTGAGTGATTAAGTTTTTCTCCTAAATAGAGATCATTACAGAACGCCTAGTCCTACTTAAAATCCCATTTATTATTATTATTTTTTTTATCATCTACTCGAACTAAGGAAAACGTTTGACTAACTCAAAGACAATTTCCACGCCTCCCCTGCCTGACTGCAGAGGCAGTTTTGAATTTAGGAGCGCCAAGATGGCAGCGGCAAACCCTGGCGGCTCTCCGGTGAGTATATATATATATATATTTATCTTCAAGTTTGTCTTTTGAAACCTTAATTTTATTTAAATCCGTTGCTCACGTATAAAGTACACAGACGGGGTCTTTGCTCAACTCGTCTGAGGCGTGTCTCACTAAGCGCTACATGCTAGCATCCTGCTAACCGAGCTACCCTTTACATGCTGTGCTTTAGAAAATAGGATACTCGTTAAAAAAAAATACTCCGCAGATATTGATTGATAGATAGACGAACACTGCAAATATAATGTTGGAAACGAGAACGGCCTTTAGTGAAGGGGTAAAATACACCATGAATAAAGCCATAGAGTGAATGGCTGCCATGGTTGCAGAACAGCCTGATTTAATGACAAGAATGGGGAAGAGTGAGGTGAAGTGAACCACAGCCACAAAACACGGTCAGACAAGGCGGCAAAGGGGCAGTGATCTGTCCGTCAGTATGAAGTTGGTGTGTGCTTTGGTGAACAAAAACTCCAGACTGGTAGCAGGAAGATGGGAGACTCGTGTTTCACTGGAATAGTGGTGAATTAAAACATCCTTTGTTGGGGACATTTCGGTGTAAATGCATCCATACAGGCAAGACAGAGGCAGACCAGACAGTGAAGAAAACAAGGCAAACATTAGAAATATAAAAACGGAAATATAGGATGAGTCGGGGATGAGTTCCTGCCCCAAGTGGAGGAGTTCAAGTATCTCGGGGTCTTGTTCGCGAGTGATGGGAGAAGGGAGCCGGAGATCGACAGACGGATTGGGGCTGCAGCTGCAGTAATGCGGACGCTGCACCGGTCCGTCGTGGTGAAGAGGGAGCTGAGTGTAAAAGCGAAGCTCTCAATTTACCGGTCGATCTACGTCCCTACCCTCACCTATGGCCTTTACATGACTAACGTCCCCTCTTCTCCCTACCTCACATTAGCCCCCATCTTTCTTCCAGGTGGAAAAGACCCGTCACCTTCTGGGAGTGGCGGCTCCCGTGGGAACAGCTCCCACCACCAAGTCCCTGAGTGAGTCTCTGTCCCCCAGCGTGAGCTCCAGCACTCTGTCCACGTCCACCTCCGCCTCCTCGCAGATCTCCAGCACCACCTTTGAAAGCGTGAGAAGGAGCTGGCCACCAAGGTGAGAAAAACGTGGGCTTAGTGGGCGTTCTTGTTGCTGCCTTCTTCCTTCTCTGCTCGGTCTTGTTCCTGTTGTGTTGTAGTGCCTGCGCCTTCTGACACACACCTTCAATACTGAATACAACCAGCTGGTGAACAGCATCAGTGACTGCAAGGTGAGAAATAATACAAAGAAATAAAAAAATAGCCTTTCTGTGTCACATCAGGGAGTTCCTATATTGACGTCTACCTCATCCTGCTGTTGTTTCACTTCAGCTTTCTCTCATCTCACCGATCGGACGTGATCCATCCGTGACGAGCTTCAGCAGTGCCACCCTCACCCCTTCCTCTACCTGCCCCTCTCTCTCGGACTCGCGCTGTGGCTCCATGGGCCAGAAGTAAACATATTTTTAGGAACATTGACCTCGATCTGCAAACGGTTATTGACAGGTTATCTATTTGATTCTAACTTGGTGTGATTTGTGTTAAAGGACCCCTGAGAACAGCTCACGTGCCTCCAGTCCCTCCTGCTCAGACTGTGAAAACTTCCCGATGGTTCCCACTCTGGAGACCTCCTACCTTGCGCGGGCTGCAAAGAACGAGTTCCTGAACTTGGTGCCTGATATTGAAGAAATGCGACCAGGGTGAGTAATGCCATATTAACCCAAATACTGTCACTATGACATGTGTCTCACAGACCAAATGTAAGTCGACACTCATGTTCTCTAGTTCAAGCAGAAATGATGTGGATCGATTCAAATTCCTGAGCCTGGATGATTTCAGCTGGAAACAAACCAACTCTGCTTCTTCCTCAGATAATTCAATTCAATTTTATTTATATAGCGCCAAATCACAACAAAAGTCGCCTCAAGGCGCTTCATAGATACAGAGAAAAACCCAACAATCATATGACCCCCTATGAGCAAGCACTTTGGCGACAGTGGGAAGGAAAAACTCCCTTTTAACTGGAAGAAACCTCCAGCAGAACCAGGCTCAGGGAGGGGCGGGACCATCTTCTGCGACCGGTTGGGGTGAGAGAAGGAAGCAACGGTTAGAGCACCATTTAAGCACCCGCACAGTTTCAAAAGTACCGGTATCGGATAAAACCTAAACGATACCCATCCCTAAACAGAGTATAGATAAGGAATCTCTCAAATACTTCATAAAATGAGCATGTAGAAAGTGATCTAGCATTCTGAATGTTCACAATGACTCTCAGAGAGAGACCTGCTTCATTTTAAATCAGCCACTCGTGTGCCACGCCCAGAGTGCTGACCATTTGGGATGTGGAAGAAAAAAATCACGCCAAGTCAATGTTCAAAGGCAATGGTCATGGCCAGTAGTGGAACAGAAAAGCTAGTTCTGCCATCAATGGCCTGATGGGCCAGTATGGGATCTATAAAAATGAGAGACAGCTACTCCTCCCTCACCCCACTCAGTATCACTGGTATGAGGTTGAGAAGGGGAAAATGCATACAGGTCAATGCTGAACACATGAGAAGCTACTTTAAGGCATATCACCCAATTTGTAATATTGCTAAACATTTCTTAAGGCAGACGAGTCATGCTGGCTGGGTCAGTGTCATTTTTGTTGTAATTGATGTCTGGTTTGTTCTGTTCCCTAGTGATGGGTAGGGATGGGTACCAGTATCCGGTGTTCTGACATAATCCTTGAAATAGTAATAACACAGTATCCTCAGCAAAGATGAATTAAACAAGTTTTATTTTAATGGAAGTTTACTTCAAGTCTTCAGATTTTTACTGTCTTTTATTTGATTACTTTAAAGTATATGATTACATTAGAGTAATTAAATAAAGACAGTTTTGATGGAGCTCCTGAGCCAGCCCAAGCTCTCTATGAAGACGAGGAAAAACTCCCCTGGGGGGGCCAGACTGACGGGAAGAAACCTCGGGAAAGCCCATTCAAAGAGAGATCCCCTTTCCTGGGATGGCTGGGGGGGGGTTACAGGAATTCCAAAACACTGAAATTTAAAGTGGGCCAATTAAAAAAAATTATTTCCTGAAAAAAAGAAAGGTAATTCATACATCACACATAAATGATAACGTCTGAATTGTGTGTGTTTGTGTGTGTGTGTGATAGGCTTATCTCAGCCAAGTGTGATGCTGTAGCTCCTCCAGCGTCGGCCGCGTCTCCGGGACTTTGGTTAAACACGCGTCCAAGAAATCCCGGCAGTCTGGAAAGAAAGGAAAGAGAAAAAACATGAAGATGATAGTTCCAGTGGTCCAAGCCATCAGTCAGTCTTGAAGTGTGACGTTTTCTTACTTTTGGACAGATGTCTTTTGAATTTCAGGCGCTTTTTGAGGAAGCTCGTGGTGTTAAAGTCCCCGGCATGAAGCGCTTCGTACAGAACCACTCCCATTTGCCATACCGTGGTGGGTCCACACCTGTAGCAACTGCGCCCGTACCACTCGGGAGGGGAGTAAATTTCTGTACCTAATAAACAGACACAATTGCAATTTCTTCTAAAACAAAAGGCGAAAATTGTGACATCTGTGAAGAGCAAGAGCAGAATATGTTACCATAGAAGACGCGGTACTGCGACTGCTCCTTAACAAAGCAGCTCAGTCCAAAGTCGATGATACGAACACGCGGTACATCTGAGCCGGTCTCAATTAGAATGTTCTCACTCTTGATGTCCCGGTGAAAGATGTGTTTATCCTCCAGGTGCTTCGCAGCATCAACCAGCTGCTTCAGAATGACCTGGAAATAGAGCAGGGCGATATGACCAAAAATATTTATCACGATATACATTTGAAAAGTTGCGATAACGATATAACTGACGATATAACTGACACTAGACAAAATACTTTACAACGCCACAACTTTATTAGTGCAAAAAACCCCATAAATGTATTTTCACTTAAACAAGCAGCTGTTTTTTTTATGTGCATTAAAGTTATATAAAAATGTAACAGTGCAAATGCAAATTCCTCGCTGACAGTTTAACCAAAAGGCATTTCCAGTGGAAATTGGCCGACATATCCTCAGCATAACCATGTAAAATATCCACAAAGCTTAAAAAGAGGTTATACACACACAATACGGTAATATCACGTTGAGGTGCAGTACGTATCACTCCGCGAGGCGCCTGCCTACGATAGCCGTAATGCTCCAACAATCCATCGAGCGGTGCGGCTTTGTAGCTTAGCAAAGTCGCCGTGTACATAAAATCGTTTTGAGGTCAGTAAACACAACCAGAATTCATACATAAGGCACACGGGATTATAAGGGGCACTGTCGAGTTTCAGAAAAATCAAAGGATTGATTTTAAGTGTGCCGTATTTTCCAAACAACACGGTAATAACGGCGGCCCGCTAGCATGCGCTACCAAAAATCGTGCTTTGTTGTGTATCTGACGGACGAAAGCTAAACCAGTTCCACACCACTAAAGTTGCAGCATTTTTACAAACCAGTTCTGGTTCATCCGTTTCATTCAACGATCCACTTTTGCTCTTCTCTTTCTGCGTCACCGCCATCTGCGTATGTAAACATAGGCACTGCGCATGCGCGTTTTACCTATT
The DNA here is from genome assembly GCF_057382095.1 of Aulonocara sp. 'chitande type north' Nkhata Bay. Taxonomy (NCBI): domain Eukaryota; kingdom Metazoa; phylum Chordata; class Actinopteri; order Cichliformes; family Cichlidae; genus Aulonocara; species Aulonocara sp. 'chitande type north' Nkhata Bay. The sequence continues at coordinate 33,538,237 of NC_141352.1, forward strand.
CTAGCGCGATATTTCATTTTCCTATCGTTGCCCAAAATTACACCGGTATTACCGTGAATGGTATGATATAGCCCAGCCCTACCTGGAAACGATGAAAAAGACAATAATCAATCAATGGGTTAATGTTTCTCTAATACTCTGTGCTTTGATTGAATGATGTACAGTCTAAGACTCTTCTAAGGCAAGTCAACTTGCCTTGGCCTTGTCCTCTGGCAAAAATCCTCCATTTTCTTCTATGTATTTATCCAGGTCCACAGCGGGGACAGGTCTCTCCATCACCAGGATCAGCTCTCTGCCAAAGTCAAACCACTCCAACAGAGACACTGGGGCTGATGTTTCCACTGATCCATCTGCTTCAGCTGCAAGCTTCAGCATGATGGCAACTTCCACTGACACATTCTTCCCGTTATCATCCTGAAATATTTCAACAAAGTGGATGATGAGGCACAGACGTTCCACAGGTGAACGCTGCATGCAATCCACTAATGTAAAAACAATTCAAGTCTTGCACATTTACCTTCACTTTGCAGTACACTTTCCCCTTTGGGATGTGTTTGATGGCCACCTAAAAGACACAGGGCATTGATGAGCATTTCCTCAGTATGACATCATTAAAGGTGTAAAACAGCATACATCTCAGCTTACGATATTATCCCTTATCTGCATTACTGCCTGTCTTACTACCACCATCTGAACACTTACTGGTAAATGATCCTTTATGCGGTAGCCAGCAAACACTGCTCCACAGCCTCCTTCTCCAAGCCGGTGCTCCTCCACGTATCTTGCTTGGAAGTCACCTAAACAGACAAACACAAATTGGGTTTTACTACAGCTGTCACACAAATTACTCTCTGCTGTACCCTAAATGTTCATTTTGCTCTTCACCTGAATATAAAAGCTAAGCTGCTTGCTACTTACGTTTCTGTTCAGCCACTGACTTTTTGGCAACGGTTTTGGTTTTGTCCTGGTCCACGTTCTTTTTCTTAGGTGGGTCCCTGGTGTCTCCCGCAGCTTTCCTTTTGCCAGCCTTTTTGTTTTTACTGCAGCTCTCTGAAATCTCTATGCTGCAGTCTGCAGATGTGGAAAACACCAAAAGCACATCAGCTTATTAGATAATAGACACAAATATCTCCCAAACACTAATATCTTCAAACTAGCAACCAGATGTACACTTAATCTACCCCTCACTCAACTAATTAGCCTACCTTTACCAGTGTCCAACCAGGAAGATGCCTGCCCCTTGTCACCGCTCACATGCTCAAGAAGTTTACGCTTTTTTGCTGTATTGGTTGTCCCCGCTTCATCTTGTTGGACCTTTCGCTTGACTCCCCCGACCACATGAGCATCTGAGCTGGTGGAAGGACCAGCCTGCTCAGTGACCCTCCTTCTTTTTATGGGGGTCGTTTTTTCAGGACTGGCCTTTCTTTTAGCCATCCTGCTCTTACAATCTATAAACAACAACAACACATTAGTGAAAAAGAGCGCTCGACATCAGGACTAGAAGGATTTTGATGTCATTGAATTTTAAATTAGTATTGCTTACAATATAATAACAAGTTTATCCTTTTGATAAAAAACACACCAACACCATACTAGGTCTACTAAGTCTAGATACTGATGACACTTGTTGCTCTGTTTTCACTGCTCAGTCCAAGAATAAACTTGTCACATTATTTTACCAAAAGACAAAGTGCCCCAGTAACCTTTCTTTGATTAGACATGTTGCACTCAGGTTAGTTTCAATCAAAACCAGGATTTAAATCCTCTAAAAATGAATCATTTTATACACAGAGCCTCAACATTGTTAGAAATGTACATTCTGTTATTTAGGGGATTTTATTTTTTACTTACTTTGATCTCCTGGATCTTTCTTATCTGCCTCAGTCGTAACTTTTCTTGTTTCCTTTTTCATCTTAATTTTTAAAATAGAAAATGTCACCTTAATGAGTGAATAGTCCTTCAAATGTCTGGATGCTTGACTTTTCTAACTAAGCTGTATAAGTCAGTTCTGTAAGTGAGCTTTAAAAGTAAACTCCGGAGTCTATGGCAACACAACATTAGAACCTTGCCTTTTAGTGACATCACTAAAAGGCAAGTAGTTTAAAGAAAAACACTCTGGCATTTCATATAATTCAGTAATTTCACATTAAACTTTCTTTCATTATCCTTTCATTATTTGTTTAAAGACTTGATGTGTGGATGCTACTATGAAGACTTCTAGTTGAGCAAACACTAATAAACACTGACTAGTTTATCTGAGATAAAATATAACACTTTTTTATTAAGTCAGTGTTAACTCTGTTTTTTTCTGTTAGGATCATTCAATAGTATCAGAAGAGAAAAGAAAAGTATGTTTTGTTTTGTTTTTTTTCTTCAAGATCTGTTCACATGTACTTAGCAAGAGTGAGTACACAGCGTTAAAAAATGGTACTTAGTGTAGTGAGGAAGGCGAAAAGCAAAGAGAGCATATGAAGGTAATATTGAAGAAGGCGCAGTTTTGAAGTGGTGAAAGGCAAAGGCATGAGTGCAAGCGTAATAAAAGGTAATAGGAGAGATGTCGAGCAGGCGGAGGACTTGGCTGGAGCAGGAAAAGGCAAAAGGGGAAACGCGAGTGCACGTCTGAAACTTCTTCACTGTCAGTGAATCCTAATTCTTAAGACTAACTAAGAAGAATAAATCTATGTATGAATGTCGTTTTGAGCACATCTCCTCTTTCTACTGATCAATTCTTCCACCTAGTGGATAGATGATAGTATTGCAGCTTGTCTCGTCACCTGTTGTGTGTTTTGTGTGCTCCAGAACCTGCGTCCTGTTGGAGTACTGTACGTAAAACACACAAACACTGGAGTGAACACAGCTGCTGAACATCTCTATATTCATAACTTCTTCCTGTTATCTCATATCTGTCTCCCTTCATCTGTGTAGGAACGGTGTACAGATGTATGAGTATGTCACTCCTGCTCCTCCACCTAACACCTCCACTCCAAACTAAGTTTGCTCTGCTGCTTTGGTTCACTGATCTGCAAGTATCTGTCATTTGTTTGCAGATGTCTGCAGGAATTATTGTAATGATCCATTAATGGTGCCTGATTTCATTCAGTTTTACAGCTTGTCTCGTGTTTTTGAACTGCTTCCCTCACAGTTGTACACAGTGCTAACATGTGCTCTTACTCTGTGTTTTATTCCTGAAGAAAAAGAAAGTGCCCAGCCCAGCAGGATGAAGATGGGCCATACGTCAAGAAGCCTCCAAATGCCTTCATGCTCTATCTCAAAGAGCAGAGGCCAAAGGTCATTGCTGAACTCAACATCCCTGAAAATGCAGCCGTAAATGCAGTGGTGGGACAGAGAGTAAGTGTGTAACTCTGCATACATTTATGCATCTGTTAATGTTGTCTGCTCATGTTTTTGCATGTGTCCCAGCTGTCCTGTAGTTATGTGTAGTAGCAGTGCTCACAGTGTGTTCTTATGATCTTCTGTCCACAGTGGAAGTCGCTTTCAAACGACCAGAAAGCCAGATATTTCAAGCAGGCTGAAACAGAAAGACAGAATCATGCCAAAGAGCATCCAGCCTGGTCGACCAAAGAAAACTATGTATGTCCAACAATAATTTCATTATAGACGATTGGACTGATTTCAATTGAATTAAACTGTTACTCCTGTTATTTCAACATCTGTCTTTGTGTAAATAAATGAAAAAACAAACAAAAGATGCTTCTGTCATAAGTTACAGCAGGATGAAACAACCTTCATGTAGTTCTTGTTTTTAACACTGCAAACCTTCTTTAGTTCTTTTGTTTCCTTTCATATTCAGCACACATCTGTCAGTGTCCACTAACTGTCAGGGAAAAGCCAGATAAAAACACTGTGGGGTCTTTTGGGACACGTGCTCGTTGGGTTTACTCATAGATATCAGAAATGATCTGTTCTGTATTCAAAGGATACACGAAGGACGTTTGTATTAAATGCAATATAGCGACTGATCATATGCTGCTTTCTTTGGGGGCTTTTCACCAACATGTTACACAAATCCAGTTTCTAACTGAAAAGAAAATCCTTCACCATTTTCTAATCAAATTCCCTGGTTTCCCATGTCAGAGATGTCATGGCTGAAAGGATCATCGCATATTGAGCTCAAAGCTAAACTCTTGTGTAGGGCCTCTTTCCATGTTGTACCATTCATTTTAAAAAGTCCTGGTAACAAGAGACAGAGGTGACTTGATGTATTACAGTTACTTCCCAATTTACAGAAATGATGTGACTTCTGACATTTTCCTAGCAGGAAATGTGCTACTGTGGGACACTGAAAGAATAAACAGCAAGGCACGTTTTGTTTTAATAACTTTTCTTTACTTCATTTGTATGAACTAGGTTTACCTTACAAAATCTTATACTGTATATAATGTTTTATGTTTAATTCATGTCAATGTCAGCTCGTGTTTACTCGGGTGAGCAGTACCGGCCCACAAAGAGAATGCTCTTGGTGGGTTTATGTCGGATGAAGAAGATGAAGTGATGGTCAAAGAACATTTCAAAGCCCACACTGAGAAGTTGTTCAGAAAAAGAAGTTGAACCTGACCAAGATGAAATCCAAAATTGGGAATTAATTGTTTTATTGTATTATTTTTAATGTCACATATGGTGCTGTGTAATCCGTGTATGTATTATGTGTCTCTGCTGATGTGTTTCATGCCTCACTTTCATTTTACTGTAATTAGGCTAGTTTTAAGTTTCTTGAGTATTCTGATAAGGATACTGTGTAGTATGATTTGCAAATGAAGAGGAATCAATTAGTCTTAAATTAATTGACTAAGAGAAATGAAGCGTTGGAAGAATGTTATGTTGATGACTATGAGGTTTCTGGGGTTTATTCAATAGAGCAACAACTGTGTGGGATCTTTATACAAATTCTTATATTCTATTTAGAGCTTGCTTTAAAGTATGTTAGCAAAAAAACAGCGCACGCATTCGTTTTCACGATTTTTGTTCTTCTTTAGTCATTGGGTCTTTTTAGGTGGTACCTCCAGGTACCACAAGGGGGAATGTGGTGGATTTTTGTGTGATATGTATAACTATACACTATATATCTATGTGCACTGAACATATATATTTTAACTTTCATGTAGAGTCTTAAGCACAAGACATTTTGCTTCACCATGTTTATTAAGGTGGTGCAGTAACAGGGCAGTTAATGCTGCTGAGAGTTCTCCTGCCTAACTCGCTCTCCAGCTAACTAACCTTCCCTAACGTCTTTCATGCAGCACATGTCTGTATCTATTTTTTCTACTCTTTTACAGAGCATCTTTTTGACTGTCTTGATTTTAATTGGATCTAAAAGGGTTGGATCTCCACATCGTTGGTGGAAGAAGATTATCAGGATGGCTTCAAAATTTGCGACTACAGCCCCTCTTCTGTGGAACCAGCTTCCAGTTTGGATTCGGGAGACAGACACTATCTCTACTTTCAAGATTAGGCTTAAAACTTTCCTCTTTGCTAAAGCATATAGTTAGGGCTGGACCAGGTGACCTTGAATCCTCCCTTAGTTATGCTGCAATAGACGTAGGCTGCCGGGGATTCCCATGATGCATTGAGTTTTTCCTTTCCAGTCACCTTTCTCACTCAGTATGAGTTAATAGACCTCTCTGCATTGAATCATATCTGTTATTAACCTCTGTCTCTCTTCCACAGCAGGTCTTTTATCCTGTTTTCCTTCTCTCACCCCAACCGGTCGCAGCAGATGGCCCCGCCCCTCCCTGAGCCTGGTTCAGCTGGAGGTTTCTTCCTGTTAAAAGGGAGTTTTTCCTTCCCACTGTCGCCCAAGTGCTTGCTCATAGGGGGTCATATGATTGTTGGGTTTTTCTCTGTACCTATGAAGCGCCTTGAGGCGACTTTTGTTGTGATTTGGCGCTATATAAATAAAATTGAATTGAATTGAATTGTGTTAACTTGTGTAGTTACACAAGTTACACAGGCAGAATGCCGTGTGAACACTGTCTCCAGGTGGAAAACAGAATGAGCGATACACCTGCTGTCAGGCCTGCAGGGTTTCTCCCTGTGATGTTCTTCTCTGTCTTGTGGTTGACATTTTTTTTTTTTTACTGGCACAAATAATTTGTGGGGCGTCTTATTGTGACACCTGATTGTTGTAGTATTTTTAAAATGGCTGTGCAAAAAAATAAAAATAAGAACCCCAGATGCATTGCCTGCATTTTTAGATGAATAGTTGTATATAACATTATTATTTACAAAATTTTTGTTTAATTTTAATTTAAAAAAATTACCACTTATATTTGCATTTCAAGTTATGAAAATAATTTACTAAACATGTCTGTGGTTTTTATAGTAAAGAGAAAATATAACTACTACTAGGGTTTTATGTGTTTGTGTGATTTCAGACCAGTTGTTTTAATAACTGTAAATTTGGACGTGTGAGGTTGTGCTGAAAAGAATGATACCAAGAAAGACAAGGTAAAAAAACAACAACAATCAAAAGCAGCCAAAAATGGCCAATTATATTTTGGACCTCAGAATATTGACCCAACAAATCATGAAAAATGAGGTTTCAATAATTGTTTGTGACAGTGCAGCTTTCTGGCAGTAGTAGTAGTCAGTACAATTTGATTTTTTTCTAACAAAAACAGTATGAAACTTAAGTTAGACTTGTGTTTGGAAATGAGCCCCCGCCCAGTGTTGTGTAGCTTTCTGGATTTTATACTTATTGGTTACATATTTATTTATTATACAGGCTATACAGTACACACATTTTATGTAACTGAAATGTTTAATTATGTGGGCTATAGAAAATAATTAAGTTATAGACCATATTTATATGAAACATATGCTTAATGTATATTAATCATATGTAACACCTGCATATGTCTTTAAAACAAGGCTTTGATTTTGCCACCCCATTTGATTTCCATGCCAGCCTGGAAAAATTTCTCTAGATCCGCCCCTGGACCTGTCCTGGACCAGCAACACCAAATCAGTGACTAAAAGAGCTCAGCAGCGACTGCATTTTAAGAGACGACTGAAGAAGGTGCACATCCCCAAACCCATCTTTAATACTTTCTACAGAGGTACCATGCAGAGCATCCTAACCCGCTGCATCACAGTCTGGTATGAAAACTGTCATGCGTTCAATCGCAGAGCCCTCCAGAGGATTGTGTGGACCGCACAGCGTGTTATTGGCAGCTCTCTACCCAGTCTACAGGATATTTACACCTCACTGGGAAAGCCACTAGCATCATGGCTGACCCGCATCACCCTTCCCATCAACTGTTTACCACACTTCCCTCCAGAAGACGACTGCGTCATCAGGAGCAGGTCGGCAAGATTGTGCAATAGCATTTTCCCCCAAAGCAGTTTGGCTCCTGAACACCATGGTTCCCTCCTCCGCACTGAAAACTTCTCCACACACTTCTTGGACTACATAATACTCTCCTCTAATTATTATTACTATTATGATGTGAACATTTTGTGCACTTAAATCTTACTGTGCTAATGACCCCTGCATCAGCACCTTGTTTGGAATAGCAGTGGAGAAGACATAGATTCAATGCTGCAGACGTCTGAGCAAAGAAAGCTTCTAGAAGAGTAAAGACTAGCTAGAAGAATGAAGATTCACAGAGTAAATGTGAAAATTCATCACAGGGCTCTATGCACTTGATTAACTGACCATGAGCAAGTTTGCTAGTCTGGAGCATTCAGATCCACCACAAAGACTGTTCAGTGCTCACAGAAACTGCACAATACCCAAGAGCTGCATCTGAGCCTCTACAGGCCTTAAACAGCATGTTAATGTTCAAGACAGTTTAATTAGAAAAAGACAAAACAAGTATGGTTGGTCTGGAAGGGCCGCCAGGAGAAAGCTTCTTGTCTCTAAAGAGAACACAACAACTCAGTTGAGGTTTGCAAATTTGCCCTTGAAAGCTTCTGGAGCAACATATTTTTAAAAGATGAGACTAAAGTGGAGGTTTGGTCATAATGCACAGCAGTAACTTCAGCAAAAATCAAACACAGCACAAACACCTCAAATCCACTGTCAAGTACGCTGGTTCAATTGTGGTGATTTGAGCTTGTTCTGCAGACACAAGCAATAAGCACCTTGCAGTCCACGAACTCCTCTGTATGCCAAAGTTTTCTAGAGTCAAATGTGAGGCCGTCTGTCCAACAGCTGAAGCTTCTCCTAAATTAGGCCATGCAACAGGATAATGAGCCCAAGCACAGCAGCAAATCTACTGCATGGAAGTCCAGACCTCAACCTGACAGAAATGCTGTGTATAAAGAAATGCTTGCAAATGTTGATGAATTGAAGTTATTGCTGCTAACTGCTGCTTCTGTAACCGACTCAATCATAGAATGATTATGATATTGAAAAAGACAAATGCCTGAATCCTAAATTGTGGATATCCTTTTGTTGTGATCTAAAATGTAACACTAAATGTGATTAAAACACTAAAAATCTGGACTCTTGGGCTCAACAACTGTAAGGATCACCAGCCCGAGGAAAACACAAAATACACATGACCCGGTGACAAAGACAATTCATTCTTGAATGAAGACATTGATCTGACTTTTTAAAATTTTGCCAATTGTGTTTATTATTAAATTATTGAGGAAATAGAAAGGGGGGGAGGGGTTGTAAAGAAGAAGGTAAAGGAAAGGGATAGAAAGGAGGAAAGAGATAGAGGAGAGAAAACCCCAACAATCCCCTCTGAGCAAGCACTAGGTGTGACAGTGGATAGGAAAAACTCCCTTTAAAGGAAGAAACCTATGACAGAACCAGGCTCTAGAGGAGGCAGTCAACTGTCGGGACTGGTTGGGGGGTGAGGGTGAAAAGAGAGAGAGGGGGGGGAGGGAGGGAGATGGGACAGGTGATAGCAGTTAAAGGGAGACAGGGGAGGGAGAGGTGTCAGGAGAGAAAGGGAGAGAAAGGGAGAGGAGAGGTGAAAATTAAGATGGAACAGACGAGGTGACATTAGCAGTAGAAAAAGTAGAAAAAGTAGAAAAAGCAGGAGTGTCCCTCCTCCAGAAGAAGCAGAAGCGTTTTTTCTTCTTTTCCATGAGCTTTTCCACGAGCACTTTTTTCTCTAGGATGAGGGTTCTCAACTGATCGATTGTTTCTGCATTCTCCTGCTCAAGTCTCTTGCATGTTTTCTCCACTTCTTCTAATTTGGCTTGTTTGTCTTCGAGCCTTTCTTTCATTTCTTTAGATGTTGCCTCCTGCATTAGCTTTGCCTCGTGCAGCTCTGTATAACTCTGTTGTAATTTGTTGTGTGTGTCTTCCAACTGCTGACTTCTGCTCTCGATTTCTTGAAGTGAACACTGCAGGTCTTCGTTTGTTTTCTCTAGTTGTTGCTTTAGCACCTGTATCTCAGTGTTTTTGCACTTCACGTTGTCTGAAAGTTCCTCGACTTCTGTGTTTTTTCTCAGCATTTCATTGAGCTTACTCTGCATCTCTGAGCATTGGTTTTGCAGTTTTTCCTTTTCCTCTTCCAGTTCAGGTGTTTTGTAGTTCAGTTTGTTATAAAGTTCTTGCAGGTTTTGGTTTTTCCTCTCAAAGTCCTGGAGAATTTCTTTGTCTTCTTTCTGCTTTATTTCCTGTTGTTCTTGGTCTTGAAGCAGCTCTTGATATTTGTGCAGTGTTTCATCAAGCTTTACCTGCAGCGCTCCGTATTGTTCCTGCACACCTTGGAGTTGGCACTGCGTGTCTCTCTGGTCCAGTTTTTCTTTCTCTTCAAGGATTTCTTTATTCTTTTGCAGAGCTTCATCAAGCATTACTTGCGAGCCTTCGTTGTGTTTCTCGATGTTCTGAAGTTTGCAATCCAGATGTTTCTGTTTCATGTCTTGCTGTTCTTTCTCTTGAAGGAAATCTTTATTTCTTTGCAGTGCTTTATCAAGTTTCATTTTCAGCGCTGTGTATTTTTCCTGCACGTCTTCAAGCTTGCAGTCCGTTTGTTTCTGTTTAATTTCTTGTTGCTTTTGTTCTTGAAGCAACTCTTTATTTTTGTTCAGTGTTTTATCAAGCTTTACCTGAAGCGCTTTGTATTTTTCCTCCATGCCTTGGAGTTTGCACTGCTTCATGTCCTGTTGTTGTTTTTCTTGGAGGAGTTCTTTCATTTTTTGCAGAGCTTCATTAAGCTTGATTTGCAAGCCTTTGTTGTGTTTCTCCATGTCCTGGAGCTTGAAATCCATTTCCTTCTGTTTTATCTCCTGTAGCCTTTTTTCTTGAAGAAACTCTTCATTTGTGTGCGGTCTTTCATCAAGCTTTACTTGCAGCTCCTGATTCTTTTTGTCCTTCAGCACTAGTTTTTCTAGTGCTTTATCAAGCTTTGCTTGGAGCTCAAAGTTTCTTCCCTGTCTAGGAGTTCCATTTCTTTCAACTTTTGAATATCTTCCTTTTCTAGAAGCTGGTTGAATGATTTGTCTACTTGATCAGGAAGTTGAATTTTGTCTTCCTGATCACAAAGAGGAGAGTTGGGCTTTACTGTTTTTTTTCTGTTTTCTCTGAGACATGTTTGAATCTGTAAACTGTCACTCTGTTTATATCTGAATTAACTAATTTCAAGAAACTGTTGCAATTACCTGGACTGCCTCAGCCCAGGTGATGTAACATTAGCAGACAGAGGGTTTGATGTTGCAGAATCTTTGGAGCTGTACCATGCTGAACTGAAGAGCCCAGCTTTCACCAAAAGGAAGAACTAACTGGGCCCTAGATTGCCCAATCAAATCTCTTAATGCCACCTGCCCTCTCCTACATTAACTGTGGGCTCACCTTGTAGAACAGAGTTGAGTGTGGAAGAAATGGCAAAAATATGGAGCTGAAAAGCTGAGAGAGAAAAAGAAATGATAAATAAATCAATGTGTCAAATTAACTGACATGTTAGCTGGTAGAGTGCCCACTGCATTATATATATATCATCTCTTTTTTATAATAAATAATCAAAAACTTTATTTAAACTAAGATTTTAAAAAATATGTGCAGTGATTGATGTGCTCTCAGACATGTGCTTCAATCCACACACAAATACAAAACAATCTGACCACACGTACAACTGTTTCACAAACTCTATAAAGCATTCACACTCCAATGGATGCATCAGAAAGCAGCTTGGGATTACAATCTTGTCCAAGGATATTTCGCCTGCAGACTGGAGCAGCCAGGGATCAAACCAGAAAACTTTCTGATCAAAAGCTGACTTGTGCTAAATGCTGAACGGCAGCCAACCCATTTTAGCCATTTAATGAATGTGCCATTTAATCTTGGCTGCAGCCAAGATTAAATGGCACATTCATTAATTACAGAGTTACGGATTGTTACATGGAACTCAAAAGAAATAATGAACCCATCTCGTGTCCTGTGTCTTCTATAGCTGTCTGTACTTTTACTTCCAAAGTTGATCAGCAAACAGTTTGCAGGCCTCTAATTATCAGGCTGTACTCAAGCGCTTGAATTCAACCTAAAAGCTGTGCTGTCATACAGAACCAAGTACCCTCCGCGGAAACTATAGCTAATGTCACAACTGGATCTGATGAGACAGCTATGATTTCTGGACTCGAAGTAAATAATCCTGAATCAATTTATACAACATCAGTTTGTTTGTTTTGCTTTCATAACAAATAGTTTGAGCCATATACAAATACAGAAGTGACAAATGGAAACATATTTACAATCCAAAGTCAGACTAACAGTTTTCAGTAGCACAGTCTTTTATTTACAGTCTGCTTCTCCTGGTGGTAAACCTCTATCACATGTTTGGATTAAAAATTAGGCCTATATAGCTGCTGGTTCCAGTTTAAGCAATATGTTAAAAATACTAAATTCTTCATTGATTTGAGCTGTGGGGTTTGCTATACACTGGCAGAAAATTGTAGAGTAAATGGTGAAAACAAACAAACCAAATAACAAGATCCTTGAATTCCATCTTTTTTATTAACAGAAACTCCAACAAATTTGTGCCCAATTGATAATGTTTGGGACATGAAAAGTCCAGTCCAGCAGGTGGCGGTAATGCGCCTTAAAGCTTTAACCGCCAAAAAATACAAGAGCAGAAGAAGAAGAAGCCGAGTTCCCGCTTTATGGCGTTTTTCCCTCCGATTATTGTCAAGACTGATTTAACACTTAAAGGTAAGCACCGAGCTAATATTAATCCGAGTCTAGTTAATCTTGAGTTTAGCTCCTGAATGAGGCTTTCTGTTGCTCTCCTCGGTGTCTCTTCTCAAGTTTTTGTGAACAAGTTGGAAAAAAAAATCTGACTAAATTGACTCAAGCTGCTTTAAACTAATTTACAGAAAGATATCAGCAAAAGGTTGTGAAACACAGAGAAGAAAAGAATTTATTAGAAGAAAGCTTTTAAATGAGCTCATTGTAATCAGAGTTTCTGTTGTTTTATTAGCCTGTTATTAAGGCTACTTAGCATCTCTGTGGCACCTGCACAGCTTATGAATGCAGCTTGCTAACTAAGCTAGCTAGCGCCACCCTTCTTCCATATAAGGTCACTTCCGGCTCCAAAAGACCCAACATGTTGGCGGTAAAAGTGCTATAATGAAATACATTTATGAGAAATGTAAAAATAAATGTGTTCCAGGCTAAAACACAGCTGCCTTTATCAGCGCAAAGTTGTGATGAGGCTTACTCAGATGATGGCTCAGATTTCTACACCCACTCGGATATACAGATGAAATCAAGACAAGTACATCAATACAAAAATTCACAGGATTGTTCAAAAATAATAAATTGCATGAATATAGGAAATCTTCCTCTCAGTGACTGAGTTGTCTCATTGTGTCCTCATTTTTTATAAATCAAGGCCGGAGTAACCCAACCTTAAGTCTTCATTAAGGTTTTTGTCACATAGATAGAAAATAAACTCAGAGATTAAGCGGCTGTTATAAACAGAGTGATTAGTTTATGTAAAAAATGTAGTTTGTTGTTGTTCTGGTTTATGTGCTGAAAATGGTTTTATTTGTGTATGTTCAATGTGTTAGACTTGTACATAGTTAAATATATGATCAAATAATGTTGAATCCTGGATATGGATTTGTAAGCAATGAAATTTGAAATAAGGGGGTAGGAACAAGAAAACTTCATCCTACTCCTTTTCGAGCACACACATTCTGTAGACATAGATATTTACATGAAAACTTGATGATTTTTAAGTTTTGTTATTTTTATTTTTTTCTGTTGTTATTTCAATTATATTTGCATGTTTGAAATAGATAGATAGATAAAATTTATCTATCTATCTATCTATCTATCTATCTATCTATCTATCTATCTATCATTTCTCACGGCACACGTATATTGTCGGGTTTTTTCTTGGCCAGGGCATATTTTAAAGAGGAATTGCTCTCCTGGTACTGGTGTGCCATACTGCTGAATTTGGTATCGGTGCTCAAACCTTTTGTGTTTGTTTCAAACAAGTTGTCCACCCAGGGAAGCTAAAATGTGTTCTGTGTGTTCTCAGATGAACATATGAGACACTTTGACTCTTCAGTGCAGTGTGGAGCTTAACAAAGTTCTGTTTTCTGTCCCAGCTGATCAGGAGGAGGAGAAGAGTCTGACGGAGCAGCAGAGGAAATTTCAGCTACTTGGACTCAGCTCAGCCACTGCAGAGAAAACAATGAGCTCAACACAGAAGGTGACAGATACTAGTGTTAAGAAATACTCCATTAAAAGCTGAAGTACTGATATATATATTTTATGCTAAACTAAATGAACCTTGTGCAATATTAATGTAATGTAGAAATAATGTATACAATGTATACAATGCCTACATCTTAGACGGTGACGTTGCCTCTAAACATCAAAATGAGCAGGAAGATGTTAAAGTGGGATTCAGCAGGATTCAACCCTAACATCAGCTGTAGTGGCTCAGTGTGGGGAAAAGGGTCACAGCTCACAATCATTTCTATTGAGAGCTCCAGTAGATTTTTTTAATGTGCAGGCTGTGATCAGCTGACCTGCTGCTCTCTGTGAATTCAACCAGATGTCAGCAGATGTTTCACGAGTTGTCCTGGCTGATTTCCTTTCTCTACACTGACAGTACACTGTCTTTATATTAGACACTAAACTGTTGGTATGTGGGTGGAGCTCAGTGAATGAATGTCAGCATCATGAGCTTAAGTTTAAGTTAATCTCTGCTACACTTGATGTAATCTAACTCTGACATGAGCACCACAGTCACTGTGCACCAGTCACACACTGTTCTTTACTTAAATCCATCACATTACAGTAAACTTGCCTGCTTATCCTGCACTAACCTGCAGAGGATTTTACTGCAGTCTTTACATCACATTGTGAGACAAACTGCACACAAACAGTTTGTGTGTTTACTGATGTTTGTTGGGCTGATAGAATCGCTGCATTTGAAATTACCTGCCACATAAAAAATATTACTCCATTTATTCTCGCTCGTCTTCTGTATTGCTAACTAGATGTTGAAATACCGCGACCGCAACTTATCAGCACCTGCAGTCGTTCAGGTTCTGGTGGTGTTTGGTGCCACACTCCACCTTCAGGTTTAAAACTAGTGTTAATGGAGGGAGTTTGAAGCTTCAGTTTGTTCAATGACTGCATTTCACTCACTGACTCTGTATCTCTGTCACTGCAGGACCAACATGGACCGAGAAGTCAGCACTCTCAGGAGGCCGACAAACCTCACAGAAGCAAGAGAGAGAAAAAATACACCTGTGACGAGTGTGGGAAGGATTTTACCTGGAAGTTTAAACTAAAACAACATCAGCTCATCCACACTGGAGAGAGACCGTTCAGCTGTGACTTGTGTGGAAAGTCGTTTTCCTGGAAGAATTCCCTGAAAAGACACCAAGTCGTCCACAGTGGAGTTAAAGCTTACAGCTGTGATCAGTGTGGCACAGCTTTTACTCGAAGTAGCAACTTACAGAGTCATCTAGTTACCCACTCTGGAGTTAAGGCATACAGCTGTGACATCTGTGGAAAAACCTTCAGCCAGCTATGGAGCCAAAATATACACCTACGCATTCACTCCGGAGAAGATGTGTACTGGTGTGATCAGTGTGGTAAATACTTTACAACAGACGCACAGTTACAACACCACATGTTTACCCACACTGAGGAGAGACCTTATCAATGTGACCTGTGTGAGAAGACTTTTAAAACTCCACAGTACCTGAGAAAACACCAACAGATCCACACCAGAAAGAGACTCTACAAGTGCAGTTACTGTGAGGTTTGTATTTTTATTTTATTCTTGTAAGTTCAGTCTGACTGTTTGGAACAAGTCTGCTCATTAAATTGTGTTAGCATGTTAGCACTTCTACTGCACCGAAGAGTAGCTCTGAGCCATTATTCAGGTTTTCATTTCATTTAAGTGTAAGTCAGATGTTACTGTAATATTAAATAAGTATTGCTGTAGTATTATGGTGGTAGTATTGTAAATGGTAAATGGCCTGTATTTATATAGCGCTTTTCTAGTCCCTAAGGACCCCAAAGCACTTTACATATCCAGTCATCCACCCATTCACGCACACATTCACACACTGGTGATGGTAAGCTACATTGTAGCCACAGCCACCCTGGGGCACACTGACAGAGGCGAGGCTGCCGGACACTGGCGCCACCGGGCCCTCTGACCACCACCAGTAGGCAACGGGTGAAGTGTCTTGCCCAAGGACACAACGACCGAGACTGTCCAAGTCGGGGCTCGAACCGGCAACCTTCCGATTACAAGGCGAACGCCCAACTCTTGAGCCACGATCGCCCCTGTAGTTATTGTAGCCCAGTAAACTGAGTGTGTTAATTGAAACAGTAAAATGTAATTGGACGTCTGCAGAGATGCTCTTTATTTCAGGCGACTTTCAGGATAAAAGTGTTGAAGGACTGACTTACACTGTCTTTGTGTCTTTGTTTAGAAGCAGAGCGACACAGATGGATCCATTTCTCAACCCTGTCATCGCTGTGGTGGTGGGAAAGACTTTCGTTGTGACATCTGTGGAAAAACTTTCAGTCAGCAAGCCGGCCTAAAAATACATCAACGTAAACACACTGGAGACAAACTGAAATACTGCAAAGAATGTGGGAGAAGCTTCCCCACATCAAGTGACTTAAAACAACATGAACTCTTTCACAGTGGGGTCAAGAAGCACCTCTGTGATCAGTGTGGGTCATCCTTCACCACTGCAGGTCACCTTAAAACACACAAACGAGTCCACACAGGAGCGAAACCATACAAGTGCAGACACTGTGACAAAAGCTTCTCACAGTCAGGTAATTGTAACGAGCATGAACGTACACACATGGAAGGAAACTACAGCTGTGAGCAGTGTGACAAGAGCTTCAGTAATCTCAGTTCATACTCTGCACACAAACGATCCCACGTTACTAATAAACTGTTTCACTGTTACCAATGTGCCAAAACATTCACTTCATCATCTGCTCTGTGCAAACATCAGCGCGATCACGCAGGGCTGAAACCGTTCCCATCACAGGATCAGAGTGAATCTGAAGAGAGAGAAACATCCTCTGGTTTCAGAGTCCAACTTAAAACCCTGGAGATCAGGCTCCACAGAGTTCAGGTCGGCTCTCCTTAAGTTTAAGTTAAAGTTCAAATGAGGCTATGAATCAAACTTCCTGTAGTTCCATTTTAATCTTTATAAATTGTTCTTCTGTTTGTGTTCAGTCGTTACCTTTTTTTTTCAGTGGTTGGATTAAAAATCAGTTTTCTGTTGTTCAAGTTTTTATTGAATGTATTTTGTTAAATAAAGTTAAAATATTGTTAAATAAAGAATTGTTTGAACGACAAAGATTTTGAGCCATGATGTCATTTCCTGTATTTCAGAGTAAAGACTGAAGTGACAAATGGAAACATGTTTACAGTCATGGAATAAACACTGATGGGTCATCTGTAGGAAGTACTATTGCTGACCTGACAGACTCGACCTTGTTTACAAAGAAAGAAAGGAACTGATGACACGTGTCAGCAGAGGCTTTCAGGGTTGTTTAGAGTAGAGCTGATAGTCTTAAAGAGAACACGGGGATTATGACAATTTAACACAATGATCTGAGAAAAATATCTGTTTCTCTCATTTTTACTGTATTCTGATCAAATTTCCAACATTCTTTTAACATTTCAAAAGAAATTGTCTTTCTTCCACTTTCACACTTGGCCCTAAAAACACCAACATCCGTGCATCACCCTTGTGTCAGTCTAATGAACCTAACATGTGAGTGATACATAACACACATTCACACTGGCTGCATATATCAGTCCGGGGGGGCAGAGCAGAACTCTGTATGAATCAGACGCGCTCACATATTCAGGCTTTCCAGAGGCGTTTACCATCAGAAGAAGCAGAACAATGAATCATCAGCACCCTGCAGAAGAACACAGCAAGCAACAACTCTAACAATAAAGACGTGCTGGAGCCAAAAGATGCAGATAGCGAGTTTTAAACGATAACGCACAGGACCAAAGGGGGAGAGGGTAAAAACCCACTGCCTCCTGAGATAAAGATCAGCAAGTCAAGCTGGCAGCAGACGACACAAAACGCTCTCTGGAGGAGGCGGCGACTGTGGAGCAGGCCGACGGAGAGGCGGATCGGCAGACAGGAAGCTCCCGGGGTCCCACAACAAGATGTTGCGCGTCAGACTGGAGCAGGATATCCCCATGTTGGTGACACTGCCCATCGAGGTACAGCCCAACTTGGCAAACCAACCCTTCCCTTTCTTGGACACCACACTGGCTGATCTGGGCATCCAAGACTGAGTCTCACTCCGTGTGGGGACGTTTTTTTGTTTTTGTTTGTTTTTTAAGAAGCAATCATGTGTATATATTCAGCTCAGAGCTGAAGGAGAGGGTGGTTTGGGTTGACACCAAGAAGACCCATCCTAGAGGTACGGCGGTGGGATCCAACTGCAGGGATGTGGTCAGATGGCAGTCTGTGGAAATCAGGTGACAGTGAGAGCAACTTGATTTTCCTATTTTGTCCTTCAGATACGAGTGAAAGCCCAGATGCCAGGAGACAAGCAGCTCCAGGAGGTCCTGTACAGCACCGAGGTCCACACTGACCGCTCCTTCTGCTGCACTGGAATGGATATCCTGCCCTGGAAACAGACGTGTGCAGGTCTAGAAGCAGTTTAAATCCCATACTTTTTTGATCTGTGAGGCTCTTAATGTCACGTCTGCAGCCATGAAAGTCAGCTCAGGGTTTCTTGATTCTGATTTTTCTTTGCTGTGTCACATTTAGCTCATATCTGCATTGCCATGCCCTGAAAACAAGCTGCCGGGCTTTAGTCAGGCTCAGGGACAACGGGAGATCTGAGGAGCAACACGATGAGAACAACTAAAACTGAACAAACTTAACATCTGATTACCTTTTTTATTTGTAAGAAAAAGTTTAACATGAACGCGCCAACTGTCCACAGCAAAGCTTATTATGACAAGACTGCTTTTATTCAGTGATGTCAAAGTGTCATCACTTCATACCTCTGAACTGACATTAGATGTATTGCATACCTTGTTAGAATTACACTGTTGAAGCATTTGTAAAAAGCTTCTGTCCTTGTTAATTTATGTTTTAGGATAAGTTTTTGGGCTGTGTAAGGTCACAGGTTGCATTTCTGAGCAGAGTAGTAAAGGTAAAGTAAGTGTTTTCAAAACTAGCCACTCAGCATGTGTACAAACAGTGAGAAATCTCTGAAGAAAACCGTTTGAAGGAGCAAGAACACACGTGTTTCTCCACAGGTTAAAGCCCGCTTTAATAATCAATATGAATCAAAGACTTCTGTCAACACAAAATAAATGTAAGGAAACACACTTTCCTGTGCAACATCCAGTTTCTATAACTGACGACAAGCTTGAACCACAGTGATCTAAACTCATCCTCTACATTGGAAATGTAAACAAATGTAAATGTGGTTTTTACTGTACCAGAGCAGGGCTGTGTGTGTAGAGCACAGCCAGGCAGCTGAACACTGTATTGTTCTCTTTTTGGTCCTCTTCGAGCGGGAGACGAGCCACCAAAGCTGGCAACACCGGTCAGTGAACACATTCAGTTTTCAGGCCCCTCTTCTGTGGAACCAGCTTCCAGTTTGGATTCAGAAGACAAGATTTCAAGATTAGGCTTAAAACTTTCCTCTTTGGTAAAGTATATATTTAGGGCTGGACCAGGTGACCCTGAATCCTCCCTTAGTTATGCTGCAATAGATGTAGCCTGCCGGGGATTCCCATGATGCATTGAGTTTTTCCTTTCCAGTCTCCTTTCTCACTCAGTATGAGTTAATAGACCTCTCTGCATTGAATCATATCTGTTATTAACCTCTGTCTCTCTTCCACAGCATGTCTTTTATCCTGTCTTCCTTCTCTCACCCCAACCGGTCACAGAAGATGGCCCCGCCCCTCCCTGAGCCTGGTTCTGCTGGAGGTTTCTTCCTGTTAAAAGGGAGTTTTTCCTTCCCACTGTCGCCAAAGTGCTTGCTCATAGGGGGTCATATGATTGTTGGGTTTTTCTCTGTATCTATGAAGCGCCTTGAGGTGACTTTTGTTGTGATTTGGCGCTATATAAATAAAATTGAATTGAATTGAATTATCTGAGGAAGAAGCAGAGTTGGTTTGTTTCCAGCTGAAATCATCCAGGCTCAGGAATTTGAATCGATCCACATCATTTCTGCTTGAACTAGAGAACATGAGTGTCGACTTACATTTGGTCTGTGAGACACATGTCATAGTGACAGTATTTGGGTTAATATGGCATTACTCACCCTGGTCGCATTTCTTCAATATCAGGCACCAAGTTCAGGAACTCGTTCTCTTGCAGCCCGCGCAAGGTAGGAGGTCTCCAGAGTGGGAACCATCGGGAAGTTTTCACAGTCTGAGCAGGAGGGACTGGAGGCACGTGAGCTGTTCTCAGGGGTCCTTTAACACAAATCACACCAAGTTAGAATCAAATAGATAACCTGTCAATAACCGTTTGCAGATCGAGGTCAATGTTCCTAAAAATATGTTTACTTCTGGCCCATGGAGCCACAGCGCGAGTCCGAGAGAGAGGGGCAGGTAGAGGAAGGGGTGAGGGTGGCACTGCTGAAGCTCGTCACGGATGGATCACGTCCGATCGGTGAGATGAGAGAAAGCTGAAGTGAAACAACAGCAGGATGAGGTAGACGTCAATATAGGAACTCCCTGATGTGACACAGAAAGGCTATTTTTTTATTTCTTTGTATTATTTCTCAACTTGCAGTCACTGATGCTGTTCACCAGCTGCTTGTATTCAGTATTGAAGGTGTGTGTCAGAAGGCGCAGGCACTACAACACAACAGGAACAAGACCGATCAGCTCCGAGCAGAGAAGGAAGAAGGCAGCAACAAGAACGCCCACTAAGCCCACGTTTTTCTCACCTTGGTGGCCAGCTCCTTCTCACGCTTTCAAAGGTGGTGCTGGAGATCTGCGAGGAGACGGAGGTGGATGTGGACAGAGTGCCGGAGCTCACGCTGGGGGACAGAGACTCACTCAGGGACTTGGTGGTGGGAGCTGTTCCCACGGGAGCCGCCTCTCCCAGAAGGTGACGGGTCTTTTCCACCTGGACGAAAGATGGGGGCGAATGTGAGGTGGGGAGAAGAGGGGAGGTTAGTCATGTAAAGTCTGTACTCTAAGAAAAAACTTTTTAGAATAGCACTTTGGTCTTTGAGTTGAAAAGTCATTTTTCCCTCTACGATATTAAACAGATTTATTTCTTTATGAATCTTTTAAGGCCCCACCTCCTGCAGCTGCTCCATCTTCTCCAGCTCCCACTGGTGCTCTAGGATGAGGCTATCTCCTCTGGGCCTCCAGCCGGCCAGGTTCTCCTCTCCACGCACATAAGCCACTGATGTGTCCAGGACCTTCCTCCTCCTCCTCTGCATCCCTGCTCAGGACATGAGCCCTCATTAGGATGAAGCTCTCCACAGAATTATGATAAAACAGCTGCCGTTCTTTAAACATGTTTCATGGCCGCTCACCTGGGCTTCCAGTGTCAGACATCTTACACAAGCTCAGCTCGTAGATCCCAGTCACTCGGTTGCTATAATGAAGCAGAAGTTTTGAACAAGGAAACTTTGTAACAGGGCAGATATCTTTGATTGTGAAACAGAGATGGCCACAGTGCAGCAGCCCAGATTTACCAGTCAGGAGTTTTGGAGTATCCAGTCCCAAAGAGGTTCTTGAGAGAACGGGGTGGGGAAATCTTGGCATCTCGGGAGTAAAAGACCGTGCAGATGTCTTTGGTGATAATGGCAGGCTGGATGCAATGGTCCAGCTGCAGAGAGGAGATAAAGGGTGTGTGTTAGACGCGATGACATCAAGAGACTTAAAAACACGTACAAACAGGTACAACACGGCGGAGCAGCGGCTGACCTCCAGATACGCAGATAAGGTCATGTAGATCTTCTCTCCGTAGGGAGTGACGCGGTTGAGCAGGAGGGAACCTTTTAAGGGTGTTTTTATTTGTGCTCCCTGGCCTGGAAATAAACGGTTTCCGATCAGACCTGCTTCATCTTTGTGCCCTTGGTATCTGACTCGCTTGCTCCCCCATGCATTTTAAAAGAATCCTTCTCTTCAGCATGAAGTTCTGGCTCAGCTTTAGTGTCTGCGTTACATGTACACAAAGACAGAAACATTCAATGATAAAAACACACAGTGGAATAAAATTGTAAGACGTCATCAGTTGATGCAGTTTAAGGACACTTGTTGTTCTGTGCAGTCTCACCTGGAGCTCACGCTTCTAGTTCATGCCATCATGACCAAAGATTCTTCAAATAATAGTTTAAAGATGTCCATGAATGCACTGCTAACTGCTCTTCACCCTGATAAAAATCAACATGCATTTAGAATAAGAAACACTTTTACAAAACCAAAAGCTTCACTGTACTTAGTGATTTATACGTCTACAAAACAGGTTCAGTTTGTAACTGAGAGAGCGGCTCAGTGGCGCTGAATTATATTTCCAATAGAAACACAATTTCATATGTTGTAGTAACAACACACTGCCACAAGATGTCAGCCTAGGCCTACTCTACCATGCTGTTCCAGTACAAAAGAAAAAGTGACAGAGCCTTGAAAGAGTGACAGAGACACTTTTTATGAACTCATCTGTAATGTGTCACCTTTTCTGTAGGATGAAGAAGTGCTTCCCTTCTTTTAAAGTAAATACAGGCTTACAAAGATCCTCTAAACATGTTTCTGAAATAATCCTAAACACAATCATTAAATCAAAAATGCAAGAAACTATTTATTTAATCACTCTTCTTAACTTAATTCCTTAACTTAGTAAAAAAATAAATAAAATAGACAAGAACTTTTCTTCTGTCTCACCTCTGTCAGTTTTCATGCTGTTGCAAGAACAGGTGGAGGTGCAGGTGGAACTTTGACTTCAGTGTGGTTTGTATGTGCAGGCAGGAGTCTGACATCTCAGGACAGCAGAGGATTGTCGAGCACGGTGACTCCTGCTGCGACGCCCCCGTCTGACTGTCCTGAGCTCTTGGTCCTCAGCGTCTGCCCACACACTCATTCATCACCATGTCTTTACCCTGCCTGTAAGAAAACCAAGAAAAGGCTAACATTAGAAACAGCCACCAACCAATCCCTTTTACTCCACCACCCAAAAACCAGTGAGAAACACTAGTTAGTATTAACTTGGAATCAAAGTGCACTAATCCCCAGGCTCCCAGCATAACATACAGTCCAACACAAACTCCACAAACTGTCTTGCTTCAGCTGACTTTCCTTCACCTTCTCTCCAAACAATCTGTTGTGCTCTTTTCAGCACAAAGCCACACTCCTGCTCACTGATCCTCACCTCTTTTTAACCTAGTCTCAGCAACTTTGTCCCATAGCTTGCACATCCTTTCCACCTCCATCTTTCTTCCCAGCCAACTGATACATACCTTTTCTCCTTCCTTAAAAGCCAGCCTAAGAAATACGAGTTCATAAACGCCACAGAGAAATAAATCAGAGGAATAAAATGCAAATGATATTGCTTACACTGAACAGCAACACCCAGGTGAGGATTATCTAATGCCAAATTTTCCAAACAATGAAAAAACCGTGCCCTTTGTCTCACCATGTCTAGAGTGTAGAGGTCAGCCAATGTCGCTCGGATCTGCTGCACAGCTTGAGGCTGGTCTGGGAAGAATCTGTCCAGGACTCCAGGTCTGGGGAGCACTTGCTGAACCTTCTTGGTACCAGCCAGGTGAGCGCTGATATCTGGACACAAAACCATAGAAAAAAAAAAGAAAAAAAATGCATCTATTAATCACCTGGATCACCTGTTGAGAAAGAAAAAAGAAAACAAGCAGAAGAGAACAAGAGTAATAGAATAAACAACATCACAATGATATATGGGAATATGACAGTAAATACTAAATATTAAACATTATTGTGCAGCACATAAGATCAACAGAACACAGTGTGCTTTGAGGTAGGAGCCAAAAAGGGTGAAGTTTGTGTGTGTGAGCACCTGTGAGCATGGACGCGCTTGTTTTTTAAAAAGGTTCCTTCATGTAATGATCTGCTAGAGGGTGTGGGGGGGCCACAGCCCCGTCCTCCAGGGCATGAAGCAGGTATGGAGGAGATCAAAACTCCAGACATCCAGAGGCCCCCAGAACACAACAGACCAAGGAAGACCAACAGAGGGGCAGCCGCGCCACTGTCCCAGAAAGAGCTGAGGAGAGTCCCAGATGAGGGCTCACTCAGCAGCCGCGGAGCAGAAGCCAGGGGGAGTTGCAGTGACGCGCCCGTGAGCTCCGCCGGCAGCCAGCCGTGCCTGAGTGACCGAGCCCCAGGCCGAGAGGCCGGGGGCACCCCCACCTCCGAAGTGGCCCGAGCGAGCCCCAGGCTCCAGGCCCCGATAAGCGGCCGCCAAGGAGTGAGCCGGTGTGTACCTGGACGCGCATCCCCGGACACAAAGAACCACCAACGCACCGATGTCTGAGGGAGTCCGCCACTGGCAGGGGAAGTGGTGGTAGGGGGAGATAGGCCTCCAAACCTTGGAGGGCCTGAGATGTCCCCAGAGAGGTGGCGTCTGATACCCAACCTGACATATAGACACAGACATACAGGCACACACAGACACAAACATCCATTCCCACCCTCATGCTCTCATATGTACTTACTCCACACTCAACCAACGTGGAGACAGACATAAAGAGACGCTGTACACACGATCACACTCCCCAAGCGTACTCTACGAACCGGGTCTAGGTACCCTTGCCCCTGGAGGGGGAACTGCACCCAGACCCAGGTGGTGTTACCCTTTTCCCTGCGGTGGGGAGAGGCAGACCACCCCAACTCCGCAGCAGCAGGGAGGCCCCACACTCCAGACCGCAGTCGGACGGCCAACTCCTCCTCCTAGCCCCCCCGCTCCAGCAGGCCGCAGAGAATGGGGGTGAGAGAAGACTCCAAACCTCCCTCAACCCGCTCATTGTAGTGTTGATGCATGTGTGTTCTAAGGTGCATTTAAAACCCAGGAGGGCATGGAGCTACCTGCCAGAGAGCAGCAGGTAAGCGCATAGTCCCTCCTGATAGCCCTCAATGTCTACGTGTATTTAAAATTGAGAGGTGGGCAACGACACCAGGGGTGGGGTGTACATGTATCGTGTATCCATGTATCCATGTATCCATGTATTGTGCCCACCCCCAAGATCCTATATGTATGTGTAATGAGAGTGTGAGTAATGTGAATGTCTAAGTTGTGGGATAAAATTGAGGCAGAGGCAGCCAGAAGGGGACAGAGGGGGGGTAGCCTCCTCTGCACCCTGGTGACACCCCCATACTCCGCGCCCCGCCAGGGAAAGGGGTCCCAGGCCCATCCAGACCGGGGCCCAGTGCAGCAGCGCCTCCCGGCCCCACAGAGCCCGGGACAGTCCACCCAACCCCACCACAGAGAAAACTGCACCCACCCCACCATCCACTCATCTTCCAGACTACATAAGACAATAGACGCCCAGGCTGAGATCTTCCTCCACCTCTCCTGTATCTCCCCCTCCTGCAGAGAGAGTTCCTGAAGAGCGGAAAGCTCCAGAGAGTTGCAGCATGGCCTGGAGGTGTCACTATCACAATCTGCGGGGAGTATGATCATTTGTTATGAAAAAAGAAGACCCAAATGCAGACTCACAGGCTGGCAAGGATAAACTAAAGGCAGCCTGTTTATTTTGGACGGAGAGAATGATATGAAATATCTGACAGGGAACTGAGAAACTCAGAAACCTATACTGGGGGATAACACTAGGAAACATGACCAGTGAAGCTGGGTGACGAAAGGAGAAGATTAAACAATAAACACACAGGACGGTCATTAGGGAAGAGGAGACGGCAGGGACAAATCAGGAGTAATGAGACAGTTACAGCAAAACTCAACATAACCAACAAAATAAAATAGGAAGCACGTGTTTTGATCGCTGGCTCCAGTCTGCATGCTGAAGCTTCCTTTGGTTACAAGATACAGAACCAACGTTAGTGTGAATGAGACTATGAGAATGTTATATAGCATTTGCTCCACTTTGAATTCAGTTTGAAGAAGTAAAGAGACAAACAAACTTAAAAGAGACCATAGGATTAAAAAAACACAGACACCGCAAAAGGACGAAACACGGGCAAGAAGCAAAGTAAACAGAAAAGGAAGCAAGGAAATAGAAAGATAAGATCCACATGAATAGAATAGACAAAATATGAGTGCTTCAAGCAAACTGTGCAGGAATAAAATATAAATAGCAAACAGCAGAAATAAATAACAAATGGGGGAAAATATGTAGGATGAACAGGAACAAAGACACTGGAGAACAAAGTGGTGAGGGTTACTCAGACCACCATTAACTGACTAAATACATGGGAACTGGCAAAGTGAGACGCGGTCACAGAGAGTGACAAGGTACAAGGCGCACAAAAAGAGGGACTGGCAAAATTAGACGTCTATCAGAAGTACAGAATACAGAGACAGACAGGCAGACAGTGAAACAAACATGGAGACAAAACCTGCTACACACAGAGACAACACTAACACGGCCTGAACATGAAAGGAAACAAATTTAGACCAGCAACTAAGAGGAAGCACTAATTTGGAAGGGAAATAATACCAGACATATGGTGCACTCTGAATATCACCAGTCTGTTGCAAAGCTAACAGAGAGACAGACAAGCATTCACACCTACAGCTAATTTAAAGATACCACTTCAGCGTCACAGCTGGGTCCTTCTCTGTGTTATAAACGACACAGAGAAGGCCCCAGCTGTGACGCCACAGTAGTTCATTTGTTGACTGATACATCGATGTAGTCTCTCAGGAACGAGGGCGAAATGCCAACGACCGCCTGTCTGTTTTCAGGGCTGTATTTGAAGCCATGCTCCAATCAGGCAAAGTTTTAAGTGTTGCACATTTCGATGGGTTTCTTTCAGCTGACATAGTTTCCATTTGGGTCATGTGGTGTTAGATACCCCAGCGTGTGGTCATAGGGTGAAGAGCCCGGACGATTAGTGGGATTTTAGGTGTGGTGTAAAAATGACGCTGCAACTTTAAAAACGTTGTTGCTTTAAGGATTAACGTACAACCATACTTGGGCTGAGTTTGACACTGGTTCTCTTCAGTAATTAAAATAGCTTTAACACATGATAAGATCAAATGTCAGCTACACTGTGACAGTCGAGGGGCCACACTCAGATATATTTATTCGCTTGTTCTCTTTGTGTGATAAGAGTTTCCATCTGAATTTAACCCCTGTGTGGGGCTGATCTTTCATTTCATTTTATTTCAAGCTCAGATTCTTTGCCTTTGGCACATTTTCTGTGACGAGACTTCAAACCATTCCCACCGTCCTTATTAATCAACATGGTGAAGTGATTCTTCGCAAGGTGATGGGATAGGAAGAGTTTCAGAAAATGAGGCCTTTTGTCTTTATTGGAGAGGTCAGTGCAGACAGGACGGATGGGGGGAAGGCGAGGGGGGAATGACACACAGGAAACGGTGTTGGTCAGACCCAAAGACAGGCGTGGGCAGTGAGGACTCTCACCTTCAGACTCACTGTCTAATCAGTCTGACAGTGAGTCTGAAGACAGAGCAACCCAACACACGTTACTATGTTCATCATCATCATCATTGTTTATTTATATAGCACTTTAAAAACACACAAGGCTGACCAAACTGCTGAACAATAGAAACATAATAGATACCATAAGAATAATAAATACGATACAATAATAAACATAGCGAAAAACAATAAAATACAAGTCAGTCAACCACTGAGTCAAAAGCCAGTGAATAAAAATGCTTTTTCAATCTGGATTTAAAAACCAGCACTGATGTCGATTGCCTAATGTGAAGAGGAAGATTATTCCAAAGCTTAGGAGCCACGATAGAGAACGCTCGGTCTCCTCTCAGTTTCAGCCGTGATTTGGGGACTGAGAGCAACAGCTGCTCAGCTGACCGGAGCGAACGAGTGGGGACATAGGGCTTCAGCAGGTGCCAGACCATTTAAAGATTTAAAAACCAATAAAAGAACTTGAAAATGAATCCTAAATTCAATTGGAAGCCAGTGCAGGGAGGCCAAGAGTGATGTTATCACTAAGCAGGACATTAAATCAAATTAATGAGACACCAAAACAAGAGCTGGAGCCCAAGACAGCCATGAAGTCACAGTGTACACAAATACACAAGAAACACAGAAACCAGCTGGGTGGATGTGGCTCGGGAACCTTCTGTTACCTTGAACGTCGGTGTTTTGAACGCTGGCTGCTCCAGTCTGCTTGTATTTGTCCAAGATTTCCCCTCATATCTTGGTTATGGTTATTTTTTCTTTTATTAAACTGATCACACTCCTGTTCATGAATAGAAAAAAACCCCATCAGTGTATTTTCACTTAAACAAGCAGCTGTTTTTTTTGCATTAAAGTTATATAAAAATGTAACAGTGCAAATTCCTCGCTGACAGTTTAACCAAAAGGCATTTCCAGTGGAAAGTAGCCGACATATCCTCAGCATAACCATGTATAATATCCACAAAACCTGAGAAGGTTGGAGAGAAGGTAGGCGAACTCTGCTGGGATCTGCGTTTAACAAAGTGTCTAAAGACGAAACAAAGAAATCTTTCTGTAAATGTTCAGATGCACAGACTGGACTGAAAAAGAGTGAAAAAGCAGCTAACGTCCAAAAATAAGAAAACTTTGAAAGAACTCCAAAAAAACCTGGAGAACTTTTGCTCAAAAAACAGTTTTGTTTTTTTTAAATTACAAGGCAATCTGACAAAATGTCATCAAATGAGACTCAAGACTTCTGCAGGTCTCTGCCATGACTCAATTTTTTTTTCTTAACGGCAGAAACAATTGTTCCTTTTTTACTTTGTTTCTATTTTCTCTTCTTGTTTTTATCTGTTGAACAACAAACAACATTCATGCTGATTCACATAATATCCTGTCTCTAATCTCTGGGATTTCCTCGTAGCTCTTTGATGCAAAGAACATCCATCAAACGCTCCAGCTTGTGCTCAACATCATCGTGAACGGTGATGGTACTCTGACGAGAAAATACTCAGTCGACCTTTTGGTTGATTTGTTAAAGAACCCCAAAATAGCTGATTACCTAACAAGGTATGCAGATAATTCACAGCTCTTTTCCTGAATAGCTGCTTTAAAACTCTGCTGAAAGCCTTTGTCCATTTCCAGGTATCCCCACTTCTCGGCATGTGTGTCTCAAGTGTTAGGACTGCTGCATTGGAAAGACCCAGACCCTGCAGCCAAGGTGAGAGACGACAAATATGATAACCCACACCAGCTGTGTTTAACTCTGTAAGTTCCCAGTATTCCCTGAAACCATCACGTGTGACACAGTTTACATCAGACGTGATGCAGCTGACCTCAACACTGACCTTCTTGTGGTAACAGAGACTTAAAAAAATAATAATAAAGCAACAAAGTGGGTCGCTCTTTGACAGTAAATTCCAGTGCGGTCCGCTCCAATCTCCTCAGGCTGACTCTCTTCTAGGCTCTCCTGACTGTTCCCTTTACATGTTGATGATGTGTCTTGTAAATCTGGATCCCTTTCCAGCAGGACGCTCCTCTTTTTCAGACAGTACCTCAGCTGCTCTCTCTCCTGACAGTCAGCTGTCCACCTCTGCATGGCCAGTCGAGCCAGCGCCGGCATTTGAGGCAGAGCTCGGAGCAGAGCGGGCAGCCAGGCTGAGCACGGAGCAGAGGTTGAAGGTCGCAAACTGACATCCACGTCTTCCAGAGAGCCCAGACCTCCTGCTGCAAACAGACTGCACCAACCGTTGTCTCCCACCAAGCTGTTGTAGGACAGATCCAGTGCACGGAGTGAGGAGAGACAGCCCCGTCTGCACACGGCAGCTGCACAGAGGAAGAGGACCCATTGATAACTGATCACTTTATGCCTGTTCACTTTACTGTTTTGTTCACAATGTTTCTGATGGAGACAAAAATAACACCGAATAGTTTCATTGTTTTGTTTTATACGACAGCTACAGATGCTGGCAGCATGAAATAAATGAAAGAAATATCAATTTCCTTCAGGCTTTACTTGTCTTAATATACATTTATGCAGCCTAATGATCCACTACAGACCAAAAAAGAAAAAGTATAATGTCATTGTGTGTTAGTTACCCAGATGTTGCATGTCATCAGTGGTGAGCTCGCAGCTGTAAAGACGGAGCTCGCTGACGACTGATGGCTGCAGAGCATCCAGCAGGAGCGCCAAGTGACCGCCAACCACTTTACACCAGGAAATATCCACCGTGCGCAGATAGGACACCGCCAGGGCTGATGCATAAACACAAAGTTTTCACCATTTCAGGCTAGAGGGTGGAAGAGGTATTCAGGGAGAATGACTTGAAGGAAAACTTCTATAAATAAACAAGTGTGTGTGTGTGTGTGTGTGTGTGTGTGTGTGTGTTACCCAGAGCAGTGAAGGACTCGTTGCTCATGTAGCAGCTGTTGAATGGCAGCCTCCTCATTTGTGTCGCAGGGAGGGCGGAGACCAGCAGGTGGACCACACCTCCCACTTCCTTATTGGATGACACATCAAGCTCGGTCAGTGCAGTGAGAGAGGGCAGCACCTGGACTGAAAAACAACGAGTCACATGACTGCTGCAGCGAGCATGCGAGTAGTGTCCGGCGTGTGAGATTGGTAGCAACTGACTCAGAGCCTCTAGATCATCTCGCGTGAGGCAACACAGGTGGAGGTCGAGTCTCTCCAGGTGTGTGACGTGAGCCAGGTGAAAGGTGAGGCGGCTCAGTCCACCAGCTAGAAGCAGCTTTACAGTATATTAATCAGAACAATGCTGCTCTCTAATGTATCTTGGTAAAGCGCAGAAAAATCTAATGTTTTATATGATACAGTGTGATTTCAGTAACATATCATAATGGAGGCTTCAGCAAGTACTTACGAAGGAAATCTTTCCTCTGCTCTTCAGTTAGTTCATCAAATACCTCCCAAAACATCTGTATGGTGGGGTGGCGGTCATGATATCTCCAACCATAACTTGTGTTCTGAAAACAGTGAAAATGACTGTTATAATCATAGAGTTTGTAAGGTCAGGCATACACTATGTTGCCAAAAGTATTCCCTAACCCATCCAAATCATTCAATTAATGTGTTCCAATCACTTCCATGGACACAGGTGTATTAAATCAAGCACCTAGGCATGCAGACTACTTCTACAAACATGTGTGAAAGGACGAGTCGCTCTCAGGAACTGAATGAATTCCAGCATGGTAATGTGATAGGATGCACCAGTGCAACAAGTCCAGTCATGAAATTTCCTCGCTATTAAATATTCCATAGTCAGCTGTTAGTGATATTATAACAAAGTGGAAGTAATTGGAAATGACAGCTAGTCAGCTGATGCTAAGGCTCATAGTGCACTTAAGTCACCAATATCTGCAGTCTGCTGTTGTTACAGATGTCCAAACTTCATTGGTTTCCATGGCTGAGCAGCTGCATCCCAGCCTTACACTGACAAACACAATGCAAAGCGTCAGATGGAGTGATTTAAGCATCTCAACACTGGACTCTAAAGCAGTGGAGATGTGTTTACTGGAGTGACGAATCACACTTCTCTGACTGGCAATCCGATGGATGTGTCAGGGTTTGGTGGTTGCCAGAAGTACTTGTCTGACTGCACTGTGCCAAGTGTAAAGTGTGGGCATGTGTGCACATGGCTGGGCACCAGTGCACAATACAAGGTCCATAAAGACATGGATGAGTGAGTTTGGTGTAGAAGAACTGGACTAGCCTGCACAGAGTCCTGACCTCAACCTGATAGAACATCTTTGGGATGAATTAGAGCAGCAACTGTGAGCCAGGCCTTCTCCTCCAACGTCAGTGTCTGACACCACAAATGCACCTCTGGAAGAATAGTCAAAAAATTCCCATAAACACACCTAAACCTTGTGGAAAGCTTTCCCAGAAGAGTGGAAGCAGTTATAGCTGCGAAGGGTGGGCTGACTATTATATTATACTATCATACAAAAGTCTGGATTAAGACTGAGATGTGACTCAAGGTCATATTTGTGTTAAAGCAGCCGACTGAATGCTTTTGACAGTATGCAGTACACAGTTATTGTGCTACAGGACAGCTGTGAAACTACAGCCTGTGTCTGTTTGGCTGACTCTACCTGTTTGAACTTTTCCCAGTCATGCACGTCCTGGCCGACCAGCACTCCCTGCAGCTCCTCTGGTCGAAACAGCCTCACCAAATCCTGCTCACACACCAGGAAGAAGCCTCGCTTGAACTCCTGGAACAGATTCTCCACTGATGTGTTGAAGGCATGATTCACATAGGCCTCCACAAACTCCTTCCTGTTTAGGAGGGAAAATGTTAAATTAGCAAACATTTCACAGAGACAAAGGTGCTGCAGATGAACCTCACAAACACTTCATGTTTTATATTTACCTCATATTAAGACCTACTAAGGACCTGATTGTTTTTAATTATGTCCTGATCAGAGATGGGCAGTAACGCGTTACTTGTAACGCGTTACTGTAATCTGATTACTTTTTTCAAGTAACGAGTAAAGTAAGGGATTACTATTGCAAAATCAGTAATTAGATTACCGTTACTTTCCCGTAGGAACGCTGCGTTACTGCGTTACTAAAACCGTGATTGTTTTTGCGAGAATGTCTCATGACAGTGACGTAAGCAAGTGCGACGTTGGTGACAGCAGCTGTGTGCAGATC
Source organism: Aulonocara sp. 'chitande type north' Nkhata Bay (assembly GCF_057382095.1). Lineage (NCBI taxonomy): Eukaryota > Metazoa > Chordata > Actinopteri > Cichliformes > Cichlidae > Aulonocara > Aulonocara sp. 'chitande type north' Nkhata Bay. The sequence goes on from NC_141352.1 coordinate 33,570,423, forward strand.
AACAATGGATAATATATCGAGTGCGGGAGAGAGTATGAGCGTGCAGCGTTTAAAGCGTGGAAGTACTGACCTTACTTTGAGTTTGATTCCATAAAAAGTGACAAAAACATTAGCGTCCATCGTGCGTGGGAAGAAAACTTCTTTTTACAGCGAAAAAAACCCCTAAACTTCCGAGCAAGCACCGAGTAGCTACGACGTGATGGGAAACTCACAGAGACACTGCGCGGATTCTTCAACTGACCGCAGCACACCTGCACCAGGGTAACCCTCCGCCTACCCTGCTCCTGCTTTACAGGTGAAAATAGAGCAAAAGGACCGCTGAGTCTTTGACTTTATTTATTTTCTGCTGTGTTTTACTTGCATCTGTTTGAAAGAGTGAGTGAAAACACAAAAAATATTTTATTTTATGTGCTGGAATGTGTAGAAAATAGGTTTAAATGTTAAACTAATTTATTCAAGTCAGAGAATGTTGCATATAATTAAATGTTTTGCTTGATGCATAAAGTTAAAAGATTAAAACTGATAAAACAAGTTAAAAAAAGAGACTTTTCCATTTGATTACATTTTGTATGATGGATTATGTAGAAAAAGTAGAATTGGGCTGAAAGATCTATCACTTTATCACCTCTTCAGGTTGTAAATCGTGTTTTTAAAAAGTAACTAAGTAACTAAGTAACTAAGTAATTAATTACTTTTGAAAATAAGTAATCAGTAAAGTAACGGGATTACTTTTTTGGGGGAGTAATCAGTAATTAGTTACTGATTACTTTTTTCAAGTAACTTGACCAACACTGGTCCTGATACATAAAACCTGAGAGCTCACATAACTGCATATGCTCAGAATAGACAGCACACATGGATACAAATTACTGCCTTGCAGCAGCAATCTTCAGACCATCACTATGAGCTCCATACAAGGTTACACTGTTCCTGTTATTAACAGCAGGGGGCACTATCAGCCACAGACTGGGAGCCAGATATGCTCTGCTGGTGCCTCATTGTTACAGAGGAAAGACTCTATAGTGAGAAACAGCTGAGGGGGAAACACTGATCTGGAAACGTCTGAGTGTTACAGAGGATATACATAGCACTGTGGTTCAGTGTCACACAATCACAAACAAATACAGCAAAGTACTAAAAAGGGTGTTGCCTCCAAAGATTGCTTTTACTGGTTTGGAGCTTAGGAGGCTTAATAACAACAGGCATGAATGAAGACAGATCAGAACAGCTGTTTGATCACAGCATCCAGTACCAACACAATCATCCACACTCAAGAGCCTGTTGGCTTCAGAGTCAGCAGCTGAATGTCTAAAATATCAAATGTCATTTTTGGTCCATCAGCTACAGCATGAACTGCTTAAAGTGAGAAGCAGCCTGAAGCCCGACAGATTCATCTTTCCAGACTGAAAATATCTCAGAGTGAACCGAGTGGTGCGTTTTCAGGGTGATCTCACAAAGTCAAATCCCTTTAATGATGTTCTGTCCTGTCTTCCTCTATCAAAAGCACACAAACACTATAAAACATTGTTTCGGTGCTTTGGGGTTTTGTTTTCTACACAGAGGTATAGCACGACTAGACCCTAAAGGCAGGCTGCTCACCTACAACCAGCTCACGAACATCTTTCCAATGGAGCTCGCTGCCTTTCTCGTGGATGAGGGTCACTGTGATCCTCCGCTGGATCCCCTGCAGCAAACATAACAGGAGCTCAGGATCACAGTGAGCACAGCTAGAGCAACATTACGCTTTAAAAGAAGATATTCAACTGTGTACAAAGGAAGCAGTTACCACTGTGTGAGTAATAAGGAAACAACATGTGCACCAATCCTGTACCTGGTGCAGCAGGTAGGTACCATGACAGGGCAGGCCTCCACTGTGATCCACGATGGCTGGGATGTACCTGTGCATGGAGGGAGGAGGTGACACAACATCCCAACTTATAATATTCTTCCTGGAGATCATTTTTATGGTTCCTTTAAAGCTTGTGCGTGAATATAACACTCCAGGTGGATACTCACTCTCCAGTGGGCTCCAGCTCGCTGATCTCAAACCAGACCAGCAGGTCGTACTTGCTGACACACTGACCCAGGTTGGATTTGGTGATGGTGTTCAACTTGGAGGCTGCAACTGGCACACACACGCACACACACACACGCACACGCACACACTCACACACACACACACACACACACACACACACACACACACACACACACACACACACACACACACTCAACGTTAACAAGTGGGAATTTTTCTGGATTTAAGAGAAGGTGAATAAAAGTGAGCAGTATTTACTACATGCTTTGGGTGACTAAATGGAGGATGGATAGGTGACATGAAAACACTACTGACCCTTTATACTGAGCCAATAGCTCACACACTTCTATTAAATCTGTCTAAAGAGCCAGTAATCACAGAGGATAGATACTGGAAGAAAACTGAAATGTTAGGAGGAACTAAATCACACATTACAACACCAGTGGCAGCACCCTGCTGTCTCACACATCGGGATCACGGTCCTGTTGAAGCGGGATAATTGCTAAAGCTCACAGTTGCATTCCTCTATACTCAATATGATCGAAAAAACTATTTTAACAAACAATTAAAATAAACCCGTAGAGTAATGAACACACCTGAGGTTGGTTGTGTTGGAAGTGATGTATAAAACTAGGATGTATTTATCTTATAGTTTGTATATCAAGAGCCTGTATAGAAGACACCAACACCAAGGACATTTTTATTGTTTGAACTGGTAAATAATCAGAAGCGTTTTTTGGTTTGTGGATTTTAAGATTGTTTTCTAGAACTACCAACAGAAATATGAACTGTACATAACTATTTCAATATGTGTGCAGTGGCCTGTAATTAAAAATGGTGTTTTCATTAGCGCAGATGGAGCCACTTCATCGTGTTGCGTTTCATGTCCCTGCAGTAGCTTAAGAAAGAACTGTTCATAATTGAACGAGCACTTAATGCTTGGAAGAGGGTGATGGTCAGTTGACAGCTCACATACTACACACACACAGAGGCCTTTTATAGAAACATGTTTGCAACCAAAATTCTGCCAATAGTGAAACTGGAGAAAGAAGATGCATCAGAGCAGGAACTGTGGATCAGTTCAAATATTTTTCTGTAACAGATACCAACACATGGTAAATACGTTTAGGATTTGGACTTTTAAAAATAAGAAAAACATTTATTTCCATTGATTATAAATGTCTTTGCTAACCCAAAGCTGACGTCACAGTAGGAACATGTGCTCAAGATATAAACCACCAGAAATGCACAACATTACTCGAATGAGCAGGCACGAACATTGGGAAACCTTTAAATCTGCTCACTGCCAAAGCTTTTCAGCAGAAACTGCTGCACGTGAACTTTAATCCCCCTCTACACAGTCGTTGCTGAGCTGTTGCTCAGGGCTGAGGCCGGTCTCAGCCTCAGCGGGCTCAGAGTCTTTGGGGGGAAGCGGGCTGGTTTGTTGCGTGGAGGTGTTGTTGGAAGGCTCGAGGTCAGGATCTTCTACAGTTTCATCTCCATCAGTAGAACCTTTGATGACATTTGGTGAGGATGCAGCTGGAGGTTTGTCTCCTAACATGTCAGCAGTCTGAGAGGCTGAAGGGCCTGAAAGGGTTGAGAATTAGAAACAGTGATGGTTTCAGTCAACACAGACACACTCAGTCTACTACGATTTATAAAAGACAGGCAAAGCTGAGATAATGAAAAATGAAACTGTAAACTGCAGGGTTCAAACTCATTGTTCAGGGTCAAATTTAAGCACTTTAAGCACTTTCAAGGTCCATTATCAAGCTTTTCCAGCACATTACCAAAAAAACAGTTTGCATGTTCCACTTTGCATCACCTCAGTAAGACCATGTAAAAATTAAAACAAATCGTCTTAGGTTGACTTAAATGTTCTTTGTTCCTCTTTTGTTAAAACAGAGAAAAATGCACCACACAAAAATACTGAAAAAGGAAATGGTTGTCTTATATGCATATAGTGCACAAACTCAAAAAACTCATTTCTCTCAAAAATGCAGATGTGCAAATGTGAACAAATCAACTTGTTAGAGATGCTCATCTCCACTTGGAAAAAACAACCACACAAAAGAAGAAATCTGCACAAATGAACAAGTCTGCTCATCAGATATTGATGCTTCTTTCCTACGTGACACAACAACAGGAGACAGATGTTTGGTACTTTAACTAGTTAAGCACCCACACCACCAAAAATGGGGGAAAAGAGAGGAGATCACATTTAATCGGTTATAACACGAGGTCAGAAATATAAGTGCAGACATGAGTGTCCACAGAAGCCTCTGAATCTCAGCTGTAAACCATTTCTACAAACACCAAACAGTTAAAAGAGCAGTTACATCACCATGAATCTGTGGACAGGTAACATCCATATTTTGATTTATGATTTTCTGGAGTTAAATGTGACCCAAAGTATATTTTATAGCATATAAGCTATAAAATACTTTTAAAAATTAGGTGAGGGAAATAATCATTTTTTTCTATGTTTGAGTCCCAGTAACTTTGACATAGTAACATCTGCAGTAATATTTACCCCTCTGATGACAGCTCACAAGCGTTAGCTTTATTTTGATACCAAGACTGTTTACACAGAGTTTGTAATTGCAGAGAAATACTCCATTTATTTTGGCCTCTTCATTTTCGAGCAGGAAGCTCAGAAAAGCCCTGGGGGCCTAACAGGTCAAAGTTCATTCCCAATAAAACTAACTGTGAGATGTTTGACTACATTGCTCTCTGGATTATTGTTACAGTCCTAAATGATCAGCTTTAAAGTGTTTGTGCTAATAACACCATGTACAGTAAGACAGGCATGGAGAACAGCACTGACGGGAGGCTTTGAACAGATGACACACTCAGTTCAATTCAACATATAAGACTTTAAAAACGCACAAACATCGACCTAAAATCTATTTATTCAGTCCATCACCTGTCATAGAATTATGTCAAATAATAATGTATTGTTCATCTCCCTTAAATAAACAGGCAGCCTTAAAGTATGAAACATTCATTCATTAAAACACTAAAATGTGTCTGTCGTCTCCGTGGCTGATAGAGCCCCACAGGCATCAATGTGAGCTTAAAGCCATTTATAATTTTTAAATGGTTTAATGTGTCGGTGCTCACGATAAACACATTTTGAATGAAAGCCAGGGAACTTCAGCAGCACAAGAAATGGCTTCTTTGTGCCCACATGCATCAGTCCCTCTTTTTACCAGTTTTTCTTTAAGGCTTAAGTTGGCTAGTTAAGTGTCGGACTAACGATTAAAGCTTTCACTTGAGTGAAGTCACTAATATTACTGCTACTGCTAAGTAATGTTAGCCAAGTTTAAAGCACACTGCATAAATCACCATGCCATAACTAACTGCTGTGCTAGCACTGCCGTACTCTATCACACTCAGTGCATTTCAATCATTTCTCCAGCAAGTTTGATAGCTAGCAAAATAATAATCATAGTTTTAAACATTAGCCTGTGTTATGTACACATACTCGAAATTATTTACTGTCATGTGACTCAAGAGTACAAATTCCTTCAGTGTCGTTTTCCATCGAACACTCATTAAAACAGCACGAACCCTGAAACTGCTTATTAAAATAATATGTATGTAAATAATAGTATGTTGCATTATAAAAAATTAAGCTTTTGACTGCCCTCCAGAGTTCACGTTAACTTCAGATCTCTGGAAGCTACACTACCCGAATGATGTCAGCTGTTTAGTTTCTATACTGGACAGAAAAAAAAAAGGGGGGGGGGTGGATTGGCTCCTCTTAAGGAGGACTAATGACTAAAATGTGAAAGTTTAAAGTCGATGAGTAAATCATGCTCGGGTAATACAATGGAAACGGTCTCATATCACCATCTAGTGTTATAAACTGTAAACACATTTTTATGGGTGAAGGCTCATAATAGAGACCGATCAACAGGTCATTTTCTTTTCTATGGGTCTCATTTAAATCACATTACATCATTTCTGCGGTAAATGAGGACCCTGAAGAACGATTTAATGTCACTGTTAAAGATTTGTAGACAATAGATCGCAGACAGCTGGCTCCGCTTTAACTAAAGAGGAAGTAAAAACAGTTTGGATCACAAGTGTAAGGCAAAAACAAAAATACTACGCCTAATTGAAGCTGACATCAGACAGGCAGTAAAGAAATCAATGTTTTCTACATGCTTTGCCTCTTATTACCAAACTCCACACTAATGTGAGGAATCTCTGGTGGTTTGGACAAACTGTGCAATACGGGAACTCGTCACTCGACCTTCAGGGTTTCTGGTGGATATATACACTAGATCCACTTCACTATATTGTAAGGAGTATTCACTCACCACCCATCATCCAAATCATTGAATTCAGGTGATCCAGTAACTTCCACAGCTGTATAGAATCAAGCACCTAGGCATGCAGACTGCTGCTACTAAGTGGAAGTGTTTGGGAACGACAGCAACTCAGCCATCAAGTGGTGGATCACGTAAAATCCCAGAGTGGGGGTCAGTGGATACTGAGGCGCACAGAGGTTGCTAATTTTCTGTGGAGTCCATCGCTCCAAACTTCACGTGGTCTCCAGATTAGCTAAAGAACAGTGCACAGAGAGCTTCGTGGAATCCATTTCCATGGCCGAGCAGCTGTAGTCCAAGCCTTACATCACAGAGTGCAACGCAAAGCAATGGGACACAGCGGTGTAAAGCACGCCGCCACTGGACTCTAGAACAGGAGAGATGCAGTCTATGGAGCGACGGATCACAGTTCTCAATCTGGAAAGCCGATAGACAAGTCAACTTAGCAGTTGCCAGGACAACAGAGCTCCAGGTTTGGTGGCAGGGGGATTTCGGTGCGGGGTTGTTTTTCAGAAGTTGGGCTCAGTCTCTTCGTTCCAGTGAAAGGAACTCTTAATGCTTCAGCATGCAAAGACATTTTGGCTCCCGACTTTAAGGGAACAGTTTGGGGATGGCTTCTTCCTGTTCCAGCATGACTGGGCACCAGTGCACAAAGCAAGGTCCACAAAGACATGAACTCTGGCATGGGAGTCCTGACCAGAACACCACTGGGATGAATGAGAGCAGAGATTTGGAGCCAGGCCTTCAACATCAGTGTCTGACCTTACAAATGGTCATAAACTCCCATAAACACTCCCAGAAGAGTTGAAGCTGATATAGCTGCACAGGCGGACGTCGTGAATGGGATGTCACTCGAGTTCATATGAGTGTGGGGGCAGATGAGCAAACACTTTTGGCAATATACTGTACATTCAATGTTTTGCTTTTTGTATTTTCATATAAAGTTAATACACCAATGAAGCTAGATGATCCTTATGAACCTTCGCTGGATGTTTTGTAGCAGAATCATTAATTATTTCTGTTATATTGTGTCCCAGCTGTATGATACATTTTTGCCATTCTTACCAATTTGCTGCTGGCGTGCGCGCCTCTTTTCCAGGGCCCGCTGTCTGTTCAGCTCAATACGTTTCTGCTGCTCTTCGGTCAGAGAGGGAGTAGGTGGGGGAGCGAGGGCTTCGGCAATCTGCCCTTGGGGAGCATTAATAAAACTCTCTCTGCTGAACAGATCAGGATCCCCAAATGTTTCCAGTTCACGTTGTACCTCTTCGTCACCAGCACCTGAACACAATTTCAAGCAGTGCTGATAATTAAGTCCTGTGGAATATGGCAAGTATTTCCTATGTGCACCTGCAGGTGTGAATCCACCGTAGGGCTGTTCGATACAACGATATATACAAAAACGTCTATTTCATTTTACGCTATCGTTTGTTTCGTGGTGTCGCAAAATAAACTGTTTACGGCAATATTTCTTCATGGTTCTGATGTCACTGTAGTAAAGTTCTCTCTTTCTCTTATATATAACCACACTACGGACGGACAAGCGCCTGTTTTTATGCGTTGTCGTTAGCAACAACGACGGTAAAACCATCGCGTGTCCGCTTGTTTATGTTCCACATAAACCTTTCAGAATAAAGCTCAAGATCCTGTTGAGGCTTTTCAAAATAAACGGAATCACGTGAAAGAGCAGAGTGTTTACGGATGAGAAGTAAAACAGAGCCGCCAGGTGCTAAAAAATAAACCTTAGACTCAAACGTTAGAACAGGCTTTCCCCCGCAGCACGCCGTGTAATAAATACTCACAAAGAAAACGGCGCCGTTACAACTTCTGTCTAAAAATGTGTCGTTTCATGCATCGGTTAAAACACTCGACTCCAGCTACATGACGCGCAGCTGGAAACACTTCACGCAAGTCGAGATTCACAGAATTGAAAGAAAATGTTACATTTCTGTGATTTATATCGTTATCGGACGATAGAATTCTTATATCGGGAGATGAGACTTTGGTCATATCTCACAGCCCTAGTCCACCGTATCCCCATCAGTAATGATTTTTCTTCTTACCATCTGTACTTGTAAAATCTTCATGTGTCAGGGGCATGTCCAGTCGTATTCGTTTAAGACATGTCTATAGAAGAATGAGTAAAAAATTACAAATTCTGAACATTAGGAATCCCACACGCTTGCAGGAAATATTCTACTGCTTCCTCTCACCTGCACTTCCTTTTTGCTGCCGAGCCTTTCCACTTTGTCAATAAAATCTTCAAATTGCAATTTGGGGTACAACCTGTGGGCCCAGTTCTCCATCTTCTGCATCAGCAGCCGCAGGTCTGCAGCCTAATGGGGCAAACATCAAAAACAGCGAGTAGTGATATGAAAGAGGGCTGTGTGTGATAGGACGCTTCTTCTTCCCACTAAAAAATGACTTCCAGTCATTGGAACAAAAGACATCTTAATTTGGTAAACCAACCTCTGGTTCCCCTCACTCATTTTTGACCACGACAGAAAGGGCAACTTTTGACCTTTTAGTCTCAAACCAAATTTAGGACATCTAATTAAAAGCTGACAGGCCAAACAGATTTAGCTCAAAAACCAATGTTCATTCACATCTGGTAATTGGTGGGACAGATGTTATCATATCCTACCTCGTGTCCTTTGCCTTTGAACTGGATATTGTCAAAGAGAGTGCCCAGAGCTGGAAGCCCTCGATCTGATATCAGCCTGGGAAAAAATATTAAGACTAAGTTAAACCATTAATGGATTACAAGCAGGGTTAGCAGCACATCCAGGCGTATTTGGCTTATCCAATTCAGGATCGTGGATGGCTGAAGCCCATCCCAGCAGCCAGGTCGCCAGCCTGTCACAGGGCCAACACAGACAGACCCTCTGAATGGAAATGTCAGTGCCTTCAGATGTACCATGTTCAGAAGGCAGTAGCTTGTTGGGGGGGGGGGGGTGTTTGGTTTTCAGGGTGCCCACAACCTTTCTTTTCCTACCTGTTTGTACATAAGGCAGTATAATGAGAAATAGTCAAATTTCTCCATCTAAAAATAAAAAATTGCTATATATATATATATATATATATATATATATATATATATATAGCAAAGTTGCAATTAATTTGAATATTTTATCAAATGAAAATCTATGTTTTTCTTTAATACAGCTTGCAAGTTTTATCCTAAGTATAATCGACGTTCTTACTTAAAAGCTTATTTAACATCCTTTGATTTAGTATAACTTAGTTCTGTCCAGGAACATTGTGAACAGAACAGTAACAGAGGAGTGCCACTGGAACACCCACTGGGAGACTACTGGGAACGAGCCTGACTTATGGTTGGCAATACTAACCAGGTTCACACTATAGGTGTACAGAGACTGGAAACATCTTTCTCACACACATCCAGGGATGTCTCCAACGCTCTGACAATTTTCAGTCTGGGAATTTTGCCCATCCAAATGATGAAAACAACAATGGTGTTAGAGTCTTTCTTCTTTAAATGACTGGCAGAGTGAAGCTGCACCATCATCACACAGATGCAGTCATTTGTACCCGCCGCTAAAGCGTAAGAAGACGCTGCAGTACTCTGCGAAACGACAGGTGTCGCCACTCAGATAATATCACATCACTTTTTTTGTGCAAAGTTCTTTCCACAAACTTACGTTTTCAAACATTTGCAACAACTCTGTGTGTCAGTGTGTCTCTGAGCCTCTGTGCACGATTATTAGTGAAACGGTGATAAAAACCAGTGCAGTCGCAGACTCGTGTTCAACCTGGCTGCAACACTGACAGTCTGCACACGTCAATCAATGATTTTGGCCTCCTTGTGTCCCAGCTCACACAAGATGACATCAAATTCCTATTTAAATGCGCATTTTAATGCATTTCAACCCTCTGTCGTGATATAAATGTCTTTGCTACCTGTGGGAGTCCAGCTTGGGTTGGGGTCTCTTCACGCCTCTCCTTTTAGCAGTAGGGACATCAGCCAGCTGTGATACCTCACCTTCATCTCCTGCATTGAAAACACATGACAACAGGATGTGTTTCTAACTCATTCTGTTGGCAGCGTGGCAAACTTCAAGCTTATCTTTAAATCCAGACAAATTATAGACTGGAGGTTACAGAAGAAATGTGCTGGTTTGAACAGTATCTGATAGGTTTCATTTGCTCACGCAAACAAAAACATGTGTGTTGTTATTGTTAGAAACATCCAGTCTCAGAGAGATGCTGAAAAACCAGTTCATGCATTTGTTAATTCTAGGCTGAACTAACAAATTCATTATTATCAAGCTGTTCCAAAAAGCTTTGTGGAAGGACTATGAGAGGTTGTATTTCTCCCACATTAGCCTTTTTTCCTGAATCTTATTTTTCTATGATTCTTCATTAAATCATGAATTTAAAATACAAAGTTCTGAATCATCACATCTTAAAGACCTCATAGTAATCCTGTAAGAGCACAGCAGCATCTACCATCTGCAAAAGGGTCTCCTTCCTCCTGGCCTCCCCGGCCTGGGGAGTGTGGTGGTGGGAGTGGGGGGAAAGCTTCATCCTCTATGCCGTCATAGTCAGGAATGTCCTGCGGGCTATTTTCCTGTGGGTCAACCATGGTGAGTCGGTCCTGGAGACAAAGTAAAAGACGTGTGAGCCCCAGTCGTCAACAGCATCAGCATTAAGTTACATGAATTTAACTGCAAGTTGAAAAAATGACATTTATTTCTGTAAGAGTAATTCTTTACTGTGTTACAACATCAACATGAAAACCTAAAAAAACTGGCATTTACTTTTTTCTTTTTTTACATCAACAGGAGGAGCTGTACAGACACTCATCCCACCTGGAATTATACCCCAAATTCAGAAATGTACTATTATGATACATTAATGGTCCATTATGTTTGTTTCACAGTTATATACATAATACAATTTATAGATTTGTATATATTTACATTCTATCAGGGATGAACTGGTTGTGAACCTTTGGGCTGATAATGACATTTAAAAGTTACAATTTGGATGAATTATTACTGCGATACTTCTTTTGGACTCTGTAGTACCACAGAAATATCATTAAAGTAACAGGTTTGTTTTAAAGTCTTTCAGCTGTTCCGTAAGCATCATCGTCATCATCATTTATATAGCACTTTAAAAACACACCTGGCAGACCGAAGTGCTGCACAATACAAATGTAGTAATAAAATAGCAAAAAACAAACATAGCAATAAAGTAAACTCTTGAGCCAAAATGATGTGACACAACTAGGGCTGCCACAAACGATTATTTTGATAGTCGACTAGTCACCGATTATTTATGCGATTAGTCGACTAATCAGATCATCATCCACTGGACGTAAAACTACAGCTTATTGCACCATGCAGCATATGCTCTTATATAACTATCATTAGCTTACAGCTTTAAGCTTTTAAGGTGCTAACTAAAAATAAAGACAAGATGATAGTTTATTCAATTTTAATGAAATTTGCAGATTGTTTCGGTAAAGTTTAATAAACTCCTTGCTATCTAAAATATAACAGGACACCAGAGTATATTCTCCAGCATCTCACACTTCTGATAATCAGCTGTCTGCTTGACGTTTATTCAGCTGTGTAAAAACTATAACTTTAATCTCAGACAAACCGATTTACTCAGGAACAAATAAAATACTAAAAAAAAAAAAAGCCAAACAACAACATTTTTAATTTATCTAAGTGACTCATATATATTTAACCTGAGTAGCGAAAGACGGCGGTGGGTTTGAAAACAATTTGCCTGGAGTCCGGTGTTCTCACCGTGCTAGTGACCTAGCCCCCGGCTAGCTATTGAGCTAGTGGGTAACAGACGACTCTGAAAACGTCGGAGCGCTTTTGAAAATATGTGGTGTCCTGATAAACTGAGCCGATATTTGAGGTTTACACAGCTACATTCTCAGCTGAAAATATGTTAAACGTTTATTTTGTGACCCAGAAAGAATAATAAGAGTAATATTAAAACTAACTAGCTGCCGCCATTGTTGGAAACTGAGCTGGGCCGCGCTATGAATTCTGGGACACAGCTGCTTCTTCTTCTTCTTCTTCTTCTTCTTCGGGGTTTAACGGCAGCTGGCATCCTTGTACATGCAGTGCTGCCATCTTCTGTTTCAGTCCGTTATTACACTCTTAAATCCTGCTACTTATTCCTGCGTCTTTTGGGATCTTACAAAGCTTCAAACGACGCGTCGACTATTAAATCAGTCATCGACGATTTTGATAGTCGACGTAATCGTGACTAGTCGACAAATCGTGGCAGCCCTAGACACAACACAGACACAAAAGGAAATCTTCTACATTGTTTTGCTGTTCACACAAGTTCTAATGCTACCCTTTGTTTCTGGAAGGAGACGATTTTCTGTCCAGTATTAAAGTTCAAAGAACAGGGTATCCGTCTCCAGTGGGCTGCTAAACAAGTTTACCAGAAAAATCAGACCCACGGTCATGTTGTGTCACTTTGTCATTCCCTGTTATTGCTGCTGACTAATCACTCAAACTGACAGACTTTGGATATAAAACAAACAATTTAAACATTTAGAAGTTAAACATCTTCTCGGATTCCTTTTGCTGCACATGTCTATGTATGTATTTGCTGTACAGTGTCATTTGTTTGGAACATTAATCTTGATGTATACATAAACATTTGATTTAAAAAACGTGTTTAAAAATGAACACTGACACAATTAAACACAACACTGGTGCACGGTGACTGCAAACAGAAGCAGCTGCTTGTATCCTCCTGTGGATACAAACCAGCAAGAACTCATCAGATCTCTGTCACTTACCATTAATGAAGTTTGGCTTTTATTAATAAACAGAGAGCACGGATATCTATGGAAGAAATATAGTATCATCAGAATTCAAGTATTTTTAGACATTGAATTTATGACACTGAATTTTTATCCTCCAAATTTCCCTGCAAAAATATTCACCTGCAAAAATTCACCTGCAAAAATTCACCTGAAAAAAATTCACCTGCAAAAATTCACCTGAAAAAAATTCACCTGAAAAAATTCAACTGCAAAAGTGATGAACTTTAATGACCCAAGCCAGAGCAATCAGCACCAGATCGAGTCGAGTGGCTCTCAGCCAATTAAATTACGCTGTTTGATCACACGACACCGTTAGCCAGCAGTGTGTCTCCTAAAAGAGAGCTGTTTAAAGGTGAGTGATTAAGTTTTTCTCCTAAATAGAGATCATTACAGAACGCCTAGTCCTACTTAAAATCCCATTTATTATTATTATTTTTTTTATCATCTACTCGAACTAAGGAAAACGTTTGACTAACTCAAAGACAATTTCCACGCCTCCCCTGCCTGACTGCAGAGGCAGTTTTGAATTTAGGAGCGCCAAGATGGCAGCGGCAAACCCTGGCGGCTCTCCGGTGAGTATATATATATTTTTTTTTATCTTCAAGTTTGTCTTTTGAAACCTTAATTTTATTTAAATCCGTTGCTCACGTATAAAGTACACAGACGGGGTCTTTGCTCAACTCGTCTGAGGCGTGTCTCACTAAGCGCTACATGCTAGCATCCTGCTAACCGAGCTACCCTTTACATGCTGTGCTTTAGAAAATAGGATACTCGTTAAAAAAAATACTCCGCAGATATTGATTGATAGATAGACGAACACTGCAAATATAATGTTGGAAACGAGAACGGCCTTTAGTGAAGGGGTAAAATACACCATGAATAAAGCCATAGAGTGAATGGCTGCCATGGTTGCAGAACAGCCTGATTTAATGACAAGAATGGGGAAGAGTGAGGTGAAGTGAACCACAGCCACAAAACACGGTCAGACAAGGCGGCAAAAGGGCAGTGATCTGTCCGTCAGTATGAAGTTGGTGTGTGCTTTGGTGAACAAAAACTCCAGACTGGTAGCAGGAAGATGGGAGACTCGTGTTTCACTGGAATAGTGGTGAATTAAAACATCCTTTGTTGGGGACATTTCGGTGTAAATGCATCCATACAGGCAAGACAGAGGCAGACCAGACAGTGAAGAAAACAAGGCAAACATTAGAAATATAAAAACGGAAATATAGGATGAGTCGGGGATGAGTTCCTGCCCCAAGTGGAGGAGTTCAAGTATCTCGGGGTCTTGTTCGCGAGTGATGGGAGAAGGGAGCCGGAGATCGACAGACGGATTGGGGCTGCAGCTGCAGTAATGCGGACGCTGCACCGGTCCGTCGTGGTGAAGAGGGAGCTGAGTGTAAAAGCGAAGCTCTCAATTTACCGGTCGATCTACGTCCCTACCCTCACCTATGGCCTTTACATGACTAACGTCCCCTCTTCTCCCTACCTCACATTAGCCCCCATCTTTCTTCCAGGTGGAAAAGACCCGTCACCTTCTGGGAGTGGCGGCTCCCGTGGGAACAGCTCCCACCACCAAGTCCCTGAGTGAGTCTCTGTCCCCCAGCGTGAGCTCCAGCACTCTGTCCACGTCCACCTCCGCCTCCTCGCAGATCTCCAGCACCACCTTTGAAAGCGTGAGAAGGAGCTGGCCACCAAGGTGAGAAAAACGTGGGCTTAGTGGGCGTTCTTGTTGCTGCCTTCTTCCTTCTCTGCTCGGTCTTGTTCCTGTTGTGTTGTAGTGCCTGCGCCTTCTGACACACACCTTCAATACTGAATACAACCAGCTGGTGAACAGCATCAGTGACTGCAAGGTGAGAAATAATACAAAGAAATAAAAAAATAGCCTTTCTGTGTCACATCAGGGAGTTCCTATATTGACGTCTACCTCATCCTGCTGTTGTTTCACTTCAGCTTTCTCTCATCTCACCGATCGGACGTGATCCATCCGTGACGAGCTTCAGCAGTGCCACCCTCACCCCTTCCTCTACCTGCCCCTCTCTCTCGGACTCGCGCTGTGGCTCCATGGGCCAGAAGTAAACATATTTTTAGGAACATTGACCTCGATCTGCAAAGGGTTATTGACAGGTTATCCATTTGATTCTAACTTGGTGTGATTTGTGTTAAAGGACCCCTGAGAACAGCTCACGTGCCTCCAGTCCCTCCTGCTCAGACTGTGAAAACTTCCCGATGGTTCCCACTCTGGAGACCTCCTACCTTGCGCGGGCTGCAAAGAACGAGTTCCTGAACTTGGTGCCTGATATTGAAGAAATGCGACCAGGGTGAGTAATGCCATATTAACCCAAATACTGTCACTATGACATGTGTCTCACAGACCAAATGTAAGTCGACACTCATGTTCTCTAGTTCAAGCAGAAATGATGTGGATCGATTCAAATTCCTGAGCCTGGATGATTTCAGCTGGAAACAAACCAACTCTGCTTCTTCCTCAGATAATTCAATTCAATTTTATTTATATAGCGCCAAATCACAACAAAAGTCGCCTCAAGGCGCTTCATAGATACAGAGAAAAACCCAACAATCATATGACCCCCTATGAGCAAGCACTTTGGCGACAGTGGGAAGGAAAAACTCCCTTTTAACAGGAAGAAACCTCCAGCAGAACCAGGCTCAGGGAGGGGCGGGACCATCTTCTGCGACCGGTTGGGGTGAGAGAAGGAAGATGGGATAAAGACATGCTGTGGAAGAGAGACAGAGGTTAATAACAGATATGATTCAATGCAGAGAGGTCTATTAATACATAGTGAGTGAGAAAGGTGACTGGAAAGGAAAAACTCAATGCATCATGGGAATCCCCGGCAGCCTACGTCTATTGCAGCATAACTAAGGGAGGATTCAGGGTCACCTGGTCCAGCCCTAACTATATGCTTTAGCAAAAAGGAAAGTTTTAAGCCTAATCTTAAAAGTAGAGATAGTGTCTGTCTCCTGAATCCAAACTGGAAGCTGGTTCCACAGAAGAGGGGCCTGAAAACTGAAGGCTCTCCCTCCCATTCTACTTTTAAATACTCTAGGAACAACAAGTAGGCCTGCAGAGCGAGAGCGAAGTGCTCTAATAGGGTGATATGGTACTACAAGGTCATTAAGATAAGATGGGGCCTGATTATTTAAGACCTTGTATGTGAGGAGCAGGATTTTGAATTCAATTCTGGATTTAACAGGAGAAATCTGCTCTCTCTTTCTAGTCCCTGTCAGGACTCTTGCTGCAGCATTTTGGATCAGCTGAAGGCTTTTCAGTGAGTTTTTTGGACATCCTGATAATAATGAATTACAGTCGTCCAGCCTGGAAGTAATAAATGGTAAATGCCCTGTATTTATATAGCGCTTTACTAGTCCCTAAGGACCCCAAAGCGCTTTACATATCCAGTCATCCACCCATTCACACACACATTCACACAATAAATGCATGAACTAGTTTTTCAGCGTCACTCTGAGACAGGATATTTCTAATTTTAGAGATGTTGCGCAAATGGAAGAACGCAGTCTTACATATTTGTTTAATATGTGCGTTGAAGGACATGTCCTGGTCAAAAATGACTCCAAGGTTCCTCACAGCGTTACTGGAGGCCAAGGTAATGCCATCCAGAGTAAGAATCTGGTTAGATACCATATTTCTAAACTTTTCAGGGACGAGTACAATAACCTCAGTTTGATCTGAATTAAGAAGCAGAAAGTTAGCGGCCATCCAGGTCTTTAAGTCTTTAAGACATTCCTGCAGTGTAACTCATTGGTGTGTGTTATCTGGCTTCATGGACAGATAGAGCTGGGTGTCATCTGCATAGCAGTGAAAATTTATGCTATGTCTTCTAATGATGCTGCCTAGGGGAAACATGTATAATGTAAACAGAATTGGTCCTAGCACTGAACCCTGTGGAACTCCATAATTAACCTCAGTGTGTGAAGAGGACTCTCCATTTACATGCACAAATTGGAGTCTATTAGATAGATATGTCACAAACCAAACTGTACACTGGTAAACTGTTACAATAAAAAAGACCGTAATTTTCTTTACTCTTCTTTATTTATGTAACTTTTGTTTTCACTGGCAATTTAGTATTAGGTTAGGACAAAAAACAAATTAGGAAGGTTAAAGACAGAACATTACTAGATTGTGGTTTTAATTAAAATGTAGCCTTTGACAATGCTGAACACATGAGAAGCTACTTTAAGGCATATCACCCAATTTGTAATATTGCTAAACATTTCTTAAGGCAGACGAGTCATGCTGGCTGGGTCAGTGTCATTTTTGTTGTAATTGATGTCTGGTTTGTTCTGTTCCCTAGTGATGGGTAGGGATGGGTACCAGTATCCGGTGTTCTGACATAATCCTTGAAATAGTAATAACACAGTATCCTCAGCAAAGATGAATTAAACAAGTTTTATTTTAATGGAAGTTTACTTCAAGTCTTCAGATTTTTACTGTCTTTTATTTGATTACTTTAAAGTATATGATTACATTAGAGTAATTAAATAAAGACAGTTTTGATGGAGCTCCTGAGCCAGCCCAAGCTCTCTATGAAGACGAGGAAAAACTCCCCTGGGGGGGCCAGACTGACGGGAAGAAACCTCGGGAAAGCCCATTCAAAGAGAGATCCCCTTTCCTGGGATGGCTGGGGGGGGTTACAGGAATTCCAAAACACTGAAATTTAAAGTGGGCCAATTAAAAAAAATTATTTCCTGAAAAAAAGAAAGGTAATTCATACATCACACATAAATGATAACGTCTGAATTGTGTGTGTTTGTGTGTGTGTGTGTGATAGGCTTATCTCAGCCAAGTGTGATGCTGTAGCTCCTCCAGCGTCGGCCGCGTCTCCGGGACTTTGGTTAAACACGCGTCCAAGAAATCCCGGCAGTCTGGAAAGAAAGGAAAGAGAAAAAACATGAAGATGATAGTTCCAGTGGTCCAAGCCATCAGTCAGTCTTGAAGTGTGACGTTTTCTTACTTTTGGACAGATGTCTTTTGAATTTCAGGCGCTTTTTGAGGAAGCTCGTGGTGTTAAAGTCCCCGGCATGAAGCGCTTCGTACAGAACCACTCCCATTTGCCATACCGTGGTGGGTCCACACCTGTAGCAACTGCGCCCGTACCACTCGGGAGGGGAGTAAATTTCTGTACCTAATAAACAGACACAATTGCAATTTCTTCTAAAACAAAAGGCGAAAATTGTGACATCTGTGAAGAGCAAGAGCAGAATATGTTACCATAGAAGACGCGGTACTGCGACTGCTCCTTAACAAAGCAGCTCAGTCCAAAGTCGATGATACGAACACGCGGTACATCTGAGCCGGTCTCAATTAGAATGTTCTCACTCTTGATGTCCCGGTGAAAGATGTGTTTATCCTCCAGGTGCTTCGCAGCATCAACCAGCTGCTTCAGAATGACCTGGAAATAGAGCAGGGCGATATGACCAAAAATATTTATCACGATATACATTTGAAAAGTTGTGATAACGATATAACTGACGATATAACTGACACTAGACAAAATACTTTACAACGCCACAACTTTATTAGTGCAAAAAACCCCATAAATGTATTTTCACTTAAACAAGCAGCTGTTTTTTTATGTGCATTAAAGTTATATAAAAATGTAACAGTGCAAATGCAAATTCCTCGCTGACAGTTTAACCAAAAGGCATTTCCAGTGGAAATTGGCCGACATATCCTCAGCATAACCATGTAAAATATCCACAAAGCTTAAAAAGAGGTTATACACACACAATACGGTAATATCACGTTGAGGTGCAGTACGTATCACTCCGCGAGGCGCCTGCCTACGATAGCCGTAATGCTCCGACAATCCACGGCAAAGTCGCCGTGTACATAAAATCGTTTTGAGGTCAGTAAACACAACCAGAATTCATACATAAGGCACACGGGATTATAAGGGGCACTGTCGAGTTTCAGAAAAATCAAAGGATTGATTTTAAGTGTGCCGTATTTTCCAAACAACACGGTAATAACGGCGGCCCGCTAGCATGCGCTACCAAAAATCGTGCTTTGTTGTGTATCTGACGGACGAAAGCTAAACCAGTTCCACACCACTAAAGTTGCAGCATTTTTACAAACCAGTTCTGGTTCATCCGTTTCATTCAACGATCCACTTTTGCTCTTCTCTTTCTGCGTCACCGCCATCTGCGTATGTAAACATAGGCACTGCGCATGCGCGTTTTACCTATTCTAGCGCGATATTTCATTTTCCTATCGTTGCCCAAAATTACACCGGTATTACCGTGAATGGTATGATATAGCCCAGCCCTACCTGGAAACGATGAAAAAGACAATAATCAATCAATGGGTTAATGTTTCTCTAATACTCTGTGCTTTGATTGAATGATGTACAGTCTAAGACTCTTCTAAGGCAAGTCAACTTGCCTTGGCCTTGTCCTCTGGCAAAAATCCTCCATTTTCTTCTATGTATTTATCCAGGTCCACAGCGGGGACAGGTCTCTCCATCACCAGGATCAGCTCTCTGCCAAAGTCAAACCACTCCAACAGAGACACTGGGGCTGATGTTTCCACTGATCCATCTGCTTCAGCTGCAAGCTTCAGCATGATGGCAACTTCCACTGACACATTCTTCCCGTTATCATCCTGAAATATTTCAACAAAGTGGATGATGAGGCACAGACGTTCCACAGGTGAACGCTGCATGCAATCCACTAATGTAAAAACAATTCAAGTCTTGCACATTTACCTTCACTTTGCAGTACACTTTCCCCTTTGGGATGTGTTTGATGGCCACCTAAAAGACACAGGGCATTGATGAGCATTTCCTCAGTATGACATCATTAAAGGTGTAAAACAGCATACATCTCAGCTTACGATATTATCCCTTATCTGCATTACTGCCTGTCTTACTACCACCATCTGAACACTTACTGGTAAATGATCCTTTATGCGGTAGCCAGCAAACACTGCTCCACAGCCTCCTTCTCCAAGCCGGTGCTCCTCCACGTATCTTGCTTGGAAGTCACCTAAACAGACAAACACAAATTGGGTTTTACTACAGCTGTCACACAAATTACTCTCTGCTGTACCCTAAATGTTCATTTTGCTCTTCACCTGAATATAAAAGCTAAGCTGCTTGCTACTTACGTTTCTGTTCAGCCACTGACTTTTTGGCAACGGTTTTGGTTTTGTCCTGGTCCACGTTCTTTTTCTTAGGTGGGTCCCTGGTGTCTCCCGCAGCTTTCCTTTTGCCAGCCTTTTTGTTTTTACTGCAGCTCTCTGAAATCTCTATGCTGCAGTCTGCAGATGTGGAAAACACCAAAAGCACATCAGCTTATTAGATAATAGACACAAATATCTCCCAAACACTAATATCTTCAAACTAGCAACCAGATGTACACTTAATCTACCCCTCACTCAACTAATTAGCCTACCTTTACCAGTGTCCAACCAGGAAGATGCCTGCCCCTTGTCACCGCTCACATGCTCAAGAAGTTTACGCTTTTTTGCTGTATTGGTTGTCCCCGCTTCATCTTGTTGGACCTTTCGCTTGACTCCCCCGACCACATGAGCATCTGAGCTGGTGGAAGGACCAGCCTGCTCAGTGACCCTCCTTCTTTTTATGGGGGTCGTTTTTTCAGGACTGGCCTTTCTTTTAGCCATCCTGCTCTTACAATCTATAAACAACAACAACACATTAGTGAAAAAGAGCGCTCGACATCAGGACTAGAAGGATTTTGATGTCATTGAATTTTAAATTAGTATTGCTTACAATATAATAACAAGTTTATCCTTTTGATAAAAAACACCAACACGAGTCCATACCAGGTCTACTAAGTCTAGATACTGATGACACTTGTTGCTCTGTTTTCACTGCTCAGTCCAAGAATAAACTTGTCACATTATTTTACCAAAAGACAAAGTGCCCCAGTAACCTTTCTTTGATTAGACCTGTTGCACTCAGGTTAGTTTCAATCAAAACCAGGATTTAAATCCTCTAAAAATGAATCATTTTATACACAGAGCCTCAACATTGTTAGAAATGTACATTCTGTTATTTAGGGGATTTTATTTTTTACTTACTTTGATCTCCTGGATCTTTCTTATCTGCCTCAGTCGTAACTTTTCTTGTTTCCTTTTTCATCTTAATTTTTAAAATAGAAAATGTCACCTTAATGAGTGAATAGTCCTTCAAATGTCTGGATGCTTGACTTTTCTAACTAAGCTGTATAAGTCAGTTCTGTAAGTGAGCTTTAAAAGTAAACTCCGGAGTCTATGGCAACACAACATTAGAACCTTGCCTTTTAGTGACATCACTAAAAGGCAAGTAGTTTAAAGAAAAACACTCTGGCATTTCATATAATTCAGTAATTTCACATTAAACTTTCTTTCATTATCCTTTCATTATTTGTTTAAAGACTTGATGTGTGGATGCTACTATGAAGACTTCTAGTTGAGCAAACACTAATAAACACTGACTAGTTTATCTGAGATAAAATATAACACTTTTTTATTAAGTCAGTGTTAACTCTGTTTTTTTCTGTTAGGATCATTCAATAGTATCAGAAGAGAAAAGAAAAGTATGTTTTGTTTTGTTTTTTTTCTTCAAGATCTGTTCACATGTACTTAGCAAGAGTGAGTACACAGCGTTAAAAAATGGTACTTAGTGTAGTGAGGAAGGCGAAAAGCAAAGAGAGCATATGAAGGTAATATTGAAGAAGGCGCAGTTTTGAAGTGGTGAAAGGCAAAGGCATGAGTGCAAGCGTAATAAAAGGTAATAGGAGAGATGTCGAGCAGGCGGAGGACTTGGCTGGAGCAGGAAAAGGCAAAAGGGGAAACGCGAGTGCACGTCTGAAACTTCTTCACTGTCAGTGAATCCTAATTCTTAAGACTAACTAAGAAGAATAAATCTATGTATGAATGTCGTTTTGAGCACATCTCCTCTTTCTACTGATCAATTCTTCCACCTAGTGGATAGATGATAGTATTGCAGCTTGTCTCGTCACCTGTTGTGTGTTTTGTGTGCTCCAGAACCTGCGTCCTGTTGGAGTACTGTACGTAAAACACACAAACACTGGAGTGAACACAGCTGCTGAACATCTCTATATTCATAACTTCTTCCTGTTATCTCATATCTGTCTCCCTTCATCTGTGTAGGAACGGTGTACAGATGTATGAGTATGTCACTCCTGCTCCTCCACCTAACACCTCCACTCCAAACTAAGTTTGCTCTGCTGCTTTGGTTCACTGATCTGCAAGTATCTGTCATTTGTTTGCAGATGTCTGCAGGAATTATTGTAATGATCCATTAATGGTGCCTGATTTCATTCAGTTTTACAGCTTGTCTCGTGTTTTTGAACTGCTTCCCTCACAGTTGTACACAGTGCTAACATGTGCTCTTACTCTGTGTTTTATTCCTGAAGAAAAAGAAAGTGCCCAGCCCAGCAGGATGAAGATGGGCCATACGTCAAGAAGCCTCCAAATGCCTTCATGCTCTATCTCAAAGAGCAGAGGCCAAAGGTCATTGCTGAACTCAACATCCCTGAAAATGCAGCCGTAAATGCAGTGGTGGGACAGAGAGTAAGTGTGTAACTCTGCATACATTTATGCATCTGTTAATGTTGTCTGCTCATGTTTTTGCATGTGTCCCAGCTGTCCTGTAGTTATGTGTAGTAGCAGTGCTCACAGTGTGTTCTTATGATCTTCTGTCCACAGTGGAAGTCGCTTTCAAACGACCAGAAAGCCAGATATTTCAAGCAGGCTGAAACAGAAAGACAGAATCATGCCAAAGAGCATCCAGCCTGGTCGACCAAAGAAAACTATGTATGTCCAACAATAATTTCATTATAGACGATTGGACTGATTTCAATTGAATTAAACTGTTACTCCTGTTATTTCAACATCTGTCTTTGTGTAAATAAATGAAAAAACAAACAAAAGATGCTTCTGTCATAAGTTACAGCAGGATGAAACAACCTTCATGTAGTTCTTGTTTTTAACACTGCAAACCTTCTTTAGTTCTTTTGTTTCCTTTCATATTCAGCACACATCTGTCAGTGTCCACTAACTGTCAGGGAAAAGCCAGATAAAAACACTGTGGGGTCTTTTGGGACACGTGCTCGTTGGGTTTACTCATAGATATCAGAAATGATCTGTTCTGTATTCAAAGGATACACGAAGGACGTTTGTATTAAATGCAATATAGCGACTGATCATATGCTGCTTTCTTTGGGGGCTTTTCACCAACATGTTACACAAATCCAGTTTCTAACTGAAAAGAAAATCCTTCACCATTTTCTAATCAAATTCCCTGGTTTCCCATGTCAGAGATGTCATGGCTGAAAGGATCATCGCATATTGAGCTCAAAGCTAAACTCTTGTGTAGGGCCTCTTTCCATGTTGTACCATTCATTTTAAAAAGTCCTGGTAACAAGAGACAGAGGTGACTTGATGTATTACAGTTACTTCCCAATTTACAGAAATGATGTGACTTCTGACATTTTCCTAGCAGGAAATGTGCTACTGTGGGACACTGAAAGAATAAACAGCAAGGCACGTTTTGTTTTAATAACTTTTCTTTACTTCATTTGTATGAACTAGGTTTACCTTACAAAATCTTATACTGTATATAATGTTTTATGTTTAATTCATGTCAATGTCAGCTCGTGTTTACTCGGGTGAGCAGTACCGGCCCACAAAGAGAATGCTCTTGGTGGGTTTATGTCGGATGAAGAAGATGAAGTGATGGTCAAAGAACATTTCAAAGCCCACACTGAGAAGTTGTTCAGAAAAAGAAGTTGAACCTGACCAAGATGAAATCCAAAATTGGGAATTAATTGTTTTATTGTATTATTTTTAATGTCACATATGGTGCTGTGTAATCCGTGTATGTATTATGTGTCTCTGCTGATGTGTTTCATGCCTCACTTTCATTTTACTGTAATTAGGCTAGTTTTAAGTTTCTTGAGTATTCTGATAAGGATACTGTGTAGTATGATTTGCAAATGAAGAGGAATCAATTAGTCTTAAATTAATTGACTAAGAGAAATGAAGCGTTGGAAGAATGTTATGTTGATGACTATGAGGTTTCTGGGGTTTATTCAATAGAGCAACAACTGTGTGGGATCTTTATACAAATTCTTATATTCTATTTAGAGCTTGCTTTAAAGTATGTTAGCAAAAAAACAGCGCACGCATTCGTTTTCACGATTTTTGTTCTTCTTTAGTCATTGGGTCTTTTTAGGTGGTACCTCCAGGTACCACAAGGGGGAATGTGGTGGATTTTTGTGTGATATGTATAACTATACACTATATATCTATGTGCACTGAACATATATATTTTAACTTTCATGTAGAGTCTTAAGCACAAGACATTTTGCTTCACCATGTTTATTAAGGTGGTGCAGTAACAGGGCAGTTAATGCTGCTGAGAGTTCTCCTGCCTAACTCGCTCTCCAGCTAACTAACCTTCCCTAACGTCTTTCATGCAGCACATGTCTGTATCTATTTTTTCTACTCTTTTACAGAGCATCTTTTTGACTGTCTTGATTTTAATTGGATCTAAAAGGGTTGGATCTCCACATCGTTGGTGGAAGAAGATTATCAGGATGGCTTCAAAATTTGCGACTACAGCCCCTCTTCTGTGGAACCAGCTTCCAGTTTGGATTCGGGAGACAGACACTATCTCTACTTTCAAGATTAGGCTTAAAACTTTCCTCTTTGCTAAAGCATATAGTTAGGGCTGGACCAGGTGACCTTGAATCCTCCCTTAGTTATGCTGCAATAGACGTAGGCTGCCGGGGATTCCCATGATGCATTGAGTTTTTCCTTTCCAGTCACCTTTCTCACTCAGTATGAGTTAATAGACCTCTCTGCATTGAATCATATCTGTTATTAACCTCTGTCTCTCTTCCACAGCAGGTCTTTTATCCTGTTTTCCTTCTCTCACCCCAACCGGTCGCAGCAGATGGCCCCGCCCCTCCCTGAGCCTGGTTCAGCTGGAGGTTTCTTCCTGTTAAAAGGGAGTTTTTCCTTCCCACTGTCGCCCAAGTGCTTGCTCATAGGGGGTCATATGATTGTTGGGTTTTTCTCTGTACCTATGAAGCGCCTTGAGGCGACTTTTGTTGTGATTTGGCGCTATATAAATAAAATTGAATTGAATTGAATTGTGTTAACTTGTGTAGTTACACAAGTTACACAGGCAGAATGCCGTGTGAACACTGTCTCCAGGTGGAAAACAGAATGAGCGATACACCTGCTGTCAGGCCTGCAGGGTTTCTCCCTGTGATGTTCTTCTCTGTCTTGTGGTTGACATTTTTTTTTTTTTACTGGCACAAATAATTTGTGGGGCGTCTTATTGTGACACCTGATTGTTGTAGTATTTTTAAAATGGCTGTGCAAAAAAATAAAAATAAGAACCCCAGATGCATTGCCTGCATTTTTAGATGAATAGTTGTATATAACATTATTATTTACAAAATTTTTGTTTAATTTTAATTTAAAAAAATTACCACTTATATTTGCATTTCAAGTTATGAAAATAATTTACTAAACATGTCTGTGGTTTTTATAGTAAAGAGAAAATATAACTACTACTAGGGTTTTATGTGTTTGTGTGATTTCAGACCAGTTGTTTTAATAACTGTAAATTTGGACGTGTGAGGTTGTGCTGAAAAGAATGATACCAAGAAAGACAAGGTAAAAAAACAACAACAATCAAAAGCAGCCAAAAATGGCCAATTATATTTTGGACCTCAGAATATTGACCCAACAAATCATGAAAAATGAGGTTTCAATAATTGTTTGTGACAGTGCAGCTTTCTGGCAGTAGTAGTAGTCAGTACAATTTGATTTTTTTCTAACAAAAACAGTATGAAACTTAAGTTAGACTTGTGTTTGGAAATGAGCCCCCGCCCAGTGTTGTGTAGCTTTCTGGATTTTATACTTATTGGTTACATATTTATTTATTATACAGGCTATACAGTACACACATTTTATGTAACTGAAATGTTTAATTATGTGGGCTATAGAAAATAATTAAGTTATAGACCATATTTATATGAAACATATGCTTAATGTATATTAATCATATGTAACACCTGCATATGTCTTTAAAACAAGGCTTTGATTTTGCCACCCCATTTGATTTCCATGCCAGCCTGGAAAAATTTCTCTAGATCCGCCCCTGGACCTGTCCTGGACCAGCAACACCAAATCAGTGACTAAAAGAGCTCAGCAGCGACTGCATTTTAAGAGACGACTGAAGAAGGTGCACATCCCCAAACCCATCTTTAATACTTTCTACAGAGGTACCATGCAGAGCATCCTAACCCGCTGCATCACAGTCTGGTATGAAAACTGTCATGCGTTCAATCGCAGAGCCCTCCAGAGGATTGTGTGGACCGCACAGCGTGTTATTGGCAGCTCTCTACCCAGTCTACAGGATATTTACACCTCACTGGGAAAGCCACTAGCATCATGGCTGACCCGCATCACCCTTCCCATCAACTGTTTACCACACTTCCCTCCAGAAGACGACTGCGTCATCAGGAGCAGGTCGGCAAGATTGTGCAATAGCATTTTCCCCCAAAGCAGTTTGGCTCCTGAACACCATGGTTCCCTCCTCCGCACTGAAAACTTCTCCACACACTTCTTGGACTACATAATACTCTCCTCTAATTATTATTACTATTATGATGTGAACATTTTGTGCACTTAAATCTTACTGTGCTAATGACCCCTGCATCAGCACCTTGTTTGGAATAGCAGTGGAGAAGACATAGATTCAATGCTGCAGACGTCTGAGCAAAGAAAGCTTCTAGAAGAGTAAAGACTAGCTAGAAGAATGAAGATTCACAGAGTAAATGTGAAAATTCATCACAGGGCTCTATGCACTTGATTAACTGACCATGAGCAAGTTTGCTAGTCTGGAGCATTCAGATCCACCACAAAGACTGTTCAGTGCTCACAGAAACTGCACAATACCCAAGAGCTGCATCTGAGCCTCTACAGGCCTTAAACAGCATGTTAATGTTCAAGACAGTTTAATTAGAAAAAGACAAAACAAGTATGGTTGGTCTGGAAGGGCCGCCAGGAGAAAGCTTCTTGTCTCTAAAGAGAACACAACAACTCAGTTGAGGTTTGCAAATTTGCCCTTGAAAGCTTCTGGAGCAACATATTTTTAAAAGATGAGACTAAAGTGGAGGTTTGGTCATAATGCACAGCAGTAACTTCAGCAAAAATCAAACACAGCACAAACACCTCAAATCCACTGTCAAGTACGCTGGTTCAATTGTGGTGATTTGAGCTTGTTCTGCAGACACAAGCAATAAGCACCTTGCAGTCCACGAACTCCTCTGTATGCCAAAGTTTTCTAGAGTCAAATGTGAGGCCGTCTGTCCAACAGCTGAAGCTTCTCCTAAATTAGGCCATGCAACAGGATAATGAGCCCAAGCACAGCAGCAAATCTACTGCATGGAAGTCCAGACCTCAACCTGACAGAAATGCTGTGTATAAAGAAATGCTTGCAAATGTTGATGAATTGAAGTTATTGCTGCTAACTGCTGCTTCTGTAACCGACTCAATCATAGAATGATTATGATATTGAAAAAGACAAATGCCTGAATCCTAAATTGTGGATATCCTTTTGTTGTGATCTAAAATGTAACACTAAATGTGATTAAAACACTAAAAATCTGGACTCTTGGGCTCAACAACTGTAAGGATCACCAGCCCGAGGAAAACACAAAATACACATGACCCGGTGACAAAGACAATTCATTCTTGAATGAAGACATTGATCTGACTTTTTAAAATTTTGCCAATTGTGTTTATTATTAAATTATTGAGGAAATAGAAAGGGGGGGAGGGGTTGTAAAGAAGAAGGTAAAGGAAAGGGATAGAAAGGAGGAAAGAGATAGAGGAGAGAAAACCCCAACAATCCCCTCTGAGCAAGCACTAGGTGTGACAGTGGATAGGAAAAACTCCCTTTAAAGGAAGAAACCTATGACAGAACCAGGCTCTAGAGGAGGCAGTCAACTGTCGGGACTGGTTGGGGGGTGAGGGTGAAAAGAGAGAGAGGGGGGGGAGGGAGGGAGATGGGACAGGTGATAGCAGTTAAAGGGAGACAGGGGAGGGAGAGGTGTCAGGAGAGAAAGGGAGAGAAAGGGAGAGGAGAGGTGAAAATTAAGATGGAACAGACGAGGTGACATTAGCAGTAGAAAAAGTAGAAAAAGTAGAAAAAGCAGGAGTGTCCCTCCTCCAGAAGAAGCAGAAGCGTTTTTTCTTCTTTTCCATGAGCTTTTCCACGAGCACTTTTTTCTCTAGGATGAGGGTTCTCAACTGATCGATTGTTTCTGCATTCTCCTGCTCAAGTCTCTTGCATGTTTTCTCCACTTCTTCTAATTTGGCTTGTTTGTCTTCGAGCCTTTCTTTCATTTCTTTAGATGTTGCCTCCTGCATTAGCTTTGCCTCGTGCAGCTCTGTATAACTCTGTTGTAATTTGTTGTGTGTGTCTTCCAACTGCTGACTTCTGCTCTCGATTTCTTGAAGTGAACACTGCAGGTCTTCGTTTGTTTTCTCTAGTTGTTGCTTTAGCACCTGTATCTCAGTGTTTTTGCACTTCACGTTGTCTGAAAGTTCCTCGACTTCTGTGTTTTTTCTCAGCATTTCATTGAGCTTACTCTGCATCTCTGAGCATTGGTTTTGCAGTTTTTCCTTTTCCTCTTCCAGTTCAGGTGTTTTGTAGTTCAGTTTGTTATAAAGTTCTTGCAGGTTTTGGTTTTTCCTCTCAAAGTCCTGGAGAATTTCTTTGTCTTCTTTCTGCTTTATTTCCTGTTGTTCTTGGTCTTGAAGCAGCTCTTGATATTTGTGCAGTGTTTCATCAAGCTTTACCTGCAGCGCTCCGTATTGTTCCTGCACACCTTGGAGTTGGCACTGCGTGTCTCTCTGGTCCAGTTTTTCTTTCTCTTCAAGGATTTCTTTATTCTTTTGCAGAGCTTCATCAAGCATTACTTGCGAGCCTTCGTTGTGTTTCTCGATGTTCTGAAGTTTGCAATCCAGATGTTTCTGTTTCATGTCTTGCTGTTCTTTCTCTTGAAGGAAATCTTTATTTCTTTGCAGTGCTTTATCAAGTTTCATTTTCAGCGCTGTGTATTTTTCCTGCACGTCTTCAAGCTTGCAGTCCGTTTGTTTCTGTTTAATTTCTTGTTGCTTTTGTTCTTGAAGCAACTCTTTATTTTTGTTCAGTGTTTTATCAAGCTTTACCTGAAGCGCTTTGTATTTTTCCTCCATGCCTTGGAGTTTGCACTGCTTCATGTCCTGTTGTTGTTTTTCTTGGAGGAGTTCTTTCATTTTTTGCAGAGCTTCATTAAGCTTGATTTGCAAGCCTTTGTTGTGTTTCTCCATGTCCTGGAGCTTGAAATCCATTTCCTTCTGTTTTATCTCCTGTAGCCTTTTTTCTTGAAGAAACTCTTCATTTGTGTGCGGTCTTTCATCAAGCTTTACTTGCAGCTCCTGATTCTTTTTGTCCTTCAGCACTAGTTTTTCTAGTGCTTTATCAAGCTTTGCTTGGAGCTCAAAGTTTCTTCCCTGTCTAGGAGTTCCATTTCTTTCAACTTTTGAATATCTTCCTTTTCTAGAAGCTGGTTGAATGATTTGTCTACTTGATCAGGAAGTTGAATTTTGTCTTCCTGATCACAAAGAGGAGAGTTGGGCTTTACTGTTTTTTTTCTGTTTTCTCTGAGACATGTTTGAATCTGTAAACTGTCACTCTGTTTATATCTGAATTAACTAATTTCAAGAAACTGTTGCAATTACCTGGACTGCCTCAGCCCAGGTGATGTAACATTAGCAGACAGAGGGTTTGATGTTGCAGAATCTTTGGAGCTGTGCCATGCTGAACTGAAGAGCCCAGCTTTCACCAAAAGGAAGAACTAACTGGGCCCTAGATTGCCCAATCAAATCTCTTAATGCCACCTGCCCTCTCCTACATTAACTGTGGGCTCACCTTGTAGAACAGAGTTGAGTGTGGAAGAAATGGCAAAAAATATGGAGCTGAAAAGCTGAGAGAGAAAAAGAAATGATAAATAAATCAATGTGTCAAATTAACTGACATGTTAGCTGGTAGAGTGCCCACTGCATTATATATATATCATCTCTTTTTTATAATAAATAATCAAAAACTTTATTTAAACTAAGATTTTAAAAAATATGTGCAGTGATTGATGTGCTCTCAGACATGTGCTTCAATCCACACACAAATACAAAACAATCTGACCACACGTACAACTGTTTCACAAACTCTATAAAGCATTCACACTCCAATGGATGCATCAGAAAGCAGCTTGGGATTACAATCTTGTCCAAGGATATTTCGCCTGCAGACTGGAGCAGCCAGGGATCAAACCAGAAAACTTTCTGATCAAAAGCTGACTTGTGCTAAATGCTGAACGGCAGCCAACCCATTTTAGCCATTTAATGAATGTGCCATTTAATCTTGGCTGCAGCCAAGATTAAATGGCACATTCATTAATTACAGAGTTACGGATTGTTACATGGAACTCAAAAGAAATAATGAACCCATCTCGTGTCCTGTGTCTTCTATAGCTGTCTGTACTTTTACTTCCAAAGTTCATCAGCAAACAGTTTGCAGGCCTCTAATTATCAGGCTGTACTCAAGCGCTTGAATTCAACCTAAAAGCTGTGCTGTCATACAGAACCAAGTACCCTCCGCGGAAACTATAGCTAATGTCACAACTGGATCTGATGAGACAGCTATGATTTCTGGACTCGAAGTAAATAATCCTGAATCAATTTATACAACATCAGTTTGTTTGTTTTGCTTTCATAACAAATAGTTTGAGCCATATACAAATACAGAAGTGACAAATGGAAACATATTTACAATCCAAAGTCAGACTAACAGTTTTCAGTAGCACAGTCTTTTATTTACAGTCTGCTTCTCCTGGTGGTAAACCTCTATCACATGTTTGGATTAAAAATTAGGCCTATATAGCTGCTGGTTCCAGTTTAAGCAATATGTTAAAAATACTAAATTCTTTGTAATACAAAGGAAAAAGTACAAAATGAAGAGTTAAAAAAAAAAAAAAAATACTAAATTCTTCATTGATTTGAGCTGTGGGGTTTGCTATACACTGGCAGAAAATTGTAGAGTAAATGGTGAAAACAAACAAACCAAATAACAAGATCCTTGAATTCCATCTTTTTTATTAACAGAAACTCCAACAAATTTGTGCCCAATTGATAATGTTTGGGACATGAAAAGTCCAGTCCAGCAGGTGGCGGTAATGCGCCTTAAAGCTTTAACCGCCAAAAAATACAAGAGCAGAAGAAGAAGAAGCCGAGTTCCCGCTTTATGGCGTTTTTCCCTCCGATTATTGTCAAGACTGATTTAAAGGTAAGCACCGAGCTAATATTAATCCGAGTCTAGTTAATCTTGAGTTTAGCTCCTGAATGAGGCTTTCTGTTGCTCTCCTCGGTGTCTCTTCTCAAGTTTTTGTGAACAAGTTGGAAAAAAAAATCTGACTAAATTGACTCAAGCTGCTTTAAACTAATTTACAGAAAGATATCAGCAAAAGGTTGTGAAACACAGAGAAGAAAAGAATTTATTAGAAGAAAGCTTTTAAATGAGCTCATTGTAATCAGAGTTTCTGTTGTTTTATTAGCCTGTTATTAAGGCTACTTAGCATCTCTGTGGCACCTGCACAGCTTATGAATGCAGCTTGCTAACTAAGCTAGCTAAGCCACCCTTCTTCCATATAAGGTCACTTCCGGCTCCAAAAGACCCAACATGTTGGCGGTAAAAGTGCTATAATGAAATACATTTATGAGAAATGTAAAAATAAATGTGTTCCAGGCTAAAACACAGCTGCCTTTATCAGCGCAAAGTTGTGATGAGGCTTACTCAGATGATGGCTCAGATTTCTACACCCACTCGGATATACAGATGAAATCAAGACAAGTACATCAATACAAAAATTCACAGGATTGTTCAAAAATAATAAATTGCATGAATATAGGAAATCTTCCTCTCAGTGACTGAGTTGTCTCATTGTGTCCTCATTTTTTATAAATCAAGGCCTGAGTAACCCAACCTTAAGTGTTCATTAAGGTTTTTGTCACATAGATAGAAAATAAACTCAGAGATTAAGCGGCTGTTATAAACAGAGTGATTAGTTTATGTAAAAAATGTAGTTTGTTGTTGTTCTGGTTTATGTGCTGAAAATGGTTTTATTTGTGTATGTTCAATGTGTTAGACTTGTACATAGTTAAATATATGATCAAATAATGTTGAATCCTGGATATGGATTTGTAAGCAATGAAATTTGAAATAAGGGGGTAGGAACAAGAAAACTTCATCCTACTCCTTTTCGAGCACACACATTCTGTAGACATAGATATTTACATGAAAACTTGATGATTTTTAAGTTTTGTTATTTTTATTTTTTTCTGTTATTTCAATTATATTTGCATGTTTGAAATAAATTTTATCTATCTATCTATCTATCTATCTATCTATCTATCTATCTATCATTTCTCACGGCACACGTATATTGTCGGGTTTTTTCTTGGCCAGGGCATATTTTAAAGAGGAATTGCTCTCCTGGTACTGGTGTGTCATACTGCTGAATTTGGTATTGGTGCTCAAACCTTTTGTGTTTGTTTCAAACAAGTTGTCCACCCAGGGAAGCTAAAATGTGTTCTGTGTGTTCTCAGATGAACATATGAGACACTTTGACTCTTCAGTGCAGTGTGGAGCTTAACAAAGTTCTGTTTTGTGTCCCAGCTGATCAGGAGGAGGAGAAGAGTCTGACGGAGCAGCAGAGGAAATTTCAGCTACTTGGACTCAGCTCAGCCACTGCAGAGAAAACAATGAGCTCAACACAGAAGGTGACAGATACTAGTGTTAAGAAATACTCCATTAAAAGCTGAAGTACTGATATGTATATTTTATGCTAAACTAAATGAACCTTGTGCAATATTAATGTAATGTAGAAATAATGTATACAATGTATACAATGCCTACATCTTAGACGGTGACGTTGCCTCTAAACATCAAAATGAGCAGGAAGATGTTAAAGTGGGATTCAGCAGGATTCAACCCTAAAATCAGCTGTAGTGGCTCAGTGTGGGGAAAAGGGTCACAGCTCACAATCATTTCTATTGAGAGCTCCAGTAGATTTTTTTAATGTACAGGCTGTGATCAGCTGACCTGCTGCTCTCTGTGAATTCATCCAGATGTCAGCAGATGTTTCACGAGTTGTCCTGGCTGATTTCCTTTCTCTACACTGACAGTACACTGTCTTTATATTATACACTAAACTGTTGGTATGTGGGTGGAGCTCAGTGAATGAATGTCAGCATCATGATCTTAAGTTTAAGTTAATCTCTGCTACACTTGATGTAATCTAACTCTGACATGAGCACCACAGTCACTGTGCACCAGTCACACACTGTTCTTTACTTAAATCCATCACATTACAGTAAACTTGCCTGCTTATCCTGCACTAACCTGCAGAGGATTTTACTGCAGTCTTTACATCACATTGTGAGACAAACTGCACACAAACAGTTTGTGTGTTTGCTGATGTTTGTTGGGCTGATAGAATCGCTGCATTTGAAATTACCTGCCACATAAAAAATATTACTCCATTTATTCTCGCTCGTCTTCTGTATTGCTAACTAGATGTTGAAATACCGCGACCGCAACTTATCAGCACCTGCAGTCGTTCAGGTTCTGGTGGTGTTTGGTGCCACACTCCACCTTCAGGTTTAAAACTAGTGTTAATGGAGGGAGTTTGAAGCTTCAGTTTGTTTAATGACTGCATTTCACTCACTGACTCTGTATCTCTGTCACTGCAGGACCAACGTGGACCGAGAAGTCAGCGCTCTCAGGAGGCCGACAAACCTCACAGAAGCAAGAGAGAGAAAAAAAACACCTGTGACGAGTGTGGGAAGGATTTTACCTGGAAGTTTAAACTAAAACAACATCAGCTCATCCACACTGGAGAGAGACCGTTCAGCTGTGACTTGTGTGGAAAGTCGTTTTCCTGGAAGAATTCCCTGAAAAGACACCAAGTCGTCCACAGTGGAGTTAAAGCTTACAGCTGTGATCAGTGTGGCAAAGCTTTTACTCAAAGTAGCAACTTACAGAGTCATCTAGTTACCCACTCTGGAGTTAAGGCATACAGCTGTGACATCTGTGGAAAAACCTTCAGCCGGCTAGGGTACCGAAATATACACGTACGCATTCACTCCGGAGAAGATGTGTACTGGTGTGATCAGTGTGGTAAATACTTTACAACAGACGCACACTTACAACGCCACATGTTTACCCACACTGAGGAGAGACCTTATCAATGTGACCTGTGTGAGAAGACTTTTAAAACTCCACAGTACCTGAGAGAACACCAACAGATCCACACCAGAAAGAGACTCTACAAGTGCAGTTACTGTGAGGTTTGTATTTTTATTTTATTCTTGTAAGTTCAGTCTGACTGTTTGGAACAAGTCTGCTCATTAAATTGTGTTAGCATGTTAGCACTTCTACTGCACCGAAGAGTAGCTCTGAGCCATTATTCAGGTTTTCATTTCATTTAAGTGTAAGTCAGATGTTACTGTAATATTAAATAAGTATTGCTGTAGTATTATGGTGGTAGTATTGTAGTTATTGTAGCCCAGTAAACTGAGTGTGTTAATCGAAACAGTAAAATGTAATTGGACGTCTGCAGAGATGCTCTTTATTTCAGGCGACTTTCAGGATAAAAGTGTTGAAGGACTGACTTACACTGTCTTTGTGTCTTTGTTTAGAAGCAGAGCGACACAGATGGATCCACTTCTCAACCCTGTCATTGCTGTGGTGGTGGGAAAGACTTTCGTTGTGACATCTGTGGAAAAACTTTCAGTCACCAAGCCATCCTAAAAATACATCAACGTAAACACACTGGAGACAAACTGAAATACTGCAAAGAATGTGGGAGAAGCTTCCCCACATCAGCTGAGTTAAAACAACATGAACTCTTTCACAGTGGGGTCAAGAAGCACCTCTGTGATCAGTGTGGGTCATCCTTCACCACTGCAGGTCAGCTTAAAACACACAAACGAGTCCACACAGGAGCGAAACCATACAAGTGCAGACACTGTGACAAAAGCTTCTCACATTCAGGTAGTCGTAACGAGCATGAACGTACACACATGGAAGGAAACTACAGCTGTGAGCAGTGTGACAAGAGCTTCAGTAATCTCAGTTCATACTCTGCACACAAACGATCCCACGTTACTAATAAACTGTTTCACTGTTACCACTGTGCCAAAACATTCACTTCATCATCTGCTCTGTGCAAACATCAGCGCGATCACGCAGGGCTGAAATCGTTCCCATCACAGGATCAGAGTGAATCTGAAGAGAGAGAAACATCCTCTGGTTTCAGAGTCCAACTTAAAACCCTGGAGATCAGGCTCCACAGAGTTCAGGTCGGCTCTCCTTAAGTTTAAGTTAAAGTTCAAATGAGGCTGTGAATCAAACTTCCTGTAGTTCCATGTTAATCTTTATAAATTGTTCTTCTGTTTGTGTTCAGTCGTTACCTTTTTTTTTTCAGTGGTTGGATTAAAAATCAGTTTTCTGTTGTTTAAGTTTTTATTGAATGTATTTTGTTAAATAAAGTTAAAATATTGTTAAATAAAGAATTGTTTGAACGACAAAGATTTTGAGCCATGATGTCATTTCCTGTATTTCAGAGTAAAGACTGAAGTGACAAATGGAAACATGTTTACAGTCATGGAATAAACACTGATGGGTCATCTGTAGGAAGTTCTATTGCTGACCTGACAGACTCGACCTTGTTTACAAAGAAAGAAAGGAACTGATGACATGTGTCAGCAGAGGCTTTCAGGGTTGTTTAGAGTAGAGCTGATAGTCTTAAAGAGAACATGGCGATTATGACAATTTAACACAATGATCTGAGAAAAATATCTGTTTCTCTCATTTTTACTGTATTCTGATCAAATTTCCAACATTCTTTTAACATTTCAAAAGAAACCTGCAAATTGTCTTTCTTCCACTTTCACACTTGGCCCTAAAAACACCAACATCTGTGCATCACCCTTGTGTCAGTCTAATGAACCTAACATGTGATTGATACATAACACACATTCACACTGGCTGCATATATCAGTCCGGGGGGGCAGAGCAGAACTCTGTATGAATCAGACGCGCTCACATATTCAGGCTTTCCAGAGGCGTTTACCATCAGAAGAAGCAGAACAATGAATCATCAGCACCCTGCAGAAGAACACAGCAAGCAACAACTCTAACAATAAAGACGTGCTGGAGCCAAAAGATGCAGATAGCGAGTTTTAAACGATAACGCACAGGACCAAAGGGGGAGAGGGTAAAAACCCACTGCCTCCTGAGATAAAGATCAGCAAGTCAAGCTGGCAGCAGACGACACAAAACGCTCTCTGGAGGAGGCGGCGACTGTGGAGCAGGCCGACGGAGAGGCGGATCGGCAGACAGGAAGCTCC
Organism: Aulonocara sp. 'chitande type north' Nkhata Bay; assembly: GCF_057382095.1. Classification (NCBI taxonomy): domain Eukaryota; kingdom Metazoa; phylum Chordata; class Actinopteri; order Cichliformes; family Cichlidae; genus Aulonocara; species Aulonocara sp. 'chitande type north' Nkhata Bay. The sequence goes on from NC_141352.1 coordinate 33,607,172, forward strand.
CGGGGTCCCACAACAAGATGTTGCGCGTCAGACTGGAGCAGGATATCCCCATGTTGGTGACACTGCCCATCGAGGTACAGCCCAACTTGGCAAACCAACCCTTCCCTTTCTTGGACACCACACTGGCTGATCTGGGCATCCAAGACTGAGTCTCACTCCGTGTGGGGACGTTTTTTTGTTTTTGTTTGTTTTTTAAGAAGCAATCATGTGTATATATTCAGCTCAGAGCTGAAGGAGAGGGTGGTTTGGGTTGACACCAAGAAGACCCATCCTAGAGGTACGGCGGTGGGATCCAACTGCAGGGATGTGGTCAGATGGCAGTCTGTGGAAATCAGGTGACAGTGAGAGCAACTTGATTTTCCTATTTTGTCCTTCAGATACGAGTGAAAGCCCAGATGCCAGGAGACAAGCAGCTCCAGGAGGTCCTGTACAGCACCGAGGTCCACACTGACCGCTCCTTCTGCTGCACTGGAATGGATATCCTGCCCTGGAAACAGACGTGTGCAGGTCTAGAAGCAGTTTAAATCCCATACTTTTTTGATCTGTGAGGCTCTTAATGTCACGTCTGCAGCCATGAAAGTCAGCTCAGGGTTTCTTGATTCTGATTTTTCTTTGCTGTGTCACATTTAGCTCATATCTGTATTGCCATGCCCTGAAAACAAGCTGCCGAGCTTTAGTCAGGCTCAGGGACAACGGGAGATCTGAGGAGCAACACAATGAGAACAACTAAAACTGAACAAACTTAACATCTGATTACCTTTTTTATTTGTAAGAAAAAGTTTAACATGAACGCGCCAACTGTCCACAGCAAAGCTTATTATGACAAGACTGCTTTTATTCAGTGATGTCAAAGTGTCATCACTTCATACCTCTGAACTGACATTAGATGTATTGCATACCTTGTTAGAATTACACTGTTGAAGCATTTGTAAAAAGCTTCTGTCCTTGTTAATTTATGTTTTAGGATAAGTTTTTGGGCTGTGTAAGGTCACAGGTTGCATTTCTGAGCAGAGTAGTAAAGGTAAAGTAAGTGTTTTCAAAACTAGCCACTCAGCATGTGTACAAACAGTGAGAAATCTCTGAAGAAAACCGTTTGAAGGAGCAAGAGCACACGTGTTTCTCCACAGGTTAAAGCCCGCTTTAATAATCAATATGAATCAAAGACTTCTGTCAACACAAAATAAATGTAAGGAAACACACTTTCCTGTGCAACATCCAGTTTCTATAACTGACGACAAGCTTGGACCACAGTGATCTAAACTCATCCTCTACATTGGAAATGTAAACAAATGTAAATGTGGTTTTTACTGTACCAGAGCAGGGCTGTGTGTGTAGAGCACAGCCAGGCAGCTGAACACTGTATTGTTCTCTTTTTGGTCCTCTTCGAGCGGGAGACGAGCCACCAAAGCTGGCAACACCGGTCAGTGAACACATTCAGTTTTCAGGCCCCTCTTCTGTGGAACCAGCTTCCAGTTTGGATTCAGAAGACAAGATTTCAAGATTAGGCTTAAAACTTTCCTCTTTGGTAAAGTATATATATAGGGCTGGACCAGGTGACCCTGAATCCTCCCTTAGTTATGCTGCAATAGATGTAGCCTGCCGGGGATTCCCATGATGCATTGAGTTTTTCCTTTCCAGTCTCCTTTCTCACTCAGTATGAGTTAATAGACGTCTCTGCATTGAATCATATCTGTTATTAACCTCTGTCTCTCTTCCACAGCATGTTTTTATCCTGTCTTCCTTCTCTCACCCCAACCGGTCGCAGCAGATGGCCCCGCCCCTCCCTGAGCCTGGTTCTGCTGGAGGTTTCTTCCTGTTAAAGGGGAGTTTTTCCTTCCCACTGTCGCCAAAGTGCTTGCTCATAGGGGGTCATATGATTGTTGGGTTTTTCTCTGTATCTATGAAGCGCCTTGAGGTGACTTTTGTTGTGATTTGGCGCTATATAAATAAAATTGAATTGAATTGAATTATCTGAGGAAGAAGCAGAGTTGGTTTGTTTCCAGCTGAAATCATCCAGGCTCAGGAATTTGAATCGATCCACATCATTTCTGCTTGAACTAGAGAACATGAGTGTCGACTTACATTTGGTCTGTGAGACACATGTCATAGTGACAGTATTTGGGTTAATATGGCATTACTCACCCTGGTCGCATTTCTTCAATATCAGGCACCAAGTTCAGGAACTCGTTCTTTGCAGCCCGCGCAAGGTAGGAGGTCTCCAGAGTGGGAACCATCGGGAAGTTTTCACAGTCTGAGCAGGAGGGACTGGAGGCACGTGAGCTGTTCTCAGGGGTCCTTTAACACAAATCACACCAAGTTAGAATCAAATAGATAACCTGTCAATAACCGTTTGCAGATCGAGGTCAATGTTCCTAAAAATATGTTTACTTCTGGCCCATGGAGCCACAGCACGAGTCCGACAGAGAGGGGCAGGTAGAGGAAGGGGTGAGGGTGGCACTGCTGAAGCTCGTCACGGATGGATCACGTCCGATCGGTGAGATGAGAGAAAGCTGAAGTGAAACAACAGCAGGATGAGGTAGACGTCAATATAGGAACTCCCTGATGTGACACAGAAAGGCTATTTTTTTATTTCTTTGTATTATTTCTCACCTTGCAGTCACTGATGCTGTTCACCAGCTGCTTGTATTCAGTATTGAAGGTGTGTGTCAGAAGGCGCAGGCACTACAACACAACAGGAACAAGACCGATCAGCTCCGAGCAGAGAAGGAAGAAGGCAGCAACAAGAACGCCCACTAAGCCCACGTTTTTCTCACCTTGGTGGCCAGCTCCTTCTCACGCTTTCAAAGGTGGTGCTGGAGATCTGCGAGGAGGCGGAGGTGGATGTGGACAGAGTGCTGGAGCTCACGCTGGGGGACAGAGACTCACTCAGGGACTTGGTGGTGGGAGCTGTTCCCACGGGAGCCGCCTCTCCCAGAAGGTGACGGGTCTTTTCCACCTGGACGAAAGATGGGGGCGAATGTGAGGTGGGGAGAAGAGGGGAGGTTAGTCATGTAAAGTCTGTACTCTAAGAAAAAACTTTTTAGAATAGCACTTTGGTCTTTGAGTTGAAAAGTCATTTTTCCCTCTACGATATTAAACAGATTTATTTCTTTATGAATCTTTTAAGGCCCCACCTCCTGCAGCTGCTCCATCTTCTCCAGCTTCCACTGGTGCTCTAGGATGAGGCTATCTCCTCTGGGCCTCCAGCCGGCCAGGTTCTCCTCTCCACGCACATAAGCCACTGATGTGTCCAGGACCTTCCTCCTCCTCCTCTGCATCCCTGCTCAGGACATGAGCCCTCATTAGGATGAAGCTCTCCACAGAATTATGATAAAACAGCTGCCGTTCTTTAAACATGTTTCATGGCCGCTCACCTGGGCTTCCAGTGTCAGACATCTTACACAAGCTCAGCTCGTAGATCCCAGTCACTCGGTTGCTATAATGAAGCAGAAGTTTTGAACAAGGAAACTTTGTAACAGGGCAGATATCTTTGATTGTGAAACAGAGATGGCCACAGTGCAGCAGCCCAGATTTACCAGTCAGGAGTTTTGGAGTATCCAGTCCCAAAGAGGTTCTTGAGAGAACGGGGTGGGGAAATCTTGGCGTCTCGGGAGTAAAAGACCGTGCAGATGTCTTTGGTGATAATGGCAGGCTGGATGCAATGGTCCAGCTGCAGAGAGGAGATAAAGGGTGTGTGTTAGACACGATGACATCAAGAGACTTAAAAACACGTACAAACAGGTACAACACGGCGGAGCAGCGGCTGACCTCCAGATACGCAGATAAGGTCATGTAGATCTTCTCTCCGTAGGGAGTGACGCGGTTGAGCAGGAGGGAACCTTTTAAGGGTGTTTTTATTTGTGCTCCCTGGCCTGGAAATAAACGGTTTCCGATCAGACCTGCTTCATCTTTGTGCCCTTGGTATCTGACTCGCTTGCTCCCCCATGCATTTTAAAAGAATCCTTCTCTTCAGCATGAAGTTCTGGCTCAGCTTTAGTGTCTGCGTTACATGTACACAAAGACAGAAACATTCAATGATAAAAACACACAGTGGAATAAAATTGTAAGACGTCATCAGTTGATGCAGTTTAAGGACACTTGTTCTTCTGTGCAGTCTCACCTGGAGCTCACGCTTCTAGTTCATGCCATCATCACCAAAGATTCTTCAATTAATAGTTTAAAGATGTCCATGAATGCACTGCTAACTGCTCTTCACCCTGATAAAAATCAACATGCATTTAGAATAAGAAACACTTTTACAAAACCAAAAGCTTCACTGTACTTAGTGATTTATACGTCTACAAAACAGGTTCAGTTTGTAACTGAGAGAGCGGCTCAGTGGCGCTGAATTATATTTCCAATAGAAACACAATTTCATATGTTGTAGTAACAACACACTGCCACAAGATGGCAGCCTAGGCCTACTTTACCATGCTGTTCCAGTAAAAAAGAAAAAGTGACAGAGCCTTGAAAGAGTGACAGAGACACTTTTTATGAACTCATCTGTAATGTGTCACCTTTTCTGTAGGATGAAGAAGTGCTTCCCTTCTTTTAAAGTAAATACAGGCATACAAAGATCCTCTAAACATGTTTCTGAAATAATCCTAAACACAATCATTAAATCAAAAATGCAAGAAACTATTTATTTAATCACTCTTCTTAACTTAATTCCTTAACTTAGTAAAAAAATAAATAAAATAGACAAGAACTTTTCTTCTGTCTCACCTCTGTCAGTTTTCATGCTGTTGCAAGAACAGGTGGAGGTGCAGGTGGAACTTTGACTTCAGTGTGGTTTGTATGTGCAGGCAGGAGTCTGACATCTCAGGACAGCAGAGGATTGTCGAGCACGGTGACTCCTGCTGCGACGCCCCCGTCTGACTGTCCTGAGCTCTTGGTCCTCAGCAGACGGCCCACACACTCATTCATCACCATGTCTTTACCCTGCCTGTAAGAAAACCAAGAAAAGGCTAACATTAGAAAAAGCCACCAACCAATCCCTTTTACTCCACCACCCAAAAACCAGTGAGAAACACTAGCTAGTATTAACTTGGAATCAAAGTGCACTAATCCCCAGGCTCCCAGCATAACATACAGTCCAACACAAACTCCACAAACTGTCTTGCTTCAGCTGACTTTCCTTCACCTTCTCTCCAAACAATCTGTTGTGCTCTTTTCAGCACAAAGCCACACTCCTGCTCACTGATCCTCACCTCTTTTTAACCTAGTCTCAGCAACTTTGTCCCATAGCTCGCACATCCTTTCCACCTCCATCTTTCTTCCCAGCCAACTGATACATACCTTTTCTCCTTCCTTAAAAGCCAGCCTAAGAAATACGAGTTCATAAACGCCACAGAGAAATAAATCAGAGGAATAAAATGCAAATGATATTGCTTACACTGAACAGCAACACCCAGGTGAGGATTATCTAATGCCAAATTTTCCAAACAATGAACAAACCGTGCCCTTTGTCTCACCATGTCTAGAGTGTAGAGGTCAGCCAATGTCGCTCGGATCTGCTGCACAGCTTGAGGCTGGTCTGGGAAGAATCTGTCCAGGACTCCAGGTCTGGGGAGCACTTGCTGAACCTTCTTGGTACCAGCCAGGTGAGCGCTGATATCTGGACACAAAGCCATAGAAAAAAAAAGAAAAAAAATGCATCTATTAATCACCTGGATCACCTGTTGAGAAAGAAAAAAGAAAACAAGCAGAAGAGAACAAGAGTAATAGAATAAACAACATCACAATGATATATGGGAATATGACAGTAAATACTAAATATTAAACATTATTGTGCAGCACATAAGATCAACAGAACACAGTGTGCTTTGAGGTAGGAGCCAAAAAGGGTGAAGTTTGTGTGTGTGAGCACCTGTGAGCATGGACGCGCTTGTTTTTTAAAAAGGTTCCTTCATGTAATGATCTGCTAGAGGGTGTGGGGGGGCCACAGCCCCGTCCTCCAGGGCATGAAGCAGGTATGGAGGAGATCAAAACTCCAGACATCCAGAGGCCCCCAGAACACAACAGACCAAGGAAGACCAACAGAGGGGCAGCCGCGCCACTGTCCCAGAAAGAGCTGAGGAGAGTCCCAGATGAGGGCTCACTCAGCAGCCGCGGAGCAGAAGCCAGGGGGAGTTGCAGTGACGCGCCCGTGAGCTCCGCCGGCAGCCAGCCGTGCCTGAGTGACCGAGCCCCAGGCCGAGAGGCCGGGGGCACCCCCACCTCCGAAGTGGCCCGAGCGAGCCCCAGGCTCCAGGCCCCGATAAGCGGCCGCCAAGGAGTGAGCCGGTGTGTACCTGGACGCGCATCCCCGGACACAAAGAACCACCAACGCACCGATGTCTGAGGGAGTCCGCCACTGGCAGGGGAAGTGGTGGTAGGGGGAGATAGGCCTCCAAACCTTGGAGGGCCTGAGGTGTCCCCAGAGAGGTGGCGTCTGATACCCAACCTGACATATAGACACAGACATACAGGCACACACAGATAAAAACATCCATTCCCACCCTCATGCTCTCATATGTACTTACTCCACACTCAACCAACGTGGAGACAGACATAAAGAGACGCTGTACACACGATCACACTCCCCAAGCGTACTCTACGAACCGGGTCTAGGTACCGTTGCCCCTGGAGGGGGGAACTGCACCCAGACCCAGGTAGTGTTACCCTTTTCCCTGCGGTGGGGAGAGGCAGACCACCCCAACTCCACAGCAGCAGGGAGGCCCCACACTCCAGACCGCAGTCGGACGGCCAACTCCTCCTCCTAGCCCCCCCGCTCCAGCAGGTCGCAGAGAATGGGGGTGAGAGAAGACTCCAAACCTCCCTCCACCCGCTCATTGTAGTGTTGATGCATGTGTGTTCTAAGGTGCATTTAAAACCCAGGAGGGCATGGAGCTACCTGCCAGAGAGCAGCAGGTAAGCGCATAGTCCCTCCTGATAGCCCTCAATGTCTACGTGTATTTAAAATTGAGAGGTGGGCAACGACACCAGGGGTGGGGTGTACATGTATCGTGTATCCATGTATCCATGTATTGTGCCCACCCCCAAGATCCTATATGTATGTGTAATGAGAGTGTGAGTAATGTGAATGTCTAAGTTGTGGGATAAAATTGAGGCAGAGGCAGCCAGAAGGGGACAGAGGGGGGGTAGCCTCCTCTGCACCCTGGTGACACCCCCATACTCCGCGCCCCGCCAGGGAAAGGGGGCCCAGGCCCATCCAGACCGGGGCCCAGTGCAGCAGCGCCTCCCGGCCCCACAGAGCCCGGGACAGTCCACCCAACCCCACCACAGAGAAAACTGCACCCACCCCACCATCCACTCATCTTCCAGACTACATAAGACAATAGACGCCCAGGCTGAGATCTTCCTCCACCTCTCCTGTATCTCCCCCTCCTGCAGAGAGAGTTCCTGAAGAGCGGAAAGCTCCAGAGAGTTGCAGCATGGCCTGGAGGTGTCACTATCACAATCTGCGGGGAGTATGATCATTTGTTATGAAAAAAGAAGACCCAAATGCAGACTCACAGGCTGGCAAGGATAAACTAAAGGCAGCCTGTTTATTTTGGACGGAGAGAATGATATGAAATATCTGACAGGGAACTGAGAAACTCAGAAACCTATACTGGGGGATAACACTAGGAAACATGACCAGTGAAGCTGGGTGACGAAAGGAGAAGATTAAACAATAAACACACAGGACGGTTATTAGGGAAGAGGAGACGGCAGGGACAAATCAGGAGTAATGAGACAGTTACAGCAAAACTCAACATAACCAACAAAATAAAATAGGAAGCACGTGTTTTGATCGCTGGCTCCAGTCTGCATGCTGAAGCTTCCTTTGGTTACAAGATACAGAACCAACGTTAGTGTGAATGAGACTATGAGAATGTTATATAGCATTTGCTCCACTTTGAATTCAGTTTGAAGAAGTAAAGAGACAAACAAACTTAAAAGAGACCATAGGATTAAAAAAACACAGACACCGCAAAAGGACGAAACACGGGCAAGAAGCAAAGTAAACAGAAAAGGAAGCAAGGAAATAGAAAGATAAGATCCACATGAATAGAATAGACAAAATATGAGTGCTTCAAGCAAACTGTGCAGGAATAAAATATAAATAGCAAACAGCAGAAATAAATAACAGATGGGGGAAAATATGTAGGATGAACAGGAACAAAGACACTGGAGAACAAAGTGGTGAGGGTTACTCAGACCACCATTAACTGACTAAATACATGGGAACTGGCAAAGTGAGACGCGGTCACAGAGAGTGACAAGGTACAAGGCGCACAAAAAGAGGGACTGGCAAAATTAGACGTCTATCAGAAGTACAGAATACAGAGACAGACAGGCAGACAGTGAAACAAACATGGAGACAAAACCTGCTACACACAGAGACAACACTAACACGGCCTGAACATGAAAGGAAACAAATTTAGACCAGCAACTAAGAGGAAGCACTAATTTGGAAGGGAAATAATACCAGACATATGGTGCACTCTGAATATCACCAGTCTGTTGCAAAGCTAACAGAGAGACAGACAAGCATTCACACCTACAGCTAATTTAAAGATACCACTTCAGCGTCACAGCTGGGTCCTTCTCTGTGTTATAAACGACACAGAGAAGGCCCCAGCTGTGACGCCACAGTAGTTCATTTGTTGACTGATACATCGATGTAGTCTCTCAGGAACGAGGGCGAAATGCCAACGACCGCCTGTCTGTTTTCAGGGCTGTATTTGAAGCCATGCTCCAATCAGGCAAAGTTTTAAGTGTTGCACATTTCGATGGGTTTCTTTCAGCTGACATAGTTTCCATTTGGGTCATGTGGTGTTAGATACCCCAGCGTGTGGTCATAGGGTGAAGAGCCCGGACGATTAGTGGGATTTTAGGTGTGGTGTAAAAATGACGCTGCAACTTTAAAAACGTTGTTGCTTTAAGGATTAACGTACAACCATACTTGGGCTGAGTTTGACACTGGTTCTCTTCAGTAATTAAAATAGCTTTAACACATGATAAGATCAAATGTCAGCTACACTGTGACAGTCGAGGGGCCACACTCAGATATATTTATTCGCTTGTTCTCTTTGTGTGATAAGAGTTTCCATCTGAATTTAACCCCTGTGTGGGGCTGATCTTTCATTTCATTTTATTTCAAGCTCAGATTCTTTGCCTTTTGCACATTTTCTGTGACGAGACTTCAAACCATTCCCACCGTCCTTATTAATCAACATGGTGAAGTGATTCTTCGCAAGGTGATGGGATAGGAAGAGTTTCAGAAAATGAGGCCTTTTGTCTTTATTGGAGAGGTCAGTGCAGACAGGACGGATGGGGGGAAGGCGAGGGGGGAATGACACACAGGAAACGGTGTTGGTCAGACCCAAAGACAGGCGTGGGCAGTGAGGACTCTCACCTTCAGACTCACTGTCTAATCAGTCTGACAGTGAGTCTGAAGACAGAGCAACCCAACACACGTTACTATGTTCATCATCATCATCATTGTTTATTTATATAGCACTTTAAAAACACACAAGGCTGACCAAACTGCTGAACAATAGAAACATAATAGATACCATAAGAATAATAAATACGATACAATAATAAACATAGCGAAAAACAATAAAATACAAGTCAGTCAACCACTGAGTCAAAAGCCAGTGAATAAAAATGCTTTTTCAATGTGGATTTAAAAACCAGCACTGATGTCGATTGCCTAATGTGAAGAGGAAGATTATTCCAAAGCTTAGGAGCCACGATAGAGAACGCTCGGTCTCCTCTCAGTTTCAGCCGTGATTTGGGGACTGAGAGCAACAGCTGCTCAGCTGACCGGAGCGAACGAGTGGGGACATAGGGCTTCAGCAGGTGCCAGACCATTTAAAGATTTAAAAACCAATAAAAGAACTTGAAAATGAATCCTAAATTCAATTGGAAGCCAGTGCAGGGAGGCCAAGAGTGATGTTATCACTAAGCAGGACATTAAATCAAATTAATGAGACACCAAAACAAGAGCTGGAGCCCAAGACAGCCATGAAGTCACAGTGTACACAAATACACAAGAAACACAGAAACCAGCTGGGTGGATGTGGCTCGGGAACCTTCTGTTACCTTGAACGTCGGTGTTTTGAACGCTGGCTGCTCCAGTCTGCTTGTATTTGTCCAAGATTTCCCCTCATATCTTGGTTATGGTTATTTTTTCTTTTATTAAACTGATCACACTCCTGTTCATGAATAGAAAAAAACCCCATCAGTGTATTTTCACTTAAACAAGCAGCTGTTTTTTTTGCATTAAAGTTATATAAAAATGTAACAGTGCAAATTCCTCGCTGACAGTTTAACCAAAAGGCATTTCCAGTGGAAAGTAGCCGACATATCCTCAGCATAACCATGTATAATATCCACAAAACCTGAGAAGGTTGGAGAGAAGGTAGGCGAACTCTGCTGGGATCTGCGTTTAACAAAGTGTCTAAAGACGAAACAAAGAAATCTTTCTGTAAATGTTCAGATGCACAGACTGGACTGAAAAAGAGTGAAAAAGCAGCTAACGTCCAAAAATAAGAAAACTTTGAAAGAACTCCAAAAAAACCTGGAGAACTTTTGCTCAAAAAACAGTTTTGTTTTTTTTAAATTACAAGGCAATCTGACAAAATGTCATCAAATGAGACTCAAGACTTCTGCAGGTCTCTGCCATGACTCAATTTTTTTTTCTTAACGGCAGAAACAATTGTTCCTTTTTTACTTTGTTTCTATTTTCTCTTCTTGTTTTTATCTGTTGAACAACAAACAACATTCATGCTGATTCACATAATATCCTGTCTCTAATCTCTGGGATTTCCTCGTAGCTCTTTGATGCAAAGAACATCCATCAAACGCTCCAGCTTGTGCTCAACATCATCGTGAACGGTGATGGTACTCTGACGAGAAAATACTCAGTCGACCTTTTGGTTGATTTGTTAAAGAACCCCAAAATAGCTGATTACCTAACAAGGTATGCAGATAATTCACAGCTCTTTTCCTGAATAGCTGCTTTAAAACTCTGCTGAAAGCCTTTGTCCATTTCCAGGTATCCCCACTTCTCGGCATGTGTGTCTCAAGTGTTAGGACTGCTGCATTGGAAAGACCCAGACCCTGCAGCCAAGGTGAGAGACGACAAATATGATAACCCACACCAGCTGTGCTTAACTCTGTAAGTTCCCAGTATTCCCTGAAACCATCACGTGTGACACAGTTTACATCAGACGTGATGCAGCTGACCTCAACACTGACCTTCTTGTGGTAACAGAGACTTAAAAAAATAATAATAAAGCAACAAAGTGGGTCGCTCTTTGACAGTAAATTCCAGTGCGGTCCGCTCCAATCTCCTCAGGCTGACTCTCTTCTAGGCTCTCCTGACTGTTCCCTTTACATGTTGATGATGTGTCTTGTAAATCTGGATCCCTTTCCAGCAGGACGCTCCTCTTTTTCAGACAGTACCTCAGCTGCTCTCTCTCCTGACAGTCAGCTGTCCACCTCTGCATGGCCAGTCGAGCCAGCGCCGGCATTTGAGGCAGAGCTCGGAGCAGAGCGGGCAGCCAGGCTGAGCACGGAGCAGAGGTTGAAGGTCGCAAACTGACATCCACGTCTTCCAGAGAGCCCAGACCTCCTGCTGCAAACAGACTGCACCAACCGTTGTCTCCCACCAAGCTGTTGTAGGACAGATCCAGTGCACGGAGTGAGGAGAGACAGCCCCGTCTGCACACGGCAGCTGCACAGAGGAAGAGGACCCATTGATAACTGATCACTTTATGCCTGTTCACTTTACTGTTTTGTTCACAATGTTTCTGATGGAGACAAAAATAACACCGAATAGTTTCATTGTTTTGTTTTATACGACAGCTACAGATGCTGGCAGCATGAAATAAATGAAAGAAATATCAATTTCCTTCAGGCTTTACTTGTCTTAATATACATTTATGCAGCCTAATGATCCACTACAGACCAAAAAAGAAAAAGTATAATGTCATTGTGTGTTAGTTACCCAGATGTTGCATGTCATCAGTGGTGAGCTCGCAGCTGCAAAGACGGAGCTCGCTGACGACTGATGGCTGCAGAGCATCCAGCAGGAGCGCCAAGTGACCGCCAACCACTTTACACCAGGAAATATCCACCGTGCGCAGATAGGACACCGCCAGGGCTGATGCATAAACACAAAGTTTTCACCATTTCAGGCTAGAGGGTGGAAGAGGTATTCGGGGAGAATGACTTGAAGGAAAACTTCTATAAATAAACAAGTGTGTGTGTGTGTGTTACCCAGAGCAGTGAAGGACTCGTTGCTCATGTAGCAGCTGTTGAATGGCAGCCTCCTCATTTGTGTCGCAGGGAGGGCGGAGACCAGCAGGTGGACCACACCTCCCACTTCCTTATTGGATGACACATCAAGCTCGGTCAGTGCAGTGAGAGAGGGCAGCACCTGGACTGAAAAACAACGAGTCACATGACTGCTGCAGCGAGCATGCGATTAGTGTCCGGCGTGTGAGATTGGTAGCAACTGACTCAGAGCCTCTAGATCATCTCGCGTGAGGCAACACAGGTGGAGGTCGAGTCTCTCCAGGTGTGTGACGTGAGCCAGGTGAAAGGTGAGGCGGCTCAGTCCACCAGCTAGAAGCAGCTTTACAGTATATTAATCAGAACAATGCTGCTCTCTAATGTATCTTGGTAAAGCGCAGAAAAATCTAATGTTTTATATGATACAGTGTGATTTCAGTAACATATCATAATGGAGGCTTCAGCAAGTACTTACGAAGGAAATCTTTCCTCTGCTCTTCAGTTAGTTCATCAAATACCTCCCAAAACATCTGTATGGTGGGGTGGCGGTCATGATATCTCCAACCATAACTTGTGTTCTGAAAACAGTGAAAATGACTGTTATAATCATAGAGTTTGTAAGGTCAGGCATACACTATGTTGCCAAAAGTATTCCCTAACACATCCAAATCATTCAATTAATGTGTTCCAATCACTTCCATGGACACAGGTGTATTAAATCAAGCACCTAGGCATGCAGACTACTTCTACAAACATGTGTGAAAGGACGAGTCGCTCTCAGGAACTGAATGAATTCCAGCATGGTAATGTGATAGGATGCACCAGTGCAACAAGTCCAGTCATGAAATTTCCTCGCTATTAAATATTCCATAGTCAGCTGTTAGTGATATTATAACAAAGTGGAAGTAATTGGAAATGACAGCTAGTCAGCTGATGCTAAGGCTCATAGTGCACTTAAGTCACCAATATCTGCAGTCTGCTGTTGTTACAGATGTCCAAACTTCATTGGTTTCCATGGCTGAGCAGCTGCATCCCAGCCTTACACTGACAAACACAATGCAAAGCGTCAGATGGAGTGATTTAAGCATCTCAACACTGGACTCTAAAGCAGTGGAGATGTGTTTACTGGAGTGACGAATCACACTTCTCTGACTGGCAATCCGATGGATGTGTCAGGGTTTGGTGGTTGCCAGAAGTACTTGTCTGACTGCACTGTGCCAAGTGTAAAGTGTGGGCATGTGTGCACATGGCTGGGCACCAGTGCACAATACAAGGTCCATAAAGACATGGATGAGTGAGTTTGGTGTAGAAGAACTGGACTAGCCTGCACAGAGTCCTGACCTCAACCTGATAGAACATCTTTGGGATGAATTAGAGCAGCAACTGTGAGCCAGGCCTTCTCCTCCAACGTCAGTGTCTGACACCACAAATGCACCTCTGGAAGAATAGTCAAAAAATTCCCATAAACACACCTAAACCTTGTGGAAAGCTTTCCCAGAAGAGTGGAAGCAGTTATAGCTGCGAAGGGTGGGCTGACTATTATATTATACTATCATACAAAAGTCTGGATTAAGACTGAGATGTGACTCAAGTTCATATTTGTGTTAAAGCAGCCGACTGAATGCTTTTGACAGTATGCAGTACACAGTTATTGTGCTACAGGACAGCTGTGAAACTACAGCCTGTGTCTGTTTGGCTGACTGTACCTGTTTGAACTTTTCCCAGTCATGCACGTCCTGGCCGACCAGCACTCCCTGCAGCTCCTCTGGTCAAAACAGCCTCACCAAATCCTGCTCACACACCAGGAAGAAGCCTCGCTTGAACTCCTGGAACAGATTCTCCACTGATGTGTTGAAGGCATGATTCACATAGGCCTCCACAAACTCCTTCCTGTTTAGGAGGGAAAATGTTAAATTAGCAAACATTTCACAGAGACAAAGGTGCTGCAGATGAACCTCACAAACACTTCATGTTTTATATTTACCTCATATTAAGACCTACTAAGGACCTGATTGTTTTTAATTATGTCCTGATACATAAAACCTGAGAGCTCACATAACTGCATATGCTCAGAATAGACAGCACACATGGATACAAATTACTGCCTTGCAGCAGCAATCTTCAGACCATCACTATGAGCTCCATACAAGGTTACACTGTTCCTGTTATTAACAGCAGGGGGCACTATCAGCCACAGACTGGGAGCCAGATATGCTCTGCTGGTGCCTCATTGTTACAGAGGAAAGACTCTATAGTGAGAAACAGCTGAGGGGGAAACACTGATCTGGAAATGTCTGAGTGTTACAGAGGATATACATAGCACTGTGGTTCAGTGTCACACAATCACAAACAAATACAGCAAAGTACTAAAAAGGGTGTTGCCTCCAAAGATTGCTTTTACTGGTTTGGAGCTTAGGAGGCTTAATAACAACAGGCATGAATGAAGACAGATCAGAACAGCTGTTTGATCACAGCATCCAGTACCAACACAATCATCCACACTCAAGAGCCTGTTGGCTTCAGAGTCAGCAGCTGAATGTCTAAAATATCAAATGTCATTTTTGGTCCATCAGCTACAGCATGAACTGCTTAAAGTGAGAAGCAGCCTGAAGCCCGACAGATTCATCTTTCCAGACTGAAAATATCTCAGAGTGAACCGAGTGGTGCGTTTTCAGGGTGATCTCACAAAGTCAAATCCCTTTAATGATGTTCTGTCCTGTCTTCCTCTATCAAAAGCACACAAACACTATAAAACATTGTTTCGGTGCTTTGGGGTTTTGTTTTCTACACAGAGGTATAGCACGACTAGACCCTAAAGGCAGGCTGCTCACCTACAACCAGCTCACGAACATCTTTCCAATGGAGCTCGCTGCCTTTCTCGTGGATGAGGGTCACTGTGATCCTCCGCTGGATCCCCTGCAGCAAACATAACAGGAGCTCAGGATCACAGTGAGCACAGCTAGAGCAACATTACGCTTTAAAAGAAGATATTCAACTGTGTACAAAGGAAGCAGTTACCACTGTGTGAGTAATAAGGAAACAACATGTGCACCAATCCTGTACCTGGTGCAGCAGGTAGGTACCATGACAGGGCAGGCCTCCACTGTGATCCACGATGGCTGGGATGTACCTGTGCATGGAGGGAGGAGGTGACACAACATCCCAACTTATAATATTCTTCCTGGAGATCATTTTTATGGTTCCTTTAAAGCTTGTGCGTGAATATAACACTCCAGATGGATACTCACTCTCCAGTGGGCTCCAGCTCGCTGATCTCAAACCAGACCAGCAGGTCGTACTTGCTGACACACTGACCCAGGTTGGATTTGGTGATGGTGTTCAACTTGGAGGCTGCAACTGGCACACACACACACACACACGCACACACACGCACACACGCACGCACACACACACACACGCACGCACACACACACACACACACGCACACACACACGCACGCACACACACACACACACACACACACACACACACACACACGCACACACACGCACACACGCACGCACACACACACTCAACGTTAACAAGTGGGAATTTTTCTGGATTTAAGAGAAGGTGAATAAAAGTGAGCAGTATTTACTACATGCTTTGGGTGACTAAATGGAGGATGGATAGGTGACATGAAAACACTACTGACCCTTTATACTGAGCCAATAGCTCACACACTTCTATTAAATCTGTCTAAAGAGCCAGTAATCACAGAGGATAGATACTGGAAGAAAACTGAAATGTTAGGAGGAACTAAATCACACATTACAACACCAGTGGCAGCACCCTGCTGTCTCACACATCGGGATCACGGTCCTGTTGAAGCGGGATAATTGCTAAAGCTCACAGTTGCATTCCTCTATACTCAATATGATGGAAAAAAACTATTTTAACAAACAATTAAAAAATGAACAAGTAAAAGATCTACTATAGCCAAAAGAAGACCATTTACAGACTATAGCCCTGTGAACAAGTATTTGCCTCCTTTCTCATTTCCTATCTTATTCCATATTTGTCACACTTACACCTTTCACATCAATACATTTATAACATTAGACAACAATGTCTAATATTCAACGGCAGTTTTCAAGGGCAAAACGCTATCCAAACATACTTGGTCCTATATGAAAAAGTAATCACACAGAAAACCTGATACCTTATGTGTCACCTCTGACACCAACAACTGCAGCAAGCGTTTGGTGCTAGAGGTCACATTTGGACTCTGGACCTCTGTGGAGTGTGCACATGATCTCATTACTGTCTAAAAATCCAAGGAGTGCTGAATCATTGAAAAATACACAGTAACAGGTGTGTAGCATCGCTAACTAGGTAGCAACAAGCCTCTAACACAGTGTGTATGCTAGCGGCTAATCTAGCAAACAAATGAACAGAGTGCTTTTAGCTGTTGCACAAGGATAAGATGATAAACTGTGTGTCTTTTTTATAATCACCTGCTTCAATTTACCTTAATCCAAGGAGTGCTCAGTGTGGGTAAATCTGCCATGAGCAGATAAAGTGGATGAGTGGGACTAGGTAGGTGTGCCGAAAACAGGCAACAAAGCTGACGCTGAAGAGTGTGCTGAGAACATAGTGGCGCCGCCAGCAGGTTTCCGGCTAGCAGGAAGACTTTGCAGTAACACCTCCAACATTGGCAGTCCCATTTTGTGAAAGCCAATAAAAAAATAGCTAGGTTTCCATGTGTCATTTGTGTGGAACAATGCTGCACAACAAGCTAAATAGATTTAAAAAAAACGAAAAAAATTGTTGAACAACAGAAGATAAATGTCCTTTTTTTCTATTTTCAACTGGCCGGCTGTGTGGTGCGCAGCGTTAAGAGGCCAGCATTCAGACCCCAGAGTTTAACGGCCAAGTTCGAGTCTCTGACGGTCGGTCTGCTATAGCGGGGTAGGCCGAGCGAAAGACGAAGCTCCGGGCTCCTCCTTTTTCTCGTTTCTCTTTTTTTCATTCACATTTATTTATATTTATTTAGACATCAAGCTGCAAGTAAAAGCTCAGGGAAACACTTTTAAGGCGCCCTTTAAGGTACCCTATATATGTCCTTTCACATCTTATCACTTCATACAGTGCTATGGACCAGTCTACACCTGCTACTTTCTGCACAAGCTTTTATCACACAAGACCCGCTGTTTACAGGTAAGAAATACAGTGTCAGTAATGTTAAAGTGGCTGTGTGGAGTAGCACAACCACTGCTAATATAACACTTTTCACATGCATTTCTACATATTACAGTGTCTTTTACCGTCTTTATGGTGCTAGCTTAAAGTCATGCTGTAAATGTTAGCTTGTAGTCAAACATATTCCGACCATGTTAGGACAGAAATATTGGCTTCTATCATGACTAGTTAACAGAGATGTTAACTGCCCACGCGTTACTGTAATCCGATTACTTTTTTCAAGTAACGTGACACACTGTTTACAGCAACAATGCTGCACAACAAGCTAAATAGATTTAAAAAAACGAAAAAAATTGTTGAACAACAGAAGATAAATGTCCTTTTTTTTCTATTTTCTTCTGGCCGGCTGTGTGGTGCGCAGCGTTAAGAGGCCAGCATTCAGACCCCAGAGTTTAACGGCCAAGTTCGAGTCTCTGACGGTCCGTCTGCTATAGCGGGGTAGGCCGAGCGAAAGACGAAGCTCCGGGCTCCTCCTTTTTCCAGCTTTTTTTTTTTTTCATTCACATTTACACTGAAGCGTGAGGAATCACACTGAGGTGAGACCTTGACAACAGACAAATCAGAAGCCGACACCAATGATAAGAAAGAAATTCATTTACAGACACGTGAAAAAGCAGTTTAAGGTTCTAGATCTGGATGATTACAACACATCATTATTTATTTAAAGCAACCCAAAATGCACAAATGACTATAACCAAGTACATCCTGTGATTCAGCAGCTGATGGAACCAACTTTAGCAGCAAAAACTTGAGTTAATCATTTTTCATTAGTGTTTCACAGCCAGAGATGGGCAGTAACGCGGGGTAAAGCGTTACTGTAATCCAATTACTTTTTTCAATTAACGAGTAATGTAAGGGGATTACTATTGCAAAAAAGGTAATTAGATTACTGTTACTTTCCCGTAAGCACGCTGCATTACTGCGTTACTAAAAAATTTTTGGCCAGAGTGCCTCATGACAATAACAGCTGTGTGCAGATCAAGAATGGATAATCTATGGAGGAGTGCAGAGAGAGTATGACCGTGCAGCGTTTAAAGCGTGGAAGTACTGAGCTTACTTTGAGTTTGATTCCGTAAAAAGTGACAAAAACTTTTAGAAACTTCTTTTTACAGCGAAAAAACCCTTAACTTCAGAGCAAGCACCGAGTACGCTACTACGGGATTGGAAATTCACAGAGAGACTCGTGGATTCTTCCACAAATTTCTTCTAGTCAGGATGTTGCATATAATTTAATTTTTGCTTGATGCATAAAGTAAAAAGATTCAAACTAATAAAACAAGTTTTAAAAACAGACTTTTCCATTTGATTACATTTTGTATGATGGATGATGCAGAAAAAGTAGAATTGGGCTGAAAGATCTATTGCTTTATTACCTATTCAGGTCATAAATCATGTTTTTAAAAAGTAACTAAGTAATTAATTACTTTTGAAAATAAGTAATCAGTAAAGTAAGGGGATTACTTTTGGGGGAAGTAAGTAACTTGACCAACACTGCTAGTTAAGTTACTACCATAGTTAATCCAGTTACGGGTAACATGATAGTGCTAACCCATAACCCTGAACTCTGTAATACTGTAAATGATGAGTGATTTAAGTTAACACTAAACATTCAACAGTGTCTCCTGAACATTTATAATCAGGTGTGAGTCTGGCTGCATTGACTTTTGAAGATGCAAATTTAGCATGATGGCTGATGGTGCTGTGTAAGCTTCTACTTACCTTCTACACTGTGTTTAACACACATTTCAGAATAGCAAAGAGGAGCACTGTTGCTTCATCCTTAATACTTTAGAGGAGAACTGGACTGCAGATCAAAAGGTCCTTAATAGCTTTTTGTCCTCCCCGACCCTCAAAGCCAAACCAGCCATGAGAGCTGATGGGACAGGATTTGTAAAAGTGACATTATCAGAAAGAAAGGGGAGCAAGAATACTTGATATTTGCATTCTTTAGAGAAAAGTATTTGAAAAGGCTGTCTGCTGTTTTGGATTGATGTCGTTCTCCGGAGGCTCAAAGAAGTAGGGCAGTGTCACGGTCCTTTTGGCAGCAGAAAGCTGCTGAGTGCTGGAAAGAAGCACGGCCACACCAGCTGAAATGTCTCACTGACACAGAAGCTGTTGGCCATCCTCTGTGTTGCCACTGTCTTCACCCTGCTGTTATTAAGTGTCAATAACATACATTTCTATGGAGCTAAGCTTGATGAGCGATGCCTTGTTGGCTGACATTTATGTCTTTGAGCGTGTGAGAAGTTTAATAATTATAAAACCACATGAGTTTGACAAATGTCCTTTTAACCGTCAGCTCATAGTGAAGCACACTGAGCCACCCGGAGCTATAATATCAAAATAGAAGCTGCTACCTTTGTCAAGAGTGGCTGGATCTGAGTGCATACTACTTTCAGTTATTCAAATTTTGCTGAATTTGTTCAAAGTCCTGTCTATGTGCAGAGAGTGTCTTCCAGAGGAATGGTTCTGTGGGGATTGTGATGTTCTACATCACGAACATCAGCCACTCCACAGCAGAGAAAGTGTTATTGATGTTTTTAAAGCCATTCCTCCAACCACATGTATTATTAGAGTGGACGGTCAAAATTGCACAAGATATTTCCTCATGAGATTCACTCAATTTTGGTTTTCATATGTGTCTACAGCCAGTTAGAAAGAATCTATTTAAGTGGTTTTCTCTTTCTTGGTAGCTCGCATTCTGCCAACAGTAAAGCTTTGAAACTGCTCCTGTGGGTTGCGTAAACTTCACAGTATCAGCAGGAAAAATCGTGATTTTAATCGACATTAATAGTAAACAGCAACCTGCTATTTAGGTTTCTGTGATGGATTTGAACATAGTGTGATGGAGCATGTTTTCTGCCCTTGCTGTACAATCAGAACATGGTATTGCTTTAACAGAAGTCATCTGTGAAGGCAGTGGTGTATTATTCATGTTGTTTCTTCTTCTTTTTGGTCCAAGGACGTTATGATGTGCACCAGGCGATACACAGATGTCAAACATGGCAGCAGCAGTGCAGCCCTGATTTAAAGGACCTGGTTAGGAGTGGATATTGGCCAGCATCTGTCAACATGTCTACTCTTTACACTTTAGACCTCTTGAGCTCCTTCCTGGAACTAAAAGTATTTTCTCCATGATTCTCCAGGGAAGCTTTTGCAAAACTGTTGGAGCGTGGTACTACAGTGGCTTGCAAAAGTATTCGGCCCCCTTGAACTTTTCCACATTTTGTCACATTACAGCCACAAACATGAATCAATTTTATTGGACTTCCACGTGAAAGACCAACACAAAGTGGTGCACACGTGAGAAGTGGAAGGAAAATCATACATGATTCCAAACATTTTTTACAAATAAATAACTGCAAAGTGGGGTGTGCGTAATTATTCAGCCCCCTGACTCAATACTTTGTAGAACCACCTTTTGCTGCAGTTACAGCTGCCAGTCTTTTAGGGTCTGTCTCTACCAGCTTTGCACATCTAGAGACTGAAATCTTTGCCCATTCTTCTTTGCAAAACAGCTCCAGCTCAGTCAGATTAGATGGACAGCGTTTGTGAACAGCAGTTTCAGATCTTGCCACAGATCTGAGGGGGGCGAATACTTTTGCAAGCAACTGCAAGTGTGGGGGAAGGCTGAGTGAAGTATTTCTTTGATATTGTTTTTCAATAAGCAGATGCAAATATTTACTCCTCTGTTATGTTTCTGTACATACAGACTGGGCGTGCCAAAAGCGATGCACTGCAGCACAGCTTTCTGGATGAGGAAGAGCAGCTGTGCTGTGATGTCAGCTTCAGCTGCCCAGCATGCACACCTGAAATGTTGGCGGTTTCAGTTGATGG
Organism: Aulonocara sp. 'chitande type north' Nkhata Bay; assembly: GCF_057382095.1. Lineage (NCBI taxonomy): Eukaryota > Metazoa > Chordata > Actinopteri > Cichliformes > Cichlidae > Aulonocara > Aulonocara sp. 'chitande type north' Nkhata Bay. Next base: position 33,628,505 of record NC_141352.1, read on the forward strand.
TAACAGAAAGCTATATCACTTTCAGCAAAAAGAAAGGTGCTCATTGTTGATGTTCTTTGTGTTTGTGCCTTCCATGGTTAGACTTTATTGTTTCTCTGATGTTGCTCTGATGACCGTGACTTTTTTGATGCCGTTTTTTTGTTGAAACCAACTGTTGTCACCCTCTGCTGCTCAGTGTGCTGGCTGTTTTCTCGGGAATCTCAACCACAAGAAAGTTTATACGAACGAAGCTAAAAAACCTGTGACAGTTTGTGAAACGTCATTAGCAGCAGTGAAATAAGTTAGTTAGTGAAATGATAGAGGCTATTTTATGCTGGAAAAATTCTTCCAGCACAAAGTGGCCCAATAAACGGAATTTTTTAATACAGAAATACATCTAATGATAAAAAGCAGAGAATTCATTGTCTGTTTTCCATTGCAGAGCTGGGATGCTCGTCTCCTCATGGAGCGCTCTCGAGCTGTGAAGTGTCCAGATATCAGCGCTCACCTGGCTGGTACCAAGAAGGTTCAGCAAGTGCTCCCCAGACCTGGAGTCCTGGACAGATTCTTCCCAGACCAGCCTCAAGCTGTGCAGCAGATCCGAGCGACATTGGCTGACCTCTACACTCTAGACATGGTGAGACAAAGGGCACGGTTTGTTCATTGTTTGGAAAATTTGGCATTAGATAATCCTCACCTGGGTGTTGCTGTTCAGTGTAAGCAATATCATTTGCATTTTATTCCTCTGATTTATTTCTCTGTGGTTGCGCTGGTCTACAGGGTCCAGAGAGGGACAAAACAGTATCAGTGGCCTTGTCAGCAGCAGAACGGTTTGTCTTGAAGTCTCAGCGAGAAGGAGGAGGTACAGCGGGCGGGGGGATAGAAGCATCTTTAAACATGTTGAAAACTTCTGTTTGTTGCTCACCATTTGTTAAACTAGGGAAGTTTAAGCAGTGCATGTGTGGATCTGCACACACATGCAGCATTTTCTTGCATTCCATGTATGAGCTAGCCTCAGTCAAAACAGTGACGACACATACATGACTGCCTGCTGTTTTGCATTACTGTGTATCTACTGTGATTCATGCATGCTGTACTGTGACTGAGATAATAGTGTATATGAGACACACTTGACAACAACATTGATCAGGATGTGAAAAAGCTACCAGATACAAGTTGTCAGCAGGTTATGGCTGACTAACCACCCTGCCTTACATCACTCTGGGCTAATACTGTAAAAAGCAATCATTAGTTTTCTTTGTAATATCAGATCATTTGTTTTGATAAATACAAAGTCCAGTATCAGGGTTCATATGAGCTATTTTAGCAGTAATTTTACACTCCACTATGATAGTGTTTAGCTGTTACTCATGTTAGCAAGGAAGCTCGGGTTTGTAATTCATTCTTAATTTAGCCACGCTGCATGAATTTGGATGATACGATTTTTGAAAATGGCAGTTTCATTTATGGGGCGTTTATAAAATGGTATTTCTTAGGCTGGCTTTTAAGGAAGGAGAAAAGGTATGTATCAGTTGGCTGGGAAGAAAGATGGAGGTGGAAAGGATGTGCAAGCTATGGGACAAAGTTGCTGAGAGCACAACAGATTGTCTGGAGAGAAGGTGAAGGAAAGTCAGCTGAAGCAAGACAGTTTGTGGAGTTTGTGTTGGACTGTATGTTATGCTGGGAGCCTGGGGATTAGTGCACTTTGATTCCAAGTTAATACTAACTAGTGTTTCTCACTGGTTTTTGGGTGGTGGAGTAAAAGGGATTGGTTGGTGGCTTTTTCTAATGTTAGCCTTTTCTTGGTTTTCTTACAGGCAGGGTAAAGACATGGTGATGAATGAGTGTGTGGGCCGTCTGCTGAGGACCAAGAGCTCAGGACAGTCAGACGGGGGCGTCGCAGCAGGAGTCACCGTGCTCGACAACCCTCTGCTGTCCTGAGATGTCACACTCCTGCCTGCACATACAAACCACACTGAAGTCAAAGTTCCACCTGCACCTCCACCTGTTCTTGCAACAGCATGAAAACTGACAGAGGTGAGACAGCAGAAAAGTTCTTGTCTATTTTTTTTTTTTTTTTTCACTAAGTTAAGGAATTAAGTTAAGAAGAGTGATTAAATAAATAGTTTCTTGCATTTTTGATTTAATGATTGTGTTTAGGATTATTTCAGAAACATGTTTAGAGGATCTTTGTAAGCCTGTATTTACTTTAAAAGAAGGGAAGCACTTCTTCATCCTACAGAAAAGGTGACACATTACAGATGAGTTCATAAAAAGTGTCTCTGTCACTCTTTCAAGGCTCTGTCACTTTTTCTTTTTGACTGGAACAGCATGGTAAAGTAGGCCTAGGCTGCCATCTTGTGGCAGTGTGTTGTTACTACAACATATGAAATTGTGTTTCTATTGGAAATATAATTCAGCGCCACTGAGCCGTTCTCTCAGTTACAAACTGAACCTGTTTTGTAGACGTATAAATCACTAAGTACAGTGAAGCTTTTGGTTTTGTAAAAGTGTTTCTTATTCTAAATGCATGTTGATTTTTATCAGGGTGAAGAGCAGTTAGCAGTGCATTCATGGACATCTTTAAACTATTAATTGAAGAATCTTTGGTCATGATGGCATGAACTAGAAGCGTGAGCTCCAGGTGAGACTGCACAGAACAACAAGTGTCCTTAAACTGCATCAACTGATGACATCTTACAATTTTATTCCACTGTGTGTTTTTATCATTGAATGTTTCTGTCTTTGTGTACATGTAACGCAGACACTAAAGCTGAGCCAGAACTTCATGCTGAAGAGAAGGATTCTTTTAAAATGCATGGGGGAGCAAGCGAGTCAGATACCAAGGGCACAAAGATGAAGCAGGTCTGATCGGAAACCGTTTATTTCCAGGCCAGGGAGCACAAATAAAAACACCCTTAAAAGGTTCCCTCCTGCTCAACCGCGTCACTCCCTACGGAGAGAAGATCTACATGACCTTATCTGCGTATCTGGAGGTCAGCCGCTGCTCCGCCGTGTTGTACCTGTTTGTACGTGTTTTTAAGTCTCTTGATGTCATCGTGTCTAACACACACCCTTTATCTCCTCTCTGCAGCTGGACCATTGCATCCAGCCTGCCATTATCACCAAAGACATCTGCACGGTCTTTTACTCCCGAGACGCCAAGATTTCCCCACCCCGTTCTCTCAAGAACCTCTTTGGGACTGGATACTCCAAAACTCCTGACTGGTAAATCTGGGCTGCTGCACTGTGGCCATCTCTGTTTCACAATCAAAGATATCTGCCCTGTTACAAAGTTTCCTTGTTCAAAACTTCTGCTTCATTATAGCAACCGAGTGACTGGGATCTACGAGCTGAGCTTGTGTAAGATGTCTGACACTGGAAGCCCAGGTGAGCGGCCATGAAACATGTTTAAAGAACGGCAGCTGTTTTATCATAATTCTGTGGAGAGCTTCATCCTAATGAGGGCTCATGTCCTGAGCAGGGATGCAGAGGAGGAGGAGGAAGGTGCTGGACACATCAGTGGCTTATGTGCGTGGAGAGGAGAACCTGGCCGGCTGGAGGCCCAGAGGAGATAGCCTCATCCTAGAGCACCAGTGGGAGCTGGAGAAGATGGAGCAGCTGCAGGAGGTGGGGCCTTAAAAGATTCATAAAGAAATAAATCTGTTTAATATCATAGAGGGAAAAATGACTTTTCAACTCAAAGACCAAAGTGCTATTCTAAAAAGTTTTTTCTTAGAGTACAGACTTTACATGACTAACCTCCCCTCTTCTCCCCACCTCACATTCGCCCCCATCTTTCGTCCAGGTGGAAAAGACCCGTCACCTTCTGGGAGAGGCGGCTCCCGTGGGAACAGCTCCCACCACCAAGTCCCTGAGTGAGTCTCTGTCCCCCAGCGTGAGCTCCGGCACTCTGTCCACGTCCACCTCCGTCTCCTCGCAGATCTCCAGCACCACCTTTGAAAGCGTGAGAAGGAGCTGGCCACCAAGGTGAGAAAAACGTGGGCTTAGTGGGCGTTCTTGTTGCTGCCTTCTTCCTTCTCTGCTCGGAGCTGATCGGTCTTGTTCCTGTTGTGTTGTAGTGCCTGCGCCTTCTGACACACACCTTCAATACTGAATACAAGCAGCTGGTGAACAGCATCAGTGACTGCAAGGTGAGAAATAATACAAAGAAATAAAAAAATAGCCTTTCTGTGTCACATCAGGGAGTTCCTATATTGACGTCTACCTCATCCTGCTGTTGTTTCACTTCAGCTTTCTCTCATCTCACCGATCGGACGTGATCCATCCGTGACGAGCTTCAGCAGTGCCACCCTCACCCCTTCCTCTACCTGCCCCTCTCTCTCGGACTCGTGCTGTGGCTCCATGGGCCAGAAGTAAACATATTTTTAGGAACATTGACCTCGATCTGCAAACGGTTATTGACAGGTTATCTATTTGATTCTAACTTGGTGTGATTTGTGTTAAAGGACCCCTGAGAACAGCTCACGTGCCTCCAGTCCCTCCTGCTCAGACTGTGAAAACTTCCCGATGGTTCCCACTCTGGAGACCTCCTACCTTGCGCGGGCTGCAAAGAACGAGTTCCTGAACTTGGTGCCTGATATTGAAGAAATGCGACCAGGGTGAGTAATGCCATATTAACCCAAATACTGTCACTATGACATGTGTCTCACAGACCAAATGTAAGTCGACACTCATGTTCTCTAGTTCAAGCAGAAATGATGTGGATCGATTCAAATTCCTGAGCCTGGATGATTTCAGCTGGAAACAAACCAACTCTGCTTCTTCCTCAGATAATTCAATTCAATTCAATTTTATTTATATAGCGCCAAATCACAACAAAAGTCGCCTCAAGGCGCTTCATAGATACAGAGAAAAACCCAACAATCATATGACCCCCTATGAGCAAGCACTTTGGCGACAGTGGGAAGGAAAAACTCCCTTTTAACAGGAAGAAACCTCCAGCAGAACCAGGCTCAGGGAGGGGCGGGGCCATCTGCTGCGACCGGTTGGGGTGAGAGAAGGAAAACAGGATAAAAGACCTGCTGTGGAAGAGAGACAGAGGTTAATAACAGATATGATTCAATGCAGAGACGTCTATTAACTCATACTGAGTGAGAAAGGAGACTGGAAAGGAAAAACTCAATGCATCATGGGAATCCCCAGCAGGCTACATCTATTGCAGCATAACTAAGGGAGGATTCAGGGTCACCTGGTCCAGCCCTAAATATATGCTTTACCAAAGAGGAAAGTTTTAAGCCTAATCTTGAAATCTTGTCTTCTGAATCCAAACTGGAAGCTGGTTCCACAGAAGAGGGGCCTGAAAACTGAATGTGTTCACTGACCGGTGTTGCCAGCTTTGGTGGCTCGTCTCCCGCTCGAAGAGGACCAAAAAGAGAACAATACAGTGTTCAGCTGCCTGGCTGTGCTCTACACACACAGCCCTGCCTTGGTACAGTAAAAACCACATTTACATTTGTTTACATTTCCAATGTAGAGGATGAGTTTAGATCACTGTGGTCCAAGCTTGTCGTCAGTTATAGAAACTGGATGTGTTTCCTTACATTTATTTTGTGTTGACAGAAGTCTTTGATTCATATTGATTATTAAAGCGGGCTTTAACCTGTGGAGAAACGCGTGTGCTCTTGCTCCTTCAAACGGTTTTCTTCAGAGATTTCTCACTGTTTGTACACATGCTGAGTGGCTAGTTTTGAAAACACTTACTTTACCTTTACTACTCTGCTCAGAAATGCAACCTGTGACCTTACACAGCCCAAAAACTTATCCTAAAACATAAATTAACAAGGACAGAAGCTTTTTACAAATGCTTCAACAGTGTAATTCTAACAAGGTATGCAATACATCTAATGTCAGTTCAGAGGTATGAAGTGATGACACTTTGACATCACTGAATAAAAGCAGTCTTGTCATAATAAGCTTTGCTGTGGACAGTTGGCGCGTTCATGTTAAACTTTTTCTTACAAATAAAAAAGGTAATCAGATGTTAAGTTTGTTCAGTTTTAGTTGTTCTCATTGTGTTGCTCCTCAGATCTCCCGTTGTCCCTGAGCCTGACTAAAGCCCGGCAGCTTGTTTTCAGGGCATGGCAATGCAGATATGAGCTAAATGTGACACAGCAAAGAAAAATCAGAATCAAGAAACCCTGAGCTGACTTTCATGGCTGCAGACGTGACATTAAGAGCCTCACAGATCAAAAAAGTATGGGATTTAAACTGCTTCTAGACCTGCACACGTCTGTTTCCAGGGCAGGATATCCATTCCAGTGCAGCAGAAGGAGCGGTCAGTGTGGACCTCGGTGCTGTACAGGACCTCCTGGAGCTGCTTGTCTCCTGGCATCTGGGCTTTCACTCGTATCTGAAGGACAAAATAGGAAAATCAAGTTGCTCTCACTGTCACCTGATTTCCACAGACTGCCATCTGACCACATCCCTGCAGTTGGATCCCACCGCCGTACCTCTAGGATGGGTCTTCTTGGTGTCAACCCAAACCACCCTCTCCTTCAGCTCTGAGCTGAATATATACACATGATTGCTTCTTAAAAAACAAACAAAAACAAAAAAACGTCCCCACACGGAGTGAGACTCAGTCTTGGATGCCCAGATCAGCCAGTGTGGTGTCCAAGAAAGGGAAGGGTTGGTTTGCCAAGTTGGGCTGTACCTCGATGGGCAGTGTCACCAACATGGGGATATCCTGCTCCAGTCTGACGTGCAACATCTTGTTGTGGGACCCCGGGAGCTTCCTGTCTGCCGATCCGCCTCTCCGTCGGCCTGCTCCACAGTCGCCGCCTCCTCCAGAGAGCGTTTTGTGTCGTCTGCTGCCAGCTTGACTTGCTGATCTTTATCTCAGGAGGCAGTGGGTTTTTACCCTCTCCCCCTTTGATCCTGTGCGTTATCGTTTAAAACTCGCTATCTGCATCTTTTGGCTCCAGCACGTCTTTATTGTTAGAGTTGTTGCTTGCTGTGTTCTTCTGCGGGGTGCTGATGATTCATTGTTCTGCTTCTTCTGATGGTAAACGCCTCTGGAAAGCCTGAATATGTGAGCGCGTCTGATTCATACAGAGTTCTGCTCTGCCCCCCCGGACTGATATATGCAGCCAGTGTGAATGTGTGTTATGTATCACTCACATGTTAGGTTCATTAGACTGACACAAGGGTGATGCACAGATGTTGGTGTTTTTAGGGCCAAGTGTGAAAGTGGAAGAAAGACAAATTCTTTTGAAATGTTAAAAGAATGTTGGAAATTTGATCAGAATACAGTAAAAATGAGAGAAACAGACATTTTTCTCAGATCATTGTGTTAAATTGTCATAATCGCCGTGTTCTTTAAGACTATCAGCTCTACTCTAAACAACCCTGAAAGCCTCTGCTGACACATGTCATCAGTTCCTTTCTTTCTTTGTAAACAAGGTCGAGTCTGTCAGGTCAGCAATAGAACTTCCTACAGATGACCCATCAGTGTTTATTCCATGACTGTAAACATGTTTCCATTCGTCACTTCAGTCTTTACTCTGAAATACAGGAAATGACATCATGGCTCAAAATCTTTGTCGTTCAAACAATTCTTTATTTAACATTTTTTTAACTTTATTTAACAAAATACATTCAATAAAAACTTAAACAACAGAAAACTGATTTTTAATCCAACCACTGAAAAAAAAGGTAACGACTGAACACAAACAGAAGAACAATTTATAAAGATTAAAATGGAACTACAGGAAGTTTGATTCATAGCCTCATTTGAACTTTAACTTAAACTTAAGGAGAGCCGACCTGAGCTCTGTGGAGCCTGATCTCCAGGGTTTTAAGTTGGACTCTGAAACCAGAGGATGTTTCCCTCTCTTCAGATTCACTCTGATCCTGTGATGGGAACGATTTCAGCCCTGCGTGATCGCGCTGATGTTTGCACAGAGCAGATGATGAAGTGAATGTTTTGGCACATTGGTAACAGTGAAACAGTTTATTAGTAACGTGGGATCGTTTGTGTGCAGAGTATGAACTGAGATTACTGAAGCTCTTGTCACACTGCTCACAGCTGTAGTTTCCTTCCATGTGTGTACGTTCATGCTCGTTACGATTACTTGAACGTGAGAAGCTTTTGTCACAGTGTCTGCACTTGTATGGTTTCGCTCCTGTGTGGACTCGTTTGTGTGTTTTAAGGTGACCTGCAGTGGTGAAGGATGACCCACACTGATCACAGAGGTGCTTTTTGACCCCACTGTGAAAGAGTTCATGTCGTTTTAACTTAGCTGATGTGGGGAAGCTTCTCCCACATTCTTTGCAGTATTTCAGTTTGTCTCCAGTGTGTTTACGTTGATGTATTTTTAGGCTGGCTTGCAGACTGAAAGTTTTTCCACAGATGTCACAACGAAAGTCTTTCCCACCACCACAGCGATGACAGGGTTGAGAAGTGGATCCATCTGTGTCGCTCTGCTTCTAAACAAAGACACAAAGACAGTGTAAGTCAGTCCTTCAACACTTTTATCCTGAAAGTCGCCTGAAATAAAGAGCATCTCTGCAGACGTCCAATTACATTTTACTGTTTCAATTAACACACTCAGTTTACTGGGCTACAATAACTACAATACTACCACCATAATACTACAGCAATACTTATTTAATATTACAGTAACATCTGACTTACACTTAAATGAAATGAAAACCTGAATAATGGCTCAGAGCTACTCTTCGGTGCAGTAGAAGTGCTAACATGCTAACACAATTTAATGAGCAGACTTGTTCCAAACAGTCAGACTGAACTTACAAGAATAAAATAAAAATACAAACCTCACAGTAACTGCACTTGTAGAGTCTCTTTCTGGTGTGGATCTGTTGGTGTTGTCTCAGGTACTGTGGAGTTTTAAAAGTCTTCTCACACAGGTCACATTGATAAGGTCTCTCCTCAGTGTGGGTAAACATGTGGCTTTGTAACTGTGCGTCTGTTGTAAAGTATTTGCCACACTGATCACACCAGTACACATCTTCTCCGGAGTGAATGCGTAGGTGTATATTTCGGTACCCTAGCCGGCTGAAGGTTTTTCCACAGATGTCACAGCTGTATGTCTTAACTCCAGAGTGGGTAACTAGATGACTCTGTAAGTTGCTACTTCGAGTAAAAGCTCTGCCACACTGATCACAGCTGTAAGCTTTAACTCCACTGTGGACGACTTGGTGTCTTTTCAGGGAATTCTTCCAGGAAAACGACTTTCCACACAAGTCACAGCTGAACGGTCTCTCTCCAGTGTGGATGAGCTGATGTTGTTTTAGTTTAAACTTCCAGGTAAAATCCTTCCCACACTCGTCACAGGTGTTTTTTTTCTCTCTCTTTCTTCTGTGAGGTTTGTCGGCCTCCTGAGAGCGCTGACTTCTCGGTCCACGTTGGTCCTGCAGTGACAGAGATACAAACAGAGGCAGTGAGTGAAATGCAGTCATTAAACAAACTGAAGCTTCAAACTCCCTCCATTAACACTAGTTTTAAACCTGAAGGTGGAGTGTGGCACCAAACACCACCAGAACCTGAACGACTGCAGGTGCTGATAAGTTGCGGTCGCGGTATTTCAACATCTAGTTAGCAATACAGAAGACGAGCGAGAATAAATGGAGTAATATTTTTTATGTGGCAGGTAATTTCAAATGCAGCGATTCTATCAGCCCAACAAACATCAGCAAACACACAAACTGTTTGTGTGCAGTTTGTCTCACAATGTGATGTAAAGACTGCAGTAAAATCCTCTGCAGGTTAGTGCAGGATAAGCAGGCAAGTTTACTGTAATGTGATGGATTTAAGTAAAGAACAGTGTGTGACTGGTGCACAGTGACTGTGGTGCTCATGTCAGAGTTAGATTACATCAAGTGTAGCAGAGATTAACTTAAACTTAAGCTCATGATGCTGACATTCATTCACTGAGCTCCACCCACATACCAACAGTTTAGTGTCTAATATAAAGACAGTGTACTGTCAGTGTAGAGAAAGGAAATCAGCCAGGACAACTCGTGAAACATCTGCTGACATCTGGTTGAATTCACAGAGAGCAGCAGGTCAGCTGATCACAGCCTGCACATTAAAAAAATCTACTGGAGCTCTCAATAGAAATGATTGTGAGCTGTGACCCTTTTCCCCACACTGAGCCACTACAGCTGATTTTAGGGTTGAATCCTGCTGAATCCCACTTTAACATCTTCCTGCTCATTTTGATGTTTAGAGGCAACGTCACCGTCTAAGATGTAGGCATTGTATACATTGTATACATTATTTCTACATTACATTAATATTGCACAAGGTTCATTTAGTTTAGCATAAAATATATATATCAGTACTTCAGCTTTTAATGGAGTATTTCTTAACACTAGTATCTGTCACCTTCTGTGTTGAGCTCATTGTTTTCTCTGCAGTGGCTGAGCTGAGTCCAAGTAGCTGAAATTTCCTCTGCTGCTCCGTCAGACTCTTCTCCTCCTCCTGATCAGCTGGGACAGAAAACAGAACTTTGTTAAGCTCCACACTGCACTGAAGAGTCAAAGTGTCTCATATGTTCATCTGAGAACACACAGAACACATTTTAGCTTCCTTGGGTGGACAACTTGTTTGAAACAAACACAAAAGGTTTGAACACCGATACCAAATTCAGCAGTATGGCACACCAGTACCAGGAGAGCAATTCCTCTTTAAAATATGCCCTGGCCAAGAAAAAACCCGACAATATACGTGTGCCGTGAGAAATGATAGATAGATAGATAGATAGATAGATAGATAGATAGATAGATAGATAGATAGATAGATAGATAGATAGATAAAATTTATTTCAAACATGCAAATATAATTGAAATAACAACAGAAAAAAATAAAAATAACAAAACTTAAAAATCATCAAGTTTTCATGTAAATATCTATGTCTACAGAATGTGTGTGCTCGAAAAGGAGTAGGATGAAGTTTTCTTGTTCCTACCCCCTTATTTCAAATTTCATTGCTTACAAATCCATATCCAGGATTCAACATTATTTGATCATATATTTAACTATGTACAAGTCTAACACATTGAACATACACAAATAAAACCATTTTCAGCACATAAACCAGAACAACAACAAACTACATTTTTTACATAAACTAATCACTCTGTTTATAACAGCCGCTTAATCTCTGAGTTTATTTTCTATCTATGTGACAAAAACCTTAATGAACACTTAAGGTTGGGTTACTCCGGCCTTGATTTATAAAAAATGAGGACACAATGAGACAACTCAGTCACTGAGAGGAAGATTTCCTATATTCATGCAATTTATTATTTTTGAACAATCCTGTGAATTTTTGTATTGATGTACTTGTCTTGATTTCATCTGTATATCCGAGTGGGTGTAGAAATCTGAGCCATCATCTGAGTAAGCCTCATCACAACTTTGCGCTGATAAAGGCAGCTGTGTTTTAGCCTGGAACACATTTATTTTTACATTTCTCATAAATGTATTTCATTATAGCACTTTTACCGCCAACATGTTGGGTCTTTTGGAGCCGGAAGTGACCTTATATGGAAGAAGGGTGGCGCTAGCTAGCTTAGTTAGCAAGCTGCATTCATAAGCTGTGCAGGTGCCACAGAGATGCTAAGTAGCCTTAATAACAGACTAATAAAACAACACAAACTCTGATTACAATGAGCTCATTTAAAAGCTTTCTTCTAATAAAATTATTTTCTTCTCTGTGTTTCACAACCTTTTGCTGATATCTTTCTGTGAATTAGTTTAAAGCAGCTTGAGTCAATTTAGTCAGATTTTTTTTTCCAACTTGTTCACAAAAACTTGAGAAGAGACACCGAGGAGAGCAACAGAAAGCCTCATTCAGGAGCTAAACTCAAGATTAACTAGACTCGGATTAATATTAGCTCGGTGCTTACCTTTAAGTGTTAAATCAGTCTTGACAATAATCGGAGGGAAAAACGCCATAAAGCGGGAACTCGGCTTCTTCTTCTTCTGCTCTTGTATTTTTTGGCGGTTAAAGCTTTAAGGCGCATTACCGCCACCTGCTGGACTGGACTTTTCATGTCCCAAACATTATCAATTGGGCACAAATTTGTTGGAGTTTCTGTTAATAAAAAAGATGGAATTCAAGGATCTTGTTATTTGGTTTGTTTGTTTTCACCATTTACTCTACAATTTTCTGCCAGTGTATAGCAAACCCCACAGCTCAAATCAATGAAGAATTTAGTATTTTTAACATATTGCTTAAACTGGAACCAGCAGCTATATAGGCCTAATTTTTAATCCAAACATGTGATAGAGGTTTACCACCAGGAGAAGCAGACTGTAAATAAAAGACTGTGCTACTGAAAACTGTTAGTCTGACTTTGGATTGTAAATATGTTTCCATTTGTCACTTCTGTATTTGTATATGGCTCAAACTATTTGTTATGAAAGCAAAACAAACAAACTGATGTTGTATAAATTGATTCAGGATTATTTACTTCGAGTCCAGAAATCATAGCTGTCTCATCAGATCCAGTTGTGACATTAGCTATAGTTTCCGCGGAGGGTACTTGGTTCTGTATGACAGCACAGCTTTTAGGTTGAATTCAAGCGCTTGAGTACAGCCTGATAATTAGAGGCCTGCAAACTGTTTGCTGATGAACTTTGGAAGTAAAAGTACAGACAGCTATAGAAGACACAGGACACGAGATGGGTTCATTATTTCTTTTGAGTTCCATGTAACAATCCGTAACTCTGTAATTAATGAATGTGCCATTTAATCTTGGCTGCAGCCAAGATTAAATGGCACATTCATTAAATGGCTAAAATGGGTTGGCTGCCGTTCAGCATTTAGCACAAGTCAGCTTTTGATCAGAAAGTTTTCTGGTTTGATCCCTGGCTGCTCCAGTCTGCAGGCGAAATATCCTTGGACAAGATTGTAATCCCAAGCTGCTTTCTGATGCATCCATTGGAGTGTGAATGCTTTATAGAGTTTGTGAAACAGTTGTACGTGTGGTCAGATTGTTTTGTATTTGTGTGTGGATTGAAGCACATGTCTGAGAGCACATCAATCACTGCACATATTTTTTAAAATCTTAGTTTAAATAAAGTTTTTGATTATTTATTATAAAAAAGAGATGATATATATATAATGCAGTGGGCACTCTACCAGCTAACATGTCAGTTAATTTGACACATTGATTTATTTATCATTTCTTTTTCTCTCTCAGCTTTTCAGCTCCATATTTTTGCCATTTCTTCCACACTCAACTCTGTTCTACAAGGTGAGCCCACAGTTAATGTAGGAGAGGGCAGGTGGCATTAAGAGATTTGATTGGGCAATCTAGGGCCCAGTTAGTTCTTCCTTTTGGTGAAAGCTGGGCTCTTCAGTTCAGCATGGCACAGCTCCAAAGATTCTGCAACATCAAACCCTCTGTCTGCTAATGTTACATCACCTGGGCTGAGGCAGTCCAGGTAATTGCAACAGTTTCTTGAAATTAGTTAATTCAGATATAAACAGAGTGACAGTTTACAGATTCAAACATGTCTCAGAGAAAACAGAAAAAAACAGTAAAGCCCAACTCTCCTCTTTGTGATCAGGAAGACAAAATTCAACTTCCTGATCAAGTAGACAAATCATTCAACCAGCTTCTAGAAAAGGAAGATATTCAAAAGTTGAAAGAAATGGAACTCCTAGACAGGGAAGAAACTTTGAGCTCCAAGCAAAGCTTGATAAAGCACTAGAAAAACTAGTGCTGAAGGACAAAAAGAATCAGGAGCTGCAAGTAAAGCTTGATGAAAGACCGCACACAAATGAAGAGTTTCTTCAAGAAAAAAGGCTACAGGAGATAAAACAGAAGGAAATGGATTTCAAGCTCCAGGACATGGAGAAACACAACAAAGGCTTGCAAATCAAGCTTAATGAAGCTCTGCAAAAAATGAAAGAACTCCTCCAAGAAAAACAACAACAGGACATGAAGCAGTGCAAACTCCAAGGCATGGAGGAAAAATACAAAGCGCTTCAGGTAAAGCTTGATAAAACACTGAATAAAAATAAAGAGTTGCTTCAAGAACAAAAGCAACAAGAAATTAAACAGAAACAAACGGACTGCAAGCTTGAAGACGTGCAGGAAAAATACACAGCGCTGAAAATGAAACTTGATAAAGCACTGCAAAGAAATAAAGATTTCCTTCAAGAGAAAGAACAGCAAGACATGAAACAGAAACATCTGGATTGCAAACTTCAGAACATCGAGAAACACAACGAAGGCTCGCAAGTAATGCTTGATGAAGCTCTGCAAAAGAATAAAGAAATCCTTGAAGAGAAAGAAAAACTGGACCAGAGAGACACGCAGTGCCAACTCCAAGGTGTGCAGGAACAATACGGAGCGCTGCAGGTAAAGCTTGATGAAACACTGCACAAATATCAAGAGCTGCTTCAAGACCAAGAACAACAGGAAATAAAGCAGAAAGAAGACAAAGAAATTCTCCAGGACTTTGAGAGGAAAAACCAAAACCTGCAAGAACTTTATAACAAACTGAACTACAAAACACCTGAACTGGAAGAGGAAAAGGAAAAACTGCAAAACCAATGCTCAGAGATGCAGAGTAAGCTCAATGACATGCTGAGAAAAAACACAGAAGTCGAGGAACTTTCAGACAACGTGAAGTGCAAAAACACTGAGATGCAGGTGCTAAAGCAACAACTAGAGAAAACAAACGAAGACCTGCAGTGTTCACTTCAAGAAATCGAGAGCAGAAGTCAGCAGTTGGAAGACACGCACAACAAATTACAACAGAGTTATACAGAGCTGCACGAGGCAAAGCTAATGCAGGAGGCAACATCTAAAGAAATGAAAGAAAGGCTTGAAGACAAACAAGCCAAATTAGAAGAAGTGGAGAAAACATGCAAGAGACTTGAGCAGGAGAATGCAGAAACAATCGATCAGTTGAGAACCCTCATCCTAGAGAAAAAAGTGCTCGTGGAAAAGCTCATGGAAAAGAAGAAAAAACGCTTCTGCTTCTTCTGGAGGAGGGACACTCCTGCTTTTTCTACTTTTTCTACTTTTTCTACTGCTAATGTCACCTCGTCTTCCTCCACCTCTGTTCCATCTTAATTTTCACCTCTCCTCTCTCTTTCTCTCCCTTTCTCTCCTGACACCTCTCCCTCCCCTGTCTCCCTTTAACTCCTATCACCTGTCCCATCTCCTCCCCCCCCCCCCCCTCTCTCTTTTCACCCTCACCCTCCAACCAGTCCCGACAGTTGACTGCCTCCTCTAGAGCCTGGTTCTGTCATAGGTTTCTTCCTTTAAAGGGAGTTTTTCCTATCCACTGTCGCACCTAGTGCTTGCTCAGAGGGGATTGTTGGGGTTTTCTCTCCTCTATCTCTTTCCTCCTTTCTATCCCTTTCCTTTACCTTCTTCTTTACAACCCCTCCCCCCTTTCTATTTCCTCAATAATTTAATAATAAACACAATTGGCAAAATTTTAAAAAGTCAGATCAATGTCTTCATTCAAGAATGAATTGTCTTTGTCACGGGGTCATGTGTATTTTGTGTTTTCCTCGGGCTGGTGATCCTTGCAGTTGTTGAGCCCAAGAGTCCAGATTTTTAGTGTTTTAATCACATTTAGTGTTACATTTTAGATCACAACAAAAGGATATCCACAATTTAGGATTCAGGCATTTGTCTTTTTCAATATCATAATCATTCTATGATTGAGTCGGTTACAGAAGCAGCAGTTAGCAGCAATAACTTCAATTCATCAACATTTGCAAGCATTTCTTTATACACAGCATTTCTGTCAGGTTGAGGTCTGGACTTCCATGCAGTAGATTTGCTGCTGTGCTTGGGCTCATTATCCTGTTGCATGGCCTAATTTAGGAGAAGCTTTAGCTGTTGGACAGACGGCCTCACATTTGACTCTAGAAAACTTTGGCATACAGAGGAGTTCGTGGACTGCAAGGTGCTTATTGCTTGTGTCTGCAGAACAAGCTCAAATCACCACAATTGAACCAGCGTACTTGACAGTGGATTTGAGGTGTTTGTGCTGTGTTTGATTTTTGCTGAAGTTACTGCTGTGCATTATGACCAAACCTCCACTTTAGTCTCATCTTTTAAAAATATGTTGCTCCAGAAGCTTTCAAGGGCAAATTTGCAAACCTCAACTGAGTTGTTGTGTTCTCTTTAGAGACAAGAAGCTTTCTCCTGGCGGCCCTTCCAGACCAACCATACTTGTTTTGTCTTTTTCTAATTAAACTGTCTTGAACATTAACATGCTGTTTAAGGCCTGTAGAGGCTCAGATGCAGCTCTTGGGTATTGTGCAGTTTCTGTGAGCACTGAACAGTCTTTGTGGTGGATCTGAATGCTCCAGACTAGCAAACTTGCTCATGGTCAGTTAATCAAGTGCATAGAGCCCTGTGATGAATTTTCACATTTACTCTGTGAATCTTCATTCTTCTAGCTAGTCTTTACTCTTCTAGAAGCTTTCTTTGCTCAGACGTCTGCAGCATTGAATCTATGTCTTCTCCACTGCTATTCCAAACAAGGTGCTGATGCAGGGGTCATTAGCACAGTAAGATTTAAGTGCACAAAATGTTCACATCATAATAGTAATAATAATTAGAGGAGAGTATTATGTAGTCCAAGAAGTGTGTGGAGAAGTTTTCAGTGCGGAGGAGGGAACCATGGTGTTCAGGAGCCAAACTGCTTTGGGGGAAAATGCTATTGCACAATCTTGCCGACCTGCTCCTGATGACGCAGTCGTCTTCTGGAGGGAAGTGTGGTAAACAGTTGATGGGAAGGGTGATGCGGGTCAGCCATGATGCTAGTGGCTTTCCCAGTGAGGTGTAAATATCCTGTAGACTGGGTAGAGAGCTGCCAATAACACGCTGTGCGGTCCACACAATCCTCTGGAGGGCTCTGCGATTGGACGCATGACAGTTTTCATACCAGACTGTGATGCAGCGGGTTAGGATGCTCTGCATGGTACCTCTGTAGAAAGTATTAAAGATGGGTTTGGGGATGTGCACCTTCTTCAGTCGTCTCTTAAAATGCAGTCGCTGCTGAGCTCTTTTAGTCACTGATTTGGTGTTGCTGGTCCAGGACAGGTCCGGGGGCGGATCTAGAGAAATTTTTCCAGGCTGGCATGGAAATCAAATGGGGTGGCAAAATCAAAGCCTTGTTTTAAAGACATATGCAGGTGTTACATATGATTAATATACATTAAGCATATGTTTCATATAAATATGGTCTATAACTTAATTATTTTCTATAGCCCACATAATTAAACATTTCAGTTACATAAAATGTGTGTACTGTATAGCCTGTATAATAAATAAATATGTAACCAATAAGTATAAAATCCAGAAAGCTACACAACACTGGGCGGGGGCTCATTTCCAAACACAAGTCTAACTTAAGTTTCATACTGTTTTTGTTAGAAAAAAATCAAATTGTACTGACTACTACTACTGCCAGAAAGCTGCACTGTCACAAACAATTATTGAAACCTCATTTTTCATGATTTGTTGGGTCAATATTCTGAGGTCCAAAATATAATTGGCCATTTTTGGCTGCTTTTGATTGTTGTTGTTTTTTTTTACCTTGTCTTTCTTGGTATCATTCTTTTCAGCACAACCTCACACGTCCAAATTTACAGTTATTAAAACAACTGGTCTGAAATCACACGAACACATAAAACCCTAGTAGTAGTTATATTTTCTCTTTACTATAAAAACCACAGACATGTTTAGTAAATTATTTTCATAACTTGAAATGCAAATATAAGTGGTAATTTTTTTTAAATTAAAATTAAACAAAAATTTTGTAAATAATAAAGTTATATACAACTATTCATCTAAAAATGCAGGCAATGCATCTGGGGTTCTTATTTTTATTTTTTTGCACAGCCATTTTAAAAATACTACAACAATCAGGTGTCACAATAAGACGCCCCACAAATTATTTGTGCCAGTAAAAAAAAAATTGTCAACCACAAGACAGAGAAGAACATCACAGGGAGAAACCCTGCAGGCCTGACAGCAGGTGTATCGCTCATTCTGTTTTCCACCTGGAGACAGTGTTCACAAAATCGTCGACGACTGATTTAATAGTCGACGCGTCGTTTGAAGCTTTGTAAGATCCCAAAAGACGCAGGAAGAAGTAGCAGGATTTAAGAGTGTAATAACGGACTGAAACAGAAGATGGCAGCACTGCATGTACAAGGATGCCAGCTGCCGTTAAACCCCGAAGAAGAAGAAGAAGAAGAAGAAGAAGCAGCTGTGTCCCAGAATTCATAGCGCGGCCCAGCTCAGTTTCCAACAATGGCGGCAGCTAGTTAGTTTTAATATTACTCTTATTATTCTTTCTGGGTCACAAAATAAACGTTTAACATATTTTCAGCCGAGAATGTAGCTGTGTAAACCTCAAATATCGGCTCAGTTTATCAGGACACCACATATTTTCAAAAGCGCTCCGACGTTTTCAGAGACGTCTGTTACCCACTAGCTCGATAGCTAGCCGGGGGCTAGGTCACTAGCACGGTGAGAACACCGGACTCCAGGCAAATTGTTTTCAAACCCACCGCCGTCTTTCGCTACTCAGGTTAAATATATATGAGTCACTTAGATAAATTAAAAATGTTGTTGTTTGGCTTTTTTTTTTTTTTTTTAGTATTTTATTTGTTCCTGAGTAAATCGGTTTGTCTGAGATTAAAGTTATAGTTTTTACACAGCTGAATAAACGTCAAGCAGACAGCTGATTATCAGAAGTGTGAGATGCTGGAGAATATACTCCGTTGTCCTGTTATATTTTAGATAGCAAGGAGTTTATTAAACTTCACCGAAACAATCTGCAAATTTCATTAAAATTGAATAAACTATCATCTTGTCTTTATTTTTAGTTAGCACCTTAAAAGCTTAAAGCTGTAAGCTAATGATAGTTATATAAGAGCATATGCTGCATGGTGCAATAAGCTGTAGTTTTACGTCCAGTGGATGATGATCTGATTAGTCGACTAATCGCATAAATAATCGGTGACTAGTCGACTATCAAAATAATCGTTTGTGGCAGCCCTAGTTGTGTCACATCATTTTGGCTCAAGAGTTTACTTTATTGCTATGTTTGTTTTTTGCTATTTTATTACTACATTTGTATTGTGCAGCACTTCGGTCTGCCAGGTGTGTTTTTAAAGTGCTATATAAATGATGATGACGATGATGCTTACGGAACAGCTGAAAGACTTTAAAACAAACCTGTTACTTTAATGATATTTCTGTGGTACTACAGAGTCCAAAAGAAGTATCGCAGTAATAATTCATTCAAATTGTAACTTTTAAATGTCATTATCAGCCCAAAGGTTCACAACCAGTTCATCCCTGATAGAATGTAAATATATACAAATCTATAAATTGTATTATGTATATAACTGTGAAACAAACATAATGGACCATTAATGTATCATAATAGTACATTTCTGAATTTGGGGTATAATTCCAGGTGGGATGAGTGTCTGTACAGCTCCTCCTGTTGATGTAAAAAAAGAAAAAAGTAAATGCCAGTTTTTTTAGGTTTTCATGTTGATGTTGTAACACAGTAAAGAATTACTCTTACAGAAATAAATGTCATTTTTTCAACTTGCAGTTAAATTCATGTAACTTAATGCTGATGCTGTTGACGACTGGGGCTCACACGTCTTTTACTTTGTCTCCAGGACCGACTCACCATGGTTGACCCACAGGAAAATAGCCCGCAGGACATTCCTGACTATGACGGCATAGAGGATGAAGCTTTCCCCCCACTCCCACCACCACACTCCCCAGGCCGGGGAGGCCAGGAGGAAGGAGACCCTTTTGCAGATGGTAGATGCTGCTGTGCTCTTACAGGATTACTATGAGGTCTTTAAGATGTGATGATTCAGAACTTTGTATTTTAAATTCATGGTTTAATGAAGAATCATAGAAAAATAAGATTCAGGAAAAAAGGCTAATGTGGGAGAAATACAACCTCTCATAGTCCTTCCACAAAGCTTTTTGGAACAGCTTGATAATAATGAATTTGTTAGTTCAGCCTAGAATTAACAAATGCATGAACTGGTTTTTCAGCATCTCTCTGAGACTGGATGTTTCTAACAATAACAACACACATGTTTTTGTTTGCGTGAGCAAATGAAACCTATCAGATACTGTTCAAACCAGCACATTTCTTCTGTAACCTCCAGTCTATAATTTGTCTGGATTTAAAGATAAGCTTGAAGTTTGCCACGCTGCCAACAGAATGAGTTAGAAACACATCCTGTTGTCATGTGTTTTCAATGCAGGAGATGAAGGTGAGGTATCACAGCTGGCTGATGTCCCTACTGCTAAAAGGAGAGGCGTGAAGAGACCCCAACCCAAGCTGGACTCCCACAGGTAGCAAAGACATTTATATCACGACAGAGGGTTGAAATGCATTAAAATGCGCATTTAAATAGGAATTTGATGTCATCTTGTGTGAGCTGGGACACAAGGAGGCCAAAATCATTGATTGACGTGTGCAGACTGTCAGTGTTGCAGCCAGGTTGAACACGAGTCTGTGACTGCACTGGTTTTTATCACCGTTTCACTAATAATCGTGCACAGAGGCTCAGAGACACACTGACACACAGAGTTGTTGCAAATGTTTGAAAACGTAAGTTTGTGGAAAGAACTTTGCACAAAAAAAGTGATGTGATATTATCTGAGTGGCGACACCTGTCGTTTCGCAGAGTACTGCAGCGTCTTCTTACGCTTTAGCGGCGGGTACAAATGACTGCATCTGTGTGATGATGGTGCAGCTTCACTCTGCCAGTCATTTAAAGAAGAAAGACTCTAATACCATTGTTGTTTTCATCATTTGGATGGGCAAAATTCCCAGACTGAAAATTGTCAGAGCGTTGGAGACATCCCTGGATGTGTGTGAGAAAGATGTTTCCAGTCTCTGTACACCTATAGTGTGAACCTGGTTAGTATTGCCAACCATAAGTCAGGCTCGTTCCCAGTAGTCTCCCAGTGGGTGTCCCAGTGGCACTCCTCTGTTACTGTTCTGTTCACAATGTTCCTGGACAGAACTAAGTTATACTAAATCAAAGGATGTTAAATAAGCTTTTAAGTAAGAACGTCGATTATACTTAGGATAAAACTTGCAAGCTGTATTAAAGAAAAACATAGATTTTCATTTGATAAAATATTCAAATTAATTGCAACTTTGCTATAAATATATATATATATATAGCAATTTTTTATTTTTTATTTTTAGATGGAGAAATTTGACTATTTCTCATTATACTGCCTTATGTACAAACAGGTAGGAAAAGAAAGGTTGTGGGCACCCTGAAAACCAAACACCCTACCCCCCCCCCCCCCCCCCAACAAGCTACTGCCTTCTGAACATGGTACATCTGAAGGCACTGACATTTCCATTCAGAGGGTCTGTCTGTGTTGGCCCTGTGACAGGCTGGCGACCTGGCTGCTGGGATGGGCTTCAGCCATCCACGATCCTGAATTGGATAAGCCAAATACGCCTGGATGTGCTGCTAACCCTGCTTGTAATCCATTAATGGTTTAACTTAGTCTTAATATTTTTTCCCAGGCTGATATCAGATCGAGGGCTTCCAGCTCTGGGCACTCTCTTTGACAATATCCAGTTCAAAGGCAAAGGACACGAGGTAGGATATGATAACATCTGTCCCACCAATTACCAGATGTGAATGAACATTGGTTTTTGAGCTAAATCTGTTTGGCCTGTCAGCTTTTAATTAGATGTCCTAAATTTGGTTTGAGACTAAAAGGTCAAAAGTTGCCCTTTCTGTCGTGGTCAAAAATGAGTGAGGGGAACCAGAGGTTGGTTTACCAAATTAAGATGTCTTTTGTTCCAATGACTGGAAGTCATTTTTTAGTGGGAAGAAGAAGCGTCCTATCACACACAGCCCTCTTTCATATCACTACTCGCTGTTTTTGATGTTTGCCCCATTAGGCTGCAGACCTGCGGCTGCTGATGCAGAAGATGGAGAACTGGGCCCACAGGTTGTACCCCAAATTGCAATTTGAAGATTTTATTGACAAAGTGGAAAGGCTCGGCAGCAAAAAGGAAGTGCAGGTGAGAGGAAGCAGTAGAATATTTCCTGCAAGCGTGTGGGATTCCTAATGTTCAGAATTTGTAATTTTTTACTCATTCTTCTATAGACATGTCTTAAACGAATACGACTGGACATGCCCCTGACACATGAAGATTTTACAAGTACAGATGGTAAGAAGAAAAATCATTACTGATGGGGATACGGTGGACTAGGGCTGTGCGATATGACCAAAGTCTCATCTCCCGATATAAGAATTCTATCGTCCGATAACGATATAAATCACAGAAATGTAACATTTTCTGTCAATTCTGTGAATCTCGACTTGCGTGAAGTGTTTCCAGCTGCGCGTCATGTAGCTGGAGTCGAGTGTTTTAACCGATGCATGAAACAACACATTTTTAGACAGAAGTTGTAACGGCGCCGTTTTCTTTGTGAGTATTTATTACACGGCGTGCTGCGGGGGAAAGCCTGTTCTAACGTTTGAGTCTAAGGTTTATTTTTTAGCACCTGGCGGCTCTGTTTTACTTCTCATCCGTAAACACTCTGCTCTTTCACGTGATTCCGTTTATTTTGAAAAGCCTCAACAGGATCTTGAGCTTTATTCTGAAAGGTTTATGTGGAACATAAACAAGCGGACACGCGATGGTTTTACCGTCGTTGTTGCTAACGACAACGCATAAAAACAGGCGCTTGTCCGTCCGTAGTGTAGTTATATATAAGAGAAAGAGAGAACTTTACTACAGTGACATCAGAACCATGAAGAAATATTGCCGTAAACAGTTTATTTTGCGACACCACGAAACAAACGATAGCGTAAAATGAAATAGACGTTTTTGTATATATCGTTGTATCGAACAGCCCTACGGTGGATTCACACCTGCAGGTGCACATAGGAAATACTTGCCATATTCCACAGGACTTAATTATCAGCACTGCTTGAAATTGTGTTCAGGTGCTGGTGACGAAGAGGTACAACGTGAACTGGAAACATTTGGGGATCCTGATCTGTTCAGCAGAGAGAGTTTTATTAATGCTCCCCAAGGGCAGATTGCCGAAGCCCTCGCTCCCCCACCTACTCCCTCTCTGACCGAAGAGCAGCAGAAACGTATTGAGCTGAACAGACAGCGGGCCCTGGAAAAGAGGCGCGCACGCCAGCAGCAAATTGGTAAGAATGGCAAAAATGTATCATACAGCTGGGACACAATATAACAGAAATAATTAATGATTCTGCTACAAAACATCCAGCGAAGGTTCATAAGGATCATCTAGCTTCATTGGTGTATTAACTTTATATGAAAATACAAAAAGCAAAACATTGAATGTACAGTATATTGCCAAAAGTGTTTGCTCATCTGCCCCCACACTCATATGAACTCGAGTGACATCCCATTCACGACGTCCGCCTGTGCAGCTATATCAGCTTCAACTCTTCTGGGAGTGTTTATGGGAGTTTATGACCATTTGTAAGGTCAGACACTGATGTTGAAGGCCTGGCTCCAAGTCTCTGCTCTCATTCATCCCAGTGGTGTTCTGGTCAGGACTCCCATGCCAGAGTTCATGTCTTTGTGGACCTTGCTTTGTGCACTGGTGCCCAGTCATGCTGGAACAGGAAGAAGCCATCCCCAAACTGTTCCCTTAAAGTCGGGAGCCAAAATGTCTTTGCATGCTGAAGCATTAAGAGTTCCTTTCACTGGAACGAAGAGACTGAGCCCAACTTCTGAAAAACAACCCCGCACCGAAATCCCCCTGCCACCAAACCTGGAGCTCTGTTGTCCTGGCAACTGCTAAGTTGACTTGTCTATCGGCTTTCCAGATTGAGAACTGTGATCCGTCGCTCCATAGACTGCATCTCTCCTGTTCTAGAGTCCAGTGGCGGCGTGCTTTACACCGCTGTGTCCCATTGCTTTGCGTTGCACTCTGTGATGTAAGGCTTGGACTACAGCTGCTCGGCCATGGAAATGGATTCCACGAAGCTCTCTGTGCACTGTTCTTTAGCTAATCTGGAGACCACGTGAAGTTTGGAGCGATGGACTCCACAGAAAATTAGCAACCTCTGTGCGCCTCAGTATCCACTGACCCCCACTCTGGGATTTTACGTGATCCACCACTTGATGGCTGAGTTGCTGTCGTTCCCAAACACTTCCACTTAGTAGCAGCAGTCTGCATGCCTAGGTGCTTGATTCTATACAGCTGTGGAAGTTACTGGATCACCTGAATTCAATGATTTGGATGATGGGTGGTGAGTGAATACTCCTTACAATACAGTGAAGTGGATCTAGTGTATATATCCACCAGAAACCCTGAAGGTCGAGTGACGAGTTCCCGTATTGCACAGTTCGTCCAAACCACCAGAGATTCCTCACATTAGTGTGGAGTTTGGTAATAAGAGGCAAAGCATGTAGAAAACATTGATTTCTTTACTGCCTGTCTGATGTCAGCTTCAATTAGGCGTAGTATTTTTGTTTTTGCCTTACACTTGTGATCCAAACTGTTTTTACTTCCTCTTTAGTTAAAGCGGAGCCAGCTGTCTGCGATCTATTGTCTACAAATCTTTAACAGTGACATTAAATCGTTCTTCAGGGTCCTCATTTACCGCAGAAATGATGTAATGTGATTTAAATGAGACCCATAGAAAAGAAAATGACCTGTTGATCGGTCTCTATTATGAGCCTTCACCCATAAAAATGTGTTTACAGTTTATAACACTAGATGGTGATATGAGACCGTTTCCATTGTATTACCCGAGCATGATTTACTCATCGACTTTAAACTTTCACATTTTAGTCATTAGTCCTCCTTAAGAGGAGCCAATCCACCCCCCCCCCCTTTTTTTTTTTCTGTCCAGTATAGAAACTAAACAGCTGACATCATTCGGGTAGTGTAGCTTCCAGAGATCTGAAGTTAACGTGAACTCTGGAGGGCAGTCAAAAGCTTAATTTTTTATAATGCAACATACTATTATTTACATACATATTATTTTAATAAGCAGTTTCAGGGTTCGTGCTGTTTTAATGAGTGTTCGATGGAAAACGTCACTGAAGGAATTTGTACTCTTGAGTCACATGACAGTAAATAATTTCGAGTATGTGTACATAACACAGGCTAATGTTTAAAACTATGATTATTATTTTGCTAGCTATCAAACTTGCTGGAGAAATGATTGAAATGCACTGAGTGTGATAGAGTACGGCAGTGCTAGCACAGCAGTTAGTTATGGCATGGTGATTTATGCAGTGTGCTTTAAACTTGGCTAACATTACTTAGCAGTAGCAGTAATATTAGTGACTTCACTCAAGTGAAAGCTTTAATCGTTAGTCCGACACTTAACTAGCCAACTTAAGCCTTAAAGAAAAACTGGTAAAAAGAGGGACTGATGCATGTGGGCACAAAGAAGCCATTTCTTGTGCTGCTGAAGTTCCCTGGCTTTCATTCAAAATGTGTTTATCGTGAGCACCGACACATTAAACCATTTAAAAATTATAAATGGCTTTAAGCTCACATTGATGCCTGTGGGGCTCTATCAGCCACGGAGACGACAGACACATTTTAGTGTTTTAATGAATGAATGTTTCATACTTTAAGGCTGCCTGTTTATTTAAGGGAGATGAACAATACATTATTATTTGACATAATTCTATGACAGGTGATGGACTGAATAAATAGATTTTAGGTCGATGTTTGTGCGTTTTTAAAGTCTTATATGTTGAATTGAACTGAGTGTGTCATCTGTTCAAAGCCTCCCGTCAGTGCTGTTCTCCATGCCTGTCTTACTGTACATGGTGTTATTAGCACAAACACTTTAAAGCTGATCATTTAGGACTGTAACAATAATCCAGAGAGCAATGTAGTCAAACATCTCACAGTTAGTTTTATTGGGAATGAACTTTGACCTGTTAGGCCCCCAGGGCTTTTCTGAGCTTCCTGCTCGAAAATGAAGAGGCCAAAATAAATGGAGTATTTCTCTGCAATTACAAACTCTGTGTAAACAGTCTTGGTATCAAAATAAAGCTAACGCTTGTGAGCTGTCATCAGAGGGGTAAATATTACTGCAGATGTTACTATGTCAAAGTTACTGGGACTCAAACATAGAAAAAAAAGATTATTTCCCTCACCTAATTTTTAAAAGTATTTTATAGCTTATATGCTATAAAATATACTTTGGGTCACATTTAACTCCAGAAAATCATAAATCAAAATATGGATGTTACCTGTCCACAGATTCATGGTGATGTAACTGCTCTTTTAACTGTTTGGTGTTTGTAGAAATGGTTTACAGCTGAGATTCAGAGGCTTCTGTGGACACTCGTGTCTGCACTTATATTTCTGACCTCGTGTTATAACCGATTAAATGTGATCTCCTCTCTTTTCCCCCATTTTTGGTGGTGTGGGTGCTTAACTAGTTAAAGTACCAAACATCTGTCTCCTGTTGTTGTGTCATGTAGGAAAGAAGCATCAATATCTGATGAGCAGACTTGTTCATTTGTGCAGATTTCTTCTTTTGTGTGGTTGTTTTTTCCAAGTGGAGATGAGCATCTCTAACAAGTTGATTTGTTCACATTTGCACATCTGCATTTTTGAGAGAAATGAGTTTTTTGAGTTTGTGCACTATATGCATATAAGACAACCATTTCCTTTTTCAGTATTTTTGTGTGGTGCATTTTTCTCTGTTTTAACAAAAGAGGAACAAAGAACATTTAAGTCAACCTAAGACGATTTGTTTTAATTTTTACATGGTCTTACTGAGGTGATGCAAAGTGGAACATGCAAACTGTTTTTTTGGTAATGTGCTGGAAAAGCTTGATAATGGACCTTGAAAGTGCTTAAAGTGCTTAAATTTGACCCTGAACAATGAGTTTGAACCCTGCAGTTTACAGTTTCATTTTTCATTATCTCAGCTTTGCCTGTCTTTTATAAATCGTAGTAGACTGAGTGTGTCTGTGTTGACTGAAACCATCACTGTTTCTAATTCTCAACCCTTTCAGGCCCTTCAGCCTCTCAGACTGCTGACATGTTAGGAGACAAACCTCCAGCTGCATCCTCACCAAATGTCATCAAAGGTTCTACTGATGGAGATGAAACTGTAGAAGATCCTGACCTCGAGCCTTCCAACAACACCTCCACGCAACAAACCAGCCCGCTTCCCCCCAAAGACTCTGAGCCCGCTGAGGCTGAGACCGGCCTCAGCCCTGAGCAACAGCTCAGCAACGACTGTGTAGAGGGGGATTAAAGTTCACGTGCAGCAGTTTCTGCTGAAAAGCTTTGGCAGTGAGCAGATTTAAAGGTTTCCCAATGTTCGTGCCTGCTCATTCGAGTAATGTTGTGCATTTCTGGTGGTTTATATCTTGAGCACATGTTCCTACTGTGACGTCAGCTTTGGGTTAGCAAAGACATTTATAATCAATGGAAATAAATGTTTTTCTTATTTTTAAAAGTCCAAATCCTAAACGTATTTACCATGTGTTGGTATCTGTTACAGAAAAATATTTGAACTGATCCACAGTTCCTGCTCTGATGCATCTTCTTTCTCCAGTTTCACTATTGGCAGAATTTTGGTTGCAAACATGTTTCTATAAAAGGCCTCTGTGTGTGTGTAGTATGTGAGCTGTCAACTGACCATCACCCTCTTCCAAGCATTAAGTGCTCGTTCAATTATGAACAGTTCTTTCTTAAGCTACTGCAGGGACATGAAACGCAACACGATGAAGTGGCTCCATCTGCGCTAATGAAAACACCATTTTTAATTACAGGCCACTGCACACATATTGAAATAGTTATGTACAGTTCATATTTCTGTTGGTAGTTCTAGAAAACAATCTTAAAATCCACAAACCAAAAAACGCTTCTGATTATTTACCAGTTCAAACAATAAAAATGTCCTTGGTGTTGGTGTCTTCTATACAGGCTCTTGATATACAAACTATAAGATAAATACATCCTAGTTTTATACATCACTTCCAACACAACCAACCTCAGGTGTATTTCATTACTCTACGGGTTTATTTTAAAGTCTGCTAATGAGTGACATGAAGTTTTATCAGTCCGGTGACCTGTCCAGGGCGTATCCTGCCTCTCACCCTATGACAGCTGGGACAGATTCCAGGACGTGCAGAAGAAAATGGACGAGTGGACGTTTTATCATCTCCAGAACAATACTCGTGCTGGGTTTTGTATGAAGTGGTCACAGGTAGTACAATATGTGTGAACTCACCAAAAATGGTTCTATAACACAAGACATTTAATTTACACAAGACATTGATCCCACCAGTGAGATATTGAGATCACTGGTGCTGAGAGAAAAGCCTTTTGTTACCAGACTTCTTTAACCTGCTGCAGTTGACTAGTTTCCTGCAGGATTGAACCACATTTGCAGTGAGTACTAGGTCTTGTCAAAGTAACTGCTGACACTTCACTGGCATTAACACGTTCCCTATCCTCCTTACAACTAAGTTTAACTTGATGTGATTTTAAAAACTAACTTTTACAAAACGTATCCACTGATTCGGTTTGACTCTGGTTTCTAAAAAGATGGCGGGACATGTTTTTACTTAATATTGTGTTTGCTTTCCTGTGACTTCACACACTCGTGTGGTTTGTCCACACACAATCTGGAGCTACAAGAATGACCTGGATGACTCAGCACGAGTGATCTTCAATGATCACCGTTCTGTTAGCGCACAGCGTGCAGTTCTCACAAGTGTCTGCTTGGAGGTAAAGCTGGGCTACAGCGTTTCTATGCTGTTGTTGCCGGGAGGCGTGAAGCCCTTTCCAGATCCATCAGAGCCAACTCTCTGATTTCTTCCAGAATAGAGTACAGACTGGGAGTTTTGCTCTGACGAAACTCTCTTTCCTCTTTGGAGAGTTTGGGGCGCCGGGCTGTCTTCTCCTGAGCCAGCGCCTCTTCATTCTGACGCACCACCTCTTTGACCAGCTGACTGCGGCCCTGAGGGCTGGGCTGCTGGGACTTGGCACTGTGGTGAGGCTTGTTGCTGATGACCTCGAGGTTTAGACGGTCAGCGTGGCAAGTTGAAGAGTGGACAGAAATACGAACCTGAAGAGAGCAGAGAACGTAAGTCACAGTATTCCTCAGTTCGATCACTACACAGTAATGGCACCTACTGAAAATAGTCTAATGGAATGCTATGCAAAGACAGGCCCACTTAAGGTTTGTGACGTAATATATAACAGCAGTCCTCTCAGCACTGTGCGCAGCGTCACAGCTAAGTAGACAGTGGTGTAGAGTGGAGAAGTTTCCGACTGTGCCACAATTTTGTTCATAAATAGGATAAATTGGATACGTATGTTACACACACGTATCCAATGTAACAAACGTTCATCCATCCGTACACGAACTTTCTTTACTGTGCTTTCTAACATTCACACGACGTGGAGACTGGAGCAGAGGGGGAGAAAAACATTCATTAACACTGTGACCTCGGTCAAGTGTCACAGTGAGGTTGTTGTTTTGTTGATTTGTTTGTTGAATATCATCATCATCTCTTTGTTTGATATGATCATAGCTTGACAGCAGTCAATGCTGTGGTGGACAACTTGTGTTTGGGCTAATGTTTCTTTCTATCTTGTTTTGGCCACATGTGTCATCCATCATCATCCATCAGTAAGCTATGTTGTTAGCATTGCCTTTGCCCTTTGACATTTATGACCCCAGGATAAGTCCATGAAAGAAAGAAAAGATGTTGATAACAGTGGAAGCAGCAGTACTCTGTCACTTTTTCATGTCTTAAAGCCAAAGATGTGAGAATAACACACCGTTACTTCAGTTTCTTTTTGTTAGCTAACCTTAGGGTAATGTTTCCTGCTCTTTTTGCTTAAATCACATGCACTTATTCCTCACAATCATCGTGTGTAACATGCCTGAACTTAATATAACTTGACGCCAGTGATGGGCAGCAACGCATAATTAGATTACTTTTTTCAAGTAACGAGTAAAGTAAGGGATTACTGTTGCAAAAAAGGTAATTAGATTACTGTTACTGTCCCGTAAACACGCTGCTCTACTGTGTTACTAAACCGTGAGTTTGTTTGCAAGAGTGTCTCATGACAATGACATAAGTGCATGCGACGTTTGTGGTAACAAGCGTGTGCAGAGCAACAATGGATCATTTATCGAGTGCGAGAGAGAGAGTGCGACCGTGCAGCGTTTAAAGGCGTTTATGTGAAAACAATTACCGCCCACTGTCATTTTTTATCTCCCTTTACAAAAAGGTTTGTGTAGAAACGCCACAAACTGGAAGCATTACATTTCTTGTCTTGGAGGAGAGCCTCCCCCCCCCCACACTTATGTTTTTGTTTTCATATAATATTTAAAAACAATAAACTGAATAACTTTAAATGATTTATTTTCAGGAATCATTTTCGTCTCATTCATCTTACTGACGTTTTGTTACCTTGAGATTAGCTAACAAAGCAGCAACCACACAACACTTTATCACAACAAGATCATAAAACGTCTCTTAATGTTGGACCACAAAAGATCCAGTAGTCGTATGAACCTGTGATTCATATACACTCATGCATATATATTTGGAATCGTCGCCTTTAGGCGCTGCATTGCTGGAAACCTTCTAAAATGATTGATTAGCGTTTTCTGTGACTTACGGTGATGTGGTCAAACAGTTTGAAGGTGGAGGTGCCACAGCTGGAGGTGGTGGTAATGCGGTCCGGGTATTTTCGCACAGTGCCACCCTGCCAATCACAGCTGCCGTCCTGTCCCGCTACCACCACCAGGCCCTCTTTGTTCTTCAGATACACAGGCCCCCTCACACCATACCTGTGAACAACATGGCTGTGGTCAGAGGCAGCCTTACTTACTCAGTGATATTACTCAACCTGCTTTGCGCCCTGTGATTTTAATCATTACATGGATTCTACAGCCTTCTCAAAATGACCACAGGTTACATTTTAATAAACTGTTAATATTGCATATCCCTGTAACACCACAAGCATGGAGAACACTGATGTTATTAAATTACACTTTCCTTGCAATAAACAAGCAGCAACCTCCAGAGGTTAGCTAAGCTAACGTAGAAGTGCCACAAACACAAGGCTGGCTCCAAAGCACCGTCCCTCCCCACAGACTCAACTTCAGCAATGCAATTAACTTATTTAAAGCCTGGTAGAGAAAAGATTCGGGGTTTTAGCCGATTTTCCCTGCTCACAATAAATGTTTAAGGAATTAGTTTAGTAAATTTATACAATTTAAAACTCATTTTGAGGTTTTTTAAGAGAAAATAAAACTAGCGTGTATACTGTTAAATATACATTGATTAGCGTGCAATTACATCTTCCAACAAATTCATTCATTGTCATAAACTTTGAATTCGTCTATTAAAAATACACGAGTGGTTGGCCGTCTGTGAGCTGCTGTACAGCTCCATTAAACAAAGGAAAAGAAGAAGACTGCAGAACAAAACACAGGACTGAAGGTTCTTACTCTGGGATAAACACCAAGACACCGTTGTCTCGAATGGAGTAGACAACAGCGTCAGCCACACAGCACGGGTCTGTCTGAGGGTCTCGTTCTCTGAAAAACAGACACTGAAACAGTGCTGTGGATCGCATTTGGGCTGCCTGTGCTGCCTGCAAATGAAACACAGACGTCAGCACAGCTTCTGTTAATAGAGTAAGAGGTGAATCATTGAAAAACACAAACAATAAAACACCCCTGACCCTGTTCTTGCTGTTGACATGGTGAGCCATTTCCTCCACTTCTTTGTTACTGGCTGGTGCTTTACCAGATACAACGCCCCTCTGCATGTGCAGGGCTGCGGTAAGAAGGCGGTGCACGACAATGTCTGCGTACCGACGGATGGGTGAGGTAAAGTGTGTGTAGCGATCCAGAGCCAGACCTACGACAACGAAGCAAATATCAGCACGTTAGCCTTCTTTCTAGTTCTCAGTCGAATAATTCTTCACAAACAACAGACGTTGGACAAGTGTGTGCAGACGTGTGATGGATGGACTGACCCACAGTCACACTGAAACTCTAGTGCAGCCAATAAAAGCTGTGCAGCGGTATCGTACCATAATGGTAGTATTGGTCTTGAGGATGAGCACCAGTGGAGAAGTACAGAGCCTGTGACATAGCAGTGGTGGCCATCATTCTGAACAACCTGTTCACCAAGGGGTCCTGTGGGTCCACAGCTCGGTCCAGTGAGGCAGCTAAAGCCTTGTTGGACCTGAAGGAACAGAGCCAGAAACCAGGGATGAGTGAGGCCTCTCATCTCAGCAGTCAGTGACACAAAGCTACTTGCATCACCATGTCTCTTGTCCTGGGACCGGTTCTGCTGTTGGTTTAACCCCCCACAATCCTCCAACCGCACATTCATATTTTGTTTTCAAACTCCATTGCAGTTCATTCCACGCCTCAGATCCTCAGACCTTTTGTAAACAGTTAAACAAATAAAAGTTAACTGTAATAGATTACAGGTTGTAATTAAATAAATCACTGCCTCTTTTAAAAAACAGAAAAACAAACCATCTTTAATTATTTGAGTTGTTTGTTTTGTTCCCGTGTGAGAATATTCAACACTGCTCTCTGTGCAAAACGGGTTTAAAAGCATAAACAGCTGTGGGATCCTGTTTGTCCGGGATTTGAACCGGGGAACAAACTGCGGCAGGATCAGCGTTGTGCCGAGGTCGGCATCGCCGACAGCATGTGTTCCCCCTGCGTGGCGAGCGTTCGCTGGGCACGGAGTGTGGATCCAGGTTACGCCGCCTCCATTACAAACAGTCAGACGTGGAAGTAGTGATGTTTTAGTTTTGTAAAAAAGTGAAACCTGAGTGTCGTTACATTACCATTCAGTTTAAGGGTTACAACAGAAAATGAAATATTTATTGTCCTCTCGTGGTATCAGACGGGATTATTTTAACAAACGAAGGACATTTTGCCTGATAATTATATTTATCCTGTAACTTTACTGTGTAAAGAGCTAAAACCTCCAAAGTTTCAGGAGTAGTTAGTCGTTATAAGAAGTGTTTGTGAACTGAAAATCAAGAATGTGGGATCCTGTTTGTCCGTGATTTGGACAGCCCAGCGTGTGCTCCCGACGCAGGGGAAACTAATTCTGTCGGGGAGACCGACCTTGCCACGACAGCTGTTGTGAAGCTGAAGCCAAAGGCAAGATATGCTTCATCATATGTTCTAGTCTTTGGTTTGGAAGCATATTTGGCTTCAACCTCAACCTGAGCTGAAGGAACATGTCTTCTTCTTGTCTGACTGCTCATGTGACACCTGAGTGTGTCCCCGTGTTATCAAACATTTCAGGTTCACACACTTGTGTGTCTGAACATGATGTGCGTTGGACTACAATATGCATTTCCTCAGTTTCTATACTGAACAGTCAAAAACATTACCTGGTGTCAATGGTGAAACCTTTGGCCTTTGCAGTGTCCACCAGCTGGTTGAATAGCTCCTGTTGTGGTGGTGGGTGACACCTTAGAAGGGCCTGGTTGGGGAAAGCTTCCTGGATCTTGCGGGCCACCCAGTGGTTGGCGTAAATCATGCACTCTGCCACGGTCTCATGGACCTCCAGGGGCTGACGAGGGACCAGGGCCGTAATGTTCCTCTCCTCATCCAGCTGGGCACCCACCTGAAAAGGGAAAATGCTTCTAACGTGACTTCAATGAAAAAGAATATGAAAATGCATCAGTGGGCCACATTTTACTACAGTTTACTTTAACTCAGTTGAACATGCACCATTCCACCGGAACAAATGCTGCACGGAGAACCAAATGTGAATGAATCTCAACCTGAAAACAGTCTACTGTCTTTCCTACGTTCAGCTCTCTATCATACCAGTAAGAACACATATCCCTAACAGGCACACAGCTCTGCTCATGGGCACAGAAACTCCACCGATCTGCTGTTCATGCTTTTTGTTTATAGTGGACAGCCAATCAGAGTTTAAGTTAGCTCAAAGGAAATGTGCCTTAAAGAGAGAACAAAACTTTTCTCAGACTAAGGATGAACTGAGGGGACCCAAAGCACTTCAGCAGGAACCAAAAGAAGCCAGAAAGTTTGGATTTGAACACAGTTTTGGCCGTTTTATATAATAGATCAAGATGAAACATCTGTTGTCCTTATCCTTCAGGACAACTGATGTTTCACCAGCGGTCAATAATCCAGCTTTGTCAAGATAAGAACTTGATTTTTGGGTGGCAGCTCAATCATTAAACACACTTTTAGAAATATATTGGTTTTTCCACTATCCCAGAAGCAACCCGAGAGAATCATTTTTACTTCATATCAATATTCTGTGTGCGTACAGCCATAACAGGAATGCAATAACTGAATAATAAATAAATCCAAGACATCCTATTAGAGAGCATCTTATAGAACAACAGGAATTGTCCATATGAGGTTTTAACAGATGGCCGACCAGCCGCTGTAGATAAATGGCTGTGATCTAATGTGAAAACTGTCAGTGGTTTCACAGTGGAGTGCTTGGTTTCTTTATTCCAATATTCTCACTGAAATGACTTTCTGATAAAATGTTTTCTGCTGAGGAACGTGTTCTGCTTAGACGCCTGATTTTAAAAATAACGTCTCTATTAGACCGTACTATAATTTATTATCGATGAAAAGAAATATATGGTATCCATCTGTAATTCTGTAAATAACACAGCAAAAAACCAAACTAAACATAAAGACCTGGAAGACTCCTGCGTCTAAATTCATTCAGTTATTGTACTGAGTCCTGAACATGTTAGAAATATGGTATCTAAGCAGATTCTTACTCTGGATGGCATTACCTTGGCCTCCAGTAACGCTGTGAGGAACCTTGGAGTCATGTTTGACCAGGACATGTCCTTCAATGCACATATTAAACAAATATGTAAGACTGCGTTCTTCCATTTGTGCAACATCTCTAAAGTTAGAAATATCCTGTCTCAGAGTGACGCTGAAAAACTAGTTCATGCATTTATTACTTCCAGGCTGGACGACTGTAATTCATTATTATCAGGATGTCCAAAAAACTCGCTGAAAAGCCTTCAGCTGATCCAAAATGCTGCAGCAAGAGTCCTGACAGGGACTAGAAAGAGAGAGCAGATTCCCTTCATTGGCTTCCTGTTAAATCCAGAATTCAAAATCCTGCTCCTCACATACAAGGTCTTAAATAATCAGGCCCCATCTTATCTTAATGACCTTGTAGTACCATATCACCCTATTAGAGCACTTCGCTCTCGCTCTGCAGGCCTACTTGTTGTTCCTAGAGTATTTAAAAGTAGAATGGGAGGCAGAGCCTTCAGTTTTCAGGCCCCTCTTCTGTGGAACCAGCTTCCAGTTTGGATTCAGGAGACAGACACTATCTCTACTTTTAAGATTAGGCTTCAAACTTTCCTTTTTGCTAAAGCATATAGTTAGGGCTGGACCAGGTGACCCTGAATCCTCCCTTAGTTATGCTGCAATAGACCGTGGCAGCTGGGGGATTCTCATGATGACGCCGAACATCATCATCACCTCTTTGTCATCATTATCACTGACTACATGTTTATAGACCAATCTCCATTTAATCATTAGTTATCATTAATCCCTGGCCCTTTTCCACAGGTGTCTTTTGACCTGATTTCCTCCCCTCGGCTGTATGAAGTGTTTCGGGGTGACTGATACTGAATTTTCTAACCATGATGTCATCTGACAAAATGACCAAACACAGAGGTTAAGTCAAACTTTCACTTAGACAGAAGCTTAGAAGGGAGAATCTTCTGCAGCTGAAATGTGCGAGAAAGATAGTGGTTCCAGTTTTTAATGTGCAGAATGGATTTCTCTCCACTGAAGCTATGTGCACGGTTTACTTTGTTTGATTCACTTCAGATTCATTGAATCATTTTGTGTCGTATGTTAGACGTCAGTAATGACGATGTGTTAGGGTTAGACACTCAGCTATAACATGCTTACGCTTTCAATTAAGAACATGAACCTTAAATGTTTGCAGTCTTTATTTATATAGTCTTACTGTTAAGTACACACATTACCAAAACACACAAAATACTCTATGAAGATACAAGAAACCAATCATACCTCCACTCCTTCCAGCTCCAGCGCTCCTCCTCTGTCCCTCTTTGCCCGAAGATGTCTGGCTACATGTGTGAGCATCTCAAGTGCCTCAGTGAGTTGAGCTAGCTTAGAACCCTTTTCCTGAGGACCCAGGTTGGCCAGTTCCGCTACCTCAACCTGTTCTCCGTTGAGGAGCGCCTGAGCCAGCTCGTAGTGGAGCTGATAGGAGGAGCGGATGAGTGTACGACCATACCAGACCTCTTGGACTTCAAGGGATTCTGCGTCAAGCTCCCAAAGCACGCTCATTGCATACCTGAATTTGAAAGTGTCAGTTACACAACTAGCATGCATTTTAAGCATATGAAAATGAAACGTGTGATGGGAAGTCTACTAACCTGTCAGCACCTCCCAGCAGTGAGCAAAGGTCTGCGCTGAGAATAGCAGGCAGCATGTCGTACCTGCGGTCTGCCAGGTAGTAGGTTGTAGCCCTTAAGAAGTGACATAATAAATATAAAAAGGCAATGAGATCAAAGCAGCAGCTTTATCATCTTCTTTCTAATCAAAAGTGAGACATAATTTGAAAATAAGTACTAAATATTCAGAGTTTGTTCCACCTTTGTCATTTTCATCCTTCTGTTTATTAATAAGTCAGGAAGGATGAAATAAATAAGCAAAATGTTTTTCTTATGATTTAATAAATATTCCCCATTTTCTGAAATAGAATTTAAGGCTTCAAACCACAATCATGAGATTTTAATTTACTTCTTTAAAGTGTGGAGGCGAGCTGGACAGGTGGGTGATCTGCACGCTGCTTTGTGGACAGCTATGAAATGTAAAATGGAATTTTAGAGTAAGTCAGAGAGAAAGCAGAGGACCAAAACTACATTAAAAATCACAACATAAAAAATATATAGTAAGATTTCAGTATTATTTTATAAGTGCACGTTGTTAACAGTCTACACGGAGTTTCTCTCCTCACTCGGCTCTCAATCATCTTCTGTACATGCTGCTGCTGCTGCTGCTGCTGCCTTTAAAAAACGACATGCACTTCATGGACCTTCTTACTAATTTATCTGCAGACTACACTTTATCAGATACATTTTATTAGCACTGGGTTAGACACTTCTGCCTTCTGAACACTCCTTTCTTCACTTCCAAGACTCAACAAGGTGCTGAAAGAATTCCGTAGAGATTTTGGATTATAGCGAGATTACACCGAGATGACAGCAGAATGCATTTGCTGCAGATTTGTCGGCCGTTCAGCTGTGACACAAATTTTTTTGGGCTGCTTCCCTGTCACATGGTGTCATCGCTGCATGTTCCCAGGAAGGAAAATTTGTGGAGATCAAGTGCAAGCATTACTTTTGCAGCCCCGACCTTCACTTCATTTACTGCAGATATTTTAAACTCAGTTTTATTCATTTGTACAATACAGCACAAAATAAATAAATAAATCAGAACATGTGCATATATCTGGACATAAACACAGATGAATATCTTCTTGTTCTATTACTGTGGTTCAACTGTCTTGTATCATCATCCTCTTTATTAATAAGATGCACTGAAAGCCAATTATAGACAAACCATTAACATCAGGTACTCAAGGTCACATGCCATCATGTGACCTCCGGTGTTTTCCTGACACCCGTAACTGTACAAAGGGGATCTGAAAACAAATGATGTGTGACACACTGTTCTTTACTTCTACCACTCAGTAGAATAAAACTAATTTAGTTGGAAGCGGACTCATTTTTCCTTTTTTTGCTGCATGACCTTCTGGTTGAATGTTGTGTACAAGTATGGCTGCCATGTCCCGTAGTAATATATGTGTATGAAGGCCACAGTGAAAATCACTCAGGCTTTCCCACAGCGGAAACATTCCCCTGTCCTGTTAATGGCATCGTACTCAAAATGAGCACAAGTTCTTCGTAACAACATGGACCACTGTGTTCTGTGTGTAGCAGTTCTCTACTGTGAGAACCCCAACCACCTTTTAGCACGACCAGCATTCGTCCATTCGCACACATATTCATACAGCGCGTTAGTCTATACCTTTAAGCATTTTCTCTCACATGCACACTCACACTAACGGATGCATCCAGGGAAATTTGGGGGTTAAGTATTTTGTGCAAGGTGACTTTAACATGAAGCCCGAAGGCACCAGGGATTGAACCAACAATGTGCTGACCATTGGTTCAATTCCTGGTGCCAGTGATACTTTCAAAGCCATCATGGACCCTGTGAAGTCCTTCTACATGTGATTAAATGATAGACATTTAAGGCTTAATGCTTCACATCAGACACGAGCCTTATTTAAGGTGGCCCTCTGTGTTATTTATAATTGCGCTACAAGGCATGCTGCTGATGCAACATTAATTCAGGCAACAACTTTCTTGCCTCTTTGTACTTCTGAAAGTTCCTCTGAACACTTATGCAAGATGCTGTAATTTTCTTTTATCCTTTTATATCCCACCTACTCTACCCAACCACTCCAACCAGTTCCTCACCTTGAACGTGCCTCCAAGTCTGTGAGCGAACCCTCTTTGACAAAGTGAGTGACATCAGCAATGTGAACTCCCAGCTCCAGCCTTCTGTTGGGGAGCTTGTGTACAGACAGCGTGTCGTCTACATCTTCACAGCCGCGTGGATCGATGCTGAACACCAGGCGACTGTCCCTAAGATCCCGCCGCTCTGCCACCTCAGAGGGGTCTACCGTCCACGGCTTCTCCAGAGAGTTGACCGGCATCTCTCTCAGCTGATGGCAGACGGACAGGCACAGCTAAACAGCCGCATAGTCTTTTGAACTTTTCACATTTTGTTATGATTCTATACAAAACATTAATAATAATAATAATAATAATACATTTTATTAAGCGCCTTTCAAAACACTCAAGGACACTTTACACAAAGACAAAGCAAAACAGTGTTTCACTTTCAGTTGCTCCCTTGTCACAAGGGGTCACCACACCTGATAGCTCAGCATCTTTTGATACGGCAGAGTTTTATACCAGATGCCCTTCCAGGCACAACCCTGATTTGTATCTCCGGTTGCAATCGAACCAGTGACATTTTGCCTGCAAGCCAGTGTGTAAACCACTGATGAAAAAAAGGAAAGAATGAACTATTCCACATATTTAATGATTCTTTAATATTTTGTTGATTTGATAATAATAATAATAATAATAATAATAATGGATTGGATTTATATAGCGCTTTCCAAGGCACCCAAAGCGCTTTACAATGCCACTATTCATTCACTCTCACATTCACACACTGGTGGAGGCAGCTACAGTTGTAGCCACAGCTGCCCTGGGGCAGACTGACAGAAGCGAGGCTGCCATATCGCACCATCGGCCCCTCTGGACAACAATAGCTATATTGCAATCTTTAAAACCTTTGGTTACTATGGTAACTCTCTGATAACCAAGCACTCTCTGATGTGACCAATCACAGAAGCTCTACTGCCACCCCCTTTATAACATAAAAAGTTATGAATGATGTTCCAGTCTATGATAGTGGACTCATCTGTGCTTGTCCTTTGTTACAGCCCATTGCAACCCTTACACTCCTTACAGTGGAAATGCAGTTGTCTTCAGGTGTTGCCTAGGTTTAACTGCCGATTGTCTACACCTGGTGAGGTGTGGCTAAAGGCGTTCCTGAAGTGGTCTACTCCAATCACCTTCTCCAGGCCAATCAGCATTCATGCTGTGTCCTCGGTTATTCTTCCTTGTACACGCCTCATCTCATCACTCATGCTCCATTCAACCATTCCACCACCAGCTTCCAGGCTCTCGGGGCTCCTGCTCTAATCCTTTTCACAGACGGGGTTCTGTTCCGCTGAGATAGGCCATCTGAGTCTAACGGCAAATCACCTGTTTAAATTCTGTTCATCAGTAAATCAATTTCATTCTTTCAAATAACCTCTCCTTATTAAAATATCTGTACTGTATTTAGTGATGAACAATTGTTAAACTCTGGTGTTTGCTCCCATAATTTCCCTTTTATTTTGACGCTCTCTGCTCTTTCCTCTTTCACCTGATCTCTGACTGCGATTGTTTGGAGGTGAAAACCAAACATCACCTGGGTTTCAGAAAACCAGAGTTACCCTGGTAAGCAACCATTCTCTGTATCTCACTATGGGAGATATAATCTACTTCCAGGTTGTAAGTTCTTTATCCTTAACAAGGTATGGAGCAGGGTAAGCCCACACTAAGGACTGAGTGTGCCAGTGAGGATGCAATAATATCAAAAACGCATAACCTAACAAATGTAATAGATGGTCCTCTGGTGAGCTGTGAAGGTCACACTCTCAGTAGCCTTCAACAGCCACACAGACAGATACACTCAACAAAACAGGAACACACAGATGCTTCAATCTATGCAAAGGAGTGCAAGACACAGAAAAGCGCTATATATGGCTACATTTTCAGCAATTTACCGTTTAAAAGTGGGCCCTGCATAAACAGGATGTGGACCAATTGGTGCATTCCCAAAGTAAATGTGATACGAAAGAGTAGCTAAATGCAGTTTAATAAATGGAAAATAATCCTCTCTTATTTAGCTAATCCTGAAGGAAACATAACACATGTGGAACAGAGTTAGGAATGGGTACCGGCAATGTTCCCTCGAAGCTGTGTGTGTGCACAATTGCGCACTGCTGGCACGGTCTCTGCGCACAGAAAATCTGCGTTGCGCACAAAAAAAAAAATCTAACCTGAATTGAAATTAAAATCAATACTTTAACAAGTCTGTTTTGCAGTGTTAGTCAGTGACTGGCTGCTCCCGTATGGGATCCAGCCAGTAATGCGATTCACATTCGTATATACGCAGCTAATCAATGTCGTTGACAGGCTCTGACAGCGTCCTTATGTGCCGACACCGGTGTTTTAGCGAGCAAAGCGGCGTGGCGACGTTTAGTGTGTGTCAGAACAATGAGGCGACTGCTGAGTGTTACAGGTGTTACAGCAGTGACACATCTGCTGCTGTCAGGCCTGCAGGTATCAGGCTGTTGTTCTCCTTCATCTCATAGTTGACAGAAATTATTTTTGGAGTGGCACAAATAATTTGTGTGGCATCAGATTTGATGCAATTTGATGATTGTTCTCTAAATAATTTAAAATGTTTATTTAAAAAAACGCCTTGGCTGCATTTTTAGGTAAACAGCTGCAAAAAACTTTGTTGTTTGCATAACTCAGTTACTTTTTTGAAGAAGTAACTATATAATTAATTACCCAACATTGGTCATTATTTACTGTATTTTGCAGACAGAGTTACAGACTCTCTCCCAGACCACAGACTCATAATACAAGTCAGAGCTTTATGAAAAAAAAACAAAAGAAACTTGTGTTTTCAAAATTGGAGTTCAAGTTATTTTTACTTCCAATAGTGTTAACATGCTACACGGGTCATGAACAAGATTTTTTTGTTTTGTTTTTTTAAATTTTCATTGTAAGTGGGCTAAAATAGTTAATTAAAAGTAGTCTAACATAAATGTAAATGCTGTAATTTTATTATTTTAATAAACCATGTAACTTGCATGGATTCAATGCTGGCGTCACCACAGTGCACACGTCTGCTGTTGCTCACAGTGGTCCAAGGGATCGCTCAGGGAGTTTCTGTGTTCGCTCAGACACATGAAAAATTAGAGGGAACATTGGGTGCGGGTATACCGGATACGGGTGGCTTTTTTTTTTCTTGAGATGTCATACACTTTGGATTCTAGCCAATCATTTTACGTTTCCGAGGATAGTAGGCGGGTCCAGGTACGTATGTTCTTTGAGAGCAGAGCTACAGATTAAATGTCCAAGGCAAAGCGGTCAAAAGTCTGGCTGTACTTCACAGCAAAATATGCAAACTCAGCAGCAACAAGTGCTTTAAGGTGATACTGTGATACTGTGCAAAGGAAGTAACACCTCGAATCCAATGAA
Source organism: Aulonocara sp. 'chitande type north' Nkhata Bay (assembly GCF_057382095.1). Lineage (NCBI taxonomy): Eukaryota > Metazoa > Chordata > Actinopteri > Cichliformes > Cichlidae > Aulonocara > Aulonocara sp. 'chitande type north' Nkhata Bay. The sequence continues at coordinate 33,670,492 of NC_141352.1, forward strand.
ACACCTGGCAACGCAATAGCGTTTTTTTAAAAGCAGAGAAATGCATCGTATTTGATAGCTTGCTGCGAGACTTCACACCGAGCACATCTGCTGCGGGTGGGTTGCCTGTTATTGGACCTGGAGTTAGCAACATCCCCCAAAAACCCGAAGAGGAGAGTCCTGGCCCCTAGCCCTGCCAGTGTAGCAGACGGATGATGATGCAGCAGCAACCGTTCTTCTCTGCGTGAGGAGCTTAATGTTGTTCGTGTGTAATTTACGTTGAGTAGGCTAACCACGTTATTACATTAATGCATGTAAGGTGAACTAGCAAACACCGTCGTAGTTACATGCGACTGTCTTCTTGTTTGATAGAGTGATACCATACATGCCCTGTAGCTGCAGAAAAAGCTAACACCGTTATCTTTTTACAAAAAAAACAAACAGCTAAACATGTTTTCCATTATTCACCGGTTCCAAACAAAGTAGGTATGTTGTATCAAAAGAAAAGGCTAACTTGGTTATCATTTTGCAGAAAAAAGAGACTGCTAAAAATAAAAACATAAGAGGTTTTTGGACAAAGTTTGTGTTCTCCATTCTTTAAGCAATTCAATTCAATTCAATTTTATTTATATAGCACCAAATCACAACAAAAGTCGCCTCAAGGCGCTTCATAGATACAGAGAAAAACCCAACAATCATATGACCCCCTATGAGCAGCACTTTGGCAACAGTGGGAAGGAAAAACTCCTGTTTAACAGGAAGAAACCTCCAGCAGAACCAGGCTCAGGGAGGGGCGGGGCCATCTGCTGCGACCGGTTGGGGTGAGAGAAGGAAGCAACGGTTAGAGCACCATTTAAGCACCCGCACAGTTTCAAAAGTACCGGTATCGGATAAAACCTAAACGATACCCATCCCTAAACAGAGTATAGATAAGGAATCTCTCAAATACTTCATAAAATGAGCATGTAGAAAGTGATCTAGCATTCTGAATGTTCACAATGACTCTCAGAGAGAGACCTGCTTCATTTTAAATCAGCCACTCGTGTGCCACGCCCAGAGTGCTGACCATTTGGGATGTGGAAGAAAAAAATCACGCCAAGTCAATGTTCAAAGGCAATGGTCATGGCCAGTAGTGGAACAGAAAAGCTAGTTCTGCCATCAATGGCCTGATGGGCCAGTATGGGATCTATAAAAATGAGAGACAGCTACTCCTCCCTCACCCCACTCAGTATCACTGGTATGAGGTTGAGAAGGGGAAAATGCATACAGGTCAATGCTGAACACATGAGAAGCTACTTTAAGGCATATCACCCAATTTGTAATATTGCTAAACATTTCTTAAGGCAGACGAGTCATGCTGGCTGGGTCAGTGTCATTTTTGTTGTAATTGATGTCTGGTTTGTTCTGTTCCCTAGTGATGGGTAGGGATGGGTACCAGTATCCGGTGTTCTGACATAATCCTTGAAATAGTAATAACACAGTATCCTCAGCAAAGATGAATTAAACAAGTTTTATTTTAATGGAAGTTTACTTCAAGTCTTCAGATTTTTACTGTCTTTTATTTGATTACTTTAAAGTATATGATTACATTAGAGTAATTAAATAAAGACAGTTTTGATGGAGCTCCTGAGCCAGCCCAAGCTCTCTATGAAGACGAGGAAAAACTCCCCTGGGGGGGCCAGACTGACGGGAAGAAACCTCGGGAAAGCCCATTCAAAGAGAGATCCCCTTTCCTGGGATGGCTGGGGGGGGTTACAGGAATTCCAAAACACTGAAATTTAAAGTGGGCCAATTAAAAAAAATTATTTCCTGAAAAAAAGAAAGGTAATTCATACATCACACATAAATGATAACGTCTGAATTGTGTGTGTTTGTGTGTGTGTGTGATAGGCTTATCTCAGCCAAGTGTGATGCTGTAGCTCCTCCAGCGTCGGCCGCGTCTCCGGGACTTTGGTTAAACACGCGTCCAAGAAATCCCGGCAGTCTGGAAAGAAAGGAAAGAGAAAAAACATGAAGATGATAGTTCCAGTGGTCCAAGCCATCAGTCAGTCTTGAAGTGTGACGTTTTCTTACTTTTGGACAGATGTCTTTTGAATTTCAGGCGCTCCACAGGACGCCTGTCTTTTTCAGGCTCTTCTCCACAGGACGCCTGTCTTTTTCAGGCTCTTCTCCACAGGACGCCTGTCTTTTTCAGGGACAATCTTCACCCACAAATTCATAAAGTCCTTGTGAAGGGTCAGTTTCTCAATGATTGTTCGCCCATGGTACCTGTGGAAGATTACAGTTGTCATTAATTTTCATTAATTGTGTAAACTCACAGAAAATAAAACATTGATGCACTTCAAACCCATTTAAAAGTACCCACCTGGCTTCAGGTGCAGCATCCCCTGCCATTCTAGAGGCAGCAATTAGAAATCTTTCAGTGAAGGTTCCTGTTTTCAGGGTGACGGCTGCTCCAAGTTTGTCAGCCAGCTGGTGCAGGTGTTGAGCCGTGCTATTCCTCACTGCAACACAGCGATGGCTGAGCAAGGACAATATTAGACACACAACTCAGTGAACATGATCTCTCTTTCATGTCTTCTAATAAAATCACTACAGCTTCTTCTCTCCTCTTACGTCAGTCCTGTGTTAAACAGAGCGCTCAGAATCCGTCCATGGCTGCAATTTTCCACCATGGCATCAAGCGCCAGATTGACCTCCTGATGTAGAAAGTTGTTGTTGGTCATTGCAAGCTTCAGCAATAGAGCTCGGCCTGTTGTTTCAACTTCTGGGTCCATTGTTCTCTGGAGCTGAATGTAGAGCTCATTGATGGCATGTATGGCCTCAAAGGCTATTGCTGAGCGTTGGTTTTTCACCTAAAATGTGAGTGAAAATCATCAGTTGAGGCTGTAGTATGCACTTGAAGGGAAACTAGCTGCATGAAACGCATATAAGAAACATAAAGTGTGCAATACCTCCTCAATGAGGACCAGACACACTTCATGTAGTTTAGTCTTCAGGATGTCCGAGTGGTGCTTTGCCAGAGACTGAATAGTTTGCAAGCCCTGTCTTTTCTTAATCCTGTATTTACACAACACAACATTGAACACGACTTCAGGAACACCACAAATAACACAGCCACATTATGCAGCACTGTTTCTGTGCAGTATTTAATGTCTCCTTACTACGTTTCTTACCAGTCGTCTGAAGACAGCAGACTAAAGCTGTGGGACAGGCTCTCTACAGGTGTAGCTACAGGCGGGAGTTTGACCCTGCTCTCTCTTGGATTATTCTGACTGCACTGACTGTCTGCTTTCTTGTCTGATAATCAACGAGGTTAGTAAAAAGAAACTGTCATTTCTTCTAATTCGAAGCATGATGCAGTGATTAATTGTTCATTAAAATCTTTTTAAAAAATCTCTTAATTTAAAGTTTGATTATTCAGCATCTTCTACAGTTACTGAGGAAAACCACTTACCGTCTATAGGGACGACTTTTGCACGGCGCAGCAGCGTCCCAGGCCGAGGTCCTCGTTTTTGCGGTATGGGAACTGTTGGAGGTTTTGGAGTCAAAGGCTTTACTGCAGTAAATGTTTTGGTTGGTACTGTGTGTCCAGGTGAGGTTACAATCCCATCCTGGAAATGCTGCAGTTTTTCCAAAATAGGCCCAAATTTGTCTTTTGCTGTCAAGACTCTTATTCCACGAATGACCTTCGTGTCTGTTTAGACAAAAAAATAACTAAATAACTACAAATTGACATCTTACGATTTTTTTTTTCTTCAAAAAAGCATATAAAATGAATGGACAGCAAGAATGTGTAATTTAGCATTAAAATAGATAATCTACAGTGTCAAATTTTAAAATCTAAACTAACTGATTAACAGCAGGTGTAACCACTAAAGAAAAGCATCACCTTTGAACCGACCTGCTCCTGAATGTTTAGCAGAGAAAACAGGCAATTGCGATGGACAAGCTGCTCGAGGAGGTGGAGGAACTGGAGTGAGCGGTGTCATCTCAACAGGACTAACAATGAAAGGAATGGCCCTCAGATCACTTGGTGTGTGTGTGTCTGCAGAGCTGAGGCTACTCAGACTTCTTTCAGGGTCCTCCTGATTCCAAAAGGGGTCATCCAAACAGTTCCAGCTTCCCTGGACTCTCTGTGGAGAGCCTGCGCATTGCTCAGGTAAAGGTGGGAGATGCACAGCATAATCTCTGGGTCTCTGTGCGATATGCAATGTGTCTGCCTGTTGAAAGAACACATTTGTCTTACTGCTCTGAGCTTTGTGAAAGTCCAGGATCCTGGACTCTGTGGTGAAGCGCTGACAGTTGCTCTGTCTACAGTGACTTACACAAAAATTACACTGTGCAAAGCAGCAAAATATAACACATCTCTCAGAAACATTTACATTTGATCAGCAGAGAAGTCAAGAATGAGTATGTTTAGTTACTTACATCTCCACCTGTGCGCTTTCTCTGAATCAAATCTTTAAAGCGATGGAAAAAGTTATTTGATGTCTTTTCAGACATGCCTGAGATAAAAAGTGAACAAATTGTTTAGAAATAGAAAGTTAGTGAGTGCTGCTCAGTGTGTGAGTGGCAAGTTCTAACTGAGCTGCTCAGTAAATAACTGTTATGATGTGGAACTCACAGAGCATTTTTTGAAAAATATTCATATATATACACTATTTTGTGTTTACATGGCAACGGGAGGAAACAACCCGGCAAAATAACACATGACAGCGAGATAAATTTATATTGGCATGTGTATTCAGAGTGTTACCACTATTCTAGGATTTCTATTGTCAGAATAATATTTGTGACTTTAGACCTTTATTTAAACTGTAGACTTGCTTGAACTTAAGAAAGTAGAAGGTTGGTTTGTTATGCTTCAAGGTTGGATTTTATTAATGAAAACATTAAAGGGAAAAATGTTAACAAGCAAACAAACCTTACTAAAAATGTTCATGTTATTCATTGCATTATACAACATAGTGAAGAAAGCTGCAAGCTTGACTAAAATTCAAGTATTAGAGAGCTCCATTAGCATCTAGTCTGGCTTCACTCTACAAGCCAGGACAGGTTTGCGTGACTGGAGGCTCAGACTGTGTATGCAACCCATAAAACTGGATGGAGCATTGTTTGACATATAATATTAATTCAGCAGTGGAGTTCTCTGCCAGGGCATGACTGACATTTATGAACATCGCTGTGAGGCATTTTATCACTCTTGGAGCCATATAGAAAATATTGCAGCTCCTCTCCCTGTCAGATAATGGCACTAATTTCACCAGCATGGTTTAAACCTCTGTGACTGCTGAAGGGCAAGAATTACTGGTTCTTTGTGCGTCTTAATCCTTACCAAATAATGAGAAAAAGTCTGTCATTTTTCACGGCTTATAATTCAAAAGGTGGGCTTTTTCAAACCCCACATTAAAACAAATGTTTCTTTTTTTGGCATGTATTCATTTATTTATTTATTTTTGATGCATCATTCCAAAGTAGTTATGCAATATAGAAAAACATCTGCAATGAGGTAACCAAGAAGGTCACCAAGGGACAGTCGCCATGGCATTTTGTCCTGATTGTGTCAAGAGCGTGGCTGTAAGCATAAAGGAAGAAAAATTCCATCCATCCATTCGCTTCCGCTTATCCTTTTCAGGGTCGCGGGGGTCACTGGAGCCTATCCCAGCTGTCATAGGGCAAGAGGCAGGGTACACCCTGGACAGGTCGCCAGTCTATCGCAGGGCTAACACATAGGGACAGACAACCATTCGCACTCACATTCATTTGCACATTCACACCTAGTGACAATTTGGATTATCCAATTAGAGGCTTGTTGCTACCTAGTTAGCGATGCTACACACCTGTTACTGTGTATTTTTCAATGATTCAGCACTCCTTGGATTTTTAGACAGTAATGAGATCATGTGCACACTCCACAGAGGTCCAGAGTCCAAATGTGACCTCTAGCACCAAACGCTTGCTGCAGCTGTTGGTGTCAGAGGTGACACACAAGGTATCAGGTTTTCTGTGTGATTACTTTTTCATATAGGACCAAGTATGTTTGGATAGCGTTTTGCCCTTGAAAACTGCCGTTGAATATTAGACATTGTTGTCTAATGTTATAAATGTATTGATGTGAAAGGTGTAAGTGTGACAAATATGGAATAAGATAGGAAATGAGAAAGGAGGCAAATACTTGTTCACAGGGCTATAGTCTGTAAATGGTCTTCTTTTGGCTATAGTAGATCTTTTACTTGTTCCTTTTTTAATTGTTTGTTAAAATAGTTTTTTCGATCATATTGAGTATAGAGGAATGCAACTGTGAGCTTTAGCAATTATCCCGCTTCAACAGGACCGTGATCCCGATGTGTGAGACAGCAGGGTGCTGCCACTGGTGTTGTAATGTGTGATTTAGTTCCTCCTAACATTTCAGTTTTCTTCCAGTATCTATCCTCTGTGATTACTGGCTCTTTAGACAGATTTAATAGAAGTGTGTGAGCTATTGGCTCAGTATAAAGGGTCAGTAGTGTTTTCATGTCACCTATCCATCCTCCATTTAGTCACCCAAAGCATGTAGTAAATACTGCTCACTTTTATTCACCTTCTCTTAAATCCAGAAAAATTCCCACTTGTTAACGTTGAGTGTGTGTGTGCGTGCGTGTGTGCGTGCGTGTGTGTGTGTGCGTGTGTGTGTGTGCGTGTGTGTGTGTGCGTGTGTGTGTGTGCGTGTGTGTGTGTGTGTGCCAGTTGCAGCCTCCAAGTTGAACACCATCACCAAATCCAACCTGGGTCAGTGTGTCAGCAAGTACGACCTGCTGGTCTGGTTTGAGATCAGCGAGCTGGAGCCCACTGGAGAGTGAGTATCCATCTGGAGTGTTATATTCACGCACAAGCTTTAAAGGAACCATAAAAATGATCTCCAGGAAGAATATTATAAGTTGGGATGTTGTGTCACCTCCTCCCTCCATGCACAGGTACATCCCAGCCATCGTGGATCACAGTGGAGGCCTGCCCTGTCATGGTACCTACCTGCTGCACCAGGTACAGGATTGGTGCACATGTTGTTTCCTTATTACTCACACAGTGGTAACTGCTTCCTTTGTACACAGTTGAATATCTTCTTTTAAAGCGTAATGTTGCTCTAGCTGTGCTCACTGTGATCCTGAGCTCCTGTTATGTTTGCTGCAGGGGATCCAGCGGAGGATCACAGTGACCCTCATCCACGAGAAAGGCAGCGAGCTCCATTGGAAAGATGTTCGTGAGCTGGTTGTAGGTGAGCAGCCTGCCTTTAGGGTCTAGTCGTGCTATACCTCTGTGTAGAAAACAAAACCCCAAAGCACCGAAACAATGTTTTATAGTGTTTGTGTGCTTTTGATAGAGGAAGACAGGACAGAACATCATTAAAGGGATTTGACTTTGTGAGATCACCCTGAAAACGCACCACTCTGTTCACTCTGAGATATTTTCAGTCTGGAAAGATGAATCTGTCGGGCTTCAGGCTGCTTCTCACTTTAAGCAGTTCATGCTGTAGCTGATGGACCAAAAATGACATTTGATATTTTAGACATTCAGCTGCTGACTCTGAAGCCAACAGGCTCTTGAGTGTGGATGATTGTGTTGGTACTGGATGCTGTGATCAAACAGCTGTTCTGATCTGTCTTCATTCATGCCTGTTGTTATTAAGCCTCCTAAGCTCCAAACCAGTAAAAGCAATCTTTGGAGGCAACACCCTTTTTAGTACTTTGCTGTATTTGTTTGTGATTGTGTGACACTGAACCACAGTGCTATGTATATCCTCTGTAACACTCAGACGTTTCCAGATCAGTGTTTCCCCCTCAGCTGTTTCTCACTATAGAGTCTTTCCTCTGTAACAATGAGGCACCAGCAGAGCATATCTGGCTCCCAGTCTGTGGCTGATAGTGCCCCCTGCTGTTAATAACAGGAACAGTGTAACCTTGTATGGAGCTCATAGTGATGGTCTGAAGATTGCTGCTGCAAGGCAGTAATTTGTATCCATGTGTGCTGTCTATTCTGAGCATATGCAGTTATGTGAGCTCTCAGGTTTTATGTATCAGGACATAATTAAAAACAATCAGGTCCTTAGTAGGTCTTAATATGAGGTAAATATAAAACATGAAGTGTTTGTGAGGTTCATCTGCAGCACCTTTGTCTCTGTGAAATGTTTGCTAATTTAACATTTTCCCTCCTAAACAGGAAGGAGTTTGTGGAGGCCTATGTGAATCATGCCTTCAACACATCAGTGGAGAATCTGTTCCAGGAGTTCAAGCGAGGCTTCTTCCTGGTGTGTGAGCAGGATTTGGTGAGGCTGTTTCGACCAGAGGAGCTGCAGGGAGTGCTGGTCGGCCAGGACGTGCATGACTGGGAAATGTTCAAACAGGTACAGTCAGCCAAACAGACACAGGCTGTAGTTTCACAGCTGTCCTGTAGCACAATAACTGTGTACTGCATACTGTCAAAAGCATTCAGTCGGCTGCTTTAACACAAATATGAACTTGTGTCACATCTCAGTCTTAATCCAGACTTTTGTATGATAGTATAATATAATAGTCAGCCCACCCTTCGCAGCTATAACTGCTTCCACTCTTCTGGAAAAGCTTTCCACAAGGTTTAGGTGTGTTTATGGGAATTTTTTGACTATTCTTCCAGAGGTGCATTTGTGGTGTCAGACACTGACGTTGGAGGAGAAGGCCTGGCTCACAGTTGCTGCTCTAATTCATCCCAAAGATGTTCTATCAGGTTGAGGTCAGGACTCTGTGCAGGCTAGTCCAGTTCTTCTACACCAAACTCACTCATCCATGTCTTTATGGACCTTGTATTGTGCACTGGTGCCCAGCCATGTGCACACATGCCCACACTTTACACTTGGCACAGTGCAGTCAGACAAGTACTTCTGGCAACCACCAAACCCTGACACATCCATCGGATTGCCAGTCAGAGAAGTGTGATTCGTCACTCCAGTAAACACATCTCCACTGCTTTAGAGTCCAGTGTTGAGATGCTTAAATCACTCCATCTGACGCTTTGCATTGTGTTTGTCAGTGTAAGGCTGGGATGCAGCTGCTCAGCCATGGAAACCAATGAAGTTTGGACATCTGTAACAACAGCAGACTGCAGATATTGGTGACTTAAGTGCACTATGAGCCTTAGCATCAGCTGACTCGCTGTCATTTCCAATTACTTCCACTTTGTTATAATATCACTAACAGCTGACTATGGAATATTTAATAGCGAGGAAATTTCATGACTGGACTTGTTGCACTGGTGCATCCTATCACATTACCATGCTGGAATTCATTCAGTTCCTGAGAGCGACTCGTCCTTTCACACATGTTTGTAGAAGTAGTCTGCATGCCTAGGTGCTTGATTTAATACACCTGTGTCCATGGAAGTGATTGGAACACATTAATTGAATGATTTGGATGTGTTAGGGAATACTTTTGGCAACATAGTGTATGCCTGACCTTACAAACTCTATGATTATAACAGTCATTTTCACTGTTTTCAGAACACAAGTTATGGTTGGAGATATCATGACCGCCACCCCACCATACAGATGTTTTGGGAGGTATTTGATGAACTAACTGAAGAGCAGAGGAAAGATTTCCTTCGTAAGTACTTGCTGAAGCCTCCATTATGATATGTTACTGAAATCACACTGTATCATATAAAACATTAGATTTTTCTGCACTTTACCAAGATACATTAGAGAGCAGCATTGTTCTAATTAATATACTGTAAAGCTGCTTCTAGCTGGTGGACTGAGCCGCCTCACCTTTCACCTGGCTCACGTCACACACCTGGAGAGACTCGACCTCCACCTGTGTTGCCTCACGCGAGATGATCTAGAGGCTCTGAGTCAGTTGCTACCAATCTCACACGCCGGACACTAATCGCATGCTCGCTGCAGCAGTCATGTGACTCGTTGTTTTTCAGTCCAGGTGCTGCCCTCTCTCACTGCACTGACCGAGCTTGATGTGTCATCCAATAAGGAAGTGGGAGGTGTGGTCCACCTGCTGGTCTCCGCCCTCCCTGCGACACAAATGAGGAGGCTGCCATTCAACAGCTGCTACATGAGCAACGAGTCCTTCACTGCTCTGGGTAACACACACACACACACACTTGTTTATTTATAGAAGTTTTCCTTCAAGTCATTCTCCCCGAATACCTCTTCCACCCTCTAGCCTGAAATGGTGAAAACTTTGTGTTTATGCATCAGCCCTGGCGGTGTCCTATCTGCGCACGGTGGATATTTCCTGGTGTAAAGTGGTTGGCGGTCACTTGGCGCTCCTGCTGGATGCTCTGCAGCCATCAGTCGTCAGCGAGCTCCGTCTTTGCAGCTGCGAGCTCACCACTGATGACATGCAACATCTGGGTAACTAACACACAATGACATTATACTTTTTCTTTTTTGGTCTGTAGTGGATCATTAGGCTGCATAAATGTATATTAAGACAAGTAAAGCCTGAAGGAAATTGATATTTCTTTCATTTATTTCATGCTGCCAGCATCTGTAGCTGTCGTATAAAACAAAACAATGAAACTATTCGGTGTTATTTTTGTCTCCATCAGAAACATTGTGAACAAAACAGTAAAGTGAACAGGCATAAAGTGATCAGTTATCAATGGGTCCTCTTCCTCTGTGCAGCTGCCGTGTGCAGACGGGGCTGTCTCTCCTCACTCCGTGCACTGGATCTGTCCTACAACAGCTTGGTGGGAGACAACGGTTGGTGCAGTCTGTTTGCAGCAGGAGGTCTGGGCTCTCTGGAAGACGTGGATGTCAGTTTGCGACCTTCAACCTCTGCTCCGTGCTCAGCCTGGCTGCCCGCTCTGCTCCGAGCTCTGCCTCAAATGCCGGCGCTGGCTCGACTGGCCATGCAGAGGTGGACAGCTGACTGTCAGGAGAGAGAGCAGCTCAGGTACTGTCTGAAAAAGAGGAGCGTCCTGCTGGAAAGGGATCCAGATTTACAAGACACATCATCAGCATGTAAAGGGAACAGTCAGGAGAGCCTAGAAGAGAGTCAGCCTGAGGAGATTGGAGCGGACCGCACTGGAATTTACTGTCAAAGAGCGACCCACTTTGTTGCTTTATTATTATTTTTTTAAGTCTCTGTTACCACAAGAAGGTCAGTGTTGACGTCAGCTGCATCACGTCTGATGTAAACTGTGTCACACGTGATGGTTTCAGGGAATACTGGGAACTTACAGAGTTAAGCACAGCTGGTGTGGGTTATCATATTTGTCGTCTCTCACCTTGGCTGCAGGGTCTGGGTCTTTCCAATGCAGCAGTCCTAACACTTGAGACACACATGCCGAGAAGTGGGGATACCTGGAAATGGACAAAGGCTTTCAGCAGAGTTTTAAAGCAGCTATTCAGGAAAAGAGCTGTGAATTATCTGCATACCTTGTTAGGTAATCAGCTATTTTGGGGTTCTTTAACAAATCAACCAAAAGGTCGACTGAGTATTTTCTCGTCAGAGTACCTTCACCGTTCACGATGATGTTGAGCACAAGCTGGAGCGTTTGATGGATGTTCTTTGCATCAAAGAGCTACGAGGAAATCCCAGAGATTAGAGACAGGATATTATGTGAATCAGCATGAATGTTGTTTGTTGTTCAACAGATAAAAACAAGAAGAGAAAATAGAAACAAAGTAAAAAAGGAACAATTGTTTCTGCCGTTAAGAAAAAAAAATTGAGTCATGGCAGAGACCTGCAGAAGTCTTGAGTCTCATTTGATGACATTTTGTCAGATTGCCTTGTAATTTAAAAAAAACAAAACTGTTTTTTGAGCAAAAGTTCTCCAGGTTTTTTTGGAGTTCTTTCAAAGTTTTCTTATTTTTGGACGTTAGCTGCTTTTTCACTCTTTTTCAGTCCAGTCTGTGCATCTGAACATTTACAGAAAGATTTCTTTGTTTCGTCTTTAGACACTTTGTTAAACGCAGATCCCAGCAGAGTTCGCCTACCTTCTCTCCAACCTTCTCAGGTTTTGTGGATATTATACATGGTTATGCTGAGGATATGTCGGCTACTTTCCACTGGAAATGCCTTTTGGTTAAACTGTCAGCGAGGAATTTGCACTGTTACATTTTTATATAACTTTAATGCAAAAAAAACAGCTGCTTGTTTAAGTGAAAATACACTGATGGGGTTTTTTTCTATTCATGAAACAGGAGTGTGATCAGTTTAATAAAAGAAAAAATAACCATAACCAAGATATGAGGGGAAATCTTGGACAAATACAAGCAGACTGGAGCAGCCAGCGTTCAAAACACCGACGTTCAAGGTAACAGAAGGTTCCCGAGCCACATCCACCCAGCTGGTTTCTGTGTTTCTTGTGTATTTGTGTACACTGTGACTTCATGGCTGTCTTGGGCTCCAGCTCTTGTTTTGGTGTCTCATTAATTTGATTTAATGTCCTGCTTAGTGATAACATCACTCTTGGCCTCCCTGCACTGGCTTCCAATTGAATTTAGGATTCATTTTCAAGTTCTTTTATTGGTTTTTAAATCTTTAAATGGTCTGGCACCTGCTGAAGCCCTATGTCCCCACTCGTTCGCTCCGGTCAGCTGAGCAGCTGTTGCTCTCAGTCCCCAAATCACGGCTGAAACTGAGAGGAGACCGAGCGTTCTCTATCGTGGCTCCTAAGCTTTGGAATAATCTTCCTCTTCACATTAGGCAATCGACATCAGTGCTGGTTTTTAAATCCAGATTGAAAAAGCATTTTTATTCACTGGCTTTTGACTCAGTGGTTGACTGACTTGTATTTTATTGTTTTTCGCTATGTTTATTATTGTATCGTATTTATTATTCTTATGGTATCTATTATGTTTCTATTGTTCAGCAGTTTGGTCAGCCTTGTGTGTTTTTAAAGTGCTATATAAATAAACAATGATGATGATGATGAACATAGTAACGTGTGTTGGGTTGCTCTGTCTTCAGACTCACTGTCAGACTGATTAGACAGTGAGTCTGAAGGTGAGAGTCCTCACTGCCCACGCCTGTCTTTGGGTCTGACCAACACCGTTTCCTGTGTGTCATTCCCCCCTCGCCTTCCCCCCATCCGTCCTGTCTGCACTGACCTCTCCAATAAAGACAAAAGGCCTCATTTTCTGAAACTCTTCCTATCCCATCACCCTGCGAAGAATCACTTCACCATGTTGATTAATAAGGACGGTGGGAATGGTTTGAAGTCTCGTCACAGAAAATGTGCCAAAGGCAAAGAATCTGAGCTTGAAATAAAATGAAATGAAAGATCAGCCCCACACAGGGGTTAAATTCAGATGGAAACTCTTATCACACAAAGAGAACAAGCGAATAAATATATCTGAGTGTGGCCCCTCGACTGTCACAGTGTAGCTGACATTTGATCTTATCATGTGTTAAAGCTATTTTAATTACTGAAGAGAACCAGTGTCAAACTCAGCCCAAGTATGGTTGTACGTTAATCCTTAAAGCAACAACGTTTTTAAAGTTGCAGCGTCATTTTTACACCACACCTAAAATCCCACTAATCGTCCGGGCTCTTCACCCTATGACCACACGCTGGGGTATCTAACACCACATGACCCAAATGGAAACTATGTCAGCTGAAAGAAACCCATCGAAATGTGCAACACTTAAAACTTTGCCTGATTGGAGCATGGCTTCAAATACAGCCCTGAAAACAGACAGGCGGTCGTTGGCATTTCGCCCTCGTTCCTGAGAGACTACATCGATGTATCAGTCAACAAATGAACTACTGTGGCGTCACAGCTGGGGCCTTCTCTGTGTCGTTTATAACACAGAGAAGGACCCAGCTGTGACGCTGAAGTGGTATCTTTAAATTAGCTGTAGGTGTGAATGCTTGTCTGTCTCTCTGTTAGCTTTGCAACAGACTGGTGATATTCAGAGTGCACCATATGTCTGGTATTATTTCCCTTCCAAATTAGTGCTTCCTCTTAGTTGCTGGTCTAAATTTGTTTCCTTTCATGTTCAGGCCGTGTTAGTGTTGTCTCTGTGTGTAGCAGGTTTTGTCTCCATGTTTGTTTCACTGTCTGCCTGTCTGTCTCTGTATTCTGTACTTCTGATAGACGTCTAATTTTGCCAGTCCCTCTTTTTGTGCGCCTTGTACCTTGTCACTCTCTGTGACCGCGTCTCACTTTGCCAGTTCCCATGTATTTAGTCAGTTAATGGTGGTCTGAGTAACCCTCACCACTTTGTTCTCCAGTGTCTTTGTTCCTGTTCATCCTACATATTTTCCCCCATTTGTTATTTATTTCTGCTGTTTGCTATTTATATTTTATTCCTGCACAGTTTGCTTGAAGCACTCATATTTTGTCTATTCTATTCATGTGGCTCTTATCTTTCTATTTCCTTGCTTCCTTTTCTGTTTACTTTGCTTCTTGCCCGTGTTTCGTCCTTTTGCGGTGTCTGTGTTTTTTTAATCCTATGGTCTCTTTTAAGTTTGTTTGTCTCTTTACTTCTTCAAACTGAATTCAAAGTGGAGCAAATGCTATATAACATTCTCATAGTCTCATTCACACTAACGTTGGTTCTGTATCTTGTAACCAAAGGAAGCTTCAGCATGCAGACTGGAGCCAGCGATCAAAACACGTGCTTCCTATTTTATTTTGTTGGTTATGTTGAGTTTTGCTGTAACTGTCTCGTTACTCCTGATTTGTCCCTGCCGTCTCCTCTTCCCTAATGACCGTCCTGTGTGTTTATTGTTTAATCTTCTCCTTTCGTCACCCAGCTTCACTGGTCATGTTTCCTAGTGTTATCCCCCAGTATAGGTTTCTGAGTTTCTCAGTTCCCTGTCAGATATTTCATATCATTCTCTCCGTCCAAAATAAACAGGCTGCCTTTAGTTTATCCTTGCCAGCCTGTGAGTCTGCATTTGGGTCTTCTTTTTTCATAACAAATGATCATACTCCCCGCAGATTGTGATAGTGACACCTCCAGGCCATGCTGCAACTCTCTGGAGCTTTCCGCTCTTCAGGAACTCTCTCTGCAGGAGGGGGAGATACAGGAGAGGTGGAGGAAGATCTCAGCCTGGGCGTCTATTGTCTTATGTAGTCTGGAAGATGAGTGGATGGTGGGGTGGGTGCAGTTTTCTCTGTGGTGGGGTTGGGTGGACTGTCCCGGGCTCTGTGGGGCCGGGAGGCGCTGCTGCACTGGGCCCCGGTCTGGATGGGCCTGGGCCCCCTTTCCCTGGCGGGGCGCGGAGTATGGGGGTGTCACCAGGGTGCAGAGGAGGCTACCCCCCCTCTGTCCCCTTCTGGCTGCCTCTGCCTCAATTTTATCCCACAACTTAGACATTCACATTACTCACACTCTCATTACACATACATATAGGATCTTGGGGGTGGGCACAATACATGGATACATGGATACACGATACATGTACACCCCACCCCTGGTGTCGTTGCCCACCTCTCAATTTTAAATACACGTAGACATTGAGGGCTATCAGGAGGGACTATGCGCTTACCTGCTGCTCTCTGGCAGGTAGCTCCATGCCCTCCTGGGTTTTAAATGCACCTTAGAACACACATGCATCAACACTACAATGAGCGGGTTGAGGGAGGTTTGGAGTCTTCTCTCACCCCCATTCTCTGCGGCCTGCTGGAGCGGGGGGGCTAGGAGGAGGAGTTGGCCGTCCGACTGCGGTCTGGAGTGTGGGGCCTCCCTGCTGCTGCGGAGTTGGGGTGGTCTGCCTCTCCCCACCGCAGGGAAAAGGGTAACACCACCTGGGTCTGGGTGCAGTTCCCCCTCCAGGGGCAAGGGTACCTAGACCCGGTTTGTAGAGTACGCTTGGGGAGTGTGATCGTGTGTACAGCGTCTCTTTATGTCTGTCTCCACGTTGGTTGAGTGTGGAGTAAGTACATATGAGAGCATGAGGGTGGGAATGGATGTTTGTGTCTGTGTGTGCCTGTATGTCTGTGTCTATATGTCAGGTTGGGTATCAGGCGCCACCTCTCTGGGGACATCTCAGGCCCTCCAAGGTTTGGAGGCCTATCTCCCCCTACCACCACTTCCCCTGCCAGTGGCGGACTCCCTCAGACATCGGTGCGTTGGTGGTTCTTTGTGTCCGGGGATGCGCGTCCAGGTACACACCGGTTCACTCCTTGGCGGCCGCTTATCGGGGCCTGGAGCCTGGGGCTCGCTCGGGCCACTTCGGAGGTGGGGGTGCCCCCGGCCTCTCGGCCTGGGGCTCGGTCACTCAGGCACGGCTGGCTGCCGGCGGAGCTCACGGGCGCGTCACTGCAACTCCCCCTGGCTTCTGCTCCGCGGCTGCTGAGTGAGCCCTCATCTGGGACTCTCCTCAGCTCTTTCTGGGACAGTGGCGCGGCTGCCCCTCTGTTGGTCTTCCTTGGTCTGTTGTGTTCTGGGGGCCTCTGGATGTCTGGAGTTTTGATCTCCTCCATACCTGCTTCATGCCCTGGAGGACGGGGCTGTGGCCCCCCCACACCCTCTAGCAGATCATTACATGAAGGAACCTTTTTAAAAAACAAGCGCGTCCATGCTCACAGGTGCTCACACACACAAACTTCACCCTTTTTGGCTCCTACCTCAAAGCACACTGTGTTCTGTTGATCTTATGTGCTGCACAATAATGTTTAATATTTAGTATTTACTGTCATATTCCCATATATCATTGTGATGTTGTTTATTCTATTACTCTTGTTCTCTTCTGCTTGTTTTCTTTTTTCTTTCTCAACAGGTGATCCAGGTGATTAATAGATGCATTTTTTTTCTTTTTTTTTTCTATGGCTTTGTGTCCAGATATCAGCGCTCACCTGGCTGGTACCAAGAAGGTTCAGCAAGTGCTCCCCAGACCTGGAGTCCTGGACAGATTCTTCCCAGACCAGCCTCAAGCTGTGCAGCAGATCCGAGCGACATTGGCTGACCTCTACACTCTAGACATGGTGAGAAAAAGGGCACGGTTTGTTCATTGTTTGGAAAATTTGGCATTAGATAATCCTCACCTGGGTGTTGCTGTTCAGTGTAAGCAATATCATTTGCATTTTATTCCTCTGATTTATTTCTCTGTGGCGTTTATGAACTCGTATTTCTTAGGCTGGCTTTTAAGGAAGGAGAAAAGGTATGTATCAGTTGGCTGGGAAGAAAGATGGAGGTGGAAAGGATGTGCAAGCTATGGGACAAAGTTGCTGAGACTAGGTTAAAAAGAGGTGAGGATCAGTGAGCAGGAGTGTGGCTTTGTGCTGAAAAGAGCACAACAGATTGTTTGGAGAGAAGGTGAAGGAAAGTCAGCTGAAGCAAGACAGTTTGTGGAGTTTGTGTTGGACTGTATGTTATGCTGGGAGCCTGGGGATTAGTGCACTTTGATTCCAAGTTAATACTAACTAGTGTTTCTCACTGGTTTTTGGGTGGTGGAGTAAAAGGGATTGGTTGGTGGCTGTTTCTAATGTTAGCCTTTTCTTGGTTTTCTTACAGGCAGGGTAAAGACATGGTGATGAATGAGTGTGTGGGCCGTCTGCTGAGGACCAAGAGCTCAGGACAGTCAGACGGGGGTGTCGCAGCAGGAGTCACCGTGCTCGACAACCCTCTGCTGTCCTGAGATGTCAGACTCCTGCCTGCACATACAAACCACACTGAAGTCAAAGTTCCACCTGCACCTCCACCTGTTCTTGCAACAGCATGAAAACTGACAGAGGTGAGACAGAAGAAAAGTTCTTGTCTATTTTTTTTTTTTTTTTTTACTAAGTTAAGGAATTAAGTTAAGAAGAGTGATTAAATAAATAGTTTCTTGCATTTTTGATTTAATGATTGTGTTTAGGATTATTTCAGAAACATGTTTAGAGGATCTTTGTATGCCTGTATTTACTTTAAAAGAAGGGAAGCACTTCTTCATCCTACAGAAAAGGTGACACATTACAGATGAGTTCATAAAAAGTGTCTCTGTCACTCTTTCAAGGCTCTGTCACTTTTTCTTTTTTACTGGAACAGCATGGTAAAGTAGGCCTAGGCTGCCATCTTGTGGCAGTGTGTTGTTACTACAACATATGAAATTGTGTTTCTATTGGAAATATAATTCAGCGCCACTGAGCCGCTCTCTCAGTTACAAACTGAACCTGTTTTGTAGACGTATAAATCACTAAACACAGTGAAGCTTTTGGTTTTGTAAAAGTGTTTCTTATTCTAAATGCATGTTGATTTTTATCAGGGTGAAGAGCAGTTAGCAGTGCATTCATGGACATCTTTAAACTATTAATTGAAGAATCTTTGGTGATGATGGCATGAACTAGAAGCGTGAGCTCCAGGTGAGACTGCACAGAAGAACAAGTGTCCTTAAACTGCATCAACTGATGACGTCTTACAATTTTATTCCACTGTGTGTTTTTATCATTGAATGTTTCTGTCTTTGTGTACATGTAACGCAGACACTAAAGCTGAGCCAGAACTTCATGCTGAAGAGAAGGATTCTTTTAAAATGCATGGGGGAGCAAGCGAGTCAGATACCAAGGGCACAAAGATGAAGCAGGTCTGATCGGAAACCGTTTATTTCCAGGCCAGGGAGCACAAATAAAAACACCCTTAAAAGGTTCCCTCCTGCTCAACCGCGTCACTCCCTACGGAGAGAAGATCTACATGACCTTATCTGCGTATCTGGAGGTCAGCCGCTGCTCCGCCGTGTTGTACCTGTTTGTACGTGTTTTTAAGTCTCTTGATGTCATCGTGTCTAACACACACCCTTTATCTCCTCTCTGCAGCTGGACCATTGCATCCAGCCTGCCATTATCACCAAAGACATCTGCACGGTCTTTTACTCCCGAGACGCCAAGATTTCCCCACCCCGTTCTCTCAAGAACCTCTTTGGGACTGGATACTCCAAAACTCCTGACTGGTAAATCTGGGCTGCTGCACTGTGGCCATCTCTGTTTCACAATCAAAGATATCTGCCCTGTTACAAAGTTTCCTTGTTCAAAACTTCTGTGTTCATTATAGCAACCGAGTGACTGGGATCTACGAGCTGAGCTTGTGTAAGATGTCTGACACTGGAAGCCCAGGTGAGCGGCCATGAAACATGTTTAAAGAACGGCAGCTGTTTTATCATAATTCTGTGGAGAGCTTCATCCTAATGAGGGCTCATGTCCTGAGCAGGGATGCAGAGGAGGAGGAGGAAGGTGCTGGACACATCAGTGGCTTATGTGCGTGGAGAGGAGAACCTGGCCGGCTGGAGGCCCAGAGGAGATAGCCTCATCCTAGAGCACCAGTGGGAGCTGGAGAAGATGGAGCAGCTGCAGGAGGTGGGGCCTTAAAAGATTCATAAAGAAATAAATCTGTTTAATATCGTAGAGGGAAAAATGACTTTTCAACTCAAAGACCAAAGTGCTATTCTAAAAAGTTTTTTCTTAGAGTACAGACTTTACATGACTAACGTCCCCTCTTCTCCCCACCTCACATTCGCCCCCATCTTTCGTCCAGGTGGAAAAGACCCGTCACCTTCTGGGAGAGGCGGCTCCCGTGGGAACAGCTCCCACCACCAAGTCCCTGAGTGAGTCTCTGTCCCCCAGCGTGAGCTCCGGCACTCTGTCCACGTCCACCTCCGTCTCCTCGCAGATCTCCAGCACCACCTTTGAAAGCGTGAGAAGGAGCTGGCCACCAAGGTGAGAAAAACGTGGGCTTAGTGGGCGTTCTTGTTGCTGCCTTCTTCCTTCTCTGCTCGGAGCTGATCGGTCTTGTTCCTGTTGTGTTGTAGTGCCTGCGCCTTCTGACACACACCTTCAATACTGAATACAAGCAGCTGGTGAACAGCATCAGTGACTGCAAGGTGAGAAATAATACAAAGAAATAAAAAAATAGCCTTTCTGTGTCACATCAGGGAGTTCCTATATTGACGTCTACCTCATCCTGCTGTTGTTTCACTTCAGCTTTCTCTCATCTCACCGATCGGACGTGATCCATCCGTGACGAGCTTCAGCAGTGCCACCCTCACCCCTTCCTCTACCTGCCCCTCTCTCTCGGACTCGCGCTGTGGCTCCATGGGCCAGAAGTAAACATATTTTTAGGAACATTGACCTCGATCTGCAAACGGTTATTGACAGGTTATCTATTTGATTCTAACTTGGTGTGATTTGTGTTAAAGGACCCCTGAGAACAGCTCACGTGCCTCCAGTCCCTCCTGCTCAGACTGTGAAAACTTCCCGATGGTTCCCACTCTGGAGACCTCCTACCTTGCGCGGGCTGCAAAGAACGAGTTCCTGAACTTGGTGCCTGATATTGAAGAAATGCGACCAGGGTGAGTAATGCCATATTAACCCAAATACTGTCACTATGACATGTGTCTCACAGACCAAATGTAAGTCGACACTCATGTTCTCTAGTTCAAGCAGAAATGATGTGGATCGATTCAAATTCCTGAGCCTGGATGATTTCAGCTGGAAACAAACCAACTCTGCTTCTTCTTCAGATAATTCAATTCAATTCAATTTTATTTATATAGCGCCAAATCACAACAAAAGTCGCCTCAAGGCGCTTCATAGATACAGAGAAAAACCCAACAATCATATGACCCCCTATGAGCAAGCACTTTGGCGACAGTGGGAAGGAAAAACTCCCCTTTAACAGGAAGAAACCTCCAGCAGAACCAGGCTCAGGGAGGGGCGGGGCCATCTGCTGCGACCGGTTGGGGTGAGAGAAGGAAGACAGGATAAAGACATGCTGTGGAAGAGAGACAGAGGTTAATAACAGATATGATTCAATGCAGAGACGTCTATTAACTCATACTGAGTGAGAAAGGAGACTGGAAAGGAAAAACTCAATGCATCATGGGAATCCCCGGCAGGCTACATCTATTGCAGCATAACTAAGGGAGGATTCAGGGTCACCTGGTCCAGCCCTATATATATACTTTACCAAAGAGGAAAGTTTTAAGCCTAATCTTGAAATCTTGTCTTCTGAATCCAAACTGGAAGCTGGTTCCACAGAAGAGGGGCCTGAAAACTGAATGTGTTCACTGACCGGTGTTGCCAGCTTTGGTGGCTCGTCTCCCGCTCGAAGAGGACCAAAAAGAGAACAATACAGTGTTCAGCTGCCTGGCTGTGCTCTACACACACAGCCCTGCTCTGGTACAGTAAAAACCACATTTACATTTGTTTACATTTCCAATGTAGAGGATGAGTTTAGATCACTGTGGTCCAAGCTTGTCGTCAGTTATAGAAACTGGATGTTGCACAGGAAAGTGTGTTTCCTTACATTTATTTTGTGTTGACAGAAGTCTTTGATTCATATTGATTATTAAAGCGGGCTTTAACCTGTGGAGAAACACGTGTGCTCTTGCTCCTTCAAACGGTTTTCTTCAGAGATTTCTCACTGTTTGTACACATGCTGAGTGGCTAGTTTTGAAAACACTTACTTTACCTTTACTACTCTGCTCAGAAATGCAACCTGTGACCTTACACAGCCCAAAAACTTATCCTAAAACATAAATTAACAAGGACAGAAGCTTTTTACAAATGCTTCAACAGTGTAATTCTAACAAGGTATGCAATACATCTAATGTCAGTTCAGAGGTATGAAGTGATGACACTTTGACATCACTGAATAAAAGCAGTCTTGTCATAATAAGCTTTGCTGTGGACAGTTGGCGCGTTCATGTTAAACTTTTTCTTACAAATAAAAAAGGTAATCAGATGTTAAGTTTGTTCAGTTTTAGTTGTTCTCATCGTGTTGCTCCTCAGATCTCCCGTTGTCCCTGAGCCTGACTAAAGCCCGGCAGCTTGTTTTCAGGGCATGGCAATACAGATATGAGCTAAATGTGACACAGCAAAGAAAAATCAGAATCAAGAAACCCTGAGCTGACTTTCATGGCTGCAGACGTGACATTAAGAGCCTCACAGATCAAAAAAGTATGGGATTTAAACTGCTTCTAGACCTGCACACGTCTGTTTCCAGGGCAGGATATCCATATGGAAAAGATATATATAAATCTTATAAAGTTTGTATCTGTCTTGTGTGAAACTTGTATGAAAAGCATATAAGTGTGAAAACAGATATAAGATCTAGGGATTGAAGAGTAACGCAATTTCTATTCTCCGTATGTCCTGTACATGTGGCAGAATCGACAAATAAAGTTGACTTTGACTTTGACTTTGAAAAAAAAAGATCCCTTGAAAAATTATATAATGAAACTTGTATGTTTTGGATACTTACTAAAACAATGTATGAAAGTAATGCGAAAGTGGCCACTTTCATGAGTAAATCATGTAAGCCTTATATGATTTACTCATGAAAGTGGCCACTTTCATGCCCAGTAATCAGTAATTACAAGTTTTTACTATTTCTTTTCCGTATGGGTATCCATTCCAGTGCAGCAGAAGGAGCGGTCAGTGTGGACCTCGGTGCTGTACAGGACCTCCTGGAGCTGCTTGTCTCCTGGCATCTGGGCTTTCACTCGTATCTGAAGGACAAAATAGGAAAATCAAGTTGCTCTCACTGTCACCTGATTTCCACAGACTGCCATCTGACCACATCCCTGCAGTTGGATCCCACCGCCGTACCTCTAGGATGGGTCTTCTTGGTGTCAACCCAAACCACCCTCTCCTTCAGCTCTGAGCTGAATATATACACATGATTGCTTCTTAAAAAACAAACAAAAACAAAAAAACGTCCCCACACGGAGTGAGACTCAGTCTTGGATGCCCAGATCAGCCAGTGTGGTGTCCAAGAAAGGGAAGGGTTGGTTTGCCAAGTTGGGCTGTACCTCGATGGGCAGTGTCACCAACATGGGGATATCCTGCTCCAGTCTGACGCGCAACATCTTGTTGTGGGACCCCGGGAGCTTCCTGTCTGCCGATCCGCCTCTCCGTCGGCCTGCTCCACAGTCGCCGCCTCCTCCAGAGAGCGTTTTGTGTCGTCTGCTGCCAGCTTGACTTGCTGATCTTTATCTCAGGAGGCAGTGGGTTTTTACCCTCTCCCCCTTTGATCCTGTGCGTTATCGTTTAAAACTCGCTATCTGCATCTTTTGGCTCCAGCACGTCTTTATTGTTAGAGTTGTTGCTTGCTGTGTTCTTCTGCAGGGTGCTGATGATTCATTGTTCTGCTTCTTCTGATGGTAAACGCCTCTGGAAAGCCTGAATATGTGAGCGCGTCTGATTCATACAGAGTTCTGCTCTGCCCCCCCGGACTGATATATGCAGCCAGTGTGAATGTGTGTTATGTATCAATCACATGTTAGGTTCATTAGACTGACACAAGGGTGATGCACAGATGTTGGTGTTTTTAGGGCCAAGTGTGAAAGTGGAAGAAAGACAATTTGCAGGTTTCTTTTGAAATGTTAAAAGAATGTTGGAAATTTGATCAGAATACAGTAAAAATGAGAGAAACAGATATTTTTCTCAGATCATTGTGTTAAATTGTCATAATCGCCATGTTCTCTTTAAGACTATCAGCTCTACTCTAAACAACCCTGAAAGCCTCTGCTGACACATGTCATCAGTTCCTTTCTTTCTTTGTAAACAAGGTCGAGTCTGTCAGGTCAGCAATAGAACTTCCTACAGATGACCCATCAGTGTTTATTCCATGACTGTAAACATGTTTCCATTTGTCACTTCAGTCTTTACTCTGAAATACAGGAAATGACATCATGGCTCAAAATCTTTGTCGTTCAAACAATTCTTTATTTAACAATATTTTAACTTTATTTAACAAAATACATTCAATAAAAACTTAAACAACAGAAAACTGATTTTTAATCCAACCACTGAAAAAAAAAGGTAACGACTGAACACAAACAGAAGAACAATTTATAAAGATTAACATGGAACTACAGGAAGTTTGATTCACAGCCTCATTTGAACTTTAACTTAAACTTAAGGAGAGCCGACCTGAACTCTGTGGAGCCTGATCTCCAGGGTTTTAAGTTGGACTCTGAAACCAGAGGATGTTTCTCTCTCTTCAGATTCACTCTGATCCTGTGATGGGAACGATTTCAGCCCTGCGTGATCGCGCTGATGTTTGCACAGAGCAGATGATGAAGTGAATGTTTTGGCACAGTGGTAACAGTGAAACAGTTTATTAGTAACGTGGGATCGTTTGTGTGCAGAGTATGAACTGAGATTACTGAAGCTCTTGTCACACTGCTCACAGCTGTAGTTTCCTTCCATGTGTGTACGTTCATGCTCGTTACGACTACCTGAATGTGAGAAGCTTTTGTCACAGTGTCTGCACTTGTATGGTTTCGCTCCTGTGTGGACTCGTTTGTGTGTTTTAAGCTGACCTGCAGTGGTGAAGGATGACCCACACTGATCACAGAGGTGCTTCTTGACCCCACTGTGAAAGAGTTCATGTTGTTTTAACTCAGCTGATGTGGGGAAGCTTCTCCCACATTCTTTGCAGTATTTCAGTTTGTCTCCAGTGTGTTTACGTTGATGTATTTTTAGGATGGCTTGGTGACTGAAAGTTTTTCCACAGATGTCACAACGAAAGTCTTTCCCACCACCACAGCGATGACAGGGTTGAGAAGTGGATCCATCTGTGTCGCTCTGCTTCTAAACAAAGACACAAAGACAGTGTAAGTCAGTCCTTCAACACTTTTATCCTGAAAGTCGCCTGAAATAAAGAGCATCTCTGCAGACGTCCAATTACATTTTACTGTTTCGATTAACACACTCAGTTTACTGGGCTACAATAACTACAATACTACCACCATAATACTACAGCAATACTTATTTAATATTACAGTAACATCTGACTTACACTTAAATGAAATGAAAACCTGAATAATGGCTCAGAGCTACTCTTCGGTGCAGTAGAAGTGCTAACATGCTAACACAATTTAATGAGCAGACTTGTTCCAAACAGTCAGACTGAACTTACAAGAATAAAATAAAAATACAAACCTCACAGTAACTGCACTTGTAGAGTCTCTTTCTGGTGTGGATCTGTTGGTGTTCTCTCAGGTACTGTGGAGTTTTAAAAGTCTTCTCACACAGGTCACATTGATAAGGTCTCTCCTCAGTGTGGGTAAACATGTGGCGTTGTAAGTGTGCGTCTGTTGTAAAGTATTTACCACACTGATCACACCAGTACACATCTTCTCCGGAGTGAATGCGTACGTGTATATTTCGGTACCCTAGCCGGCTGAAGGTTTTTCCACAGATGTCACAGCTGTATGCCTTAACTCCAGAGTGGGTAACTAGATGACTCTGTAAGTTGCTACTTTGAGTAAAAGCTTTGCCACACTGATCACAGCTGTAAGCTTTAACTCCACTGTGGACGACTTGGTGTCTTTTCAGGGAATTCTTCCAGGAAAACGACTTTCCACACAAGTCACAGCTGAACGGTCTCTCTCCAGTGTGGATGAGCTGATGTTGTTTTAGTTTAAACTTCCAGGTAAAATCCTTCCCACACTCGTCACAGGTGTTTTTTTTCTCTCTCTTGCTTCTGTGAGGTTTGTCGGCCTCCTGAGAGCGCTGACTTCTCGGTCCACGTTGGTCCTGCAGTGACAGAGATACAGAGTCAGTGAGTGAAATGCAGTCATTAAACAAACTGAAGCTTCAAACTCCCTCCATTAACACTAGTTTTAAACCTGAAGGTGGAGTGTGGCACCAAACACCACCAGAACCTGAACGACTGCAGGTGCTGATAAGTTGCGGTCGCGGTATTTCAACATCTAGTTAGCAATACAGAAGACGAGCGAGAATAAATGGAGTAATATTTTTTATGTGGCAGGTAATTTCAAATGCAGCGATTCTATCAGCCCAACAAACATCAGCAAACACACAAACTGTTTGTGTGCAGTTTGTCTCACAATGTGATGTAAAGACTGCAGTAAAATCCTCTGCAGGTTAGTGCAGGATAAGCAGGCAAGTTTACTGTAATGTGATGGATTTAAGTAAAGAACAGTGTGTGACTGGTGCACAGTGACTGTGGTGCTCATGTCAGAGTTAGATTACATCAAGTGTAGCAGAGATTAACTTAAACTTAAGATCATGATGCTGACATTCATTCACTGAGCTCCACCCACATACCAACAGTTTAGTGTATAATATAAAGACAGTGTACTGTCAGTGTAGAGAAAGGAAATCAGCCAGGACAACTCGTGAAACATCTGCTGACATCTGGTTGAATTCACAGAGAGCAGCAGGTCAGCTGATCACAGCCTGTACATTAAAAAAATCTACTGGAGCTCTCAATAGAAATGATTGTGAGCTGTGACCCTTTTCCCCACACTGAGCCACTACAGCTGATTTTAGGGTTGAATCCTGCTGAATCCCACTTTAACATCTTCCTGCTCATTTTGATGTTTAGAGGCAACGTCACCGTCTAAGATGTAGGCATTGTATACATTGTATACATTATTTCTACATTACATTAATATTGCACAAGGTTCATTTAGTTTAGCATAAAATATACATATCAGTACTTCAGCTTTTAATGGAGTATTTCTTAACACTAGTATCTGTCACCTTCTGTGTTGAGCTCATTGTTTTCTCTGCAGTGGCTGAGCTGAGTCCAAGTAGCTGAAATTTCCTCTGCTGCTCCGTCAGACTCTTCTCCTCCTCCTGATCAGCTGGGACACAAAACAGAACTTTGTTAAGCTCCACACTGCACTGAAGAGTCAAAGTGTCTCATATGTTCATCTGAGAACACACAGAACACATTTTAGCTTCCCTGGGTGGACAACTTGTTTGAAACAAACACAAAAGGTTTGAGCACCAATACCAAATTCAGCAGTATGACACACCAGTACCAGGAGAGCAATTCCTCTTTAAAATATGCCCTGGCCAAGAAAAAACCCGACAATATACGTGTGCCGTGAGAAATGATAGATAGATAGATAGATAGATAGATAGATAGATAAAATTTATTTCAAACATGCAAATATAATTGAAATAACAGAAAAAAATAAAAATAACAAAACTTAAAAATCATCAAGTTTTCATGTAAATATCTATGTCTACAGAATGTGTGTGCTCGAAAAGGAGTAGGATGAAGTTTTCTTGTTCCTACCCCCTTATTTCAAATTTCATTGCTTACAAATCCATATCCAGGATTCAACATTATTTGATCATATATTTAACTATGTACAAGTCTAACACATTGAACATACACAAATAAAACCATTTTCAGCACATAAACCAGAACAACAACAAACTACATTTTTTACATAAACTAATCACTCTGTTTATAACAGCCGCTTAATCTCTGAGTTTATTTTCTATCTATGTGACAAAACCCTTAATGAACACTTAAGGTTGGGTTACTCAGGCCTTGATTTATAAAAAATGAGGACACAATGAGACAACTCAGTCACTGAGAGGAAGATTTCCTATATTCATGCAATTTATTATTTTTGAACAATCCTGTGAATTTTTGTATTGATGTACTTGTCTTGATTTCATCTGTATATCCGAGTGGGTGTAGAAATCTGAGCCATCATCTGAGTAAGCCTCATCACAACTTTGCGCTGATAAAGGCAGCTGTGTTTTAGCCTGGAACACATTTATTTTTACATTTCTCATAAATGTATTTCATTATAGCACTTTTACCGCCAACATGTTGGGTCTTTTGGAGCCGGAAGTGACCTTATATGGAAGAAGGGTGGCGCTAGCTAGCTTAGTTAGCAAGCTGCATTCATAAGCTGTGCAGGTGCCACAGAGATGCTAAGTAGCCTTAATAACAGGCTAATAAAACAACAGAAACTCTGATTACAATGAGCTCATTTAAAAGCTTTCTTCTAATAAATTCTTTTCTTCTCTGTGTTTCACAACCTTTTGCTGATATCTTTCTGTAAATTAGTTTAAAGCAGCTTGAGTCAATTTAGTCAGATTTTTTTTTCCAACTTGTTCACAAAAACTTGAGAAGAGACACCGAGGAGAGCAACAGAAAGCCTCATTCAGGAGCTAAACTCAAGATTAACTAGACTCGGATTAATATTAGCTCGGTGCTTACCTTTAAATCAGTCTTGACAATAATCGGAGGGAAAAACGCCATAAAGCGGGAACTCGGCTTCTTCTTCTTCTGCTCTTGTATTTTTTGGCGGTTAAAGCTTTAAGGCGCATTACCGCCACCTGCTGGACTGGACTTTTCATGTCCCAAACATTATCAATTGGGCACAAATTTGTTGGAGTTTCTGTTAATAAAAAAGATGGAATTCAAGGATCTTGTTATTTGGTTTGTTTGTTTTCACCATTTACTCTACAATTTTCTGCCAGTGTATAGCAAACCCCACAGCTCAAATCAATGAAGAATTTAGTATTTTTTTTTTTTTTTAACTCTTTATTTTGTACTTTTTCCTTTGTATTACAAAGAATTTAGTATTTTTAACATATTGCTTAAACTGGAACCAGCAGCTATATAGGCCTAATTTTTAATCCAAACATGTGATAGAGGTTTACCACCAGGAGAAGCAGACTGTAAATAAAAGACTGTGCTACTGAAAACTGTTAGTCTGACTTTGGATTGTAAATATGTTTCCATTTGTCACTTCTGTATTTGTATATGGCTCAAACTATTTGTTATGAAAGCAAAACAAACAAACTGATGTTGTATAAATTGATTCAGGATTATTTACTTCGAGTCCAGAAATCATAGCTGTCTCATCAGATCCAGTTGTGACATTAGCTATAGTTTCCGCGGAGGGTACTTGGTTCTGTATGACAGCACAGCTTTTAGGTTGAATTCAAGCGCTTGAGTACAGCCTGATAATTAGAGGCCTGCAAACTGTTTGCTGATGAACTTTGGAAGTAAAAGTACAGACAGCTATAGAAGACACAGGACACGAGATGGGTTCATTATTTCTTTTGAGTTCCATGTAACAATCCGTAACTCTGTAATTAATGAATGTGCCATTTAATCTTGGCTGCAGCCAAGATT
Organism: Aulonocara sp. 'chitande type north' Nkhata Bay; assembly: GCF_057382095.1. NCBI lineage: Eukaryota > Metazoa > Chordata > Actinopteri > Cichliformes > Cichlidae > Aulonocara > Aulonocara sp. 'chitande type north' Nkhata Bay. The sequence continues at coordinate 33,699,294 of NC_141352.1, forward strand.
AAATGGCACATTCATTAAATGGCTAAAATGGGTTGGCTGCCGTTCAGCATTTAGCACAAGTCAGCTTTTGATCAGAAAGTTTTCTGGTTTGATCCCTGGCTGCTCCAGTCTGCAGGCGAAATATCCTTGGACAAGATTGTAATCCCAAGCTGCTTTCTGATGCATCCATTGGAGTGTGAATGCTTTATAGAGTTTGTGAAACAGTTGTACGTGTGGTCAGATTGTTTTGTATTTGTGTGTGGATTGAAGCACATGTCTGAGAGCACATCAATCACTGCACATATTTTTTAAAATCTTAGTTTAAATAAAGTTTTTGATTATTTATTATAAAAAAGAGATGATATATATATAATGCAGTGGGCACTCTACCAGCTAACATGTCAGTTAATTTGACACATTGATTTATTTATCATTTCTTTTTCTCTCTCAGCTTTTCAGCTCCATATTTTTTGCCATTTCTTCCACACTCAACTCTGTTCTACAAGGTGAGCCCACAGTTAATGTAGGAGAGGGCAGGTGGCATTAAGAGATTTGATTGGGCAATCTAGGGCCCAGTTAGTTCTTCCTTTTGGTGAAAGCTGGGCTCTTCAGTTCAGCATGGCACAGCTCCAAAGATTCTGCAACATCAAACCCTCTGTCTGCTAATGTTACATCACCTGGGCTGAGGCAGTCCAGGTAATTGCAACAGTTTCTTGAAATTAGTTAATTCAGATATAAACAGAGTGACAGTTTACAGATTCAAACATGTCTCAGAGAAAACAGAAAAAAAACAGTAAAGCCCAACTCTCCTCTTTGTGATCAGGAAGACAAAATTCAACTTCCTGATCAAGTAGACAAATCATTCAACCAGCTTCTAGAAAAGGAAGATATTCAAAAGTTGAAAGAAATGGAACTCCTAGACAGGGAAGAAACTTTGAGCTCCAAGCAAAGCTTGATAAAGCACTAGAAAAACTAGTGCTGAAGGACAAAAAGAATCAGGAGCTGCAAGTAAAGCTTGATGAAAGACCGCACACAAATGAAGAGTTTCTTCAAGAAAAAAGGCTACAGGAGATAAAACAGAAGGAAATGGATTTCAAGCTCCAGGACATGGAGAAACACAACAAAGGCTTGCAAATCAAGCTTAATGAAGCTCTGCAAAAAATGAAAGAACTCCTCCAAGAAAAACAACAACAGGACATGAAGCAGTGCAAACTCCAAGGCATGGAGGAAAAATACAAAGCGCTTCAGGTAAAGCTTGATAAAACACTGAACAAAAATAAAGAGTTGCTTCAAGAACAAAAGCAACAAGAAATTAAACAGAAACAAACGGACTGCAAGCTTGAAGACGTGCAGGAAAAATACACAGCGCTGAAAATGAAACTTGATAAAGCACTGCAAAGAAATAAAGATTTCCTTCAAGAGAAAGAACAGCAAGACATGAAACAGAAACATCTGGATTGCAAACTTCAGAACATCGAGAAACACAACGAAGGCTCGCAAGTAATGCTTGATGAAGCTCTGCAAAAGAATAAAGAAATCCTTGAAGAGAAAGAAAAACTGGACCAGAGAGACACGCAGTGCCAACTCCAAGGTGTGCAGGAACAATACGGAGCGCTGCAGGTAAAGCTTGATGAAACACTGCACAAATATCAAGAGCTGCTTCAAGACCAAGAACAACAGGAAATAAAGCAGAAAGAAGACAAAGAAATTCTCCAGGACTTTGAGAGGAAAAACCAAAACCTGCAAGAACTTTATAACAAACTGAACTACAAAACACCTGAACTGGAAGAGGAAAAGGAAAAACTGCAAAACCAATGCTCAGAGATGCAGAGTAAGCTCAATGACATGCTGAGAAAAAACACAGAAGTCGAGGAACTTTCAGACAACGTGAAGTGCAAAAACACTGAGATACAGGTGCTAAAGCAACAACTAGAGAAAACAAACGAAGACCTGCAGTGTTCACTTCAAGAAATCGAGAGCAGAAGTCAGCAGTTGGAAGACACACACAACAAATTACAACAGAGTTATACAGAGCTGCACGAGGCAAAGCTAATGCAGGAGGCAACATCTAAAGAAATGAAAGAAAGGCTCAAAGACAAACAAGCCAAATTAGAAGAAGTGGAGAAAACATGCAAGAGACTTGAGCAGGAGAATGCAGAAACAATCGATCAGTTGAGAACCCTCATCCTAGAGAAAAAAGTGCTCGTGGAAAAGCTCATGGAAAAGAAGAAAAAACGCTTCTGCTTCTTCTGGAGGAGGGACACTCCTGCTTTTTCTACTTTTTCTACTTTTTCTACTGCTAATGTCACCTCGTCTGTTCCATCTTAATTTTCACCTCTCCTCTCCCTTTCTCTCCCTTTCTCTCCTGACACCTCTCCCTCCCCTGTTTCCCTTTAACTGCTATCACCTGTCCCATCTCCCTCCCCCCCCCCCCCCCCCCCCCCTCTCTTTTCACCCTCACCCCCCAACCAGTCCCGACAGTTGACTGCCTCCTCTAGAGCCTGGTTCTGTCATAGGTTTCTTCCTTTAAAGGGAGTTTTTCCTATCCACTGTCGCACCTAGTGCTTGCTCAGAGGGGATTGTTGGGGTTTTCTCTCCTCTATCTCTTTCCTCCTTTCTATCCCTTTCCTTTACCTTCTTCTTTACAACCCCTCCCCCCCTTTCTATTTCCTCAATAATTTAATAATAAACACAATTGGCAAAATTTTAAAAAGTCAGATCAATGTCTTCATTCAAGAATGAATTGTCTTTGTCACGGGGTCATGTGTATTTTGTGTTTTCCTCGGGCTGGTGATCCTTGCAGTTGTTGAGCCCAAGAGTCCAGATTTTTAGTGTTTTAATCACATTTAGTGTTACATTTTAGATCACAACAAAAGGATATCCACAATTTAGGATTCAGGCATTTGTCTTTTTCAATATCATAATCATTCTATGATTGAGTCGGTTACAGAAGCAGCAGTTAGCAGCAATAACTTCAATTCATCAACATTTGCAAGCATTTTTTTATACACAGCATTTCTGTCAGGTTGAGGTCTGGACTTCCATGCAGTAGATTTGCTGCTGTGCTTGGGCTCATTATCCTGTTGCATGGCCTAATTTAGGAGAAGCTTTAGCTGTTGGACAGACGGCCTCACATTTGACTCTAGAAAACTTTGGCATACAGAGGAGTTCGTGGACTGCAAGGTGCTTATTGCTTGTGTCTGCAGAACAAGCTCAAATCACCACAATTGAACCAGCGTACTTGACAGTGGATTTGAGGTGTTTGTGCTGTGTTTGATTTTTGCTGAAGTTACTGCTGTGCATTATGACCAAACCTCCACTTTAGTCTCATCTTTTAAAAATATGTTGCTCCAGAAGCTTTCAAGGGCAAATTTGCAAACCTCAACTGAGTTGTTGTGTTCTCTTTAGAGACAAGAAGCTTTCTCCTGGCGGCCCTTCCAGACCAACCATACTTGTTTTGTCTTTTTCTAATTAAACTGTCTTGAACATTAACATGCTGTTTAAGGCCTGTAGAGGCTCAGATGCAGCTCTTGGGTATTGTGCAGTTTCTGTGAGCACTGAACAGTCTTTGTGGTGGATCTGAATGCTCCAGACTAGCAAACTTGCTCATGGTCAGTTAATCAAGTGCATAGAGCCCTGTGATGAATTTTCACATTTACTCTGTGAATCTTCATTCTTCTAGCTAGTCTTTACTCTTCTAGAAGCTTTCTTTGCTCAGACGTCTGCAGCATTGAATCTATGTCTTCTCCACTGCTATTCCAAACAAGGTGCTGATGCAGGGGTCATTAGCACAGTAAGATTTAAGTGCACAAAATGTTCACATCATAATAGTAATAATAATTAGAGGAGAGTATTATGTAGTCCAAGAAGTGTGTGGAGAAGTTTTCAGTGCGGAGGAGGGAACCATGGTGTTCAGGAGCCAAACTGCTTTGGGGGAAAATGCTATTGCACAATCTTGCCGACCTGCTCCTGATGACGCAGTCGTCTTCTGGAGGGAAGTGTGGTAAACAGTTGATGGGAAGGGTGATGCGGGTCAGCCATGATGCTAGTGGCTTTCCCAGTGAGGTGTAAATATCCTGTAGACTGGGTAGAGAGCTGCCAATAACACGCTGTGCGGTCCACACAATCCTCTGGAGGGCTCTGCGATTGGACGCATGACAGTTTTCATACCAGACTGTGATGCAGCGGGTTAGGATGCTCTGCATGGTACCTCTGTAGAAAGTATTAAAGATGGGTTTGGGGATGTGCACCTTCTTCAGTCGTCTCTTAAAATGCAGTCGCTGCTGAGCTCTTTTAGTCACTGATTTGGTGTTGCTGGTCCAGGACAGGTCCGGGGGCGGATCTAGAGAAATTTTTCCAGGCTGGCATGGAAATCAAATGGGGTGGCAAAATCAAAGCCTTGTTTTAAACACATATGCAGGTGTTACATATGATTAATATACATTAAGCATATGTTTCATATAAATATGGTCTATAACTTAATTATTTTCTATAGCCCACATAATTAAACATTTCAGTTACATAAAATGTGTGTACTGTATAGCCTGTATAATAAATAAATATGTAACCAATAAGTATAAAATCCAGAAAGCTACACAACACTGGGCGGGGGCTCATTTCCAAACACAAGTCTAACTTAAGTTTCATACTGTTTTTGTTAGAAAAAAATCAAATTGTACTGACTACTACTACTGCCAGAAAGCTGCACTGTCACAAACAATTATTGAAACCTCATTTTTCATGATTTGTTGGGTCAATATTCTGAGGTCCAAAATATAATTGGCCATTTTTGGCTGCTTTTGATTGTTGTTGTTTTTTTTACCTTGTCTTTCTTGGTATCATTCTTTTCAGCACAACCTCACACGTCCAAATTTACAGTTATTAAAACAACTGGTCTGAAATCACACGAACACATAAAACCCTAGTAGTAGTTATATTTTCTCTTTACTATAAAAACCACAGACATGTTTAGTAAATTATTTTCATAACTTGAAATGCAAATATAAGTGGTAATTTTTTTAAATTAAAATTAAACAAAAATTTTGTAAATAATAAAGTTATATACAACTATTCATCTAAAAATGCAGGCAATGCATCTGGGGTTCTTATTTTTATTTTTTTGCACAGCCATTTTAAAAATACTACAACAATCAGGTGTCACAATAAGACGCCCCACAAATTATTTGTGCCAGTAAAAAAAAAAATTGTCAACCACAAGACAGAGAAGAACATCACAGGGAGAAACCCTGCAGGCCTGACAGCAGGTGTATCGCTCATTCTGTTTTCCACCTGGAGACAGTGTTCACAAAATCGTCGACGACTGATTTAATAGTCGACGCGTCGTTTGAAGCTTTGTAAGATCCCAAAAGACGCAGGAATAAGTAGCAGGATTTAAGAGTGTAATAACGGACTGAAACAGAAGATGGCAGCACTGCATGTACAAGGATGCCAGCTGCCGTTAAACCCCGAAGAAGAAGAAGAAGAAGAAGAAGCAGCTGTGTCCCAGAATTCATAGCGCGGCCCAGCTCAGTTTCCAACAATGGCGGCAGCTAGTTAGTTTTAATATTACTCTTATTATTCTTTCTGGGTCACAAAATAAACGTTTCAGCCGAGAATGTAGCTGTGTAAACCTCAAATATCGGCTCAGTTTATCAGGACACCACATATTTTCAAAAGCGCTCCGACGTTTTCAGAGACGTCTGTTACCCACTAGCTCGATAGCTAGCCGGGGGCTAGGTCACTAGCACGGTGAGAACACCGGACTCCAGGCAAATTGTTTTCAAACCCACCGCCGTCTTTCGCTACTCAGGTTAAATATATATGAGTCACTTAGATAAATTAAAAATGTTGTTGTTTGGCTTTTTTTTTTTTAGTATTTTATTTGTTCCTGAGTAAATCGGTTTGTCTGAGATTAAAGTTATAGTTTTTACACAGCTGAATAAACGTCAAGCAGACAGCTGATTATCAGAAGTGTGAGATGCTGGAGAATATACTCCGGTGTCCTGTTATATTTTAGATAGCAAGGAGTTTATTAAACTTCACCGAAACAATCTGCAAATTTCATTAAAATTGAATAAACTATCATCTTGTCTTTATTTTTAGTTAGCACCTTAAAAGCTTAAAGCTGTAAGCTAATGATAGTTATATAAGAGCATATGCTGCATGGTGCAATAAGCTGTAGTTTTATGTCCAGTGGATGATGATCTGATTAGTCGACTAATCGCATAAATAATCGGTGACTAGTCGACTATCAAAATAATCGTTTGTGGCAGCCCTAGTTGTGTCACATCATTTTGGCTCAAGAGTTTACTTTATTGCTATGTTTGTTTTTTGCTATTTTATTACTACATTTGTATTGTGCAGCACTTCGGTCTGCCAGGTGTGTTTTTAAAGTGCTATATAAATGATGATGACGATGATGCTTACGGAACAGCTGAAAGACTTTAAAACAAACCTGTTACTTTAATGATATTTCTGTGGTACTACAGAGTCCAAAAGAAGTATCGCAGTAATAATTCATCCAAATTGTAACTTTTAAATGTCATTATCAGCCCAAAGGTTCACAACCAGTTCATCCCTGATAGAATGTAAATATATACAAATCTATAAATTGTATTATGTATATAACTGTGAAACAAACATAATGGACCATTAATGTATCATAATAGTACATTTCTGAATTTGGGGTATAATTCCAGGTGGGATGAGTGTCTGTACAGCTCCTCCTGTTGATGTAAAAAAAGAAAAAAGTAAATGCCAGTTTTTTTTAGGTTTTCATGTTGATGTTGTAACACAGTAAAGAATTACTCTTACAGAAATAAATGTCATTTTTTCAACTTGCAGTTAAATTCATGTAACTTAATGCTGATGCTGTTGACGACTGGGGCTCACACGTCTTTTACTTTGTCTCCAGGACCGACTCACCATGGTTGACCCACAGGAAAATAGCCCGCAGGACATTCCTGACTATGACGGCATAGAGGATGAAGCTTTCCCCCCACTCCCACCACCACACTCCCCAGGCCGGGGAGGCCAGGAGGAAGGAGACCCTTTTGCAGATGGTAGATGCTGCTGTGCTCTTACAGGATTACTATGAGGTCTTTAAGATGTGATGATTCAGAACTTTGTATTTTAAATTCATGGTTTAATGAAGAATCATAGAAAAATAAGATTCAGGAAAAAAGGCTAATGTGGGAGAAATACAACCTCTCATAGTCCTTCCACAAAGCTTTTTGGAACAGCTTGATAATAATGAATTTGTTAGTTCAGCCTAGAATTAACAAATGCATGAACTGGTTTTTCAGCATCTCTCTGAGACTGGATGTTTCTAACAATAACAACACACATGTTTTTGTTTGCGTGAGCAAATGAAACCTATCAGATACTGTTCAAACCAGCACATTTCTTCTGTAACCTCCAGTCTATAATTTGTCTGGATTTAAAGATAAGCTTGAAGTTTGCCACGCTGCCAACAGAATGAGTTAGAAACACATCCTGTTGTCATGTGTTTTCAATGCAGGAGATGAAGGTGAGGTATCACAGCTGGCTGATGTCCCTACTGCTAAAAGGAGAGGCGTGAAGAGACCCCAACCCAAGCTGGACTCCCACAGGTAGCAAAGACATTTATATCACGACAGAGGGTTGAAATGCATTAAAATGCGCATTTAAATAGGAATTTGATGTCATCTTGTGTGAGCTGGGACACAAGGAGGCCAAAATCATTGATTGACGTGTGCAGACTGTCAGTGTTGCAGCCAGGTTGAACACGAGTCTGTGACTGCACTGGTTTTTATCACCGTTTCACTAATAATCGTGCACAGAGGCTCAGAGACACACTGACACACAGAGTTGTTGCAAATGTTTGAAAACGTAAGTTTGTGGAAAGAACTTTGCACAAAAAAAGTGATGTGATATTATCTGAGTGGCGACACCTGTCGTTTCGCAGAGTACTGCAGCGTCTTCTTACGCTTTAGCGGCGGGTACAAATGACTGCATCTGTGTGATGATGGTGCAGCTTCACTCTGCCAGTCATTTAAAGAAGAAAGACTCTAATACCATTGTTGTTTTCATCATTTGGATGGGCAAAATTCCCAGACTGAAAATTGTCAGAGCGTTGGAGACATCCCTGGATGTGTGTGAGAAAGATGTTTCCAGTCTCTGTACACCTATAGTGTGAACCTGGTTAGTATTGCCAACCATAAGTCAGGCTCGTTCCCAGTAGTCTCCCAGTGGGTGTTCCAGTGGCACTCCTCTGTTACTGTTCTGTTCACAATGTTCCTGGACAGAACTAAGTTATACTAAATCAAAGGATGTTAAATAAGCTTTTAAGTAAGAACGTCGATTATACTTAGGATAAAACTTGCAAGCTGTATTAAAGAAAAACATAGATTTTCATTTGATAAAATATTCAAATTAATTGCAACTTTGCTATAAATATATATATATATATATATAGCAATTTTTTATTTTTAGATGGAGAAATTTGACTATTTCTCATTATACTGCCTTATGTACAAACAGGTAGGAAAAGAAAGGTTGTGGGCACCCTGAAAACCAAACACCCTACCCCCCCCCCAACAAGCTACTGCCTTCTGAACATGGTACATCTGAAGGCACTGACATTTCCATTCAGAGGGTCTGTCTGTGTTGGCCCTGTGACAGGCTGGCGACCTGGCTGCTGGGATGGGCTTCAGCCATCCACGATCCTGAATTGGATAAGCCAAATACGCCTGGATGTGCTGCTAACCCTGCTTGTAATCCATTAATGGTTTAACTTAGTCTTAATATTTTTTCCCAGGCTGATATCAGATCGAGGGCTTCCAGCTCTGGGCACTCTCTTTGACAATATCCAGTTCAAAGGCAAAGGACACGAGGTAGGATATGATAACATCTGTCCCACCAATTACCAGATGTGAATGAACATTGGTTTTTGAGCTAAATCTGTTTGGCCTGTCAGCTTTTAATTAGATGTCCTAAATTTGGTTTGAGACTAAAAGGTCAAAAGTTGCCCTTTCTGTCGTGGTCAAAAATGAGTGAGGGGAACCAGAGGTTGGTTTACCAAATTAAGATGTCTTTTGTTCCAATGACTGGAAGTCATTTTTTAGTGGGAAGAAGAAGCGTCCTATCACACACAGCCCTCTTTCATATCACTACTCGCTGTTTTTGATGTTTGCCCCATTAGGCTGCAGACCTGCGGCTGCTGATGCAGAAGATGGAGAACTGGGCCCACAGGTTGTACCCCAAATTGCAATTTGAAGATTTTATTGACAAAGTGGAAAGGCTCGGCAGCAAAAAGGAAGTGCAGGTGAGAGGAAGCAGTAGAATATTTCCTGCAAGCGTGTGGGATTCCTAATGTTCAGAATTTGTAATTTTTTACTCATTCTTCTATAGACATGTCTTAAACGAATACGACTGGACATGCCCCTGACACATGAAGATTTTACAAGTACAGATGGTAAGAAGAAAAATCATTACTGATGGGGATACGGTGGACTAGGGCTGTGAGATATGACCAAAGTCTCATCTCCCGATATAAGAATTCTATCGTCCGATAACGATATAAATCACAGAAATGTAACATTTTCTGTCAATTCTGTGAATCTCGACTTGCGTGAAGTGTTTCCAGCTGCGCGTCATGTAGCTGGAGTCGAGTGTTTTAACCGATGCATGAAACGACACATTTTTAGACAGAAGTTGTAACGGCGCCGTTTTCTTTGTGAGTATTTATTACACGGCGTGCTGCGGGGGAAAGCCTGTTCTAACGTTTGAGTCTAAGGTTTATTTTTTAGCACCTGGCGGCTCTGTTTTACTTCTCATCCGTAAACACTCTGCTCTTTCACGTGATTCCGTTTATTTTGAAAAGCCTCAACAGGATCTTGAGCTTTATTCTGAAAGGTTTATGTGGAACATAAACAAGCGGACACGCGATGGTTTTACCGTCGTTGTTGCTAACGACAACGCATAAAAACAGGCGCTTGTCCGTCCGTAGTGTGGTTATATATAAGAGAAAGAGAGAACTTTACTACAGTGACATCAGAACCATGAAGAAATATTGCCGTAAACAGTTTATTTTGCGACACCACGAAACAAACGATAGCGTAAAATGAAATAGACGTTTTTGTATATATCGTTGTATCGAACAGCCCTACGGTGGATTCACACCTGCAGGTGCACATAGGAAATACTTGCCATATTCCACAGGACTTAATTATCAGCACTGCTTGAAATTGTGTTCAGGTGCTGGTGACGAAGAGGTACAACGTGAACTGGAAACATTTGGGGATCCTGATCTGTTCAGCAGAGAGAGTTTTATTAATGCTCCCCAAGGGCAGATTGCCGAAGCCCTCGCTCCCCCACCTACTCCCTCTCTGACCGAAGAGCAGCAGAAACGTATTGAGCTGAACAGACAGCGGGCCCTGGAAAAGAGGCGCGCACGCCAGCAGCAAATTGGTAAGAATGGCAAAAATGTATCATACAGCTGGGACACAATATAACAGAAATAATTAATGATTCTGCTACAAAACATCCAGCGAAGGTTCATAAGGATCATCTAGCTTCATTGGTGTATTAACTTTATATGAAAATACAAAAAGCAAAACATTGAATGTACAGTATATTGCCAAAAGTGTTTGCTCATCTGCCCCCACACTCATATGAACTCGAGTGACATCCCATTCACGACGTCCGCCTGTGCAGCTATATCAGCTTCAACTCTTCTGGGAGTGTTTATGGGAGTTTATGACCATTTGTAAGGTCAGACACTGATGTTGAAGGCCTGGCTCCAAGTCTCTGCTCTCATTCATCCCAGTGGTGTTCTGGTCAGGACTCCCATGCCAGAGTTCATGTCTTTGTGGACCTTGCTTTGTGCACTGGTGCCCAGTCATGCTGGAACAGGAAGAAGCCATCCCCAAACTGTTCCCTTAAAGTCGGGAGCCAAAATGTCTTTGCATGCTGAAGCATTAAGAGTTCCTTTCACTGGAACGAAGAGACTGAGCCCAACTTCTGAAAAACAACCCCGCACCGAAATCCCCCTGCCACCAAACCTGGAGCTCTGTTGTCCTGGCAACTGCTAAGTTGACTTGTCTATCGGCTTTCCAGATTGAGAACTGTGATCTGTCGCTCCATAGACTGCATCTCTCCTGTTCTAGAGTCCAGTGGCGGCGTGCTTTACACCGCTGTGTCCCATTGCTTTGCGTTGCACTCTGTGATGTAAGGCTTGGACTACAGCTGCTCGGCCATGGAAATGGATTCCACGAAGCTCTCTGTGCACTGTTCTTTAGCTAATCTGGAGACCACGTGAAGTTTGGAGCGATGGACTCCACAGAAAATTAGCAACCTCTGTGCGCCTCAGTATCCACTGACCCCCACTCTGGGATTTTACGTGATCCACCACTTGATGGCTGAGTTGCTGTCGTTCCCAAACACTTCCACTTAGTAGCAGCAGTCTGCATGCCTAGGTGCTTGATTCTATACAGCTGTGGAAGTTACTGGATCACCTGAATTCAATGATTTGGATGATGGGTGGTGAGTGAATACTCCTTACAATATAGTGAAGTGGATCTAGTGTATATATCCACCAGAAACCCTGAAGGTCGAGTGACGAGTTCCCGTATTGCACAGTTCGTCCAAACCACCAGAGATTCCTCACATTAGTGTGGAGTTTGGTAATAAGAGGCAAAGCATGTAGAAAACATTGATTTCTTTACTGCCTGTCTGATGTCAGCTTCAATTAGGCGTAGTATTTTTGTTTTTGCCTTACACTTGTGATCCAAACTGTTTTTACTTCCTCTTTAGTTAAAGCGGAGCCAGCTGTCTGCGATCTATTGTCTACAAATCTTTAACAGTGACATTAAATCGTTCTTCAGGGTCCTCATTTACCGCAGAAATGATGTAATGTGATTTAAATGAGACCCATAGAAAAGAAAATGACCTGTTGATCGGTCTCTATTATGAGCCTTCACCCATAAAAATGTGTTTACAGTTTATAACACTAGATGGTGATATGAGACCGTTTCCATTGTATTACCCGAGCATGATTTACTCATCGACTTTAAACTTTCACATTTTAGTCATTAGTCCTCCTTAAGAGGAGCCAATCCACCCCCCCCCCCCCCTTTTTTTTTTTCTGTCCAGTATAGAAACTAAACAGCTGACATCATTCGGGTAGTGTAGCTTCCAGAGATCTGAAGTTAACGTGAACTCTGGAGGGCAGTCAAAAGCTTAATTTTTTATAATGCAACATACTATTATTTACATACATATTATTTTAATAAGCAGTTTCAGGGTTCGTGCTGTTTTAATGAGTGTTCGATGGAAAACGACACTGAAGGAATTTGTACTCTTGAGTCACATGACAGTAAATAATTTCGAGTATGTGTACATAACACAGGCTAATGTTTAAAACTATGATTATTATTTTGCTAGCTATCAAACTATCTGGAGAAATGATTGAAATGCACTGAGTGTGATAGAGTACGGCAGTGCTAGCACAGCAGTTAGTTATGGCATGGTGATTTATGCAGTGTGCTTTAAACTTGGCTAACATTACTTAGCAGTAGCAGTAATATTAGTGACTTCACTCAAGTGAAAGCTTTAATCGTTAGTCCGACACTTAACTAGCCAACTTAAGCCTTAAAGAAAAACTGGTAAAAAGAGGGACTGATGCATGTGGGCACAAAGAAGCCATTTCTTGTGCTGCTGAAGTTCCCTGGCTTTCATTCAAAATGTGTTTATCGTGAGCACCGACACATTAAACCATTTAAAAATTATAAATGGCTTTAAGCTCACATTGATGCCTGTGGGGCTCTATCAGCCACGGAGACGACAGACACATTTTAGTGTTTTAATGAATGAATGTTTCATACTTTAAGGCTGCCTGTTTATTTAAGGGAGATGAACAATACATTATTATTTGACATAATTCTATGACAGGTGATGGACTGAATAAATAGATTTTAGGTCGATGTTTGTGCGTTTTTAAAGTCTTATATGTTGAATTGAACTGAGTGTGTCATCTGTTCAAAGCCTCCCGTCAGTGCTGTTCTCCATGCCTGTCTTACTGTACATGGTGTTATTAGCACAAACACTTTAAAGCTGATCATTTAGGACTGTAACAATAATCCAGAGAGCAATGTAGTCAAACATCTCACAGTTAGTTTTATTGGGAATGAACTTTGACCTGTTAGGCCCCCAGGGCTTTTCTGAGCTTCCTGCTCGAAAATGAAGAGGCCAAAATAAATGGAGTATTTCTCTGCAATTACAAACTCTGTGTAAACAGTCTTGGTATCAAAATAAAGCTAACGCTTGTGAGCTGTCATCAGAGGGGTAAATATTACTGCAGATGTTACTATGTCAAAGTTACTGGGACTCAAACATAGAAAAAAAAGATTATTTCCCTCACCTAATTTTTAAAAGTATTTTATAGCTTATATGCTATAAAATATACTTTGGGTCACATTTAACTCCAGAAAATCATAAATCAAAATATGGATGTTACCTGTCCACAGATTCATGGTGATGTAACTGCTCTTTTAACTGTTTGGTGTTTGTAGAAATGGTTTACAGCTGAGATTCAGAGGCTTCTGTGGACACTCATGTCTGCACTTATATTTCTGACCTCGTGTTATAACCGATTAAATGTGATCTCCTCTCTTTTCCCCCATTTTTGGTGGTGTGGGTGCTTAACTAGTTAAAGTACCAAACATCTGTCTCCTGTTGTTGTGTCATGTAGGAAAGAAGCATCAATATCTGATGAGCAGACTTGTTCATTTGTGCAGATTTCTTCTTTTGTGTGGTTGTTTTTTCCAAGTGGAGATGAGCATCTCTAACAAGTTGATTTGTTCACATTTGCACATCTGCATTTTTGAGAGAAATGAGTTTTTTGAGTTTGTGCACTATATGCATATAAGACAACCATTTCCTTTTTCAGTATTTTTGTGTGGTGCATTTTTCTCTGTTTTAACAAAAGAGGAACAAAGAACATTTAAGTCAACCTAAGACGATTTGTTTTAATTTTTACATGGTCTTACTGAGGTGATGCAAAGTGGAACATGCAAACTGTTTTTTTGGTAATGTGCTGGAAAAGCTTGATAATGGACCTTGAAAGTGCTTAAAGTGCTTAAATTTGACCCTGAACAATGAGTTTGAACCCTGCAGTTTACAGTTTCATTTTTCATTATCTCAGCTTTGCCTGTCTTTTATAAATCGTAGTAGACTGAGTGTGTCTGTGTTGACTGAAACCATCACTGTTTCTAATTCTCAACCCTTTCAGGCCCTTCAGCCTCTCAGACTGCTGACATGTTAGGAGACAAACCTCCAGCTGCATCCTCACCAAATGTCATCAAAGGTTCTACTGATGGAGATGAAACTGTAGAAGATCCTGACCTCGAGCCTTCCAACAACACCTCCACGCAACAAACCAGCCCGCTTCCCCCCAAAGACTCTGAGCCCGCTGAGGCTGAGACCGGCCTCAGCCCTGAGCAACAGCTCAGCAACGACTGTGTAGAGGGGGATTAAAGTTCACGTGCAGCAGTTTCTGCTGAAAAGCTTTGGCAGTGAGCAGATTTAAAGGTTTCCCAATGTTCGTGCCTGCTCATTCGAGTAATGTTGTGCATTTCTGGTGGTTTATATCTTGAGCACATGTTCCTACTGTGACGTCAGCTTTGGGTTAGCAAAGACATTTATAATCAATGGAAATAAATGTTTTTCTTATTTTTAAAAGTCCAAATCCTAAACGTATTTACCATGTGTTGGTATCTGTTACAGAAAAATATTTGAACTGATCCACAGTTCCTGCTCTGATGCATCTTCTTTCTCCAGTTTCACTATTGGCAGAATTTTGGTTGCAAACATGTTTCTATAAAAGGCCTCTGTGTGTGTGTAGTATGTGAGCTGTCAACTGACCATCACCCTCTTCCAAGCATTAAGTGCTCGTTCAATTATGAACAGTTCTTTCTTAAGCTACTGCAGAGACATGAAACGCAACACGATGAAGTGGCTCCATCTGCGCTAATGAAAACACCATTTTTAATTACAGGCCACTGCACACATATTGAAATAGTTATGTACAGTTCATATTTCTGTTGGTAGTTCTAGAAAACAATCTTAAAATCCACAAACCAAAAAACGCTTCTGATTATTTACCAGTTCAAACAATAAAAATGTCCTTGGTGTTGGTGTCTTCTATACAGGCTCTTGATATACAAACTATAAGATAAATACATCCTAGTTTTATACATCACTTCCAACACAACCAACCTCAGGTGTGTTCATTACTCTACGGGTTTATTTTAATTGTTTGTTAAAATAGTTTTTTCGATCATATTGAGTATAGAGGAATGCAACTGTGAGCTTTAGCAATTATCCCGCTTCAACAGGACCGTGATCCCGATGTGTGAGACAGCAGGGTGCTGCCACTGGTGTTGTAATGTGTGATTTAGTTCCTCCTAACATTTCAGTTTTCTTCCAGTATCTATCCTCTGTGATTACTGGCTCTTTAGACAGATTTAATAGAAGTGTGTGAGCTATTGGCTCAGTATAAAGGGTCAGTAGTGTTTTCATGTCACCTATCCATCCTCCATTTAGTCACCCAAAGCATGTAGTAAATACTGCTCACTTTTATTCACCTTCTCTTAAATCCAGAAAAATTCCCACTTGTTAACGTTGAGTGTGTGTGTGTGTGTGTGTGTGTGTGTGTGTGTGTGTGTGTGTGTGTGTGTGTGTGTGTGTGTGTGTGTGTGTGTGTGTGAGTGTGTGCGTGTGTGTGTGTGCGTGTGTGTGCCAGTTGCAGCCTCCAAGTTGAACACCATCACCAAATCCAACCTGGGTCAGTGTGTCAGCAAGTACGACCTGCTGGTCTGGTTTGAGATCAGCGAGCTGGAGCCCACTGGAGAGTGAGTATCCACCTGGAGTGTTATATTCACGCACAAGCTTTAAAGGAACCATAAAAATGATCTCCAGGAAGAATATTATAAGTTGGGATGTTGTGTCACCTCCTCCCTCCATGCACAGGTACATCCCAGCCATCGTGGATCACAGTGGAGGCCTGCCCTGTCATGGTACCTACCTGCTGCACCAGGTACAGGATTGGTGCACATGTTGTTTCCTTATTACTCACACAGTGGTAACTGCTTCCTTTGTACACAGTTGAATATCTTCTTTTAAAGCGTAATGTTGCTCTAGCTGTGCTCACTGTGATCCTGAGCTCCTGTTATGTTTGCTGCAGGGGATCCAGCGGAGGATCACAGTGACCCTCATCCACGAGAAAGGCAGCGAGCTCCATTGGAAAGATGTTCGTGAGCTGGTTGTAGGTGAGCAGCCTGCCTTTAGGGTCTAGTCGTGCTATACCTCTGTGTAGAAAACAAAACCCCAAAGCACCGAAACAATGTTTTATAGTGTTTGTGTGCTTTTGATAGAGGAAGACAGGACAGAACATCATTAAAGGGATTTGACTTTGTGAGATCACCCTGAAAACGCACCACTCTGTTCACTCTGAGATATTTTCAGTCTGGAAAGATGAATCTGTCGGGCTTCAGGCTGCTTCTCACTTTAAGCAGTTCATGCTGTAGCTGATGGACCAAAAATGACATTTGATATTTTAGACATTCAGCTGCTGACTCTGAAGCCAACAGGCTCTTGAGTGTGGATGATTGTGTTGGTACTGGATGCTGTGATCAAACAGCTGTTCTGATCTGTCTTCATTCATGCCTGTTGTTATTAAGCCTCCTAAGCTCCAAACCAGTAAAAGCAATCTTTGGAGGCAACACCCTTTTTAGTACTTTGCTGTATTTGTTTGTGATTGTGTGACACTGAACCACAGTGCTATGTATATCCTCTGTAACACTCAGACGTTTCCAGATCAGTGTTTCCCCCTCAGCTGTTTCTCACTATAGAGTCTTTCCTCTGTAACAATGAGGCACCAGCAGAGCATATCTGGCTCCCAGTCTGTGGCTGATAGTGCCCCCTGCTGTTAATAACAGGAACAGTGTAACCTTGTATGGAGCTCATAGTGATGGTCTGAAGATTGCTGCTGCAAGGCAGTAATTTGTATCCATGTGTGCTGTCTATTCTGAGCATATGCAGTTATGTGAGCTCTCAGGTTTTATGTATCAGGACATAATTAAAAACAATCAGGTCCTTAGTAGGTCTTAATATGAGGTAAATATAAAACATGAAGTGTTTGTGAGGTTCATCTGCAGCACCTTTGTCTCTGTGAAATGTTTGCTAATTTAACATTTTCCCTCCTAAACAGGAAGGAGTTTGTGGAGGCCTATGTGAATCATGCCTTCAACACATCAGTGGAGAATCTGTTCCAGGAGTTCAAGCGAGGCTTCTTCCTGGTGTGTGAGCAGGATTTGGTGAGGCTGTTTCGACCAGAGGAGCTGCAGGGAGTGCTGGTCGGCCAGGACGTGCATGACTGGGAAAAGTTCAAACAGGTAGAGTCAGCCAAACAGACACAGGCTGTAGTTTCACAGCTGTCCTGTAGCACAATAACTGTGTACTGCATACTGTCAAAAGCATTCAGTCGGCTGCTTTAACACAAATATGACCTTGAGTCACATCTCAGTCTTAATCCAGACTTTTGTATGATAGTATAATATAATAGTCAGCCCACCCTTCGCAGCTATAACTGCTTCCACTCTTCTGGGAAAGCTTTCCACAAGGTTTAGGTGTGTTTATGGGAATTTTTTGACTATTCTTCCAGAGGTGCATTTGTGGTGTCAGACACTGACGTTGGAGGAGAAGGCCTGGCTCACAGTTGCTGCTCTAATTCATCCCAAAGATGTTCTATCAGGTTGAGGTCAGGACTCTGTGCAGGCTAGTCCAGTTCTTCTACACCAAACTCACTCATCCATGTCTTTATGGACCTTGTATTGTGCACTGGTGCCCAGCCATGTGCACACATGCCCACACTTTACACTTGGCACAGTGCAGTCAGACAAGTACTTCTGGCAACCACCAAACCCTGACACATCCATCGGATTGCCAGTCAGAGAAGTGTGATTCGTCACTCCAGTAAACACATCTCCACTGCTTTAGAGTCCAGTGTTGAGATGCTTAAATCACTCCATCTGACGCTTTGCATTGTGTTTGTCAGTGTAAGGCTGGGATGCAGCTGCTCAGCCATGGAAACCAATGAAGTTTGGACATCTGTAACAACAGCAGACTGCAGATATTGGTGACTTAAGTGCACTATGAGCCTTAGCATCAGCTGACTAGCTGTCATTTCCAATTACTTCCACTTTGTTATAATATCACTAACAGCTGACTATGGAATATTTAATAGCGAGGAAATTTCATGACTGGACTTGTTGCACTGGTGCATCCTATCACATTACCATGCTGGAATTCATTCAGTTCCTGAGAGCGACTCGTCCTTTCACACATGTTTGTAGAAGTAGTCTGCATGCCTAGGTGCTTGATTTAATACACCTGTGTCCATGGAAGTGATTGGAACACATTAATTGAATGATTTGGATGTGTTAGGGAATACTTTTGGCAACATAGTGTATGCCTGACCTTACAAACTCTATGATTATAACAGTCATTTTCACTGTTTTCAGAACACAAGTTATGGTTGGAGATATCATGACCGCCACCCCACCATACAGATGTTTTGGGAGGTATTTGATGAACTAACTGAAGAGCAGAGGAAAGATTTCCTTCGTAAGTACTTGCTGAAGCCTCCATTATGATATGTTACTGAAATCACACTGTATCATATAAAACATTAGATTTTTCTGCGCTTTACCAAGATACATTAGAGAGCAGCATTGTTCTGATTAATATACTGTAAAGCTGCTTCTAGCTGGTGGACTGAGCCGCCTCACCTTTCACCTGGCTCACGTCACACACCTGGAGAGACTCGACCTCCACCTGTGTTGCCTCACGCGAGATGATCTAGAGGCTCTGAGTCAGTTGCTACCAATCTCACACGCCGGACACTAATCGCATGCTCGCTGCAGCAGTCATGTGACTCGTTGTTTTTCAGTCCAGGTGCTGCCCTCTCTCACTGCACTGACCGAGCTTGATGTGTCATCCAATAAGGAAGTGGGAGGTGTGGTCCACCTGCTGGTCTCCGCCCTCCCTGCGACACAAATGAGGAGGCTGCCATTCAACAGCTGCTACATGAGCAACGAGTCCTTCACTGCTCTGGGTAACACACACACACACACACACACACACACTTGTTTATTTATAGAAGTTTTCCTTCAAGTCATTCTCCCTGAATACCTCTTCCACCCTCTAGCCTGAAATGGTGAAAACTTTGTGTTTATGCATCAGCCCTGGCGGTGTCCTATCTGCGCACGGTGGATATTTCCTGGTGTAAAGTGGTTGGCGGTCACTTGGCGCTCCTGCTGGATGCTCTGCAGCCATCAGTCGTCAGCGAGCTCCGTCTTTACAGCTGCGAGCTCACCACTGATGACATGCAACATCTGGGTAACTAACACACAATGACATTATACTTTTTCTTTTTTGGTCTGTAGTGGATCATTAGGCTGCATAAATGTATATTAAGACAAGTAAAGCCTGAAGGAAATTGATATTTCTTTCATTTATTTCATGCTGCCAGCATCTGTAGCTGTCGTATAAAACAAAACAATGAAACTATTCGGTGTTATTTTTGTCTCCATCAGAAACATTGTGAACAAAACAGTAAAGTGAAGTGATCAGTTATCAATGGGTCCTCTTCCTCTGTGCAGCTGCCGTGTGCAGACGGGGCTGTCTCTCCTCACTCCGTGCACTGGATCTGTCCTACAACAGCTTGGTGGGAGACAACGGTTGGTGCAGTCTGTTTGCAGCAGGAGGTCTGGGCTCTCTGGAAGACGTGGATGTCAGTTTGCGACCTTCAACCTCTGCTCCGTGCTCAGCCTGGCTGCCCGCTCTGCTCCGAGCTCTGCCTCAAATGCCGGCGCTGGCTCGACTGGCCATGCAGAGGTGGACAGCTGACTGTCAGGAGAGAGAGCAGCTCAGGTACTGTCTGAAAAAGAGGAGCGTCCTGCTGGAAAGGGATCCAGATTTACAAGACACATCATCAACATGTAAAGGGAACAGTCAGGAGAGCCTAGAAGAGAGTCAGCCTGAGGAGATTGGAGCGGACCGCACTGGAATTTACTGTCAAAGAGCGACCCACTTTGTTGCTTTATTATTATTTTTTTAAGTCTCTGTTACCACAAGAAGGTCAGTGTTGAGGTCAGCTGCATCACGTCTGATGTAAACTGTGTCACACGTGATGGTTTCAGGGAATACTGGGAACTTACAGAGTTAAACACAGCTGGTGTGGGTTATCATATTTGTCGTCTCTCACCTTGGCTGCAGGGTCTGGGTCTTTCCAATGCAGCAGTCCTAACACTTGAGACACACATGCCGAGAAGTGGGGATACCTGGAAATGGACAAAGGCTTTCAGCAGAGTTTTAAAGCAGCTATTCAGGAAAAGAGCTGTGAATTATCTGCATACCTTGTTAGGTAATCAGCTATTTTGGGGTTCTTTAACAAATCAACCAAAAGGTCGACTGAGTATTTTCTCGTCAGAGTACCTTCACCGTTCACGATGATGTTGAGCACAAGCTGGAGCGTTTGATGGATGTTCTTTGCATCAAAGAGCTACGAGGAAATCCCAGAGATTAGAGACAGGATATTATGTGAATCAGCATGAATGTTGTTTGTTGTTCAACAGATAAAAACAAGAAGAGAAAATAGAAACAAAGTAAAAAAGGAACAATTGTTTCTGCCGTTAAGAAAAAAAAATTGAGTCATGGCAGAGACCTGCAGAAGTCTTGAGTCTCATTTGATGACATTTTGTCAGATTGCCTTGTAATTTAAAAAAAACAAAACTGTTTTTTGAGCAAAAGTTCTCCAGGTTTTTTTGGAGTTCTTTCAAAGTTTTCTTATTTTTGGACGTTAGCTGCTTTTTCACTCTTTTTCAGTCCAGTCTGTGCATCTGAACATTTACAGAAAGATTTCTTTGTTTCGTCTTTAGACACTTTGTTAAACGCAGATCCCAGCAGAGTTCGCCTACCTTCTCTCCAACCTTCTCAGGTTTTGTGGATATTATACATGGTTATGCTGAGAATATGTCGGCTACTTTCCACTGGAAATGCCTTTTGGTTAAACTGTCAGCGAGGAATTTGCACTGTTACATTTTTATATAACTTTAATGCAAAAAAAACAGCTGCTTGTTTAAGTGAAAATACACTGATGGGGTTTTTTTCTATTCATGAACAGGAGTGTGATCAGTTTAATAAAAGAAAAAATAACCATAACCAAGATATGAGGGGAAATCTTGGACAAATACAAGCAGACTGGAGCAGCCAGCGTTCAAAACACCGACGTTCAAGGTAACAGAAGGTTCCCGAGCCACATCCACCCAGCTGGTTTCTGTGTTTCTTGTGTATTTGTGTACACTGTGACTTCATGGCTGTCTTGGGCTCCAGCTCTTGTTTTGGTGTCTCATTAATTTGATTTAATGTCCTGCTTAGTGATAACATCACTCTTGGCCTCCCTGCACTGGCTTCCAATTGAATTTAGGATTCATTTTCAAGTTCTTTTATTGGTTTTTAAATCTTTAAATGGTCTGGCACCTGCTGAAGCCCTATGTCCCCACTCGTTCGCTCCGGTCAGCTGAGCAGCTGTTGCTCTCAGTCCCCAAATCACGGCTGAAACTGAGAGGAGACCGAGCGTTCTCTATCGTGGCTCCTAAGCTTTGGAATAATCTTCCTCTTCACATTAGGCAATCGACATCAGTGCTGGTTTTTAAATCCAGATTGAAAAAGCATTTTTATTCACTGGCTTTTGACTCAGTGGTTGACTGACTTGTATTTTATTGTTTTTCGCTATGTTTATTATTGTATCGTATTTATTATTCTTATGGTATCTATTATGTTTCTATTGTTCAGCAGTTTGGTCAGCCTTGTGTGTTTTTAAAGTGCTATATAAATAAACAATGATGATGATGATGAACATAGTAACGTGTGTTGGGTTGCTCTGTCTTCAGACTCACTGTCAGACTGATTAGACAGTGAGTCTGAAGGTGAGAGTCCTCACTGCCCACGCCTGTCTTTGGGTCTGACCAACACCGTTTCCTGTGTGTCATTCCCCCCTCGCCTTCCCCCCATCCGTCCTGTCTGCACTGACCTCTCCAATAAAGACAAAAGGCCTCATTTTCTGAAACTCTTCCTATCCCATCACCTTGCGAAGAATCACTTCACCATGTTGATTAATAAGGACGGTGGGAATGGTTTGAAGTCTCGTCACAGAAAATGTGCCAAAGGCAAAGAATCTGAGCTTGAAATAAAATGAAATGAAAGATCAGCCCCACACAGGGGTTAAATTCAGATGGAAACTCTTATCACACAAAGAGAACAAGCGAATAAATATATCTGAGTGTGGCCCCTCGACTGTCACAGTGTAGCTGACATTTGATCTTATCATGTGTTAAAGCTATTTTAATTACTGAAGAGAACCAGTGTCAAACTCAGCCCAAGTATGGTTGTACGTTAATCCTTAAAGCAACAACGTTTTTAAAGTTGCAGCGTCATTTTTACACCACACCTAAAATCCCACTAATCGTCCGGGCTCTTCACCCTATGACCACACGCTGGGGTATCTAACACCACATGACCCAAATGGAAACTATGTCAGCTGAAAGAAACCCATCGAAATGTGCAACACTTAAAACTTTGCCTGATTGGAGCATGGCTTCAAATACAGCCCTGAAAACAGACAGGCGGTCGTTGGCATTTCGCCCTCGTTCCTGAGAGACTACATCGATGTATCAGTCAACAAATGAACTACTGTGGCGTCACAGCTGGGGCCTTCTCTGTGTCGTTTATAACACAGAGAAGGACCCAGCTGTGACGCTGAAGTGGTATCTTTAAATTAGCTGTAGGTGTGAATGCTTGTCTGTCTCTCTGTTAGCTTTGCAACAGACTGGTGATATTCAGAGTGCACCATATGTCTGGTATTATTTCCCTTCCAAATTAGTGCTTCCTCTTAGTTGCTGGTCTAAATTTGTTTCCTTTCATGTTCAGGCCGTGTTAGTGTTGTCTCTGTGTGTAGCAGGTTTTGTCTCCATGTTTGTTTCACTGTCTGCCTGTCTGTCTCTGTATTCTGTACTTCTGATAGACGTCTAATTTTGCCAGTCCCTCTTTTTGTGCGCCTTGTACCTTGTCACTCTCTGTGACCGCGTCTCACTTTGCCAGTTCCCATGTATTTAATCAGTTAATGGTGGTCTGAGTAACCCTCACCACTTTGTTCTCCAGTGTCTTTGTTCCTGTTCATCCTACATATTTTCCCCCATTTGTTATTTATTTCTGCTGTTTGCTATTTATATTTTATTCCTGCACAGTTTGCTTGAAGCACTCATATTTTGTCTATTCTATTCATGTGGATCTTATCTTTCTATTTCCTTGCTTCCTTTTCTGTTTACTTTGCTTCTTGCCCGTGTTTCGTCCTTTTGCGGTGTCTGTGTTTTTTTAATCCTATGGTCTCTTTTAAGTTTGTTTGTCTCTTTACTTCTTCAAACTGAATTCAAAGTGGAGCAAATGCTATATAACATTCTCATAGTCTCATTCACACTAACGTTGGTTCTGTATCTTGTAACCAAAGGAAGCTTCAGCATGCAGACTGGAGCCAGCGATCAAAACACGTGCTTCCTATTTTATTTTGTTGGTTATGTTGAGTTTTGCTGTAACTGTCTCATTACTCCTGATTTGTCCCTGCCGTCTCCTCTTCCCTAATAACCGTCCTGTGTGTTTATTGTTTAATCTTCTCCTTTCGTCACCCAGCTTCACTGGTCATGTTTCCTAGTGTTATCCCCCAGTATAGGTTTCTGAGTTTCTCAGTTCCCTGTCAGATATTTCATATCATTCTCTCCGTCCAAAATAAACAGGCTGCCTTTAGTTTATCCTTGCCAGCCTGTGAGTCTGCATTTGGGTCTTCTTTTTTCATAACAAATGATCATACTCCCCGCAGATTGTGATAGTGACACCTCCAGGCCATGCTGCAACTCTCTGGAGCTTTCCGCTCTTCAGGAACTCTCTCTGCAGGAGGGGGAGATACAGGAGAGGTGGAGGAAGATCTCAGCCTGGGCGTCTATTGTCTTATGTAGTCTGGAAGATGAGTGGATGGTGGGGTGGGTGCAGTTTTCTCTGTGGTGGGGTTGGGTGGACTGTCCCGGGCTCTGTGGGGCCGGGAGGCGCTGCTGCACTGGGCCCCGGTCTGGATGGGCCTGGGCCCCCTTTCCCTGGCGGGGCGCGGAGTATGGGGGTGTCACCAGGGTGCAGAGGAGGCTACCCCCCCTCTGTCCCCTTCTGGCTGCCTCTGCCTCAATTTTATCCCACAACTTAGACATTCACATTACTCACACTCTCATTACACATACATATAGGATCTTGGGGGTGGGCACAATACATGGATACATGGATACACGATACATGTACACCCCACCCCTGGTGTCGTTGCCCACCTCTCAATTTTAAATACACGTAGACATTGAGGGCTATCAGGAGGGACTATGCGCTTACCTGCTGCTCTCTGGCAGGTAGCTCCATGCCCTCCTGGGTTTTAAATGCACCTTAGAACACACATGCATCAACACTACAATGAGCGGGTTGAGGGAGGTTTGGAGTCTTCTCTCACCCCCATTCTCTGCGGCCTGCTGGAGCGGGGGGGCTAGGAGGAGGAGTTGGCCGTCCGACTGCGGTCTGGAGTGTGGGGCCTCCCTGCTGCTGCGGAGTTGGGGTGGTCTGCCTCTCCCCACCGCAGGGAAAAGGGTAACACCACCTGGGTCTGAGTGCAGTTCCCCCTCCAGGGGCAAGGGTACCTAGACCCGGTTTGTAGAGTACGCTTGGGGAGTGTGATCGTGTGTCTGTCTCCACGTTGGTTGAGTGTGGAGTAAGTACATATGAGAGCATGAGGGTGGGAATGGATGTTTGTGTCTGTGTGTGCCTGTATGTCTGTGTCTATATGTCAGGTTGGGTATCAGGCGCCACCTCTCTGGGGACATCTCAGGCCCTCCAAGGTTTGGAGGCCTATCTCCCCCTACCACCACTTCCCCTGCCAGTGGCGGACTCCCTCAGACATCGGTGCGTTGGTGGTTCTTTGTGTCCGGGGATGCGCGTCCAGGTACACACCGGCTCACTCCTTGGCGGCCGCTTATCGGGGCCTGGAGCCTGGGGCTCGCTCGGGCCCCTTCGGAGGTGGGGGTGCCCCCGGCCTCTCAGCCTGGGGCTCGGTCACTCAGGCACGGCTGGCTGCCGGCGGAGCTCACGGGCGCGTCACTGCAACTCCCCCTGGCTTCTGCTCCGCGGCTGCTGAGTGAGCCCTCATCTGGGACTCTCCTCAGCTCTTTCTGGGACAGTGGCGCGGCTGCCCCTCTGTTGGTCTTCCTTGGTCTGTTGTGTTCTGGGGGCCTCTGGATGTCTGGAGTTTTGATCTCCTCCATACCTGCTTCATGCCCTGGAGGACGGGGCTGTGGCCCCCCCACACCCTCTAGCAGATCATTACATGAAGGAACCTTTTTAAAAAACAAGCGCGTCCATGCTCACAGGTGCTCACACACACAAACTTCACCCTTTTTGGCTCCTACCTCAAAGCACACTGTGTTCTGTTGATCTTATGTGCTGCACAATAATGTTTAATATTTAGTATTTACTGTCATATTCCCATATATCATTGTGATGTTGTTTATTCTATTACTCTTGTTCTCTTCTGCTTGTTTTCTTTTTTCTTTCTCAACAGGTGATCCAGGTGATTAATAGATGCATTTTTTTTCTTTTTTTTTTCTATGGTTTTGTGTCCAGATATCAGCGCTCACCTGGCTGGTACCAAGAAGGTTCAGCAAGTGCTCCCCAGACCTGGAGTCCTGGACAGATTCTTCCCAGACCAGCCTCAAGCTGTGCAGCAGATCCGAGCGACATTGGCTGACCTCTACACTCTAGACATGGTGAGAAAAAGGGCACGGTTTGTTCATTGTTTGGAAAATTTGGCATTAGATAATCCTCACCTGGGTGTTGCTGTTCAGTGTAAGCAATATTATTTGCATTTTATTCCTCTGATTTATTTCTCTGTGGCGTTTATGAACTCGTATTTCTTAGGCTGGCTTTTAAGGAAGGAGAAAAGGTATGTATCAGTTGGCTGGGAAGAAAGATGGAGGTGGAAAGGATGTGCGAGCTATGGGACAAAGTTGCTGAGACTAGGTTAAAAAGAGGTGAGGATCAGTGAGCAGGAGTGTGGCTTTGTGCTGAAAAGAGCACAACAGATTGTTTGGAGAGAAGGTGAAGGAAAGTCAGCTGAAGCAAGACAGTTTGTGGAGTTTGTGTTGGACTGTATGTTATGCTGGGAGCCTGGGGATTAGTGCACTTTGATTCCAAGTTAATACTAACTAGTGTTTCTCACTGGTTTTTGGGTGGTGGAGTAAAAGGGATTGGTTGGTGGCTGTTTCTAATGTTAGCCTTTTCTTGGTTTTCTTACAGGCAGGGTAAAGACATGGTGATGAATGAGTGTGTGGGCAGACGCTGAGGACCAAGAGCTCAGGACAGTCAGACGGGGGCGTCGCAGCAGGAGTCACCGTGCTCGACAACCCTCTGCTGTCCTGAGATGTCACACTCCTGCCTGCACATACAAACCACACTGAAGTCAAAGTTCCACCTGCACCTCCACCTGTTCTTGCAACAGCATGAAAACTGACAGAGGTGAGACAGAAGAAAAGTTCTTGTCTATTTTATTTATTTTTTTACTAAGTTAAGGAATTAAGTTAAGAAGAGTGATTAAATAAATAGTTTCTTGCATTTTTGATTCAATGATTGTGTTTAGGATTATTTCAGAAACATGTTTAGAGGATCTTTGTAAGCCTGTATTTACTTTAAAAGAAGGGAAGCACTTCTTCATCCTACAGAAAAGGTGACACATTACAGATGAGTTCATAAAAAGTGTCTCTGTCACTCTTTCAAGGCTCTGTCACTTTTTCTTTTGTACTGGAACAGCATGGTAAAGTAGGCCTAGGCTGACATCTTGTGGCAGTGTGTTGTTACTACAACATATGAAATTGTGTTTCTATTGGAAATATAATTCAGCACCACTGAGCCGCTCTCTCAGTTACAAACTGAACCTGTTTTGTAGACGTATAAATCACTAAGTACAGTGAAGCTTTTGGTTTTGTAAAAGTGTTTCTTATTCTAAATGCATGTTGATTTTTATCAGGGTGAAGAGCAGTTAGCAGTGCATTCATGGACATCTTTAAACTATTAATTGAAGAATCTTTGGTCATGATGGCATGAACTAGAAGCGTGAGCTCCAGGTGAGACTGCACAGAACAACAAGTGTCCTTAAACTGCATCAACTGATGACGTCTTACAATTTTATTCCACTGTGTGTTTTTATCATTGAATGTTTCTGTCTTTGTGTACATGTAACGCAGACACTAAAGCTGAGCCAGAACTTCATGTTGAAGAGAAGGATTCTTTTAAAATGCATGGGGGAGCAAGCGAGTCAGATACCAAGGGCACAAAGATGAAGCAGGTCTGATCGGAAACCGTTTATTTCCAGGCCAGGGAGCACAAATAAAAACACCCTTAAAAGGTTCCCTCCTGCTCAACCGCGTCACTCCCTACGGAGAGAAGATCTACATGACCTTATCTGCGTATCTGGAGGTCAGCCGCTGCTCCGCCGTGTTGTACCTGTTTGTACGTGTTTTTAAGTCTCTTGATGTCATCGTGTCTAACACACACCCTTTATCTCCTCTCTGCAGCTGGACCATTGCATCCAGCCTGCCATTATCACCAAAGACATCTGCACGGTCTTTTACTCCCGAGACGCCAAGATTTCCCCACCCCGTTCTCTCAAGAACCTCTTTGGGACTGGATACTCCAAAACTCCTGACTGGTAAATCTGGGCTGCTGCACTGTGGCCATCTCTGTTTCACAATCAAAGATATCTGCCCTGTTACAAAGTTTCCTTGTTCAAAACTTCTGCTTCATTATAGCAACCGAGTGACTGGGATCTACGAGCTGAGCTTGTGTAAGATGTCTGACACTGGAAGCCCAGGTGAGCGGCCATGAAACATGTTTAAAGAACGGCAGCTGTTTTATCATAATTCTGTGGAGAGCTTCATCCTAATGAGGGCTCATGTCCTGAGCAGGGATGCAGAGGAGGAGGAGGAAGGTCCTGGACACATCAGTGGCTTATGTGCGTGGAGAGGAGAACCTGGCCGGCTGGAGGCCCAGAGGAGATAGCCTCATCCTAGAGCACCAGTGGGAGCTGGAGAAGATGGAGCAGCTGCAGGAGGTGGGGCCTTAAAAGATTCATAAAGAAATAAATCTGTTTAATATCGTAGAGGGAAAAATGACTTTTCAGCTCAAAGACCAAAGTGCTATTCTAAAAAGTTTTTTCTTAGAGTACAGACTTTACATGACTAACCTCCCCTCTTCTCCCCACCTCACATTCGCCCCCATCTTTCGTCCAGGTGGAAAAGACCCGTCACCTTCTGGGAGAGGCGGCTCCCGTGGGAACAGCTCCCACCACCAAGTCCCTGAGTGAGTCTCTGTCCCCCAGCGTGAGCTCCGGCACTCTGTCCACATCCACCTCCGTCTCCTCGCAGATCTCCAGCACCACCTTTGAAAGCGTGAGAAGGAGCTGGCCACCAAGGTGAGAAAAACGTGGGCTTAGTGGGCGTTCTTGTTGCTGCCTTCTTCCTTCTCTGCTCGGAGCTGATCGGTCTTGTTCCTGTTGTGTTGTAGTGCCTGCGCCTTCTGACACACACCTTCAATACTGAATACAAGCAGCTGGTGAACAGCATCAGTGACTGCAAGGTGAGAAATAATACAAAGAAATAAAAAAATAGCCTTTCTGTGTCACATCAGGGAGTTCCTATATTGACGTCTACCTCATCCTGCTGTTGTTTCACTTCAGCTTTCTCTCATCTCACCGATCGGACGTGATCCATCCGTGACGAGCTTCAGCAGTGCTACCCTCACCCCTTCCTCTACCTGCCCCTCTCTCTCGGACTCGCGCTGTGGCTCCATGGGCCAGAAGTAAACATATTTTTAGGAACATTGACCTCGATCTGCAAACGGTTATTGACAGGTTATCTATTTGATTCTAACTTGGTGTGATTTGTGTTAAAGGACCCCTGAGAACAGCTCACGTGCCTCCAGTCCCTCCTGCTCAGACTGTGAAAACTTCCCGATGGTTCCCACTCTGGAGACCTCCCACCTTGCGCGGGCTGCAAAAGAACGAGTTCCTGAACTTGGTGCCTGATATTGAAGAAATGCGACCAGGGTGAGTAATGCCATATTAACCCAAATACTGTCACTATGACATGTGTCTCACAGACCAAATGTAAGTCGACACTCATGTTCTCTAGTTCAAGCAGAAATGATGTGGATCGATTCAAATTCCTGAGCCTGGATGATTTCAGCTGGAAACAAACCAACTCTGCTTCTTCCTCAGATAATTCAATTCAATTCAATTCAATTCAATTTTATTTATATAGCGCCAAATCACAACAAAAGTCGCCTCAAGGCGCTTCATAGATACAGAGAAAAACCCAACAATCATATGACCCCCTATGAGCAAGCACTTTGGCGACAGTGGGAAGGAAAAACTCCCTTTTAACAGGAAGAAACCTCCAGCAGAACCAGGCTCAGGGAGGGGCGGGGCCATCTGCTGCGACCGGTTGGGGTGAGAGAAGGAAGACAGGATAAAAGACATGCTGTGCAAGAGAGACAGAGGTTAATAACAGATATGATTCAATGCAGAGAGGTCTATTAACTCATACTGAGTGAGAAAGGAGACTGGAAAGGAAAAACTCAATGCATCATGGGAATCCCCGGCAGCCTACGTCTATTGCAGCATAACTAAGGGAGGATTCAAGGTCACCTGGTCCAGCCCTAAATATATGCTTTAGCAAAAAGGAAAGTTTTAAGCCTAATCTTGAAATCTTGTCTCCTGAATCCAAACTGGAAGCTGGTTCCACAGAAGAGGGGCCTGAAAACTGAATGTGTTCACTGACCGGTGTTGCCAGCTTTGGTGGCTCGTCTCCCGCTCGAAGAGGACCAAAAAGAGAACAATACAGTGTTCAGCTGCCTGGCTGTGCTCTACACACACAGCCCTGCCTTGGTACAGTAAAAACCACATTTACATTTGTTTACATTTCCAATGTAGAGGATGAGTTTAGATCACTGTGGTCCAAGCTTGTCGTCAGTTATAGAAACTGGATGTTGCACAGGAAAGTGTGTTTCCTTACATTTATTTTGTGTTGACAGAAGTCTTTGATTCATATTGATTATTAAAGAGCAGCTGTTCACATGTTTAGAAAGATGCTTTGAAAGGAAAAACTTCCAACCAATCATTTCTTTTATTAAATGTTAAATCAGTTATTCTTACAATCCAACACATGCAGAAACTTTGACATGCTCTGATGTAAATCTTGAACTACTTCACATTGTGCATTTTGTCCCTAAATTTTAAAAATATTTTTAATTACACTTTTTTCTTAAATGTTTTTATTTTATTTTTTTTATCTCTTTCAGGTCGTGAATTTAATGAAACCCATAGTTGCTGCTTCCAGTCATGTCGTGGGCAACAAGGATGTTGATAAAGGTGAAGATTTCTATGGCCACATGCAGAATAACTCATCAGATTGCATGTTAAAATTCCTTTGAATGAACCCTCATGACTCAGAGCTTCATATCTAATGTCTCTTAGCATCGTGCACAGCACTCTCATCAGTATTTGGTTCTTTTGTAGTGATCTGTCTCCAGTGTTGACCTCTAACTCTCAGTTTGTTTCTCCTCCACAGAAAGCCAGAACATTTCAGTAGCACTCATGAGAAAGTTTGCCCAGAACCACAGTGCTGAGGTCCAAGCAGCTGTGACCTCACTTCCTGCACAGCAGAGACCCTTGTTAACGTGCATGCCGTGTTTACTTTTTCTTATGTTAGGAGTTCGGGTTCACCATCCTGTGTTCTGTATTTTGATTTCCTGCTTCACTATAAATCGCTGCTGCTGTTCTTTACGCGGTTTGGACACACTTCTTGCTTTGTTCTCAAGAGTGTGAAGTAATGGATTTAATCTGCTAAGGAGAGTTTTTCATTCCCATTGCTCTTTGGGAGTCAGCGGGCTTTAACCTGTGGAGAAAAGCGTGTGCTCTTGCTCCTTCAAACGGTTTTCTTCAGAGATTTCTCACTGTTTGTACACATGCTGAGTGGCTAGTTTTGAAAACACTTACTTTACCTTTACTACTCTGCTCAGAAATGCAACCTGTGACCTTACACAGCCCAAAAACTTATCCTAAAACATAAATTAACAAGGACAGAAGCTTTTTACAAATGCTTCAACAGTGTAATTCTAACAAGGTATGCAATACATCTAATGTCAGTTCAGAGGTATGAAGTGATGACACTTTGACATCACTGAATAAAAGCAGTCTTGTCATAATAAGCTTTGCTGTGGACAGTTGACGCGTTCATGTTAAACTTTTTCTTACAAATAAAAAAGGTAATCAGATGTTAAGTTTGTTCAGTTTTAGTTGTTCTCATCGTGTTGCTCCTCAGATCTCCCGTTGTCCCTGAGCCTGACTAAAGCTCGGCAGCTTGTTTTCAGGGCATGGCAATGCAGATATGAGCTAAATGTGACACAGCAAAGAAAAATCAGAATCAAGAAACCCTGAGCTGACTTTCATGGCTGCAGACGTGACATTAAGAGCCTCACAGATCAAAAAAGTATGGGATTTAAACTGCTTCTAGACCTGCACACGTCTGTTTCCAGGGCAGGATATCCATTCCAGTGCAGCAGAAGGAGCGGTCAGTGTGGACCTCGGTGCTGTACAGGACCTCCTGGAGCTGCTTGTCTCCTGGCATCTGGGCTTTCACTCGTATCTGAAGGACAAAATAGGAAAATCAAGTTGCTCTCACTGTCACCTGATTTCCACAGACTGCCATCTGACCACATCCCTGCAGTTGGATCCCACCGCCGTACCTCTAGGATGGGTCTTCTTGTTGTCAACCCAAACCACCCTCTCCTTCAGCTCTGAGCTGAATATATACACATGATTGCTTCTTAAAAAACAAACAAAAACAAAAAAACGTCCCCACACAGAGTGAGACTCAGTCTTGGATGCCCAGATCAGCCAGTGTGGTGTCCAAGAAAGGGAAGGGTTGGTTTGCCAAGTTGGGCTGTACCTCGATGGGCAGTGTCACCAACATGGGGATATCCTGCTCCAGTCTGACGCGCAACATCTTGTTGTGGGACCCCGGGAGCTTCCTGTCTGCCGATCCGCCTCTCCGTCGGCCTGCTCCACAGTCGCCGCCTCCTCCAGAGAGCGTTTTGTGTCGTCTGCTGCCAGCTTGACTTGCTGATCTTTATCTCAGGAGGCAGTGGGTTTTTACCCTCCCCCCCTTTGATCCTGTGCGTTATCGTTTAAAACTCGCTATCTGCATCTTTTGGCTCCAGCACGTCTTTATTGTTAGAGTTGTTGCTTGCTGTGTTCTTCTGCGGGGTGCTGATGATTCATTGTTCTGCTTCTTCTGATGGTAAACGCCTCTGGAAAGCCTGAATATGTGAGCGCGTCTGATTCATACAGAGTTCTGCTCTGCCCCCCCGGACTGATATATGCAGCCAGTGTGAATGTGTGTTATGTATCAATCACATGTTAGGTTCATTAGACTGACACAAGGGTGATGCACGGATGTTGGTGTTTTTAGGGCCAAGTGTGAAAGTGGAAGAAAGACAAATTCTTTTGAAATGTTAAAAGAATGTTGGAAATTTGATCAGAATACAGTAAAAATGAAAGAAACAGATATTTTTCTCAGATCATTGTGTTAAATTGTCATAATCGCCATGTTCTCTTTAAGACTATCAGCTCTACTCTAAACAACCCTGAAAGCCTCTGCTGACACATGTCATCAGTTCCTTTCTTTCTTTGTAAACAAGGTCGAGTCTGTCAGGTCAGCAATAGTACTTCCTACAGATGACCCATCAGTGTTTATTCCATGACTGTAAACATGTTTCCATTTGTCACTTCAGTCTTTACTCTGAAATACAGGAAATGACATCATGGCTCAAAATCTTTGTCGTTCAAACAATTCTTTATTTAACATTTTTTTAACTTTATTTAACAAAATACATTCAATAAAAACTTAAACAACAGAAAACTGATTTTTAATCCAACCACTGGAAAAAAAAAGGTAACGACTGAACACAAACAGAAGAACAATTTATAAAGATTAAAATGGAACTACAGGAAGTTTGATTCATAGCCTCATTTGAACTTTAACTTAAACTTAAGGAGAGCCGACCTGAACTCTGTGGAGCCTGATCTCCAGGGTTTTAAGTTGGACTCTGAAACCAGAGGATGTTTCTCTCTCTTCAGATTCACTCTGATCCTGTGATGGGAACGATTTCAGCCCTGCGTGATCGCGCTGATGTTTGCACAGAGCAGATGATGAAGTGAATGTTTTGGCACAGTGGTAACAGTGAAACAGTTTAGTAGTAACGTGGGATCGTTTGTGTGCAGAGTATGAACTGAGATTACTGAAGCTCTTGTCACACTGCTCACAGCTGTAGTTTCCTTCCATGTGTGTACGTTCATGCTCGTTACAATTACCTGACTGTGAGAAGCTTTTGTCACAGTGTCTGCACTTGTATGGTTTCGCTCCTGTGTGGACTCGTTTGTGTGTTTTAAGGTGACCTGCAGTGGTGAAGGATGACCCACACTGATCACAGAGGTGCTTTTTGACCCCACTGTGAAAGAGTTCATGTCGTTTTAACTCAGCTGATGTGGGGAAGCTTCTCCCACATTCTTTGCAGTATTTCAGTTTGTCTCCAGTGTGTTTACGTTGATGCATTTTTAGGCCGGCTTGCTGACTGAAAGTTTTTCCACAGATGTCACAACGAAAGTCTTTCCCACCACCACAGCGATGACAGGGTTGAGAAGTGGATCCATCTGTGTCGCTCTGCTTCTAAACAAAGACACAAAGACAGTGTAAGTCAGTCCTTCAACACTTTTATCCTGAAAGTCGCCTGAAATAAAGAGCATCTCTGCAGACGTCCAATTACATTTTACTGTTTCGATTAACACACTCAGTTTACTGGGCTACAATAACTACAATACTACCACCATAATACTACAGCAATACTTATTTAATATTACAGTAACATCTGACTTACACTTAAATGAAATGAAAACCTGAATAATGGCTCAGAGCTACTCTTCGGTGCAGTAGAAGTGCTAACATGCTAACACAATTTAATGAGCAGACTTGTTCCAAACAGTCAGACTGAACTTACAAGAATAAAATAAAAATACAAACCTCACAGTAACTGCACTTGTAGAGTCTCTTTCTGGTGTGGATCTGTTGGTGTTGTCTCAGGTACTGTGGAGTTTTAAAAGTCTTCTCACACAGGTCACATTGATAAGGTCTCTCCTCAGTGTGGGTAAACATGTGGTGTTGTAACTGTGCGTCTGTTGTAAAGTATTTACCACACTGATCACACCAGTACACATCTTCTCCAGAGTGAATGCGTAGGTGTATATTTCGGTACCATAGCTGGCTGAAAGTTTTTCCACAGATGTCACAGCTGTATGCCTTAACTCCAGAGTGGGTAACTAGATGTCTCTGTAAGTGGCTACTTCGAGTAAAAGCTCTGCCACACTGATCACAGCTGTAAGCTTTAACTCCACTGTGGACGACTTGGTGTGTTTTCAGGGCATTCTTCCAGGAAAACGACTTTCCACACAAGTCACAGCTGAACGGTCTCTCTCCAGTGTGGATGAGCTGATGTTGTTTTAGTTTAAACTTCCAGGTAAAATCCTTCCCACACTCGTCACAGGTGTATTTTTTCTCTCTCTTTCTTCTGTGAGGTTTGTCGGCCTCCTGAGAGCGCTGACTTCTCGGTCCACGTTGGTCCTGCAGTGACAGAGATACAAGCAGAGGCAGTGAGTGAAATGCAGTCATTAAACAAACTGAAGCTTCAAACTCCCTCCATTAACACTAGTTTTAAACCTGAAGGTGGAGTGTGGCACCAAACACCACCAGAACCTGAACGACTGCAGGTGCTGATAAGTTGCGGTCGCGGTATTTCAACATCTAGTTAGCAATACAGAAGACGAGCGAGAATAAATGGAGTAATATTTTTTATGTGGCAGGTAATTTCAAATGCAGCGATTCTATCAGCCCAACAAACATCAGCAAACACACAAACTGTTTGTGTGCAGTTTGTCTCACAATGTGATTTAAAGACTGCAGCAAAATCCTCTGCAGGTTAGTGCAGGATAAGCAGGCAAGTTTACTGTAATGTGATGGATTTAAGTAAAGAACAGTGTGTGACTGGTGCACAGTGACTGTGGTGCTCATGTCAGAGTTAGATTACATCAAGTGTAGCAGAGATTAACTTAAACTTAAGCTCATGATGCTGACATTCATTCACTGAGCTCCACCCACATACCAACAGTTTAGTGTCTAATATAAAGACAGTGTACTGTCAGTGTAGAGAAAGGAAATCAGCCAGGACAACTCGTGAAACATCTGCAGACATCTGGATGAATTCACAGAGAGCAGCAGGTCAGCTGATCACAGCCTGTACATTAAAAAAATCTACTGGAGCTCTCAATAGAAATGATTGTGAGCTGTGACCCTTTTCCCCACACTGAGCCACTACAGCTGATTTTAGGGTTGAATCCTGCTGAATCCCACTTTAACATCTTCCTGCTCATTTTGATGTTTAGAGGCAACGTCACCGTCTAAGATGTAGGCATTGTATACATTGTATACATTATTTCTACATTACATTAATATTGCACAAGGTTCACTTAGTTTAGCATAAAATATACATACTGTATCAGTACTTCAGCTTTTAATGGAGTATTTCTTAACACTAGTATCTGTCACCTTCTGTGTTGAGCTCATTGTTTTCTCTGCAGTGGCTGAGCTGAGTCCAAGTAGCTGAAATTTCCTCTGCTGCTCCGTCAGACTCTTCTCCTCCTCCTGATCAGCTGGGACAGAAAACAGAACTTTGTTAAGCTCCACACTGCACTGAAGAGTCAAAGTGTCTCATATGTTCATCTGAGAACACACAGAACACATTTTAGCTTCCCTGGGTGGACAACTTGTTTGAAACAAACACAAAAGGTTTGAGCACCGATACCAAATTCAGCAGTATGGCACACCAGTACCAGGAGAGCAATTCCTCTTTAAAATATGCCCTGGCCAAGAAAAAACCCGACAATATACGTGTGCCGTGAGAAATGATAGATAGATAGATAGATAGATAGATAGATAGATAGATAGATAGATAGATAGATAGATAGATAGATAGATAGATAGATAGATAGATAGATAGATAAAATTTATTTCAAACATGCAAATATAATTGAAATAACAACAGAAAAAAATAAAAATAACAAAACTTAAAAATCATCAAGTTTTCATGTAAATATCTATGTCTACAGAATGTGTGTGCTCGAAAAGGAGTAGGATGAAGTTTTCTTGTTCCTACCCCCTTATTTCAAATTTCATTGCTTACAAATCCATATCCAGGATTCAACATTATTTGATCATATATTTAACTATGTACAAGTCTAACACATTGAACATACACAAATAAAACCATTTTCAGCACGTAAACCAGAACAACAACAAACTACATTTTTTACATAAACTAATCACTCTGTTTATAACAGCCGCTTAATCTCTGAGTTTATTTTCTATCTATGTGACAAAAACCTTAATGAACACTTAAGGTTGGGTTACTCAGGCCTTGATTTATAAAAAATGAGGACACAATGAGACAACTCAGTCACTGAGAGGAAGATTTCCTATATTCATACAATTTATTATTTTTTGAACAATCCTGTGAATTTTTGTATTGATGTACTTGTCTTGATTTCATCTGTATATCCGAGTGGGTGTAGAAATCTGAGCCATCATCTGAGTAAGCCTCATCACAACTTTGCGCTGATAAAGGCAGCTGTGTTTTAGCCTGGAACACATTTATTTTTACATTTCTCATAAATGTATTTCATTATAGCACTTTTACCGCCAACATGTTGGGTCTTTTGGAGCCGGAAGTGACCTTATATGGAAGAAGGGTGGCGCTAGCTAGCTTAGTTAGCAAGCTGCATTCATAAGCTGTGCAGGTGCCACAGAGATGCTAAGTAGCCTTAATAACAGACTAATAAAACAACACAAACTCTGATTACAATGAGCTCATTTAAAAGCTTTCTTCTAATAAAATTATTTTCTTCTCTGTGTTTCACAACCTTTTGCTGATATCTTTCTGTAAATTAGTTTAAAGCAGCTTGAGTCAATTTAGTCAGATTTTTTTTTCCAACTTGTTCACAAAAACTTGAGAAGAGACACCGAGGAGAGCAACAGAAAGCCTCATTCAGGAGCTAAACTCAAGATTAACTAGACTCGGATTAATATTAGCTCGATGCTTACCTTTAAATCAGTCTTGACAATAATCGGAGAGAAAAACGCCATAAAGCGGGAACTCGGCTTCTTCTTCTTCTGCTCTTGTATTTTTTGGCGGTTAACGCTTTAAGGCGCATTACCGCCACCTGCTGGACTGGACTTTTCATGTCCCAAACATCATCAATTGGGCACAAATTCGTTGGAGTTTCTGTTAATAAAAAAGATGGAATTCAAGGATCTTGTTATTTGGTTTGTTCGTTTTTACCATTTACTCTACAATTTTCTGCCAGTGTATAGCAAACCCCACAGCTCAAATCAATGAAGAATTTAGTATTTTTAACATATTGCTTAAGCTGGAACCAGCAGCTATATAGGCCTAATTTTTAATCCAAACATGTGATAGAGGTTTACCACCAGGAGAAGCAGACTGTAAATAAAAGACTGTGCTACTGAAAACTGTTAGTCTGACTTTGGATTGTAAATATGTTTCCATTTGTCACTTCTGTATTTGTATATGGCTCAAACTATTTGTTATGAAAGCAAAACAAACAAACTGATGTTGTATAAATTGATTCAGGATTATTTACTTCGAGTCCAGAAATCATAGCTGTCTCATCAGATCCAGTTGTGACATTAGCTATAGTTTCCGCGGAGGGTACTTGGTTCTGTATGACAGCACAGCTTTTAGGTTGAATTCAAGCGCTTGAGTACAGCCTGATAATTAGAGGCCTGCAAACTGTTTGCTGATGAACTTTGGAGGTAAAAGTACAGACAGCTATAGAAGACACAGGACACGAGATGGGTTCATTATTTCTTTTGAGTTCCATGTAACAATCCGTAACTCTGTAATTAATGAATGTGCCATTTAATCTTGGCTGCAGCCAAGATTAAATGGCACATTCATTAAATGGCTAAAATGGGTTGGCTGCCGTTCAGCATTTAGCACAAGTCAGCTTTTGATCAGAAAGTTTTCTGGTTTGATCCCTGGCTGCTCCAGTCTGCAGGCGAAATATCCTTGGACAAGATTGTAATCCCAAGCTGCTTTCTGATGCATCCATTGGAGTGTGAATGCTTTATAGAGTTTGTGAAACAGTTGTACGTGTGGTCAGATTGTTTTGTATTTGTGTGTGGATTGAAGCACATGTCTGAGAGCACATCAATCACTGCACATATTTTTTAAAATCTTAGTTTAAATAAAGTTTTTGATTATTTATTATAAAAAAGAGATGATATATATATAATGCAGTGGGCACTCTACCAGCTAACATGTCAGTTAATTTGACACATTGATTTATTTATCATTTCTTTTTCTCTCTCAGCTTTTCAGCTCCATATTTTTGCCATTTCTTCCACACTCAACTCTGTTCTACAAGGTGAGCCCACAGTTAATGTAGGAGAGGGCAGGTGGCATTAAGAGATTTGATTGGGCAATCTAGGGCCCAGTTAGTTCTTCCTTTTGGTGAAAGCTGGGCTCTTCAGTTCAGCATGGTACAGCTCCAAAGATTCTGCAACATCAAACCCTCTGTCTGCTAATGTTACATCACCTGGGCTGAGGCAGTCCAGGTAATTGCAACAGTTTCTTGAAATTAGTTAATTCAGATATAAACAGAGTGACAGTTTACAGATTCAAACATGTCTCAGAGAAAACAGAAAAAAACAGTAAAGCCCAACTCTCCTCTTTGTGATCAGGAAGACAAAATTCAACTTCCTGATCAAGTAGACAAATCATTCAACCAGCTTCTAGAAAAGGAAGATATTCAAAAGTTGAAAGAAATGGAACTCCTAGAAATGCAGGGAAGAAACTTTGAGCTCCAAGCAAAGCTTGATAAAGCACTAGAAAAACTAGTGCTGAAGGACAAAAAGAATCAGGAGCTGCAAGTAAAGCTTGATGAAAGACCGCACACAAATGAAGAGTTTCTTCAAGAAAAAAGGCTACAGGAGATAAAACAGAAGGAAATGGATTTCAAGCTCCAGGACATGGAGAAACACAACAAAGGCTTGCAAATCAAGCTTAATGAAGCTCTGCAAAAAAAATTAAGAACTCCTCCAAGAAAAACAACAACAGGACATGAAGCAGTGCAAACTCCAAGGCATGGAGGAAAAATACAAAGCGCTTCAGGTAAAGCTTGATAAAACACTGAACAAAAATAAAGAGTTGCTTCAAGAACAAAAGCAACAAGAAATTAAACAGAAACAAACGGACTGCAAGCTTGAAGACGTGCAGGAAAAATACACAGCGCTGAAAATAAAACTTGATAAAGCCAGAGGTGGGACCAAGTCATTGTTTTGCAAGTCTCAAGTAAGTCTCAAGTCTTTATCCTCAAGTCTCAAGTAGAGTCTCAAGTAATGTCAGGCAAGTCAGAGTCGAGTCTCAAGTCACTGGTGTAAAAGTCCGAGTAAAGTCACAAGTCTGAAATTTTGAATTTCAAGTCCTTTCGAGTCTTTAAAAAGAAAAAAACGAAAAAATAATGTTGCAGTTATGCTAAATGTAAATATTAGACCATGTAATTTTTAAATCTGTGTTTTTCTCAACACATGACAAAATAGTGAACGTA
This sequence comes from Aulonocara sp. 'chitande type north' Nkhata Bay, assembly GCF_057382095.1. NCBI lineage: Eukaryota > Metazoa > Chordata > Actinopteri > Cichliformes > Cichlidae > Aulonocara > Aulonocara sp. 'chitande type north' Nkhata Bay. Next base: position 33,739,237 of record NC_141352.1, read on the forward strand.
GAAAATATACACAAATTGTGAAATTGCACCTCTTTAAAATGCAGCTCAATTAAACCTAGCTCCAAGGATAATTTTCACCGACAGTTCTGAGATAAGCTGCATGTTATTCTTGGATGCGGTTGTAGGACCGGTGTCGTGCCAAAGTAGGTATCCCCGACAGAATTTGTTTCCCCTGTGCTGGGAGCATGCAGGAAGTACTGATGTTTTCATTTTGTGAAAAATTAGTATCGTTACATTACCATTCAGTTTGAGGGTTACAACAGAAAATTATATATTTATTGCTCACGGGGTATCAGATGGGATTATTTTAATAAACCATAAACATTTTGGCTAATAACTATTTTTATTCTCCTGTAACTTTATTATATAAAGAGCTAAATCCTCCAAAGTTTCAGGAGAAATGCGTCATAATAAGAAGTGTTTGTGAACGAAAAATCAGCAATGTGGGATACTGTTTGTCCGTGATTTACACAGGGGGAACAAATTGTGGCAGGACCAGCCTGATATTATTTGTATCCCACTATAACTTCGTTGTATAAAGAGCTAAGATCTCAAAAATGTCAGGAGTAGTCAGTCATTATAAGAAGTGTTTGTAAACTAAAAATCAACAATGTGGGATACTGTTTGTCCGTGATTTGGACAGTCCAGCGTGTGCTCCCGACGCAGGGGAAACAAATTCTGTCGGGGATACCTAGTTTGGCACGATAGTAACTTCAGGTCACTGCAACAAGCCCAGGTACAGTTTACCGACGGATGGGTGCAGGACCTTGAAATGCACCGTGTAGAACGAAAGACCATCGTACGTATCATAAGTTTATCAGTCTCACAAATCGTCTTCATAAATACACAATCGTTAACCGTTTATTAATAGGACCTTTGAGCTCAATGGTAATTAATTAGCAGTGGAAATAATTTCTGGTAGCATCACAGAAATGTAGCAGTGACAATAATACTGTATGCTGTAATCGTACTGGACAATTAGTGATACAAAAAACCTGTTTTATCCTGTGAATAAAAGTATATGTTTTTGTCAATGTACCAAAATAACAGAAGCGAAACGCAATATTGTGTCAGGACAATTCACTATTTATGCACAACAAACAAAGGAGCGACAATTTCTGTTCAGCGCCAGACTTGCTTGTAACCTATATCACCAATTATGTTATGAAAATGACGCATTAACTACAACAGCAGACTGACCTTTGTGTAAATGCTTGGAGCAGACTAACCTGTGAGCTGGAGGGTTCTGGGACGTTATATTTGGTCTTTGAATGGCTGCAATCCAGACCACCCGTCGCCTCTTTGTTACTTCGGAAACATGGCTCGAACAATTTCTCTTCAACAACGTAATCCGATAACAACCGATCTCTTTACCCGTCGGCTTCCCGTGGCTGTCATGCGACCGGCTATTGCAGTTAATAATACAACAGCTTCTTGCCATTTTTGTGTTTCTTTTTTATCGCTGTGATTTCAATTGAAAGCCTGCGTGCGCTAGTACCTCTTGCCACGAGTTCCCAGAATCCTTTGCGGTTTTACCCCTGAATGACGTCACATTTTCAATCTCTATATAATATGTATGTTAAATTTTATATTTGGGGTGAAATATCAAGTCTTTTCAAGTAAACCGGTTCAAGTCCAATTCAAGTCCCAGGTCATTGGTGTAAAAGTCCAAGTCAAGTCACAAGTCTTAGAACATTTTTTCAAGTCAAGTCTAAAGTCATAAAATTAATGACTCGAGTCTGACTCGAGTCCAAGTCATGTGACTCGAGTCCACACCTCTGGTTGTTTATGATCAGTAAAAAATAAAACAAACAGTGGGACACAGAGTTTTCTTAAAAATAAACACATGAAAAAAGTCTTTGGTATATTATCTTAATTGCCTCTAGATGCTCCCAGGGCTAGGACTCAGCTGTCTCCAGCATGGACTGCAGGATGGAAGCAACAACAATAAAGAGGATGATAGAGAGGAGGAAGGCTCTGTGGATGACCTGCAGCTCAATGAGGCCAGTTTGGACAGCAAGGATTAGCAAGGTGATCCCTTCAGTCATCCCCCTGCACAGAGAGGAAGCAACCTATTATGCTACAATATAGTCTTTGTGCCAGCGAGGCTTGTACTTGACGCGTGGCAGTCTTCTGGCAGTAGGTGAGCCAGTCTGAGTGTGGTGCAGCCTAGCAGTGTCAGCGTTCTTTTCAGTCACTGGGCGACAGCGTGCTAGATGAGTGGCATTCCAACTCTTTCCATCACTCAGCAAGAAGGCATTCAAGCCTTTGGCTTTTGTTACTGTTACAGGAGGGGTAAATCTGGGATGTCCTTTGGGAACATGGTGGGGTTTCCTTATCCTCACACTCTCTCCTGGTAGAAAAGAAGGTTTCCGTGCGTGACGCCTACCATCAGTGTAACGTTGCATTTTCAACTGATATTTCTGAACTGAGTGACGTGCAACGTATCCAGTGGAGACACAGCAGGAGGCAAAGGGAGTACATCCAGTATAGTACGCATCTTCCTGCCACACAGGAGTTCTTAGGGAGAGGGAAGTAGAGGGAAGTAGTTGCATGCGGTGTTGCACAGTAAACTTGAAGCCAATCCAGCACAGTCGCCTTCCATGGTTTCGACTGCTGGATTGATGTCTGGATACAGGTGCGGAGGGCACGATGAAACCGTTCGATTGCTCCGTTTGCAGCTGGGTAGTAGACAGATGTTCTGCTGTGGGAGATGCCTCTATTCTGGAGGAATGAGGTGAACATTACAGAGGTGAACTGTGCACCATTGTCAGTTATGATGTTCTCTGGGTTGCCATGACGACTAAAGACAGATGAGAGGAACTGAATGACATCATCAGTAGTAGCATAAGGTGAAAAGGCAAGCTCAGGCCATTTGGAGTAGTAGTCAGTCAATGTTATGACGTATCTACAAGCAGGTATTGCAGTATCAAAAGGCCCAACAATGTCAAGACCAAGTTTTTTCCACGGTCCATCAGGCAGTGGGACGGGTTGGAGAGGAGCAGGATTAGTATGTGCAGTTTTGTCATTGGACTGGCAAAGGAGGCATGAGGTTATGGCAGACTGAACTTGTGAGTCCATTTTTGGCCACCAGTAGAGATCTCTTAATCTTTGTTTTGTGCGCACAATGGTGACTTTCATGTGCCAGTGCAATCAGTTTAGGTCTCACTGAAAGTGGTGCAATGAGCCTTGAGCCTCTGAGAACATAATCACTTAGGGTTGAGAGTTCATTACGGATTTTGTAGTAAGGTGCAAGCGTGACATCAAGTGCTTTGATTGAGGCAGGCCAGCCACTTTGTATTTGTGAACGCAAAGCAACCAGTTCAGGGCAAGTTGAACAGGCAGAGTCAAAGTCCGCAACTGGAAGTGAGGACATGGCAGCAAAAACTTGGGCTACCATTTCATGATCTGAATCTGATGTGGAATGGGAAGAAACGGGCAGGGGCAGGCGAGAGAGACAGTCAGCTGTATAGTTCTGAGAACCTGGGCGGTAAATAACATCATAGTCAAAACACAGGAGGTGGGCAGACCAGCGGGCGATGCGCATGCCAACCCTATTAAACCCTTTGGTGCTCAGCAGCGTTGTCAGAGCTTGGTGGTCTGTCCGCAGAGTGAAACGTCGGCCCCACAAATACGTTCTCCATTTCTCTGCAGCCCACACACAAGCATAAGCTTCTTTTTCAACAGTTGAGTACTTTTGATCTGTTGCAGGCAGTGTGCGGGAAGCAAACGCCACAGGTTTTTCTGTGCCATCAGGTTGCACTTGAGCAAATACAGCACCAAGCCCATAGTCACTTGCATCAGTAGAGATCACAACACGCAAGGCAGGGTCAAACAGTGCCAGTGCAGGACTATTCACCAGGAGTTTTTTTACTTCTTCAAAGCTCGCTTGTGCACCTGAAGTCCATGTGAAAGTGTTCTTGTCGTTAGCACAGCCACACATAGGGGCTACAACAGTTGCAAAGTTTGGCAAAACTTGGAGTACCATGACACCAAGTCCAAGAAGGATCTCAAACTGAGGGAACTGGGGAGGATTAAAGGGGCAGCACAGCAGCGTTTTGGAAAATAGTGTAAAGGCTTTTCAGGAAGCTTTTAGGACGCTGTGAAAATACTGAATTTGAATAGTGGAGGCTAGAAGTAGTGAATGTATCCTTCCTCTCTATCATTGGATGGAGAGAGTGTACAAAGGCCGGCATAGTGGGTCTGTGGCCACTCTTGCTTGCACTTTTGCGTGTCCGTCAGCCAGCTGTGGAGAAGAGCAAAGTTTTTACATGCAAAGAGCTGAAGTGAAAAGCAGTGTTCCAAACAATGAAATGTGTCCACTCTTTGTGCTTTTCATGCAGTAATGTTTGATGTTTGAAGCTATTTCTGCTGTTGTCCCATTCCCGGTGAAATCCGCTGTCCCTCCAATCCCGATCCTCTTGCAAAGCAATCAGCATTTGTCAGACGCATCAGTCATTGGCGGTACTCAGACAGGATCCTGGATGACTACACGTCTGGGGTGGCTAAGAGAGCAATTGAAGGATGCCATGTTTACTGAATATGTGCCTAATTTTGTCAGGACATAGCTGGGTCCATTGCTTCTGCGTGCTCTATTTTCACAAGCAAAGGCCTGGCTCTTTCTCCTGGCACCTTCTCAGGTGATCTCCATGCCGTGGCTTCTTCTCAAATCAACGTCTGGACTGCCGCAAAACAGCTGACCGTTGTCGACAGGATTCAAACCTGTGCGGGGAGACCCCAATAGATTTCGAGTCCATCGCCTTGACCGCTCAGCCACAACAACCACATTTGGTTTTGGAGCTACATACTTGAAAGACATACGTCTTCCAAGTCCTACGCCACACGTCTTTCAAGTAGGATGTGCACAACAACGGCCACGCTGGATTGTAAATGCGGTAGCTGCATGACTTTGGTGAGAAAGCTTGTGGTTTTGCAGTTCCGTGAGATCGGTGCAGCACAGCTGCGGTTGAAGCTAGCTGGCTGACATTAGCTTGCTTGTTTGCATGAACAGTAACACACACAGCTGATGATTTTGCCACCGCAAAGAGCTGATCAGTACATGGTTAGTAAAATGTTATCTTCATTCCAAACATTCAGCACAATATTTAAAGTGGGACTGGGTGTCTTTATGAAGAAGTAGCGTGTCCAATCACAGTTTCATGTAAGAAGGTATATGTATGAAGTGATGAGAACTCAAAGCCTGTGTGAACAGTGTCTTTCCACAGCAAACGGTAGCAGCGAGGCCGATGAAGAATGCACCTGGCCTGACATTGTAAGCCTTTGCAGAAAGAGCGGAGAACGTTTTTACTGTAAAACAGTACGCAGCCCACATGCTTGAACAGCACTGCGAGAAGCAACTGCGATGGCCGGGAATCGAACCCGGGTCAACTGCTTGGAAGGCAGCTATGCTCGCCACTATACCACCATCGCTGTGAAAAACTGCAACATCACTGAGTCATTGTCCGGCTTATGAAGCTTTCAGGACAATTAACAAGGTGGGCATTGGGATTACTCGCTTGTCAGGTTCTAAACTGGTCAAAAGGTAGATCACTAAAAAGACTAGTGCTCTCATGCAACTGCACATTTAATCTCATCAGCTAAGCTTCTTTGCTACTCAAGTGTGGCCTCTCACGCATTTAAACTCTTGTGTGATTTTTAGCACCTTGAGAGTCGCAATGGTCACGCGAGTTCTTCAGGTCACAGCAGACAAGGTGCGAATAGGTGTGAATCTGTCTTGGGACGAATCTGGGACGAGGACGTCTTTGGCTCCTCTCTCTAGTTATTGGACTTTGGCAAAAAGGTTTCACGCTTAATTAAAAAATGAGAGCAAGTGTCTGTGTCCCGAATACAAAGTGGGAGCTGGTTCCACAGAGAGGGGCCTGAAAAGTGATGGCTCTGCCTTCCATTGTACTTTTAAATCCCCTCGGAAGACAGCAGTCTGAGAGCAAAGCACTCTGTTGGGATGATATGGCACTGTGAGATCTTGTAGACAAAATTGGGGGTGATTATTCAAGACCTTGTGTGTGTGAGGGCAAGTATTTGGATTTTTATTTGGGATTTAATTGGGAGCCAATGAAGAGAGAAGTCCATATGGGGGAAATATACTCTCTCCTTCCAGTCCCTGACTGTGCTCTGGATGCAGCGTTTTGGAAAATAGTGTAAAGGCTTTTCAGGAAGCTTTTAGGACACTGTGAAAATACTCAATTTGAATAGTGGAGGCTAGAAGTAGTGAATGTATCCTTCCTCTCTATCATTAGATGGAGAGAGTGTACAAAGGCCGGCATAGTGTGTGTACCAGAGCAGGGCTGTGTGTAAAGCACAGCCAGGCAGCTGAACACTGTATTGTTCTCTATTTTGTCCTCTTTGAGCGCGAGACAAGCCACCACAGCTGGCAACACCTGTCAGTGAACACATTCAGGATGAAGATGGGCCATACGTCACGAAGCTGCCAAATGCCTTCATGCTCTATCTCAAAGAGCAGAGGCCAAAGGTCATTGCTGAACTCAACATCCCTGGAAGTGCAGCCGTAAATGCAGTGGTGGGACAGAGAGTAAGTGTGTAACTCTGCATACATTTATGCATCTGTTAATGTTGTCTGCTCATGTTTTTGCATGTGTCCCAGCTGTCCTGTAGTTATGTGTAGTAGCAGTGCTCACAGTGTGTTCTTATGATCTTCTGTCCACAGTGGAAGTCGCTTTCAAACGACCAGAAAGCCAGATATTTCAAGCAGGCTGAAACAGAAAGACAGAATCATGCCAAAGAGCATCCAGCCTGGTCGACCAAAGAAAACTATGTATGTCCAAAGTGCCAACATGCAGTTCCTACATGTGTGCATCACTGCACTGAATGATGAAACAGTCACTGCACAGAGTTTGTATCAGCTAATGAAAACTCTGTGTTTGTTTTCCTCATTGGACTCCCCTGTTGCAGCCCTTCAGTTCCAGACAGAGGAAGCCTTTGTCGCAGACAGTGAGGAAGAACTGCTGTCAGTGCTGGAAGAGCTCGACCCCCTCCCCATCACTGCGCAGTCTCAGCAGCCCTCACCCACCCCTGCCTCTCCTGTAGATGCCTCTCAAACTGCATCAGTTCAACCCCGAGTTGAATTATTTCAAGACCGAGATGAGCCCATCTGTTTTGCTGAAATCCAAGAAGACATGTGGTCAGTGCTTGACTACCTCCCCGTCTCTCAGCAGTCTAATGTGCTCTCCTCTCCTCATTCACACAACTACTCGACTCCTAAACAAAATCTCATCTGTCCTGCTGATTCCCCTCCATCCAAACTGGCGTCCTCCCCTGTTGCATTCACTGAATTGCCGTCAACAACCCCCATCTTTTGCCAACTAATGAAAAACAATAATTTCACTATAGACGATTGGACCGATTTCAATTGAATTAAACTGTTACTCCTGTTATTTCAACATCTGTCTTTGTGTAAATAAATGAAAAAACAAACAAAAGATGCTTCTGTCATAAGTTACAGCAGGATGAAACAACCTTCATGTAGTTCTTGTTTTTAACACTGCAAACCTTCTTTAGTTCTTTTGTTTCCTTTCATATTCAGCACACATCTGTCAGTGTCCACTAACTGTCAGGGAAAAGCCAGATAAAAACACTGTGGGGTCTTTTGGGACACGTGCTCGTTGGGTTTACTCATAGATATCAGAAATGATCTGTTTTGTATTCAAAGGATACACGAAGGACGTTTGTATTAAATGCAATATAGCGACTGATCATATGCTGCTTTCTTTGGGGGGTTTTCACCAACATGTTACACAAATCCAGTTTCTAACTGAAAAGAAAATCCTTCACCATTTTCTAATCAAATTCCCTGGTTTCCCATGTCAGAGATGTCATGGCTGAAAGGATCATCGCATATTGAGCTCAAAGCTAAACTCTTGTGTAGGGCCTCTTTCCATGTTGTACCATTCATTTTAAAAAGTCCTGGTAACAAGAGACAGAGGTGACTTGATGTATTACAGTTACTTCCCAATTTACAGAAATGATGTGACTTCTGACATTTTCCTAGCAGGAAATGTGCTACTGTGGGACACTGAAAGAATAAACAGCAAGGCACGTTTTGTTTTAATAACTTTTCTTTACTTCATTTGTATGAACTAGGTTTACCTTACAAAATCTTATACTGTATATAATGTTTTATGTTTAATTCATGTCAATGTCAGCTCGTGTTTACTCGGGTGAGCAGTACCGGCCCACAAAGAGAATGCTCTTGGTGGGTTTATGTCGGATGAAGAAGATGAAGGGATGGTCGGCAACAAACTCAGCGGGAATCGTTATAGAGCGGACTTCCATGTCAACCCCAGTGGCAGCAGCAGCCTCAGTTCCTTCTTCATTTACATCCACGAAAGCCTTGTGGACAACTTTGGACACTATCAGGTCATTTGCTGGAGACATTCCTAGTAGATGAAGAGCCCAGAAATCAGTTGTGTTTTTTTCTTTACCAGATGATGTTTTGCAGTTTTTGTGCTCTCAATATAACTGTATAATTGATTCAGTGTGTCTCATTGGTGCAATATTTCTCACCAGAGAAGTCTCTCTTGTAGATGTCAAAAGCGTTCTCCATTCCCATGTTGGTCAGGATTTTCTCCAAGTCATACTTCTCCTCCATCTTAAATCGAGGGAGCTTGACATCAACCTCGTTGGGGCTCATCATGTCTGGGCGAGTCCAGTCCACAAAGTTCTGATAGGTCAGCTCCTTCTCCAGCTGTGTGGATACAGTGTCACTAGCTTGTCTGATTGAAACTGGACATTAAAGTACTGGTAAGTGCATCTTACCTTTTCCAAGCCTGTGGTATCATCTTCTATGTCATTAGGCAGGAATATGAGCATGCTGAGGTCATTTCCTTTATACGGCATCTCAAGAATCTGTCCAGAAACATTGTTTTTATTTATTACTCCATCAAAGATGATCTGACTTCCTAATCTAGAAATTTAGGCTGATATTTGTAAAAGACAAGTTTTAGATCATGCTGGTGAAATCCTGTAATAAGCTGAAAGTGATGGATGTTACCTTGCAGTTGGCCTCAGGAATGGTCGCAAAAGGAAATTTACTTTTCTGCTGCATCATCTTCACCGGCTTAGTGTCGTTCTGAAAAATAGGGGAGACAAGAGAAATGTTTTTTGTGTTTAGTCTCAAAATGATCTCAAAAAGTTCTGTCATGGTTTTATTCCAGCCATTGAGTGGATTTGGATGTAGAGCACACGTCACAACACAATTTGTTCTTGTTAGCCGAAGTTTGTGTTGTGCTGTTGTTTGAGATTTATTTGAGAACTTATTGGATATTACATGAATAATAAACTGCATTGCATAACTGCATAAAGTTGGAAAGTGATCGTCCTAAAAGCACGATTTTATCCCCTCAGAGCTCCAGGCTTTATGTTCTCATTCAGCAAAGTCCACAGCTCGTTTGTAGTATGACAGATCAAAGTATAACTGCACCATCCTATGCTGCCTTTCTGCACTGTTACCTTGTTCAGTCGAAAATGCACATCAGCAGTCTTCTCCTCCTTAAACTGCGTGTTCCAGCTGCCCTTGAAGTAAATGGCATTCACGAGAACCAGCTTCGTCAGGCTACCCACTGCATCCTGGCTTAGCAAGTCCTTGATTTTATCTGGTAAAAAGAATTTATGAAAACTATTAACTATTACCAAAGATGCACTAGTTACTGTACAACATCTTCAGCTATAAAATCAGAAAACAGGGCAACAGCAAGATGGTTTTTATTTTAAAAAAAGGTGAAAAAGCTTTATGATCAGTATAACAGGGAACAAAAAACAAAAATTCAAGCGTAGGCTTGAAGCCACTGAGGTGGTTGTTAGCGGGGGTGACGCGATGCTTCTGGTATGCATGAATTAATTAAACAGTCCAATAACTCCAGCAGTACTTATCTTGTCCTTTTTGGTCTTTGTTCCAAACATTTTAAGATAAAAGCGCAGCGGTCACAAACGTTTTGCCTTCTTATGATTAACAACACACCTGACGCTGATTACGTGCGTCCACCTTAAATACCTTACATAAACCTACCATACAGGAACTTAAAAAGGTGGAATCCTCAGTGGTGCTTGGTGCCACACCCTCAGGGACTTTAATGTTATATAAAAACACTGACAGCTCAATATCTGCCTCAGTCACTCTCCCCGATCCAGCTGAGTCACCAATAGGAAAAATCTGCTTTTCACAGGAACTTGGTAACAGCAATAAGAGAATACGTAGTTTATTCCAAGAAGATATCGTCTCTCTCCCATATATAACATCTTATTGGAACCGATATGTTCCAGATATCAAGTGGAAGACAGTCTGGATGGTCCCCCATAAATATTTGATTGTAAATAAGGTGAAAGAAGTCTCATTTAAAATTCTACATAAATGTTATCCAGCCAGTCACTACATGGTCAAATTTAAAAGGGACATAAATACTAATTGTACTTTCTGTGGGGATCATCCAGAAACTGTGACGCATCTTTTTTGGTACTGTTCTTTTACACAGAGATTCTGGAAGGAATTTAGCAGGTTTGTTATTGTCCATATTTTAAGGGAGTTTTCTTTACGATGGGAAAATGTTTTATTCTGTTTGTTTAAGTTCCCCAAGAAGTATGAGAAATGTTTTTTATGATGAATTTGTTCATACTTTTAGCTACATTTTTTATCCATAAATGTAAGTTTACTAACAAAACACCATATTTCTGTCATTATTTTAAGGATGTGGAAATGTACATACAATCAATATCAGACTCCACCAACACAAAGGCTCTCAAAACAATACATGTATGTGTATTCTTATAATTGTTACCTTTTTCTTTTACTCTTGGCTTTTTGTGTTCATGTTCTGTTGTTTTGTATACTTCATCTGTTCGTATGTTGTATACTCATTGTTTGTTAAATAAAGTTTAAAAAAAAAAGAAAAAACTTAAAAAGGTTACCTCTAGCGGCAACATGAGGTATCAACCCAAAAATGGCTCCTACAAAAATAATGGGATTAAGATTGTCTCATTTCCAGCAGGTGGCACCACAGTCCTATAACCCTCATAGAAAGTCCTTGTATCCTATTATTATAGATGGTAGATTTATAAATGGCCTGTATTTGTATCGCGCTTTTATAAAAACAATGAATGAATTTCCTGCTGCACTTAAGATAATATAAAGATATAGAATCAATAGCAGCCAATCCTAAATGGGCCTGAAAAATAAAAATATGTTAAAGACACAAGTGATCAAAGTAGAAGTACCCATCACATAATATAATAAGAATAGAAGAATTGGCCTGCTATTTACAGCAACATACTGCTGTGATGGTTTTATTAATAGCATGAAACCAAACAGTAAAACCCAGAGATAATGCTGCTTAATACTGAATAGAAATTAGACTGGAAGAACTGGAAACAGAAAATAATGTGGACGGTGGACAATCCGGTAATAATGTCTCAACTGAACACAACACAACTGATCCCCAAGGATTTACAGTGGAGATCATTTAAAGTTACATTATGCTTACCTTGTGTCTGCTTCTCCACCCAGCTGTTGATGTGGACCCTGGCCTCCTCTGCATTTCCTTTGAAGTCCACAGACTCGAGCTCAGCGTTGTAATGCTTTTTGGTGCCTTTTAAAAATTCCTGGAATTGTGAAAATAAGTCACTCGAAACAGATTCAACAAACTACGGAGACTTCAATCAAGTTCAGTCACTGTGTTAAAACATTTTCAGTCCTTTGGATGCAGTTGAAGCTTGAACTAACCAGTCAGCCTTTGTCTAATAAAAGATTAAAGCAAATAGCTTGTTGGATGCCAATTTAAGTAGCCAGCATAGAAAAATACACAGATTGTGGGTAAGCTGGTTTGTAACGTTTCGGTTCAGATGGCAGCAGTTTTTGCTGACAAATGTAAGTTTTAGTATTTCTAAGTATTAATAAATTACTGTTTTACTTCTTTATATATTTCTTTATACTATTTGCAAATATTTTAAAAGTTTAATCTGCTGTGATGACTGGAACACAAAGGAGAGAAATGGTGCCTTGTCTCTTGTTATGAACTGTAAATAGCTAAGTGCTTAGAGCAGCTGGTCCTAGCACACTTCAAATCCTGTCTCCCCCCCACCCTGGACCCCCACCAATTTGCATACCGCCAGAACAGGAGCACAGAGGATGCAGTCTCCATCGCACTGCACTCTGTCCTCTCACACCTGGACAACAACAACACCTACGCCAGAATGCTGTTTATAGACTTCAGTTCAGCATTCAATACATTCCACCCCTCACAACTCATCAGGAAACTGACAGACCTGGGCATCAGTTCCCTCATCTGCAAATGGTTACTGGACTTCCTGACCAACCGCCCCCAACATGTCCGGCTGGATAACCGCTGCTCATCTACCATCACAATGAACACCGGTGTACCACAAGGTTGTGTGATGAGCCCTTTCCTCTACTCCCTCTTCACCCACGACTGCAGACCTGCTGATGGTTCCAACACCATCATTAAGTTTGCAGATGACACCACGGTGATTGGCCTCATCAGTGACAACGATGAGGCCGCCTACAGGGAGGAGGTGGATCGTCTGGCTGAGTGGTGCGACACAAACAACCTGCTGCTTAACACCGAGAAGACCAAGGAGCTCATCGTGGACTACAGGAGGAATGCTGACCCACATCCACCCATCCACATTAAGGGGACGGCTGTGGAGCGTGTGAGCAGCTTCAAGTTCCTGGGAGTCCACATCTCCGAGGATCTCACCTGGACGACCAACTGCTCCAAGCTGGTCAAGAAGGCTCACCAGCGCCTCTTCTTCTTGAGGACTCTGAGGAAGAACCACCTGTCCTCAGACATCCTGGTGAACTTCTATCGCTGCACCATCGAGAGCATCCTGACCAACTGTATAACAGTCTGGTACGGGAACTGCTCTGCCTCGGACCGGAAGGCGTTGCAGAGGGTCGTGAAAACTGCCCAGCGCATCGCCGGAGCACCACTTCCTGCCATAAAGGACATCTACAGGAAGCGGTGTCTGAAAAGGGCTGGGAAAATCATCAAAGACCCCAGTCACCCATCACATGGACTCTTCACCCTCCTGCCCTCTGGGAGGCGCCACAGGAGCCTCCGGACTAAGACCACCAGGTACCGGAACAGCTACTTCCCCACAGCTGTCAGACTCCTGAACTCTGCCTCCTGACATCTGACCCACGTTAAACTCATGCACTGAACATACACACCCCCACAATGGACAACTGTACCCTCAAACACACAATAATAACATGGAGTGAACCACCACTCACAACCACTAGCACTTTATATAGCCTCTGTAGAAACTATCTACACCCTCACTTATCTTAACTGCACTACTGTATAGCTCTGTGTAAATAATCATTCTGTACATTCAATAATCTTTAATCCTACAACTGTTTACAACTTGCATAGTTGCCGGGGATTCCCATGATGCATTGAGTTTTTCCTTTCCAGTCACCTTTCTCACTCACTATGCATTAATAGACCTCTCTGCATTGAATCATATCTGTTATTAACCTCTGTCTCTCTTCCACAGCATGTCTTTATCCTGTTTTCCTTCTCTCACCCCAACTGGTCGCAGCAGATGGTCCCGCCCCTCCCTGAGCCTGGTTCTGCTGGAGGTTTCTTCCTGTTAAAGGGGAGTTTTTACTTCCCACTGTCGCCAAAGTGCTTGCTCATAGGGGGTCATATGATTGTTGGGTTTTTCTCTGTATCTATGAAGCGCCTTGAGGTGACTTTTGTTGTGATTTGGCGCTATATAAATAAAATTGAATTGAATTGAATTATCTGAAGAAGAAGCAGAGTTGGTTTGTTTCCAGCTGAAATCATCCAGGCTCAGGAATTTGAATCGATCCACATCATTTCTGCTTGAACTAGAGAACATGAGTGTCGACTTACATTTGGTCTGTGAGACACATGTCATAGTGACAGTATTTGGGTTAATATGGCATTACTCACCCTGGTCGCATTTCTTCAATATCAGGCACCAAGTTCAGGAACTCGTTCTTTTGCAGCCCGCGCAAGGTAGGAGGTCTCCAGAGTGGGAACCATCGGGAAGTTTTCACAGTCTGAGCAGGAGGGACTGGAGGCACGTGAGCTGTTCTCAGGGGTCCTTTAACACAAATCACACCAAGTTAGAATCAAATAGATAACCTGTCAATAACCGTTTGCAGATCGAGGTCAATGTTCCTAAAAATATGTTTACTTCTGGCCCATGGAGCCACAGCGCGAGTCCGAGAGAGAGGGGCAGGTAGAGGAAGGGGTGAGGGTGGCACTGCTGAAGCTCGTCACGGATGGATCACGTCCGATCGGTGAGATGAGAGAAAGCTGAAGTGAAACAACAGCAGGATGAGGTAGACGTCAATATAGGAACTCCCTGATGTGACACAGAAAGGCTATTTTTTTATTTCTTTGTATTATTTCTCACCTTGCAGTCACTGATGCTGTTCACCAGCTGCTTGTATTCAGTATTGAAGGTGTGTGTCAGAAGGCGCAGGCACTACAACACAACAGGAACAAGACCGATCAGCTCCGAGCAGAGAAGGAAGAAGGCAGCAACAAGAACGCCCACTAAGCCCACGTTTTTCTCACCTTGGTGGCCAGCTCCTTCTCACGCTTTCAAAGGTGGTGCTGGAGATCTGCGAGGAGACGGAGGTGGATGTGGACAGAGTGCCGGAGCTCACGCTGGGGGACAGAGACTCACTCAGGGACTTGGTGGTGGGAGCTGTTCCCACGGGAGCCGCCTCTCCCAGAAGGTGACGGGTCTTTTCCACCTGGACGAAAGATGGGGGCGAATGTGAGGTGGGGAGAAGAGGGGAGGTTAGTCATGTAAAGTCTGTACTCTAAGAAAAAACTTTTTAGAATAGCACTTTGGTCTTTGAGCTGAAAAGTCATTTTTCCCTCTACGATATTAAACAGATTTATTTCTTTATGAATCTTTTAAGGCCCCACCTCCTGCAGCTGCTCCATCTTCTCCAGCTCCCACTGGTGCTCTAGGATGAGGCTATCTCCTCTGGGCCTCCAGCCGGCCAGGTTCTCCTCTCCACGCACATAAGCCACTGATGTGTCCAGGACCTTCCTCCTCCTCCTCTGCATCCCTGCTCAGGACATGAGCCCTCATTAGGATGAAGCTCTCCACAGAATTATGATAAAACAGCTGCCGTTCTTTAAACATGTTTCATGGCCGCTCACCTGAGCTTCCAGTGTCAGACATCTTACACAAGCTCAGCTCGTAGATCCCAGTCACTCGGTTGTTATAATGAAGCAGAAGTTTTGAACAAGGAAACTTTGTAACGAAATGCCAACGACCGCCTGTCTGTTTTCAGGGCTGTATTTGAAGCCATGCTCCAATCAGGCAAAGTTTTAAGTGTTGCACATTTCGATGGGTTTCTTTCAGCTGACATAGTTTCCATTTGGGTCATGTGGTGTTAGATACCCCAGCGTGTGGTCATAGGGTGAAGAGCCCGGACGATTAGTGGGATTTTAGGTGTGGTGTAAAAATGACGCTGCAACTTTAAAAACGTTGTTGCTTTAAGGATTAACGTACAACCATACTTGGGCTGAGTTTGACACTGGTTCTCTTCAGTAATTAAAATAGCTTTAACACATGATAAGATCAAATGTCAGCTACACTGTGACAGTCAAGGGGCCACACTCAGATATATTTATTCGCTTGTTCTCTTTGTGTGATAAGAGTTTCCATCTGAATTTAACCCCTGTGTGGGGCTGATCTTTCATTTCATTTTATTTCAAGCTCAGATTCTTTGCCTTTGGCACATTTTCTGTGACGAGACTTCAAACCATTCCCACCGTCCTTATTAATCAACATGGTGAAGTGATTCTTCGCAAGGTGATGGGATAGGAAGAGTTTCAGAAAATGAGGCCTTTTGTCTTTATTGGAGAGGTCAGTGCAGACAGGACGGATGGGGGGAAGGCGAGGGGGGAATGACACACAGGAAACGGTGTTGGTCAGACCCAAAGACAGGCGTGGGCAGTGAGGACTCTCACCTTCAGACTCACTGTCTAATCAGTCTGACAGTGAGTCTGAAGACAGAGCAACCCAACACACGTTACTATGTTCATCATCATCATCATTGTTTATTTATATAGCACTTTAAAAACACACAAGGCTGACCAAACTGCTGAACAATAGAAACATAATAGATACCATAAGAATAATAAATACGATACAATAATAAACATAGCGAAAAACAATAAAATACAAGTCAGTCAACCACTGAGTCAAAAGCCAGTGAATAAAAATGCTTTTTCAATCTGGATTTAAAAACCAGCACTGATGTCGATTGCCTAATGTGAAGAGGAAGATTATTCCAAAGCTTAGGAGCCACGATAGAGAACGCTCGGTCTCCTCTCAGTTTCAGCCGTGATTTGGGGACTGAGAGCAACAGCTGCTCAGCTGACCGGAGCGAACGAGTGGGGACATAGGGCTTCAGCAGGTGCCAGACCATTTAAAGATTTAAAAACCAATAAAAGAACTTGAAAATGAATCCTAAATTCAATTGGAAGCCAGTGCAGGGAGGCCAAGAGTGATGTTATCACTAAGCAGGACATTAAATCAAATTAATGAGACACCAAAACAAGAGCTGGAGCCCAAGACAGCCATGAAGTCACAGTGTACACAAATACACAAGAAACACAGAAACCAGCTGGGTGGATGTGGCTCGGGAACCTTCTGTTACCTTGAACGTCGGTGTTTTGAACGCTGGCTGCTCCAGTCTGCTTGTATTTGTCCAAGATTTCCCCTCATATCTTGGTTATGGTTATTTTTTCTTTTATTAAACTGATCACACTCCTGTTCATGAATAGAAAAAAACCCCATCAGTGTATTTTCACTTAAACAAGCAGCTGTTTTTTTTGCATTAAAGTTATATAAAAATGTAACAGTGCAAATTCCTCGCTGACAGTTTAACCAAAAGGCATTTCCAGTGGAAAGTAGCCGACATATCCTCAGCATAACCATGTATAATATCCACAAAACCTGAGAAGGTTGGAGAGAAGGTAGGCGAACTCTGCTGGGATCTGCGTTTAACAAAGTGTCTAAAGACGAAACAAAGAAATCTTTCTGTAAATGTTCAGATGCACAGACTGGACTGAAAAAGAGTGAAAAAGCAGCTAACGTCCAAAAATAAGAAAACTTTGAAAGAACTCCAAAAAAACCTGGAGAACTTTTGCTCAAAAAACAGTTTTGTTTTTTTTAAATTACAAGGCAATCTGACAAAATGTCATCAAATGAGACTCAAGACTTCTGCAGGTCTCTGCCATGACTCAATTTTTTTTTCTTAACGGCAGAAACAATTGTTCCTTTTTTACTTTGTTTCTATTTTCTCTTCTTGTTTTTATCTGTTGAACAACAAACAACATTCATGCTGATTCACATAATATCCTGTCTCTAATCTCTGGGATTTCCTCGTAGCTCTTTGATGCAAAGAACATCCATCAAACGCTCCAGCTTGTGCTCAACATCATCGTGAACGGTGAAGGTACTCTGACGAGAAAATACTCAGTCGACCTTTTGGTTGATTTGTTAAAGAACCCCAAAATAGCTGATTACCTAACAAGGTATGCAGATAATTCACAGCTCTTTTCCTGAATAGCTGCTTTAAAACTCTGCTGAAAGCCTTTGTCCATTTCCAGGTATCCCCACTTCTCGGCATGTGTGTCTCAAGTGTTAGGACTGCTGCATTGGAAAGACCCAGACCCTGCAGCCAAGGTGAGAGACGACAAATATGATAACCCACACCAGCTGTGCTTAACTCTGTAAGTTCCCAGTATTCCCTGAAACCATCACGTGTGACACAGTTTACATCAGACGTGATGCAGCTGACCTCAACACTGACCTTCTTGTGGTAACAGAGACTTAAAAAAATAATAATAAAGCAACAAAGTGGGTCGCTCTTTGACAGTAAATTCCAGTGCGGTCCGCTCCAATCTCCTCAGGCTGACTCTCTTCTAGGCTCTCCTGACTGTTCCCTTTACATGTTGATGATGTGTCTTGTAAATCTGGATCCCTTTCCAGCAGGACGCTCCTCTTTTTCAGACAGTACCTCAGCTGCTCTCTCTCCTGACAGTCAGCTGTCCACCTCTGCATGGCCAGTCGAGCCAGCGCCGGCATTTGAGGCAGAGCTCGGAGCAGAGCGGGCAGCCAGGCTGAGCACGGAGCAGAGGTTGAAGGTCGCAAACTGACATCCACGTCTTCCAGAGAGCCCAGACCTCCTGCTGCAAACAGACTGCACCAACCGTTGTCTCCCACCAAGCTGTTGTAGGACAGATCCAGTGCACGGAGTGAGGAGAGACAGCCCCGTCTGCACACGGCAGCTGCACAGAGGAAGAGGACCCATTGATAACTGATCACTTTATGCCTGTTCACTTTACTGTTTTGTTCACAATGTTTCTGATGGAGACAAAAATAACACCGAATACTTTCATTGTTTTGTTTTATACGACAGCTACAGATGCTGGCAGCATGAAATAAATGAAAGAAATATCAATTTCCTTCAGGCTTTACTTGTCTTAATATACATTTATGCAGCCTAATGATCCACTACAGACCAAAAAAGAAAAAGTATAATGTCATTGTGTGTTAGTTACCCAGATGTTGCATGTCATCAGTGGTGAGCTCGCAGCTGCAAAGACGGAGCTCGCTGACGACTGATGGCTGCAGAGCATCCAGCAGGAGCGCCAAGTGACCGCCAACCACTTTACACCAGGAAATATCCACCGTGCGCAGATAGGACACCGCCAGGGCTGATGCATAAACACAAAGTTTTCACCATTTCAGGCTAGAGGGTGGAAGAGGTATTCGGGGAGAATGACTTGAAGGAAAACTTCTATAAATAAACAAGTGTGTGTGTGTGTGTGTGTGTGTGTGTGTGTGTTACCCAGAGCAGTGAAGGACTCGTTGCTCATGTAGCAGCTGTTGAATGGCAGCCTCCTCATTTGTGTCGCAGGGAGGGCGGAGACCAGCAGGTGGACCACACCTCCCACTTCCTTATTGGATGACACATCAAGCTCGGTCAGTGCAGTGAGAGAGGGCAGCACCTGGACTGAAAAACAACGAGTCACATGACTGCTGCAGCGAGCATGCGATTAGTGTCCGGCGTGTGAGATTGGTAGCAACTGACTCAGAGCCTCTAGATCATCTCGCGTGAGGCAACACAGGTGGAGGTCGAGTCTCTCCAGGTGTGTGACGTGAGCCAGGTGAAAGGTGAGGCGGCTCAGTCCACCAGCTAGAAGCAGCTTTACAGTATATTAATCAGAACAATGCTGCTCTCTAATGTATCTTGGTAAAGTGCAGAAAAATCTAATGTTTTATATGATACAGTGTGATTTCAGTAACATATCATAATGGAGGCTTCAGCAAGTACTTACGAAGGAAATCTTTCCTCTGCTCTTCAGTTAGTTCATCAAATACCTCCCAAAACATCTGTATGGTGGGGTGGCGGTCATGATATCTCCAACCATAACTTGTGTTCTGAAAACAGTGAAAATGACTGTTATAATCATAGAGTTTGTAAGGTCAGGCATACACTATGTTGCCAAAAGTATTCCCTAACACATCCAAATCATTCAATTAATGTGTTCCAATCACTTCCATGGACACAGGTGTATTAAATCAAGCACCTAGGCATGCAGACTACTTCTACAAACATGTGTGAAAGGACGAGTCGCTCTCAGGAACTGAATGAATTCCAGCATGGTAATGTGATAGGATGCACCAGTGCAACAAGTCCAGTCATGAAATTTCCTCGCTATTAAATATTCCATAGTCAGCTGTTAGTGATATTATAACAAAGTGGAAGTAATTGGAAATGACAGCTAGTCAGCTGATGCTAAGGCTCATAGTGCACTTAAGTCACCAATATCTGCAGTCTGCTGTTGTTACAGATGTCCAAACTTCATTGGTTTCCATGGCTGAGCAGCTGCATCCCAGCCTTACACTGACAAACACAATGCAAAGCGTCAGATGGAGTGATTTAAGCATCTCAACACTGGACTCTAAAGCAGTGGAGATGTGTTTACTGGAGTGACGAATCACACTTCTCTGACTGGCAATCCGATGGATGTGTCAGGGTTTGGTGGTTGCCAGAAGTACTTGTCTGACTGCACTGTGCCAAGTGTAAAGTGTGGGCATGTGTGCACATGGCTGGGCACCAGTGCACAATACAAGGTCCATAAAGACATGGATGAGTGAGTTTGGTGTAGAAGAACTGGACTAGCCTGCACAGAGTCCTGACCTCAACCTGATAGAACATCTTTGGGATGAATTAGAGCAGCAACTGTGAGCCAGGCCTTCTCCTCCAACGTCAGTGTCTGACACCATAAATGCACCTCTGGAAGAATAGTCAAAAAATTCCCATAAACACACCTAAACCTTGTGGAAAGCTTTCCCAGAAGAGTGGAAGCAGTTATAGCTGCGAAGGGTGGGCTGACTATTATATTATACTATCATACAAAAGTCTGGATTAAGACTGAGATGTGACTCAAGGTCATATTTGTGTTAAAGCAGCCGACTGAATGCTTTTGACAGTATGCAGTACACAGTTATTGTGCTACAGGACAGCTGTGAAACTACAGCCTGTGTCTGTTTGGCTGACTCTACCTGTTTGAACTTTTCCCAGTCATGCACGTCCTGGCCGACCAGCACTCCCTGCAGCTCCTCTGGTCGAAACAGCCTCACCAAATCCTGCTCACACACCAGGAAGAAGCCTCGCTTGAACTCCTGGAACAGATTCTCCACTGATGTGTTGAAGGCATGATTCACATAGGCCTCCACAAACTCCTTCCTGTTTAGGAGGGAAAATGTTAAATTAGCAAACATTTCACAGAGACAAAGGTGCTGCAGATGAACCTCACAAACACTTCATGTTTTATATTTACCTCATATTAAGACCTACTAAGGACCTGATTGTTTTTAATTATGTCCTGATACATAAAACCTGAGAGCTCACATAACTGCATATGCTCAGAATAGACAGCACACATGGATACAAATTACTGCCTTGCAGCAGCAATCTTCAGACCATCACTATGAGCTCCATACAAGGTTACACTGTTCCTGTTATTAACAGCAGGGGGCACTATCAGCCACAGACTGGGAGCCAGATATGCTCTGCTGGTGCCTCATTGTTACAGAGGAAAGACTCTATAGTGAGAAACAGCTGAGGGGGAAACACTGATCTGGAAACGTCTGAGTGTTACAGAGGATATACATAGCACTGTGGTTCAGTGTCACACAATCACAAACAAATACAGCAAAGTACTAAAAAGGGTGTTGCCTCCAAAGATTGCTTTTACTGGTTTGGAGCTTAGGAGGCTTAATAACAACAGGCATGAATGAAGACAGATCAGAACAGCTGTTTGATCACAGCATCCAGTACCAACACAATCATCCACACTCAAGAGCCTGTTGGCTTCAGAGTCAGCAGCTGAATGTCTAAAATATCAAATGTCATTTTTGGTCCATCAGCTACAGCATGAACTGCTTAAAGTGAGAAGCAGCCTGAAGCCCGACAGATTCATCTTTCCAGACTGAAAATATCTCAGAGTGAACCGAGTGGTGCGTTTTCAGGGTGATCTCACAAAGTCAAATCCCTTTAATGATGTTCTGTCCTGTCTTCCTCTATCAAAAGCACACAAACACTATAAAACATTGTTTCGGTGCTTTGGGGTTTTGTTTTCTACACAGAGGTATAGCACGACTAGACCCTAAAGGCAGGCTGCTCACCTACAACCAGCTCACGAACATCTTTCCAATGGAGCTCGCTGCCTTTCTCGTGGATGAGGGTCACTGTGATCCTCCGCTGGATCCCCTGCAGCAAACATAACAGGAGCTCAGGATCACAGTGAGCACAGCTAGAGCAACATTACGCTTTAAAAGAAGATATTCAACTGTGTACAAAGGAAGCAGTTACCACTGTGTGAGTAATAAGGAAACAACATGTGCACCAATCCTGTACCTGGTGCAGCAGGTAGGTACCATGACAGGGCAGGCCTCCACTGTGATCCACGATGGCTGGGATGTACCTGTGCATGGAGGGAGGAGGTGACACAACATCCCAACTTATAATATTCTTCCTGGAGATCATTTTTATGGTTCCTTTAAAGCTTGTGCGTGAATATAACACTCCAGATGGATACTCACTCTCCAGTGGGCTCCAGCTCGCTGATCTCAAACCAGACCAGCAGGTCGTACTTGCTGACACACTGACCCAGGTTGGATTTGGTGATGGTGTTCAACTTGGAGGCTGCAACTGGCACACACACACACACACACGCACACACACACACACACACACACACACACACACACACACTCAACGTTAACAAGTGGGAATTTTTCTGGATTTAAGAGAAGATGAATAAAAGTGAGCAGTATTTACTACATGCTTTGGGTGACTAAATGGAGGATGGATAGGTGACATGAAAACACTACTGACCCTTTATACTGAGCCAATAGCTCACACACTTCTATTAAATCTGTCTAAAGAGCCAGTAATCACAGAGGATAGATACTGGAAGAAAACTGAAATGTTAGGAGGAACTAAATCACACATTACAACACCAGTGGCAGCACCCTGCTGTCTCACACATCGGGATCACGGTCCTGTTGAAGCGGGATAATTGCTAAAGCTCACAGTTGCATTCCTCTATACTCAATATGATGGAAAAAACTATTTTAACAAACAATTAAAAAATGAACAAGTAAAAGATCTACTATAGCCAAAAGAAGACCATTTACAGACTATAGCCCTGTGAACAAGTATTTGCCTCCTTTCTCATTTCCTATCTTATTCCATATTTGTCACACTTACACCTTTCACATCAATACATTTATAACATTAGACAACAATGTCTAATATTCAACGGCAGTTTTCAAGGGCAAAACGCTATCCAAACATACTTGGTCCTATATGAAAAAGTAATCACACAGAAAACCTGATACCTTGTGTGTCACCTCTGACACCAACAACTGCAGCAAGCGTTTGGTGCTAGAGGTCACATTTGGACTCTGGACCTCTGTGGAGTGTGCACATGATCTCATTACTGTCTAAAAATCCAAGGAGTGCTGAATCATTGAAAAATACACAGTAACAGGTGTGTAGCATCGCTAACTAGGTAGCAACAAGCCTCTAACACAGTGTGTATGCTAGCGGCTAATCTAGCAAACAAATGAACAGAGTGCTTTTAGCTGTTGCACAAGGATAAGATGATAAACTGTGTGTCTTTTTTATAATGACCTGCTTCAATTTACCTTAATCCAAGGAGTGCTCAGTGTGGGTAAATCTGCCATGAGCAGATAAAGTGGATGAGTGGGACTAGGTAGGTGTGCCGAAAACAGGCAACAAAGCTGACGCTGAAGAGTGTGCTGAGAACATAGTGGCGCCGCCAGCAGGTTTCCGGCTAGCAGGAAGACTTTGCAGTAACACCTCCAACATTGGCAGTCCCATTTTGTGAAAGCCAATAAAAAAATAGCTAGGTTTCCATGTGTCATTTGTGTGGAACAATGCTGCACAACAAGCTAAATAGATTTAAAAAAACGAAAAAAATTGTTGAACAACAGAAGATAAATGTCCTTTTTTTCTATTTCCAACTGGCCGGCTGTGTGGTGCGCAGCCTTAAGAGGCCAGCATTCAGACCCCAGAGTTTAACGGCCAAGTTCGAGTCTCTGACGGTCGGTCTGCTATAGCGGGGTAGGCCGAGCGAAAGACGAAGCTCCGGGCTCCTCCTTTTTTTCGTTTCTCTTTTTTTCATTCACATTTATTTACATTTATTTACATTTATTTAGATATCAAGCTGCAAGTAAAAGCTCAGGGAAACACTTTTAAGGCGCCCTTTAAGGTACCCTATATATGTCCTTTCACATCTTATCACTTCATACAGTGCTATGGACCAGTCTACACCTGCTACTTTCTGCACAAGCTTTTATCACACAAGACCCGCTGTTTACAGGTAAGAAACACAGTGTCAGTAATGTTAAAGTGGCTGTGTGGAGTAGCACAACCACTCCTAATATAACACTTTTCACATGCATTTCTACATATTACAGTGTCTTTTACCGTCTTTATGGTGCTAGCTTAAAGTCATGCTGTAAATGTTAGCTTGTAGTCAAACATATTCCGACCATGTTAGGACAGAAATATTGGCTTCTATCATGACTAGTTAACAGAGATGTTAACAGCCCACGCGTTACTGTAATCCGATTACTTTTTTCAAGTAACGTGACACACTGTTTACAGCAACACTGTTTACAGCAACAATACTGCACAACAAGCTAAATAGATTTAAAAAAACGAAAAAAATTGTTGAACAACAGAAGATAAATGTCCTTTTTTTCTATTTTCTTCTGGCCGGCTGTGTGGTGCGCAGCGTTAAGAGGCCAGCATTCAGACCCCAGAGTTTAACGGCCAAGTTCGAGTCTCTGACGGTCGGTCTGCTATAGCGGGGTAGGCCGAGCGAAAGACGAAGCTCCGGGCTCCTCCTTTTTCCAGCTTTTTTTTTTTTTTTTCATTCACATTTACACTGAAGCTGTGTTCACATTCATCCTTTAATCATGACAAAACGTGAGGAATCACACTGAGGTGAGACCTTGACAACAGACAAATCAGAAGCCGACACCAATGATAAGAAAGAAATTCATTTACAGACACGTGAAAAAGCAGTTTAAGGTTCTAGATCTGGATGATTACAACACATCATTATTTATTTAAAGCAACCCAAAATGCACAAATGACTATAACCAAGTACATCCTGTGATTCAGCAGCTGATGGAACCAACTTTAGCAGCAAAAACTTGAGTTAATCATTTTTCATTAGTGTTTCACAGCCAGAGATGGGCAGTAATGCGGGGTAAAGCGTTACTGTAATCCAATTACTTTTTTCAATTAACGAGTAATGTAAGGGGATTACTATTGCAAAAAAGGTAATTAGATTACTGTTACTTTCCCGTAAGCACGCTGCGTTACTGCGTTACTGAAAAATTTTTGGCCAGAGTGCCTCATGACAATAACAGCTGTGTGCAGATCAAGAATGGATAATCTATGGAGGAGTGCAGAGAGAGTATGACCGTGCAGCGTTTAAAGCGTGGAAGTACTGAGCTTACTTTGAGTTTGATTCCGTAAAAAGTGACAAAAACTTTTAGAAACTTCTTTTTACAGCGAAAAAACCCTTAACTTCAGAGCAAGCACCGAGTACGCTACTACGGGATTGGAAATTCACAGAGAGACTCGCGGATTCTTCCACAAATTTCTTCTAGTCAGGATGTTGCATATAATTTAATTTTTGCTTGATGCATAAAGTAAAAAGATTCAAACTAATAAAACAAGTTTTAAAAACAGACTTTTCCATTTGATTACATTTTGTATGATGGATGATGCAGAAAAAGTAGAATTGGGCTGAAAGATCTATTGCTTTATTACCTATTCAGGTCATAAATCATGTTTTAAAAAGTAACTAAGTAATTAATTACTTTTGAAAATAAGTAATCAGTAAAGTAAGGGGATTACTTTTTAGGGGAAGTAATCAGTAATTAGTTACTGATTACTTTTATTCAAGTAACTTGGCCAACACTGCTAGTTAAGTTAGTACCATAGTTAATACAGTTACGGGTAACATGATAGTGCTAACCCATAACCCTGAACTCTGTAATACTGTAAATGATGAGTGATTTAAGTTAACACTAAACATTCAACAGTGTCTCCTGAACATTTCTAATCAGGTGTGAGTCTGGCTGCATTGACTTTTGAAGATGCAAATTTAGCATGATGGCTGATGGTGCTGTGTAAGCTTCTACTTACCTTCTACACTGTGTTTAACACACATTTCAGAATAGCAAAGAGGAGCACTGTTGCTTCATCCTTAATACTTTAGAGGAGAACTGGACTGCAGATCAAAAGGTCCTTAATAGCTTTTTGTCCTCCCCGACCCTCAAAGCCAAACCAGCCATGAGAGCTGATGGGACAGGATTTGTAAAAGTGACATTATCAGAAAGAAAGGGGAGCAAGAATACTTGATATTTGCATTCTTTAGAGAAAAGTATTTGAAAAGGCTGTCTGCTGTTTTGGATTGATGTCGTTCTCCGGAGGCTCAAAGAAGTAGGGCAGTGTCACGGTCCTTTTGGCAGCAGAAAGCTGCTGAGTGCTGGAAAGAAGCACGGCCACACCAGCTGAAATGTCTCACTGACACAGAAGCTGTTGGCCATCCTCTGTGTTGCCACTGTCTTCACCCTGCTGTTATTAAGTGTCAATAACATACATTTCTATGGAGCTAAGCTTGATGAGCGATGCCTTGTTGGCTGACATTTATGTCTTTGAGCGTGTGAGAAGTTTAATAATTATAAAACCACATGAGTTTGACAAATGTCCTTTTAACCGTCAGCTCATAGTGAAGCACACTGAGCCACCCGGAGCTATAATATCAAAATAGAAGCTGCTACCTTTGTCAAGAGTGGCTGGATCTGAGTGCATACTACTTTCAGTTATTCAAATTTTGCTGAATTTGTTCAAAGTCCTGTCTATGTGCAGAGAGTGTCTTCCAGAGGAATGGTTCTGTGGGGATTGTGATGTTCTACATCACGAACATCAGCCACTCCACAACAGAGAAAGTGTTATTGATGTTTTTAAAGCCATTCCTCCAACCACATGTAATTTTGGTTTTCATATGTGTCTACAGCCAGTTAGAAAGAATCTATTTAAGTGGTTTTCTCTTTCTTGGTAGCTCGCATTCTGCCAACAGTAAAGCTTTGAAACTGCTCCTGTGGGTTGCGTAAACTTCACAGTATCAGCAGGAAAAATCGTGATTTTAATCGACATTAATAGTAAACAGCAACCTGCTATTTAGGTTTCTGTGATGGATTTGAACATAGTGTGATGGAGCATGTTTTCTGCCCTTGCTGTACAATCAGAACATGGTATTGCTTTAACAGAAGTCATCTGTGAAGGCAGTGGTGTATTATTCATGTTGTTTCTTTTTCTTTTTGGTCCAAGGACGTTATGATGTGCACCAGGCGATACACAGATGTCAAACATGGCAGCAGCAGTGCAGCCCTGATTTAAAGGACCTGGTTAGGAGTGGATATTGGCCAGCATCTGTCAACATGTCTACTCTTTACACTTTAGACCTCTTGAGCTCCTTCCTGGAACTAAAAGTATTTTCTCCATGATTCTCCAGGGAAGCTTTTGCAAAACTGTTGGAGCGTGGTACTACAGTGGCTTGCAAAAGTATTCGGCCCCCTTGAACTTTTCCACATTTTGTCACATTACAGCCACAAACATGAATCAATTTTATTGGACTTCCACGTGAAAGACCAACACAAAGTGGTGCACACGTGAGAAGTGGAAGGAAAATCATACATGATTCCAAACATTTTTTACAAATAAATAACTGCAAAGTGGGGTGTGCGTAATTATTCAGCCCCCTGACTCAATACTTTGTAGAAGCACCTTTTGCTGCAGTTACAGCTGCCAGTCTTTTAGGGTCTGTCTCTACCAGCTTTGCACATCTAGAGACTGAAATCTTTGCCCATTCTTCTTTTCAAAACAGCTCCAGCTCAGTCAGATTAGATGGACAGCGTTTGTGAACAGCAGTTTCAGATCTTGCCACAGATCTGAGGGGGCGAATACTTTTGCAAGCAACTGCAAGTGTGGGGGAAGGCTGAGTGAAGTATTTCTTTGATATTGTTTTTCAATAAGCAGATGCAAATATTTACTCCTCTGTTATGTTTCTGTACATACAGACTGGGCGTGCCAAAAGCGATGCACTGCAGCACAGCTTTCTGGATGAGGAAGAGCAGCTGTGCTGTGATGTCAGCTTCAGCTGCCCAGCATGCACACCTGAAATGTTGGCGGTTTCAGTTGATGGTAACAGAAAGCTATATCACTTTCAGCAAAAAGAAAGGTGCTCATTGTTGATGTTCTTTGTGTTTGTGCCTTCCATGGTTAGACTTTATTGTTTCTCTGATGTTGCTCTGATGACCGTGACTTTTTTGATGCCGTTTTTTTGTTGAAACCAACTGTTGTCACCCTCTGCTGCTCAGTGTGCTGGCTGTTTTCTCGGGAATCTCAACCACAAGAAAGTTTATACGAACGAAGCTAAAAAACCTGTGACAGTTTGTGAAACGTCATTAGCAGCAGTGAAATAAGTTAGTTAGTGAAATGATAGAGGCTATTTTATGCTGGAAAAATTCTTCCAGCACAAAGTGGCCCAATAAACGGAATTTTTTAATACAGAAATACATCTAATGATAAAAAGCAGAGAATTCATTGTCTGTTTTCCATTGCAGAGCTGGGATGCTCGTCTCCTCATGGAGCGCTCTCGAGCTGTGAAGTGTCCAGATATCAGCGCTCACCTGGCTGGTACCAAGAAGGTTCAGCAAGTGCTCCCCAGACCTGGAGTCCTGGACAGATTCTTCCCAGACCAGCCTCAAGCTGTGCAGCAGATCCGAGCGACATTGGCTGACCTCTACACTCTAGACATGGTGAGACAAAGGGCACGGTTTGTTCATTGTTTGGAAAATTTGGCATTAGATAATCCTCACCTGGGTGTTGCTGTTCAGTGTGAGCAATATCATTTGCATTTTATTCCTCTGATTTATTTCTCTGTGGTTGCGCTGGTCTACAGGGTCCAGAGAGGGACAAAACAGTATCAGTGGCCTTGTCAGCAGCAGAACGGTTTGTCTTGAAGTCTCAGCGAGAAGGAGGAGGTACAGCGGGCGGGGGGATAGAAGCGTCTTTAAAAATGTTGAAAACTTCTGTTTGTTGCTCACCATTTGTTAAACTAGGGAAGTTTAAGCAGTGCATGTGTGGATCTGCACACATACATGACTGCCTGCTGTTTTGCATTACTGTGTATCTACTGTGATTCATGCATGCTGTACTGTGACTGAGATAATAGTGTATATGAGACACACTTGACAACAACATTGATCAGGATGTGAAAAAGCTACCAGATACAAGTTGTCAGCAGGTTATGGCTGACTAACCACCCTGCCTTACATCACTCTGGGCTAATACTGTAAAAAGCAATCATTAGTTTTCTTTGTAATATCAGATCATTTGTTTTGATAAATACAAAGTCCAGTATCAGGGTTCATATGAGCTATTTTAGCAGTAATTTTACACTCCACTATGATAGTGTTTAGCTGTTACTCATGTTAGCAAGGAAGCTCGGGTTTGTAATTCATTCTTAATTTAGCCACGCTGCATGAATTTGGATGATACGATTTTTGAAAATGGCAGTTTCATTTATGGGGCGTTTATAAAATGGTATTTCTTAGGCTGGCTTTTAAGGAAGGAGAAAAGGTATGTATCAGTTGGCTGGGAAGAAAGATGGAGGTGGAAAGGATGTGCGAGCTATGGGACAAAGTTGCTGAGACTAGGTTAAAAAGAGGTGAGGATCAGTGAGCAGGAGTGTGGCTTTGTGCTGAAAAGAGCACAACAGATTGTTTGGAGAGAAGGTGAAGGAAAGTCAGCTGAAGCAAGACAGTTTGTGGAGTTTGTGTTGGACTGTATGTTATGCTGGGAGCCTGGGGATTAGTGCACTTTGATTCCAAGTTAATACTAGCTAGTGTTTCTCACTGGTTTTTGGGTGGTGGAGTAAAAGGGATTGGTTGGTGGCTGTTTCTAATGTTAGCCTTTTCTTGGTTTTCTTACAGGCAGGGTAAAGACATGGTGATGAATGAGTGTGTGGGCCGTCTGCTGAGGACCAAGAGCTCAGGACAGTCAGACGGGGGCGTCGCAGCAGGAGTCACCGTGCTCGACAACCCTCTGCTGTCCTGAGATGTCAGACTCCTGCCTGCACATACAAACCACACTGAAGTCAAAGTTCCACCTGCACCTCCACCTGTTCTTGCAACAGCATGAAAACTGACAGAGGTGAGACAGCAGAAAAGTTCTTGTCTATTTTATTATTTTTTTTACTAAGTTAAGGAATTAAGTTAAGAAGAGTGATTAAATAAATAGTTTCTTGCATTTTTGATTTAGTGATTGTGTTTAGGATTATTTCAGAAACATGTTTAGAGGATCTTTGTAAGCCTGTATTTACTTTAAAAGAAGGGAAGCACTTCTTCATCCTACAGAAAAGGTGACACATTACAGATGAGTTCATAAAAAGTGTCTCTGTCACTCTTTCAAGGCTCTGTCACTTTTTCTTTTGTACTGGAACAGCATGGTAAAGTAGGCCTAGGCTGCCATCTTGTGGCAGTGTGTTGTTACTACAACATATGAAATTGTGTTTCTATTGGAAATATAATTCAGCACCACTGAGCCGCTCTCTCAGTTACAAACTGAACCTGTTTTGTAGACGTATAAATCACTAAGTACAGTGAAGCTTTTGGTTTTGTAAAAGTGTTTCTTATTCTAAATGCATGTTGATTTTTATCAGGGTGAAGAGCAGTTAGCAGTGCATTCATGGACATCTTTAAACTATTATTTGAAGAATCTTTGGTCATGATGGCATGAACTAGAAGCGTGAGCTCCAGGTGAGACTGCACAGAACAACAAGTGTCCTTAAACTGCATCAACTGATGACGTCTTACAATTTTATTCCACTGTGTGTTTTTATCATTGAATGTTTCTGTCTTTGTGTACATGTAACGCAGACACTAAAGCTGAGCCAGAACTTCATGCTGAAGAGAAGGATTCTTTTAAAATGCATGGGGGAGCAAGCGAGTCAGATACCAAGGGCACAAAGATGAAGCAGGTCTGATCGGAAACCGTTTATTTCCAGGCCAGGGAGCACAAATAAAAACACCCTTAAAAGGTTCCCTCCTGCTCAACGGCGTCACTCCCTACGGAGAGAAGATCTACATGACCTTATCTGCGTATCTGGAGGTCAGCCGCTGCTCCGCCGTGTTGTACCTGTTTGTACGTGTTTTTAAGTCTCTTGATGTCATCGTGTCTAACACACACCCTTTATCTCCTCTCTGCAGCTGGACCATTGCATCCAGCCTGCCATTATCACCAAAGACATCTGCACGGTCTTTTACTCCCGAGACGCCAAGATTTCCCCACCCCGTTCTCTCAAGAACCTCTTTGGGACTGGATACTCCAAAACTCCTGACTGGTAAATCTGGGCTGCTGCACTGTGGCCATCTCTGTTTCACAATCAAAGATATCTGCCCTGTTACAAAGTTTCCTTGTTCAAAACTTCTGCTTCATTATAGCAACCGAGTGACTGGGATCTACGAGCTGAGCTTGTGTAAGATGTCTGACACTGGAAGCTCAGGTGAGCGGCCATGAAACATGTTTAAAGAACGGCAGCTGTTTTATCATAATTCTGTGGAGAGCTTCATCCTAATGAGGGCTCATGTCCTGAGCAGGGATGCAGAGGAGGAGGAGGAAGGTGCTGGACACATCAGTGGCTTATGTGCGTGGAGAGGAGAACCTGGCCGGCTGGAGGCCCAGAGGAGATAGCCTCATCCTAGAGCACCAGTGGGAGCTGGAGAAGATGGAGCAGCTGCAGGAGGTGGGGCCTTAAAAGATTCATAAAGAAATAAATCTGTTTAATATCGTAGAGGGAAAAATGACTTTTCAACTCAAAGACCAAAGTGCTATTCTAAAAAGTTTTTTCTTAGAGTACAGACTTTACATGACTAACCTCCCCTCTTCTCCCCACCTCACATTCGCCCCCATCTTTCGTCCAGGTGGAAAAGACCCGTCACCTTCTGGGAGTGGCGGCTCCCGTGGGAACAGCTCCCACCACCAAGTCCCTGAGTGAGTCTCTGTCCCCCAGCGTGAGCTCCGGCACTCTGTCCACGTCCACCTCCGTCTCCTCGCAGATCTCCAGCACCACCTTTGAAAGCGTGAGAAGGAGCTGGCCACCAAGGTGAGAAAAACGTGGGCTTAGTGGGCGTTCTTGTTGCTGCCTTCTTCCTTCTCTGCTCGGAGCTGATCGGTCTTGTTCCTGTTGTGTTGTAGTGCCTGCGCCTTCTGACACACACCTTCAATACTGAATACAAGCAGCTGGTGAACAGCATCAGTGACTGCAAGGTGAGAAATAATACAAAGAAATTAAAAAATAGCCTTTCTGTGTCACATCAGGGAGTTCCTATATTGACGTCTACCTCATCCTGCTGTTGTTTCACTTCAGCTTTCTCTCATCTCACCGATCGGACGTGATCCATCCGTGACGAGCTTCAGCAGTGCCACCCTCACCCCTTCCTCTACCTGCCCCTCTCTCTCGGACTCGCGCTGTGGCTCCATGGGCCAGAAGTAAACATATTTTTAGGAACATTGACCTCGATCTGCAAACGGTTATTGACAGGTTATCTATTTGATTCTAACTTGGTGTGATTTGTGTTAAAGGACCCCTGAGAACAGCTCACGTGCCTCCAGTCCCTCCTGCTCAGACTGTGAAAACTTCCCGATGGTTCCCACTCTGGAGACCTCCTACCTTGCGCGGGCTGCAAAGAACGAGTTCCTGAACTTGGTGCCTGATATTGAAGAAATGCGACCAGGGTGAGTAATGCCATATTAACCCAAATACTGTCACTATGACATGTGTCTCACAGACCAAATGTAAGTCGACACTCATGTTCTCTAGTTCAAGCAGAAGTGATGTGGATCGATTCAAATTCCTGAGCCTGGATGATTTCAGCTGGAAACAAACCAACTCTGCTTCTTCCTCAGATAATTCAATTCAATTCAATTTTATTTATATAGCGCCAAATCACAACAAAAGTCACCTCAAGGCGCTTCATAGATACAGAGAAAAACCCAACAATCATATGACCCCCTATGAGCAAGCACTTTGGCGACAGTGGGAAGGAAAAACTCCCTTTTAACAGGAAGAAACCTCCAGCAGAACCAGGCTCAGGGAGGGGCGGGGCCATCTTCTGTGACCGGTTGGGGTGAGAGAAGGAAGACAGGATAAAGACCTGCTGTGCAAGAGAGACAGAGGTTAATAACAGATATGATTCAATGCAGAGACGTCTATTAACTCATACTGAGTGAGAAAGGAGACTGGAAAGGAAAAACTCAATGCATCATGGGAATCCCCGGCAGGCTACATCTATTGCAGCATAACTAAGGGAGGATTCAGGGTCACCTGGTCCAGCCCTAAATATATACTTTACCAAAGAGGAAAGTTTTAAGCCTAATCTTGAAATCTTGTCTTCTGAATCCAAACTGGAAGCTGGTTCCACAGAAGAGGGGCCTGAAAACTGAATGTGTTCACTGACCGGTGTTGCCAGCTTTGGTGGCTCGTCTCCCGCTCGAAGAGGACCAAAAAGAGAACAATACAGTGTTCAGCTGCCTGGCTGTGCTCTACACACACAGCCCTGCTCTGGTACAGTAAAAACCACATTTACATTTGTTTACATTTCCAATGTAGAGGATGAGTTTAGATCACTGTGGTCCAAGCTTGTCGTCAGTTATAGAAACTGGATGTTGCACAGGAAAGTGTGTTTCCTTACATTTATTTTGTGTTGACAGAAGTCTTTGATTCATATTGATTATTAAAGCGGGCTTTAACCTGTGGAGAAACACGTGTGCTCTTGCTCCTTCAAACGGTTTTCTTCAGAGATTTCTCACTGTTTGTACACATGCTGAGTGGCTAGTTTTGAAAACACTTACTTTACCTTTACTACTCTGCTCAGAAATGCAACCTGTGACCTTACACAGCCCAAAAACTTATCCTAAAACATAAATTAACAAGGACAGAAGCTTTTTACAAATGCTTCAACAGTGTAATTCTAACAAGGTATGCAATACATCTAATGTCAGTTCAGAGGTATGAAGTGATGACACTTTGACATCACTGAATAAAAGCAGTCTTGTCATAATAAGCTTTGCTGTGGACAGTTGGCGCGTTAAACTTTTTCTTATAAATAAAAAAGGTAATCAGATGTTAAGTTTGTTCAGTTTTAGTTGTTCTCATCGTGTTGCTCCTCAGATCTCCCGTTGTCCCTGAGCCTGACTAAAGCTCGGCAGCTTGTTTTCAGGGCATGGCAATGCAGATATGAGCTAAATGTGACACAGCAAAGAAAAATCAGAATCAAGAAACCCTGAGCTGACTTTCATGGCTGCAGACGTGACATTAAGAGCCTCACAGATCAAAAAAGTATGGGATTTAAACTGCTTCTAGACCTGCACACGTCTGTTTCCAGGGCAGGATACCCATATGGAAAAGATATATATAAATCTTATAAAGTTTGTATCTGTCTTGTGTGAAACTTGTATGAAAAGCATATAAGTGTGAAAACAGATATAAGATCCCTTGAAAAATTATATAATGAAACTTGTATGTTTTGGATACTTACTAAAACAATGTATGAAAGTAATGCGAAAGTGGCCACTTTCATGAGTAAATCATGTAAGCCTTATATGATTTACTCATGAAAGTGGCCACTTTCATGCCCAGTAATCAGTAATTACAAGTTTTTACTATTTCTTTTCCGTATGGGTATCCATTCCAGTGCAGCAGAAGGAGCGGTCAGTGTGGACCTCGGTGCTGTACAGGACCTCCTGGAGCTGCTTGTCTCCTGGCATCTGGGCTTTCACTCGTATCTGAAGGACAAAATAGGAAAATCAAGTTGCTCTCACTGTCACCTGATTTCCACAGACTGCCATCTGACCACATCCCTGCAGTTGGATCCCACCGCCGTACCTCTAGGATGGGTCTTCTTGGTGTCAACCCAAACCACCCTCTCCTTCAGCTCTGAGCTGAATATATACACATGATTGCTTCTTAAAAAACAAACAAAAACAAAAAAACGTCCCCACACGGAGTGAGACTCAGTCTTGGATGCCCAGATCAGCCAGTGTGGTGTCCAAGAAAGGGAAGGGTTGGTTTGCCAAGTTGGGCTGTACCTCGATGGGCAGTGTCACCAACATGGGGATATCCTGCTCCGGTCTGACGCGCAACATCTTGTTGTGGGACCCCGGGAGCTTCCTGTCTGCCGATCCGCCTCTTCGTCGGCCTGCTCCACAGTCGCCGCCTCCTCCAGAGAGCGTTTTGTGTCGTCTGCTGCCAGCTTGACTTGCTGATCTTTATCTCAGGAGGCAGTGGGTTTTTACCCTCTCCCCCTTTGATCCTGTGCGTTATCGTTTAAAACTCGCTATCTGCATCTTTTGGCTCCAGCACGTCTTTATTGTTAGAGTTGTTGCTTGCTGTGTTCTTCTGCGGGGTGCTGATGATTCATTGTTCTGCTTCTTCTGATGGTAAACGCCTCTGGAAAGCCTGAATATGTGAGCGCGTCTGATTCATACAGAGTTCTGCTCTGCCCCCCCGGACTGATATATGCAGCCAGTGTGAATGTGTGTTATGTATCACTCACATGTTAGGTTCATTAGACTGACACAAGGGTGATGCACGGATGTTGGTGTTTTTAGGGCCAAGTGTGAAAGTGGAAGAAAGACAAATTCTTTTGAAATGTTAAAAGAATGTTGGAAATTTGATCAGAATACAGTAAAAATGAGAGAAACAGATATTTTTCTCAGATCATTGTGTTAAATTGTCATAATCGCCGTGTTCTCTTTAAGACTATCAGCTCTACTCTAAACAACCCTGAAAGCCTCTGCTGACACATGTCATCAGTTCCTTTCTTTCTTTGTAAACAAGGTCGAGTCTGTCAGGTCAGCAATAGTACTTCCTACAGATGACCCATCAGTGTTTATTCCATGACTGTAAACATGTTTCCATTTGTCACTTCAGTCTTTACTCTGAAATACAGGAAATGACATCATGGCTCAAAATCTTTGTCGTTCAAACAATTCTTTATTTAACATTTTTTTAACTTTATTTAACAAAATACATTCAATAAAAACTTAAACAACAGAAAACTGATTTTTAATCCAACCACTGAAAAAAAAAGGTAACGACTGAACACAAACAGAAGAACAATTTATAAAGATTAACATGGAACTACAGGAAGTTTGATTCACAGCCTCATTTGAACTTTAACTTAAACTTAAGGAGAGCCGACCTGAGCTCTGTGGAGCCTGATCTCCAGGGTTTTAAGTTGGACTCTGAAACCAGAGGATGTTTCTCTCTCTTCAGATTCACTCTGATCCTGTGATGGGAACGATTTCAGCCCTGCGTGATCGCGCTGATGTTTGCACAGAGCAGATGATGAAGTGAATGTTTTGGCACATTGGTAACAGTGAAACAGTTTATTAGTAACGTGGGATCGTTTGTGTGCAGAGTATGAACTGAGATTACTGAAGCTCTTGTCACACTGCTCACAGCTGTAGTTTCCTTCCATGTGTGTACGTTCATGCTCGTTACGACTACCTGAATGTGAGAAGCTTTTGTCACAGTGTCTGCACTTGTATGGTTTCGCTCCTGTGTGGACTCGTTTGTGTCTTTTAAGGTGACCTGCAGTGGTGAAGGATGACCCACACTGATCACAGAGGTGCTTTTTGACCCCACTGTGAAAGAGTTCATGTTGTTTTAACTCAGCTGATGTGGGGAAGCTTCTCCCACATTCTTTGCAGTATTTCAGTTTGTCTCCAGTGTGTTTACGTTGATGTATTTTTAGGCTGGCTTGGTGACTGAAAGTTTTTCCACAGATGTCACAACGAAAGTCTTTCCCACCACCACAGCGATGACAGGGTTGAGAAGTGGATCCATCTGTGTCGCTCTGCTTCTAAACAAAGACACAAAGACAGTGTAAGTCAGTCCTTCAACACTTTTATCCTGAAAGTCGCCTGAAATAAAGAGCATCTCTGCAGACGTCCAATTACATTTTACTGTTTCGATTAACACACTCAGTTTACTGGGCTACAATAACTACAATACTACCACCATAATACTACAGCAATACTTATTTAATATTACAGTAACATCTGACTTACACTTAAATGAAATGAAAACCTGAATAATGGCTCAGAGCTACTCTTCGGTGCAGTAGAAGTGCTAACATGCTAACACAATTTAATGAGCAGACTTGTTCCAAACAGTCAGACTGAACTTACAAGAATAAAATAAAAATACAAACCTCACAGTAACTGCACTTGTAGAGTCTCTTTCTGGTGTGGATCTGTTGGTGTTTTCTCAGGTACTGTGGAGTTTTAAAAGTCTTCTCACACAGGTCACATTGATAAGGTCTCTCCTCAGTGTGGGTAAACATGTGGTGTTGTAACTGTGCGTCTGTTGTAAAGTATTTACCACACTGATCACACCAGTACACATCTTCTCCGGAGTGAATGCGTAGGTGTATATTTCGGCTCCATAGCTGGCTGAAGGTTTTTCCACAGATGTCACAGCTGTATGCCTTAACTCCAGAGTGGGTAACTAGATGTCTCTGCAAGTGGCTACTTCGAGTAAAAGCTCTGCCACACTGATCACAGCTGTAAGCTTTAACTCCACTGTGGACGACTTGGTGTCTTTTCAGGGAATTCTTCCAGGAAAACGACTTTCCACACAAGTCACAGCTGAACGGTCTCTCTCCAGTGTGGATGAGCTGATGTTGTTTTAGTTTAAACTTCCAGGTAAAATCCTTCCCACACTCGTCACAGGTGTATTTTTTCTCTCTCTTGCTTCTTTGAGGTTTGTCGGCCTCCTGAGAGCGCTGACTTCTCGGTCCACGTTGGTCCTGCAGTGACAGAGATACAGAGTCAGTGAGTGAAATGCAGTCATTGAACAAACTGAAGCTTCAAACTCCCTCCATTAACACTAGTTTTAAACCTGAAGGTGGAGTGTGGCACCAAACACCACCAGAACCTGAACGACTGCAGGTGCTGATAAGTTGCGGTCGCGGTATTTCAACATCTAGTTAGCAATACAGAAGACGAGCGAGAATAAATGGAGTAATATTTTTTATGTGGCAGGTAATTTCAAATGCAGCGATTCTATCAGCCCAACAAACATCAGTAAACACACAAACTGTTTGTGTGCAGTTTGTCTCACAATGTGATGTAAAGACTGCAGCAAAATCCTCTGCAGGTTAGTGCAGGATAAGCAGGCAAGTTTACTGTAATGTGATGGATTTAAGTAAAGAACAGTGTGTGACTGGTGCACAGTGACTGTGGTGCTCATGTCAGAGTTAGATTACATCAAGTGTAGCAGAGATTAACTTAAACTTAAGCTCATGATGCTGACATTCATTCACTGAGCTCCACCCACATACCAACAGTTTAGTGTCTAATATAAAGACAGTGTACTGTCAGTGTAGAGAAAGGAAATCAGCCAGGACAACTCATGAAACATCTGCAGACATCTGGATGAATTCACAGAGAGCAGCAGGTCAGCTGATCACAGCCTGTACATTAAAAAAAATCTACTGGAGCTCTCAATAGAAATGATTGTGAGCTGTGACCCTTTTCCCCACACTGAGCCACTACAGCTGATTTTAGGGTTGAATCCTGCTGAATCCCACTTTAACATCTTCCTGCTCATTTTGATGTTTAGAGGCAACGTCACCGTCTAAGATGTAGGCATTGTATACATTGTATACATTATTTCTACATTACATTAATATTGCACAAGGTTCATTTAGTTTAGCATAAAATATATATATCAGTACTTCAGCTTTTAATGGAGTATTTCTTAACACTAGTATCTGTCACCTTCTGTGTTGAGCTCATTGTTTTCTCTGCAGTGGCTGAGCTGAGTCCAAGTAGCTGAAATTTCCTCTGCTGCTCCGTCAGACTCTTCTCCTCCTCCTGATCAGCTGGGACAGAAAACAGAACTTTGTTAAGCTCCACACTGCACTGAAGAGTCAAAGTGTCTCATATGTTCATCTGAGAACACACAGAACACATTTTAGCTTCCCTGGGTGGACAACTTGTTTGAAACAAACACAAAAGGTTTGAGCACCGATACCAAATTCAGCAGTATGGCACACCAGTACCAGGAGAGCAATTCCTCTTTAAAATATGCCCTGGCCAAGAAAAAACCCGACAATATACGTGTGCCGTGAGAAATGATAGATAGATAGATAGATAGATAGATAGATAGATAGATAAATTTTATCTATCTATCTATCTATTTCAAACATGCAAATATAATTGAAATAACAACAGAAAAAAATAAAAATAACAAAACTTAAAAATCATCAAGTTTTCATGTAAATATCTATGTCTACAGAATGTGTGTGCTCGAAAAGGAGTAGGATGAAGTTTTCTTGTTCCTACCCCCTTATTTCAAATTTCATTGCTTACAAATCCATATCCAGGATTCAACATTATTTGATCATATATTTAACTATGTACAAGTCTAACACATTGAACATACACAAATAAAACCATTTTCAGCACATAAACCAGAACAACAACAAACTACATTTTTTACATAAACTAATCACTCTGTTTATAAC
The DNA here is from genome assembly GCF_057382095.1 of Aulonocara sp. 'chitande type north' Nkhata Bay. Lineage (NCBI taxonomy): Eukaryota > Metazoa > Chordata > Actinopteri > Cichliformes > Cichlidae > Aulonocara > Aulonocara sp. 'chitande type north' Nkhata Bay. The sequence continues at coordinate 33,778,516 of NC_141352.1, forward strand.
AGCCGCTTAATCTCTGAGTTTATTTTCTATCTATGTGACAAAAACCTTAATGAAGACTTAAGGTTGGGTTACTCCGGCCTTGATTTATAAAAAATGAGGACACAATGAGACAACTCAGTCACTGAGAGGAAGATTTCCTATATTCATGCAATTTATTATTTTTGAACAATCCTGTGAATTTTTGTATTGATGTACTTGTCTTGATTTCATCTGTATATCCGAGTGGGTGTAGAAATCTGAGCCATCATCTGAGTAAGCCTCATCACAACTTTGCGCTGATAAAGGCAGCTGTGTTTTAGCCTGGAACACATTTATTTTTACATTTCTCATAAATGTATTTCATTATAGCACTTTTACCGCCAACATGTTGGGTCTTTTGGAGCCGGAAGTGACCTTATATGGAAGAAGGGTGGCGCTAGCTAGCTTAGTTAGCAAGCTGCATTCATAAGCTGTGCAGGTGCCACAGAGATGCTAAGTAGCCTTAATAACAGGCTAATAAAACAACAGAAACTCTGATTACAATGAGCTCATTTAAAAGCTTTCTTCTAATAAATTCTTTTCTTCTCTGTGTTTCACAACCTTTTGCTGATATCTTTCTGTAAATTAGTTTAAAGCAGCTTGAGTCAATTTAGTCAGATTTTTTTTTCCAACTTGTTCACAAAAACTTGAGAAGAGACACCGAGGAGAGCAACAGAAAGCCTCATTCAGGAGCTAAACTCAAGATTAACTAGACTCGGATTAATATTAGCTCGGTGCTTACCTTTAAATCAGTCTTGACAATAATCGGAGGGAAAAACGCCATAAAGCGGGAACTCGGCTTCTTCTTCTTCTGCTCTTGTATTTTTTGGCGGTTAAAGCTTTAAGGCGCATTACCGCCACCTGCTGGACTGGACTTTTCATGTCCCAAACATTATCAATTGGGCACAAATTTGTTGGAGTTTCTGTTAATAAAAAAGATGGAATTCAAGGATCTTGTTATTTGGTTTGTTTGTTTTCACCATTTACTCTACAATTTTCTGCCAGTGTATAGCAAACCCCACAGCTCAAATCAATGAAGAATTTAGTATTTTTAACATATTGCTTAAACTGGAACCAGCAGCTATATAGGCCTAATTTTTAATCCAAACATGTGATAGAGGTTTACCACCAGGAGAAGCAGACTGTAAATAAAAGACTGTGCTACTGAAAACTGTTAGTCTGACTTTGGATTGTAAATATGTTTCCATTTGTCACTTCTGTATTTGTATATGGCTCAAACTATTTGTTATGAAAGCAAAACAAACAAACTGATGTTGTATAAATTGATTCAGGATTATTTACTTCGAGTCCAGAAATCATAGCTGTCTCATCAGATCCAGTTGTGACATTAGCTATAGTTTCCGCGGAGGGTACTTGGTTCTGTATGACAGCACAGCTTTTAGGTTGAATTCAAGCGCTTGAGTACAGCCTGATAATTAGAGGCCTGCAAACTGTTTGCTGATGAACTTTGGAAGTAAAAGTACAGACAGCTATAGAAGACACAGGACACGAGATGGGTTCATTATTTCTTTTGAGTTCCATGTAACAATCCGTAACTCTGTAATTAATGAATGTGCCATTTAATCTTGGCTGCAGCCAAGATTAAATGGCACATTCATTAAATGGCTAAAATGGGTTGGCTGCCGTTCAGCATTTAGCACAAGTCAGCTTTTGATCAGAAAGTTTTCTGGTTTGATCCCTGGCTGCTCCAGTCTGCAGGCGAAATATCCTTGGACAAGATTGTAATCCCAAGCTGCTTTCTGATGCATCCATTGGAGTGTGAATGCTTTATAGAGTTTGTGAAACAGTTGTACGTGTGGTCAGATTGTTTTGTATTTGTGTGTGGATTGAAGCACATGTCTGAGAGCACATCAATCACTGCACATATTTTTTAAAATCTTAGTTTAAATAAAGTTTTTGATTATTTATTATAAAAAAGAGATGATATATATATAATGCAGTGGGCACTCCACCAGCTAACATGTCAGTTAATTTGACACATTGATTTATTTATCATTTCTTTTTCTCTCTCAGCTTTTCAGCTCCATATTTTTTGCCATTTCTTCCACACTCAACTCTGTTCTACAAGGTGAGCCCACAGTTAATGTAGGAGAGGGCAGGTGGCATTAAGAGATTTGATTGGGCAATCTAGGGCCCAGTTAGTTCTTCCTTTTGGTGAAAGCTGGGCTCTTCAGTTCAGCATGGCACAGCTCCAAAGATTCTGCAACATCAAACCCTCTGTCTGCTAATGTTACATCACCTGGGCTGAGGCAGTCCAGGTAATTGCAACAGTTTCTTGAAATTAGTTAATTCAGATATAAACAGAGTGACAGTTTACAGATTCAAACATGTCTCAGAGAAAACAGAAAAAAAACAGTAAAGCCCAACTCTCCTCTTTGTGATCAGGAAGACAAAATTCAACTTCCTGATCAAGTAGACAAATCATTCAACCAGCTTCTAGAAAAGGAAGATATTCAAAAGTTGAAAGAAATGGAACTCCTAGACAGGGAAGAAACTTTGAGCTCCAAGCAAAGCTTGATAAAGCACTAGAAAAACTAGTGCTGAAGGACAAAAAGAATCAGGAGCTGCAAGTAAAGCTTGATGAAAGACCGCACACAAATGAAGAGTTTCTTCAAGAAAAAAGGCTACAGGAGATAAAACAGAAGGAAATGGATTTCAAGCTCCAGGACCTGGAGAAACACAACAAAGGCTTGCAAATCAAGCTTAATGAAGCTCTGCAAAAAATGAAAGAACTCCTCCAAGAAAAACAACAACAGGACATGAAGCAGTGCAAACTCCAAGGCATGGAGGAAAAATACAAAGCGCTTCAGGTAAAGCTTGATAAAACACTGAACAAAAATAAAGAGTTGCTTCAAGAACAAAAGCAACAAGAAATTAAACAGAAACAAACGGACTGCAAGCTTGAAGACGTGCAGGAAAAATACACAGCGCTGAAAATGAAACTTGATAAAGCACTGCAAAGAAATAAAGATTTCCTTCAAGAGAAAGAACAGCAAGACATGAAACAGAAACATCTGGATTGCAAACTTCAGAACATCGAGAAACACAACGAAGGCTCGCAAGTAATGCTTGATGAAGCTCTGCAAAAGAATAAAGAAATCCTTGAAGAGAAAGAAAAACTGGACCAGAGAGACACGCAGTGCCAACTCCAAGGTGTGCAGGAACAATACGGAGCGCTGCAGGTAAAGCTTGATGAAACACTGCACAAATATCAAGAGCTGCTTCAAGACCAAGAACAACAGGAAATAAAGCAGAAAGAAGACAAAGAAATTCTCCAGGACTTTGAGAGGAAAAACCAAAACCTGCAAGAACTTTATAACAAACTGAACTACAAAACACCTGAACTGGAAGAGGAAAAGGAAAAACTGCAAAACCAATGCTCAGAGATGCAGAGTAAGCTCAATGACATGCTGAGAAAAAACACAGAAGTCGAGGAACTTTCAGACAACGTGAAGTGCAAAAACACTGAGATACAGGTGCTAAAGCAACAACTAGAGAAAACAAACGAAGACCTGCAGTGTTCACTTCAAGAAATCGAGAGCAGAAGTCAGCAGTTGGAAGACACACACAACAAATTACAACAGAGTTATACAGAGCTGCACGAGGCAAAGCTAATGCAGGAGGCAACATCTAAAGAAATGAAAGAAAGGCTCAAAGACAAACAAGCCAAATTAGAAGAAGTGGAGAAAACATGCAAGAGACTTGAGCAGGAGAATGCAGAAACAATCGATCAGTTGAGAACCCTCATCCTAGAGAAAAAAGTGCTCGTGGAAAAGCTCATGGAAAAGAAGAAAAAACGCTTCTGCTTCTTCTGGAGGAGGGACACTCCTGCTTTTTCTACTTTTTCTACTTTTTCTACTGCTAATGTCACCTCGTCTTCCTCCACCTCTGTTCCATCTTAATTTTCACCTCTCCTCTCTCTTTCTCTCCCTTTCTCTCCTGACACCTCTCCCTCCCCTGTCTCCCTTTAACTCCTATCACCTGTCCCATCTCCCCCCCCCCCCCCCCCCCCCCCCCCCTCTCTCTTTTCACCCTCACCCACCAACCAGTCCCGACAGTTGACTGCCTCCTCTAGAGCCTGGTTCTGTCATAGGTTTCTTCCTTTAAAGGGAGTTTTTCCTATCCACTGTCGCACCTAGTGCTTGCTCAGAGGGGATTGTTGGGGTTTTCTCTCCTCTATCTCTTTCCTCCTTTCTATCCCTTTCCTTTACCTTCTTCTTTAAAACCCCTCCCCCCTTTCTATTTCCTCAATAATTTAATAATAAACACAATTGGCAAAATTTTAAAAAGTCAGATCAATGTCTTCATTCAAGAATGAATTGTCTTTGTCACGGGGTCATGTGTATTTTGTGTTTTCCTCGGGCTGGTGATCCTTGCAGTTGTTGAGCCCAAGAGTCCAGATTTTTAGTGTTTTAATCACATTTAGTGTTACATTTTAGATCACAACAAAAGGATATCCACAATTTAGGATTCAGGCATTTGTCTTTTTCAATATCATAATCATTCTATGATTGAGTCGGTTACAGAAGCAGCAGTTAGCAGCAATAACTTCAATTCATCAACATTTGCAAGCATTTCTTTATACACAGCATTTCTGTCAGGTTGAGGTCTGGACTTCCATGCAGTAGATTTGCTGCTGTGCTTGGGCTCATTATCCTGTTGCATGGCCTAATTTAGGAGAAGCTTTAGCTGTTGGACAGACGGCCTCACATTTGACTCTAGAAAACTTTGGCATACAGAGGAGTTCGTGGACTGCAAGGTGCTTATTGCTTGTGTCTGCAGAACAAGCTCAAATCACCACAATTGAACCAGCGTACTTGACAGTGGATTTGAGGTGTTTGTGCTGTGTTTGATTTTTGCTGAAGTTACTGCTGTGCATTATGACCAAACCTCCACTTTAGTCTCATCTTTTAAAAATATGTTGCTCCAGAAGCTTTCAAGGGCAAATTTGCAAACCTCAACTGAGTTGTTGTGTTCTCTTTAGAGACAAGAAGCTTTCTCCTGGCGGCCCTTCCAGACCAACCATACTTGTTTTGTCTTTTTCTAATTAAACTGTCTTGAACATTAACATGCTGTTTAAGGCCTGTAGAGGCTCAGATGCAGCTCTTGGGTATTGTGCAGTTTCTGTGAGCACTGAACAGTCTTTGTGGTGGATCTGAATGCTCCAGACTAGCAAACTTGCTCATGGTCAGTTAATCAAGTGCATAGAGCCCTGTGATGAATTTTCACATTTACTCTGTGAATCTTCATTCTTCTAGCTAGTCTTTACTCTTCTAGAAGCTTTCTTTGCTCAGACGTCTGCAGCATTGAATCTATGTCTTCTCCACTGCTATTCCAAACAAGGTGCTGATGCAGGGGTCATTAGCACAGTAAGATTTAAGTGCACAAAATGTTCACATCATAATAGTAATAATAATTAGAGGAGAGTATTATGTAGTCCAAGAAGTGTGTGGAGAAGTTTTCAGTGCAGAGGAGGGAACCATGGTGTTCAGGAGCCAAACTGCTTTGGGGGAAAATGCTATTGCACAATCTTGCCGACCTGCTCCTGATGACGCAGTCGTCTTCTGGAGGGAAGTGTGGTAAACAGTTGATGGGAAGGGTGATGCGGGTCAGCCATGATGCTAGTGGCTTTCCCAGTGAGGTGTAAATATCCTGTAGACTGGGTAGAGAGCTGCCAATAACACGCTGTGCGGTCCACACAATCCTCTGGAGGGCTCTGCGATTGGACGCATGACAGTTTTCATACCAGACTGTGATGCAGCGGGTTAGGATGCTCTGCATGGTACCTCTGTAGAAAGTATTAAAGATGGGTTTGGGGATGTGCACCTTCTTCAGTCGTCTCTTAAAATGCAGTCGCTGCTGAGCTCTTTTAGTCACTGATTTGGTGTTGCTGGTCCAGGACAGGTCCAGGGGCGGATCTAGAGAAATTTTTCCAGGCTGGCATGGAAATCAAATGGGGTGGCAAAATCAAAGCCTTGTTTTAAAGACATATGCAGGTGTTACATATGATTAATATACATTAAGCATATGTTTCATATAAATATGGTCTATAACTTAATTATTTTCTATAGCCCACATAATTAAACATTTCAGTTACATAAAATGTGTGTACTGTATAGCCTGTATAATAAATAAATATGTAACCAATAAGTATAAAATCCAGAAAGCTACACAACACTGGGCGGGGGCTCATTTCCAAACACAAGTCTAACTTAAGTTTCATACTGTTTTTGTTAGAAAAAAATCAAATTGTACTGACTACTACTACTGCCAGAAAGCTGCACTGTCACAAACAATTATTGAAACCTCATTTTTCATGATTTGTTGGGTCAATATTCTGAGGTCCAAAATATAATTGGCCATTTTTGGCTGCTTTTGATTGTTGTTGTTTTTTTACCTTGTCTTTCTTGGTATCATTCTTTTCAGCACAACCTCACACGTCCAAATTTACAGTTATTAAAACAACTGGTCTGAAATCACACAAACACATAAAACCCTAGTAGTAGTTATATTTTCTCTTTACTATAAAAACCACAGACATGTTTAGTAAATTATTTTCATAACTTGAAATGCAAATATAAGTGGTAATTATTTTAAATTAAAATTAAACAAAAATTTTGTAAATAATAAAGTTATATACAACTATTCATCTAAAAATGCAGGCAATGCATCTGGGGTTCTTATTTTTATTTTTTTGCACAGCCATTTTAAAAATACTACAACAATCAGGTGTCACAATAAGACGCCCCACAAATTATTTGTGCCAGTAAAAAAAAAAAAATGTCAACCACAAGACAGAGAAGAACATCACAGGGAGAAACCCTGCAGGCCTGACAGCAGGTGTATCGCTCATTCTGTTTTCCACCTGGAGACAGGGTTCACATGGCATTCTGCCTGTGTAACTTGTGTAACTACACAAGTTAACACAATTCAATACAATTCAATTTTATTTATATAGCGCCAAATCACAACAAAAGTCGCCTCAAGGTGCTTCATAGATACAGAGAACAACCCAACAATCATATGACCCCCTATGAGCAAGCACTTGGGCGACAGTGGGAAGGAAAAACTCCCTTTTAACAGGAAGAAACCTCCAGCAGAACCAGGCTCAGGGAGGGGCGGGGCCATCTGCTGCAACCGGTTGGGGTAAGAGAAGGAAGACAGGATAAAGACATGCTGTGGAAGAGAGACAGAGGTTAATAACAGATATGATTCAATGCAGAGAGGTCTGTTAACTCATACTGAGTGAGAAAGGTGACTGGAAAGGAAAAACTCAATGCATCATGGGAATCCCCGGCAGCCTACATCTATTGCAGCATAACTAAGGGAGGATTCAAGGTCACCTGGTCCAGCCCTAAATATATACTTTACCAAAGAGGAACGTTTTAAGCCTAATCTTGAAAGTAGAGATAGTGTCTGTCTCCCGAATCCAAACTGGAAGCTGGTTCCACAGAAGAGGGGCTGTAGTCGCAAATTTTGAAGCCATCCTGATAATCTTCTTCCACCAACGATGTGGAGATCCAACCCTTTTAGATCAAATTAAAATCAAGACACTCAAAAAGATGCTCTGTAAAAGAGTAGAAAAAATAGATACAGACATGTGCTGCATGAAAGACGTTAGGGAAGGTTAGTTAGCTGGAGAGCGAGTTATGCAGGAGAACTCTCAGCAGCATTAACTGCCCTGTTACTGCACCACCTTAATAAACCATGGTGAAGCAAAATGTCTTGTGCTTAAGACTCTACATGAAAGTTAAAATATATATGTTCAGTGCACATAGATATATAGTGTATAGTTATACATATCACACAAAAATCCACCACATCCCCCCTTGTGGTACCTGGAGGTACCACCTAAAAAGACCCAATGACTAAAGAAGAACAAAAATCGTGAAAACGAATGCGTGCGCTGTTTTTTTGCTAACATACTTTAAAGCAAGCTCTAAATAGAATATAAGAATTTGTATAAAGATCCCACACAGTTGTTGCTCTATTGAATAAACCCCAGAAACCTCATAGTCATCAACATAACATTCTTCCAACGCTTCATTTCTCTTAGTCAATTAATTTAAGACTAATTGATTCCTCTTCATTTGCAAATCATACTACACAGTATCCTTATCAGAATACTCAAGAAACTTAAAACTAGCCTAATTACAGTAAAATGAAAGTGAGGCATGAAACACATCAGCAGAGACACATAATACATACACGGATTACACAGCACCATATGTGACATTAAAAATAATACAATAAAACAATTAATTCCCAATTTTGGATTTCATCTTGGTCAGGTTCAACTTCTTTTTCTGAACAACTTCTCAGTGTGGGCTTTGAAATGTTCTTTGACCATCACTTCATCTTCTTCATCTGACATAAACCCACCAAGAGCATTCTCTTTGTGGGCCGGTACTGCTCACCCGAGTAAACACGAGCTGACATTGACATGAATTAAACATAAAACATTATATACAGTATAAGATTTTGTAAGGTAAACCTAGTTCATACAAATGAAGTAAAGAAAAGTTATTAAAACAAAACGTGCCTTGCTGTTTATTCTTTCAGTGTCCCACAGTAGCACATTTCCTGCTAGGAAAATGTCAGAAGTCACATCATTTCTGTAAATTGGGAAGTAACTGTAATACATCAAGTCACCTCTGTCTCTTGTTACCAGGACTTTTTAAAATGAATGGTGCAACATGGAAAGAGGCCCTACACAAAAGTTTAGCTTTGAGCTCAATATGCGATGATCCTTTCAGCCATGACATCTCTGACATGGGAAACCAGGGAATTTGATTAGAAAATGGTGAAGGATTTTCTTTTCAGTTAGAAACTGGATTTGTGTAACATGGTGGTGAAAAGCCCCCAAAGAAAGCAGCATATGATCAGTCGCTATATTGCATTTAATACAAACGTCCTTCGTGTATCCTTTGAATACAGAACAGATCATTTCTGATATCTATGAGTAAACCCAACGAGCACGTGTCCCAAAAGACCCCACAGTGTTTTTATCTGGCTTTTCCCTGACAGTTAGTGGACACTGACAGATGTGTGCTGAATATGAAAGGAAACAAAAGAACTAAAGAAGGTTTGCAGTGTTAAAAACAAGAACTACATGAAGGTTGTTTCATCCTGCTGTAACTTATGACAGAAGCATCTTTTGTTTGTTTTTTCATTTATTTACACAAAGACAGATGTTGAAATAACAGGAGTAACAGTTTAATTCAATTGAAATCAGTCCAATCGTCTATAATGAAATTATTGTTGGACATACATAGTTTTCTTTGGTCGACCAGGCTGGATGCTCTTTGGCATGATTCTGTCTTTCTGTTTCAGCCTGCTTGAAATATCTGGCTTTCTGGTCGTTTGAAAGCGACTTCCACTGTGGACAGAAGATCATAAGAACACACTGTGAGCACTGCTACTACACATAACTACAGGACAGCTGGGACACATGCAAAAACATGAGCAGACAACATTAACAGATGCATAAATGTATGCAGAGTTACACACTTACTCTCTGTCCCACCACTGCATTTACGGCTGCATTTCCAGGGATGTTGAGTTCAGCAATGACCTTTGGCCTCTGCTCTTTGAGATAGAGCATGAAGGCATTTGGAGGCTTCTTGACGTATGGCCCATCTTCATCCTGCTGGGCTGGGCACTTTCTTTTTCTTCAGGAATAAAACACAGAGTAAGAGCACATGTTAGCACTGTGTACAACTGTGAGGGAAGCAGTTCAAAAACACGAGACAAGCTGTAAAACTGAATGAAATCAGGCACCATTAATGGATCATTACAATAATTCCTGCAGACATCTGCAAACAAATGACAGATACTTGCAGATCAGTGAACCAAAGCAGCCGAGCAAACTTAGTTTGGAGTGGAGGTGTTAGGTGGAGGAGCAGGAGTGACATACTCATACATCTGTACACCGTTCCTACACAGATGAAGGGAGACAGATATGAGATAACAGGAAGAAGTTATGAATATAGAGATGTTCAGCAGCTGTGTTCACTCCAGTGTTTGTGTGTTTTACGTACAGTACTCCAACAGGACGCAGGTTCTGGAGCACACAAAACACACAACAGGTGACGAGACAAGCTGCAATACTATCATCTATCCACTAGGTGGAAGAATTGATCAGTAGAAAGAGGAGATGTGCTCAAAACGACATTCATACATAGATTTATTCTTCTTAGTTAGTCTTAAGAATTAGGATTCACTGACAGTGAAGAAGTTTCAGACGTGCACTCGCGTTTCCCCTTTTGCCTTTTCCTGCTCCAGCCAAGTCCTCCGCCTGCTCGACATCTCTCCTATTACCTTTTATTACGCTTGCACTCATGCCTTTGCCTTTCACCACTTCAAAACTGCGCCTTCTTCAATATTACCTTCATATGCTCTCTTTGCTTTTCGCCTTCCTCACTACACTAAGTACCATTTTTTAACGCTGTGTACTCACTCTTGCTAAGTACATGTGAACAGATCTTGAAGAAAAAAAACAAAACAAAACATACTTTTCTTTTCTCTTCTGATACTATTGAATGATCCTAACAGAAAAAAACAGAGTTAACACTGACTTAATAAAAAAGTGTTATATTTTATCTCAGATAAACTAGTCAGTGTTTATTAGTGTTTGCTCAACTAGAAGTCTTCATAGTAGCATCCACACATCAAGTCTTTAAACAAATAATGAAAGGATAATGAAAGAAAGTTTAATGTGAAATTACTGAATTATATGAAATGCCAGAGTGTTTTTCTTTAAACTACTTGCCTTTTAGTGATGTCACTAAAAGGCAAGGTTCTAATGTTGTGTTGCCATAGACTCCGGAGTTTACTTTTAAAGCTCACTTACAGAACTGACTTATACAGCTTAGTTAGAAAAGTCAAGCATCCAGACATTTGAAGGACTATTCACTCATTAAGGTGACATTTTCTATTTTAAAAATTAAGATGAAAAAGGAAACAAGAAAAGTTACGACTGAGGCAGATAAGAAAGATCCAGGAGATCAAAGTAAGTAAAAAATAAAATCCCCTAAATAACAGAATGTACATTTCTAACAATGTTGAGGCTCTGTGTATAAAATGATTCATTTTTAGAGGATTTAAATCCTGGTTTTGATTGAAACTAACCTGAGTGCAACATGTCTAATCAAAGAAAGGTTACTGGGGCACTTTGTCTTTTGGTAAAATAATGTGACAAGTTTATTCTTGGACTGAGCAGTGAAAACAGAGCAACAAGTGTCATCAGTATCTAGACTTAGTAGACCTAGTATGGTGTTGGTGTGTTTTTTATCAAAAGGATAAACTTGTTATTATATTGTAAGCAATACTAATTTAAAATTCAATGACATCAAAATCCTTCTAGTCCTGATGTCGAGCGCTCTTTTTCACTAATGTGTTGTTGTTGTTTATAGATTGTAAGAGCAGGATGGCTAAAAGAAAGGCCAGTCCTGAAAAAACGACCCCCATAAAAAGAAGGAGGGTCACTGAGCAGGCTGGTCCTTCCACCAGCTCAGATGCTCATGTGGTCGGGGGAGTCAAGCGAAAGGTCCAACAAGATGAAGCGGGGACAACCAATACAGCAAAAAAGCGTAAACTTCTTGAGCATGTGAGCGGTGACAAGGGGCAGGCATCTTCCTGGTTGGACACTGGTAAAGGTAGGCTAATTAGTTGAGTGAGGGGTAGATTAAGTGTACATCTGGTTGCTAGTTTGAAGATATTAGTGTTTGGGAGATATTTGTGTCTATTATCTAATAAGCTGATGTGCTTTTGGTGTTTTCCACATCTGCAGACTGCAGCATAGAGATTTCAGAGAGCTGCAGTAAAAACAAAAAGGCTGGCAAAAGGAAAGCTGCGGGAGACACCAGGGACCCACCTAAGAAAAAGAACGTGGACCAGGACAAAACCAAAACCGTTGCCAAAAAGTCAGTGGCTGAACAGAAACGTAAGTAGCAAGCAGCTTAGCTTTTATATTCAGGTGAAGAGCAAAATGAACATTTAGGGTACAGCAGAGAGTAATTTGTGTGACAGCTGTAGTAAAACCCAATTTGTGTTTGTCTGTTTAGGTGACTTCCAAGCAAGATACGTGGAGGAGCACCGGCTTGGAGAAGGAGGCTGTGGAGCAGTGTTTGCTGGCTACCGCATAAAGGATCATTTACCAGTAAGTGTTCAGATGGTGGTAGTAAGACAGGCAGTAATGCAGATAAGGGATAATATCGTAAGCTGAGATGTATGCTGTTTTACACCTTTAATGATGTCATACTGAGGAAATGCTCATCAATGCCCTGTGTCTTTTAGGTGACCATCAAACACATCCCAAAGGGGAAAGTGTACTGCAAAGTGAAGGTAAATGTGCAAGACTTGAATTGTTTTTACATTAGTGGATTGCATGCAGCGTTCACCTGTGGAACGTCTGTGCCTCATCATCCACTTTGTTGAAATATTTCAGGATGATAACGGGAAGAATGTGTCAGTGGAAGTTGCCATCATGCTGAAGCTTGCAGCTGAAGCAGATGGATCAGTGGAAACATCAGCCCCAGTGTCTCTGTTGGAGTGGTTTGACTTTGGCAGAGAGCTGATCCTGGTGATGGAGAGACCTGTCCCCGCTGTGGACCTGGATAAATACATAGAAGAAAATGGAGGATTTTTGCCAGAGGACAAGGCCAAGGCAAGTTGACTTGCCTTAGAAGAGTCTTAGACTGTACATCATTCAATCAAAGCACAGAGTATTAGAGAAACATTAACCCATTGATTGATTATTGTCTTTTTCATCGTTTCCAGGTAGGGCTGGGCTATATCATACCATTCACGGTAATACCGGTGTAATTTTGGGCAACGATAGGAAAATGAAATATCGCGCTAGAATAGGTAAAACGCGCATGCGCAGTGCCTATGTTTACATACGCAGATGGCGGTGACGCAGAAAGAGAAGAGCAAAAGTGGATCGTTGAATGAAACGGATGAACCAGAACTGGTTTGTAAAAATGCTGCAACTTTAGTGGTGTGGAACTGGTTTAGCTTTCGTCCGTCAGATACACAACAAAGCACGATTTTTGGTAGCGCATGCTAGCGGGCCGCCGTTATTACCGTGTTGTTTGGAAAATACGGCACACTTAAAATCAATCCTTTGATTTTTCTGAAACTCGACAGTGCCCCTTATAATCCCGTGTGCCTTATGTATGAATTCTGGTTGTGTTTACTGACCTCAAAACGATTTTATGTACACGGCGACTTTGCTAAGCTACAAAGCCGCACCGCTCGATGGATTGTCGGAGCATTACGGCTATCGTAGGCAGGCGCCTCGCGGAGTGATACGTACTGCACCTCAACGTGATATTACCGTATTGTGTGTGTATAACCTCTTTTTAAGCTTTGTGGATATTTTACATGGTTATGCTGAGGATATGTCGGCCAATTTCCACTGGAAATGCCTTTTGGTTAAACTGTCAGCGAGGAATTTGCATTTGCACTGTTACATTTTTATATAACTTTAATGCACATAAAAAAACAGCTGCTTGTTTAAGTGAAAATACATTTATGGGGTTTTTTGCACTAATAAAGTTGTGGCGTTGTAAAGTATTTTGTCTAGTGTCAGTTATATCGTCAGTTATATCGTTATCACAACTTTTCAAATGTATATCGTGATAAATATTTTTGGTCATATCGCCCTGCTCTATTTCCAGGTCATTCTGAAGCAGCTGGTTGATGCTGCGAAGCACCTGGAGGATAAACACATCTTTCACCGGGACATCAAGAGTGAGAACATTCTAATTGAGACCGGCTCAGATGTACCGCGTGTTCGTATCATCGACTTTGGACTGAGCTGCTTTGTTAAGGAGCAGTCGCAGTACCGCGTCTTCTATGGTAACATATTCTGCTCTTGCTCTTCACAGATGTCACAATTTTCGCCTTTTGTTTTAGAAGAAATTGCAATTGTGTCTGTTTATTAGGTACAGAAATTTACTCCCCTCCCGAGTGGTACGGGCGCAGTTGCTACAGGTGTGGACCCACCACGGTATGGCAAATGGGAGTGGTTCTGTACGAAGCGCTTCATGCCGGGGACTTTAACACCACGAGCTTCCTCAAAAAGCGCCTGAAATTCAAAAGACATCTGTCCAAAAGTAAGAAAACGTCACACTTCAAGACTGACTGATGGCTTGGACCACTGGAACTATCATCTTCATGTTTTTTCTCTTTCCTTTCTTTCCAGACTGCCGGGATTTCTTGGACGCGTGTTTAACCAAAGTCCCGGAGACGCGGCCGACGCTGGAGGAGCTACAGCATCACACTTGGCTGAGATAAGCCTATCACACACACACACACAAACACACACAATTCAGACGTTATCATTTATGTGTGATGTATGAATTACCTTTCTTTTTTTCAGGAAATAATTTTTTTTAATTGGCCCACTTTAAATTTCAGTGTTTTGGAATTCCTGTAACCCCCCCCCAGCCATCCCAGGAAAGGGGATCTCTCTTTGAATGGGCTTTCCCGAGGTTTCTTCCCGTCAGTCTGGCCCCCCCAGGGGAGTTTTTCCTCGTCTTCATAGAGAGCTTGGGCTGGCTCAGGAGCTCCATCAAAACTGTCTTTATTTAATTACTCTAATGTAATCATATACTTTAAAGTAATCAAATAAAAGACAGTAAAAATCTGAAGACTTGAAGTAAACTTCCATTAAAATAAAACTTGTTTAATTCATCTTTGCTGAGGATACTGTGTTATTACTATTTCAAGGATTATGTCAGAACACCGGATACTGGTACCCATCCCTACCCATCACTAGGGAACAGAACAAACCAGACATCAATTACAACAAAAATGACACTGACCCAGCCAGCATGACTCGTCTGCCTTAAGAAATGTTTAGCAATATTACAAATTGGGTGATATGCCTTAAAGTAGCTTCTCATGTGTTCAGCATTGTCAAAGGCTACATTTTAATTAAAACCACAATCTAGTAATGTTCTGTCTTTAACCTTCCTAATTTGTTTTTTGTCCTAACCTAATACTAAATTGCCAGTGAAAACAAAAGTTACATAAATAAAGAAGAGTAAAGAAAATTACGGTCTTTTTTATTGTAACAGTTTACCAGTGTACAGTTTGGTTTGTGACATATCTATCTAATAGACTCCAATTTGTGCATGTAAATGGAGAGTCCTCTTCACACACTGAGGTTAATTATGGAGTTCCACAGGGTTCAGTGCTAGGACCAATTCTGTTTACATTATACATGTTTCCCCTAGGCAGCATCATTAGAAGACATAGCATAAATTTTCACTGCTATGCAGATGACACCCAGCTCTATCTGTCCATGAAGCCAGATAACACACACCAATGAGTTACACTGCAGGAATGTCTTAAAGACTTAAAGACCTGGATGGCCGCTAACTTTCTGCTTCTTAATTCAGATCAAACTGAGGTTATTGTACTCGTCCCTGAAAAGTTTAGAAATATGGTATCTAACCAGATTCTTACTCTGGATGGCATTACCTTGGCTTCCAGTAACGCTGTGAGGAACCTTGGAGTCATTTTTGACCAGGACATGTCCTTCAACGCACATATTAAACAAATATGTAAGACTGCGTTCTTCCATTTGCGCAACATCTCTAAAATTAGAAATATCCTGTCTCAGAGTGACGCTGAAAAACTAGTTCATGCATTTATTGTGTGAATGTGTGTGTGAATGGGTGGATGACTGGATATGTAAAGCGCTTTGGGGTCCTTAGGGACTAGTAAAGCGCTATATAAATACAGGGCATTTACCATTTATTACTTCCAGGCTGGACGACTGTAATTCATTATTATCAGGATGTCCAAAAAACTCACTGAAAAGCCTTCAGCTAATCCAAAATGCTGCAGCAAGAGTCCTGACAGGGACTAGAAAGAGAGAGCAGATTTCTCCTGTTAAATCCAGAATTGAATTCAAAATCCTGCTCCTCACATACAAGGTCTTAAATAATCAGGCCCCATCTTATCTTAATGACCTTGTAGTACCATATCACCCTATTAGAGCACTTCGCTCTCGCTCTGCAGGCCTACTTGTTGTTCCTAGAGTATTTAAAAGTAGAATGGGAGGGAGAGCCTTCAGTTTTCAGGCCCCTCTTCTGTGGAACCAGCTTCCAGTTTGGATTCAGGAGACAGACACTATCTCTACTTTTAAGATTAGGCTTAAAACTTTCCTTTTTGCTAAAGCATATAGTTAGGGCTGGACCAGGTGACCCTGAATCCTCCCTTAGTTATGCTGCAATAGACGTAGGCTGCCGGGGATTCCCATGATGCATTGAGTTTTTCCTTTCCAGTCACCTTTCTCACTCACTATGTATTAATAGACCTCTCTGCATTGAATCATATCTGTTATTAACCTCTGTCTCTCTTCCACAGCATGTCTTTATCCCATCTTCCTTCTCTCACCCCAACCGGTCGCAGAAGATGGTCCCGCCCCTCCCTGAGCCTGGTTCTGCTGGAGGTTTCTTCCTGTTAAAAGGGAGTTTTTCCTTCCCACTGTCGCCAAAGTGCTTGCTCATAGGGGGTCATATGATTGTTGGGTTTTTCTCTGTATCTATGAAGCGCCTTGAGGCGACTTTTGTTGTGATTTGGCGCTATATAAATAAAATTGAATTGAATTATCTGAGGAAGAAGCAGAGTTGGTTTGTTTCCAGCTGAAATCATCCAGGCTCAGGAATTTGAATCGATCCACATCATTTCTGCTTGAACTAGAGAACATGAGTGTCGACTTACATTTGGTCTGTGAGACACATGTCATAGTGACAGTATTTGGGTTAATATGGCATTACTCACCCTGGTCGCATTTCTTCAATATCAGGCACCAAGTTCAGGAACTCGTTCTTTGCAGCCCGCGCAAGGTAGGAGGTCTCCAGAGTGGGAACCATCGGGAAGTTTTCACAGTCTGAGCAGGAGGGACTGGAGGCACGTGAGCTGTTCTCAGGGGTCCTTTAACACAAATCACACCAAGTTAGAATCAAATGGATAACCTGTCAATAACCGTTTGCAGATCGAGGTCAATGTTCCTAAAAATATGTTTACTTCTGGCCCATGGAGCCACAGCGCGAGTCCGAGAGAGAGGGGCAGGTAGAGGAAGGGGTGAGGGTGGCACTGCTGAAGCTCGTCACGGATGGATCACGTCCGATCGGTGAGATGAGAGAAAGCTGAAGTGAAACAACAGCAGGATGAGGTAGACGTCAATATAGGAACTCCCTGATGTGACACAGAAAGGCTATTTTTTTATTTCTTTGTATTATTTCTCACCTTGCAGTCACTGATGCTGTTCACCAGCTGCTTGTATTCAGTATTGAAGGTGTGTGTCAGAAGGCGCAGGCACTACAACACAACAGGAACAAGACCGAGCAGAGAAGGAAGAAGGCAGCAACAAGAACGCCCACTAAGCCCACGTTTTTCTCACCTTGGTGGCCAGCTCCTTCTCACGCTTTCAAAGGTGGTGCTGGAGATCTGCGAGGAGGCGGAGGTGGACGTGGACAGAGTGCTGGAGCTCACGCTGGGGGACAGAGACTCACTCAGGGACTTGGTGGTGGGAGCTGTTCCCACGGGAGCCGCCACTCCCAGAAGGTGACGGGTCTTTTCCACCTGGAAGAAAGATGGGGGCTAATGTGAGGTAGGGAGAAGAGGGGACGTTAGTCATGTAAAGGCCATAGGTGAGGGTAGGGACGTAGATCGACCGGTAAATTGAGAGCTTCGCTTTTACACTCAGCTCCCTCTTCACCACGACGGACCGGTGCAGCGTCCGCATTACTGCAGCTGCAGCCCCAATCCGTCTGTCGATCTCCGGCTCCCTTCTCCCATCACTCGCGAACAAGACCCCGAGATACTTGAACTCCTCCACTTGGGGCAGGAACTCATCCCCGACTCATCCTATATTTCCGTTTTTATATTTCTAATGTTTGCCTTGTTTTCTTCACTGTCTGGTCTGCCTCTGTCTTGCCTGTATGGATGCATTTACACCGAAATGTCCCCAACAAAGGATGTTTTAATTCACCACTATTCCAGTGAAACACGAGTCTCCCATCTTCCTGCTACCAGTCTGGAGTTTTTGTTCACCAAAGCACACACCAACTTCATACTGACGGACAGATCACTGCCCTTTTGCCGCCTTGTCTGACCGTGTTTTGTGGCTGTGGTTCACTTCACCTCACTCTTCCCCATTCTTGTCATTAAATCAGGCTGTTCTGCAACCATGGCAGCCATTCACTCTATGGCTTTATTCATGGTGTATTTTACCCCTTCACTAAAGGCCGTTCTCGTTTCCAACATTATATTTGCAGTGTTCGTCTATCTATCAATCAATATCTGCGGAGTATTTTTTTTTAACGAGTATCCTATTTTCTAAAGCACAGCATGTAAAGGGTAGCTCGGTTAGCAGGATGCTAGCATGTAGCGCTTAGTGAGACACGCCTCAGACGAGTTGAGCAAAGACCCCGTCTGTGTACTTTATACGTGAGCAACGGATTTAAATAAAATTAAGGTTTCAAAAGACAAACTTGAAGATAAAAAAATATATATATATACTCACCGGAGAGCCGCCAGGGTTTGCCGCTGCCATCTTGGCGCTCCTAAATTCAAAACTGCCTCTGCAGTCAGGCAGGGGAGGCGTGGAAATTGTCTTTGAGTTAGTCAAACGTTTTCCTTAGTTCGAGTAGATGATAAAAAAAATAATAATAATAAATGGGATTTTAAGTAGGACTAGGCGTTCTGTAATGATCTCTATTTAGGAGAAAAACTTAATCACTCACCTTTAAACAGCTCTCTTTTAGGAGACACGCTGCTGGCTAACGGTGTCATGTGATCAAACAGCGTAATTTAATTGGCTGAGAGCCACTCGACTCGATCTGGTGCTGATTGCTCTGGCTTGGGTCATTAAAGTTCATCACTTTTGCAGTTGAATTTTTGCAGGTGAATTTTTTTCAGGTGAATTTTTGCAGGTGAATATTTTTGCAGGGAAATTTGGAGGATAAAAATTCAGTGTCATAAATTCAATGTCTAAAAATACTTGAATTCTGATGATACTATATTTCTTCCATAGATATCCGTGCTCTCTGTTTATTAATAAAAGCCAAACTTCATTAATGGTAAGTGACAGAGATCTGATGAGTTCTTGCTGGTTTGTATCCACAGGAGGATACAAGCAGCTGCTTCTGTTTGCAGTCACCGTGCACCAGTGTTGTGTTTAATTGTGTCAGTGTTCATTTTTAAACACGTTTTTCAAATCAAATGTTTATGTATACATCAAGATTAATGTTCCAAACAAATGACACTGTACAGCAAATACATACATAGACATGTGCAGCAAAAGGAATCCGAGAAGATGTTTAACTTCTAAATGTTTAAATTGTTTGTTTTATATCCAAAGTCTGTCAGTTTGTCATTCCCTGTTATTGCTGCTGACTAATCACTCAAAGTGACACAACATGACCGTGGGTCTGATTTTTCTGGTAAACTTGTTTAGCAGCCCACTGGAGACGGATACCCTGTTCTTTGAACTTTAATACTGGACAGAAAATCGTCTCCTTCCAGAAACAAAGGGTAGCATTAGAACTTGTGTGAACAGCAAAACAATGTAGAAGATTTCCTTTTGTGTCTGTGTTGTGTCTAGGGCTGCCACGATTTGTCGACTAGTCACGATTACGTCGACTATCAAAATCGTCGACGACTGATTTAATAGTCGACGCGTCGTTTGAAGCTTTGTAAGATCCCAAAAGACGCAGGAATAAGTAGCAGGATTTAAGAGTGTAATAACGGACTGAAACAGAAGATGGCAGCACTGCATGTACAAGGATGCCAGCTGCCGTTAAACCCCGAAGAAGAAGAAGAAGAAGAAGCAGCAGCTGTGTCCCAGAATTCATAGCGCGGCCCAGCTCAGTTTCCAACAATGGCGGCAGCTAGTTAGTTTTAATATTACTCTTATTATTCTTTCTGGGTCACAAAATAAACGTTTAACATATTTTCAGCCGAGAATGTAGCTGTGTAAACCTCAAATATCGGCTCAGTTTATCAGGACACCACATATTTTCAAAAGCGCTCTGACGTTTTCAGAGTCGTCTGTTACCCACTAGCTCGATAGCTAGCCGGGGGCTAGGTCACTAGCACGGTGAGAACACCGGACTCCAGGCAAATTGTTTTCAAACCCACCGCCGTCTTTCGCTACTCAGGTTAAATATATATGAGTCACTTAGATAAATTAAAAATGTTGTTGTTTGGCTTTTTTTTTTTTTAGTATTTTATTTGTTCCTGAGTAAATCGGTTTGTCTGAGATTAAAGTTATAGTTTTTACACAGCTGAATAAACGTCAAGCAGACAGCTGATTATCAGAAGTGTGAGATGCTGGAGAATATACTCCGTTGTCCTGTTATATTTTAGATAGCAAGGAGTTTATTAAACTTCACCGAAACAATCTGCAAATTTCATTAAAATTGAATAAACTATCATCTTGTCTTTATTTTTAGTTAGCACCTTAAAAGCTTAAAGCTATAAGCTAATGATAGTTATATAAGAGCATATGCTGCATGGTGCAATAAGCTGTAGTTTTACGTCCAGTGGATGATGATCTGATTAGTCGACTAATCGCATAAATAATCGGTGACTAGTCGACTATCAAAATAATCGTTTGTGGCAGCCCTAGTTGTGTCACATCATTTTGGCTCAAGAGTTTACTTTATTGCTATGTTTGTTTTTTGCTATTTTATTACTACATTTGTATTGTGCAGCACTTCGGTCTGCCAGGTGTGTTTTTAAAGTGCTATATAAATGATGATGACGATGATGCTTACGGAACAGCTGAAAGACTTTAAAACAAACCTGTTACTTTAATGATATTTCTGTGGTACTACAGAGTCCAAAAGAAGTATCGCAGTAATAATTCATCCAAATTGTAACTTTTAAATGTCATTATCAGCCCAAAGGTTCACAACCAGTTCATCCCTGATAGAATGTAAATATATACAAATCTATAAATTGTATTATGTATATGTGACAGGTGAGACCTGGAGATTTGGGACCGCCCCTGGTGGGCGGAGCTGGTCTTCGCTCCTTTCATAAGCGCAGGTGTGGGCAATTGGGTATTCCTTTGCAAACCTGAAGCTGCGAGCTTAAAAGGATTGTTCGCGAACATCCAGATTATGACCTCCATACTCTAAGAGATGAAGGCCTCAGGTGGGAGCGGGAAGGCAGAGTAGGAGTAGAACCCGGCCGGTTCAGGACTTATTCTGTCCCAGCAGTCTACAGCATTCAGCATACAGGACAAACAAAGGGGCCAAGGGATACTATTGGGTCAGAATTAGCAGAGGTTAAGGAAATGTTAAAACGGCAGCAGGCCCAGATTGATCAGCTTACACATGAGTTGAGAGTTGCCCATACATCAAGTAAGTCTAGGTTCACGCAGAGAGGAAGGCAGGTTATTTGCAGACGGTGTCAGAAGCCTGGCCATTTTGCTAAAGACTGTGATAATGAGAGGGTAGTAGCCTTTGAATCTACAGCCCCTAGCAGGAGCTCATCTGGGCAGGGTACGTTTTCCATGCAGGCGGAAAACTAGCACCCTCTGTTATGCTGAGCCACATATCAGATGGGGACATAACTGGCTCCAACAGTTGTAATGCTCAAATGTCTGGTCCCCCACCCAAGTTGGTAGGCTCCTGTCCAAAGGTTACCATTAATATGGGAGGGGTAGATGTCTCCTGTTTATTAGACACTGGATCCATGGTCACTACCATCACGGAGAGTTTTTTTGCCAAACATTTTAAGAACTGGGGTCCAGAGAAACTGAAAGCATGCCATTGGCTGCGGTTACGGGCAGCTAATGGGCTAGATATTCCCTATGTTGGCTACCTGGAGCTTGATTGCCAAGTGTTAGGGAGGCAAATACCGAAACGTGGTGTGTTGGTTGTTAGAGATCCTTTGGAGCCCAGCCCCAACTCAGAAATATGTGGAGTACTCGGCATGAATGTGATCCGTGAGTGTTATAGGGAGCTGTTTTTGGAACATGGCTCTGCTCTTTTTGACCTTCCTTTAGTGCAGGAGGATCCTTGGCAGCAGGCTTTGCAGCGTTGCCATACAGCGCAGCTACAGCCTGAAGCACAAGTTAGTGGCCCAGTGAGAGTTAAGGGTAGGAGAAAAATTTGCATCCCTGCAGGCACAATGAAGTTTGTACCAACTACATGTCGGAAAGTCCCTTCAGCACACACTGGAACAGCGCTTTTCGAACCATTAGATGCCGGTTTGCCTCATGGTCTCCTTTCTTCTCCAGCTTTGGTCCAGGTGGTTAGTGGCACTGCATTTATCCCAGTTACCAATGTGGGATTAACTGAGGCCATTTTGCCACCTCGCAGTCAGCTTGGCACCTTGTGCCAAGTTGAAATTGTCAGCCAATCGGATGGCTCGACCAGGCTCTTGGAAGATTTGGGAGAGGAAAAATGTGTTACCATGGCAACCCAGAGTGTGGAATCCAACCCTCTGAAAACTGCAATTAATGCAATTGATCTCTCAGCCCTCACTGTACAGGATCAGGACAGGGTAAGGGCCCTTTTGCATGACTACCAATCTGTTTTTTCTTCACATGATGGTGACTTAGGGTGTACCAATTTAATGACTCATGAGATCCCACTTTTAGATGAGACTCCGGTCCGCCAGCGGTATCGACGGATTCCACCTTCAGAGTATGAGAGCGTTAAGGCCCATATTCAACACCTGTTGGAGAGTCAGGTGATCAGAGAAAGTTGTAGCCCTTTTGCATCCCCAATCGTGGTAGTACGCAAGAAGGACTCCAGTATTAGGCTTTGTGTGGATTACCGTCTGCTGAACTCAAGGACTAGGAAGGATGCTTTTCCCTTGCCCCGAATTGAGGAGTCCTTGGATGTGTTGTCAGGTGCATGTTGGTTCTCTACCTTGGACTTGGCTAGTGGCTACAATCAGGTCCCTGTTGCTGAGCCAGACAAAAAGAAAACTGCTTTCTGTACTCCTTTTGGGTTATTTGAGTTCAACCGCATGCCGTTTGGCCTCTGTAATGCACCAAGCACCTTTCAGAGATTGATGGAGCGAATGTTTGGTTCCCAGAATCACCAGTCTTTGTTGTTGTACTTGGATGATGTGATTGTCTTCTCTACCACAGTAGATGAGCATATTCAGCGCCTAGGAGCAGTACTGGAGACCTTGCGGGTACAAAACTTGAAGGCCAAGTAGGAAAAATGCTGTTTTCTGCAGACAGAGGTAAAGTACCTTGGGCATGTGATCTCCAAGGACGGGGTAGCCACGGACCCAGACAAAATATCTGCGGTGTCTAATTGGCAAACTCCTAGCTCCGTTGCTGAATTGAGATCATTCTTAGGGTTTGCTAGTTACTATCGCCGCTTTGTTCCAGGTTTTGCATCCCTAGCTGCTCCGCTCCACCAGCTGGTGGCCGAACTGGCTGGGACTAAGCACAAACGCCCCTCCAAGCGTGCATTGCAGGAAGTCTGGACCGAGCAGTGTGAAAATAGCTTTCAAGAGTTGAAAGCTCGGTTGGTGCATTCCCCCGTATTGGCTTATGCTAATTTTTCACAACCTTTTATCTTGGAGGTTGATGCCAGCCACTGGGGTCTGGGGGCAGTGCTTTCACAACAGCAAGCTGATGGCAAGGTGCGTCCTATAGCTTATGCTAGTCGAGGGCTAAAGCCCACGGAACGTAACATGTCCAATTACAGCTCCATGAAACTTGAATTCCTAGCCTTGAAATGGGCTATGACTGAAAAATTCAGAGAATATTTGCTGGGTAACAGGTGTGTTGTCTATACAGACAACAACCCCTTGAGCCATCTGACTACAGCAAAGCTTGGAGCTTTGGAACAGCGCTGGGCGGCTCAGCTCTCTTCTTTTGATTTTTCAATTAAGTATCGTCCGGGTCGTACAAATGGCAATGCAGATGCTTTGTCTCGACAGTGTCAGCCATCCGATCAAACTGTGTCTTTAGAAACACTGCTTCCTGGTACTTCCCTTCCAGACTCTTTAGTGCAAACAGTTTTACCACCCCAGCAAGTAATCCAATCTATGATTTCGGTTTTACCCTCTCATTCACTTGCAGACCTTGCTACTTTGCAGAGGGAGGACCCCACGATTAGTGGTTTTTTGAAGTTTTGGCGCAGAGGAACTGGCCCTACTCGCCAGGAGAGAAGAGATTTGCCAGCAGCAGTGCTGGAAATGTTGCGCCAGTGGAGGAAACTGGTAGAAAAGGAGGGCGTCCTTTATCGGCAGATCTTTCAGCCAGATGGGGGGGAACCAGTGTGCCAATTAGTGGTCCCTCAGAGTCTCAAGAATGAGGTTTTACATGGCTTGCATAATGACCATGGTCATCAGGGAACTGACAGGACTGCAGACTTGATACGCAAGAGGTGTTATTGGCCAGGTATGTCTAAGGAGGTTCAGGATTACTGTCAGCAATGTGAACGTTGTGCGCAGGCTAAAGCAGTTTATCCCAAACCTAAAACAACCATGGGTCACCTCATGGCTGCGAGGCCCAATCAGATTCTGGCAATTGATTTCACATGCCTTGAACCCTCCGTTGATGGCCGTGAAAATGTATTGATTCTTACTGATGTGTTTTCAAAGTTCACTCAGGCCATTTCTACTAAGGATCAAAAGGCAACTACTGTGGCCAGTGTTTTGGTTTATGAGTGGTTTTATCGCTTTGGTGTTCCCTCTAGGATCCACTCCGATCAGGGGAGGAGTTTTGAAGGAGCATTAGTTCAGCAGCTATGCCAGTTATATGGTGTGGAAAAGACTCGCACCACTCCTTACCACCCACAAGGTAATGGCCAGTGTGAGCGTTTTAATCGGACTCTGCATGATCTGTTGAGAACCCTGCCCCCTGAGCAAAAGCGTCATTGGCCCATGTATTTACAGCAGCTCACCTTTTCTTACAATACCACAATCCATCAAACTACGGGTGAGTCACCCTATTTTCTTATGTTTGGCCAAGAGCCCCAGCTCCCAGTTGACTTCCTGTTAGGCAGAGTGGAGGAACCCACCCACGGCCCGGTACACACTTGGGTCCAAGAGCATCAGAAACGTCTAGATGTAGCTTATAAAGGTGTGAGTAACCGCACCAAAGCAGCAGCGACGCTGCGTGCAGATCGTCAACCTGCCCCAGCTTCTGACCCCTTGCCATTGCATCAGTTAGTGTATTTGAGAGATCATAGCATTCGGGGACGGAATAAAATCCAAGATTTTTGGGGCGTTACACCGTATTGTATTGTCCGTGCCCCTGCTGATGCTGGTCCTGTGTATACAGTGGCCCCACTCAATGATCCAGAACAGAAAAGACAGGTTAATAGACAATTTATCAAGCCGATCCCTGCTGATATCTGTGAGAAAATAAGGGCAGAGCTCCAGCAAACTGCTAACCCTAGAAGTTCACCTGACCGGTTACCCCCGTCTGAGAATGAGGGAGACTTTTATGTGTGGCAACGAAGGGAGTCCCCAAGAGGTGACCCCCAAAGTGTACAAACTGATTCTGCACCGTGTCCCCAACAACTCCCAGAGGACCTGGCTATAGTAATGAGGCCGCAGTCCAGAAGGACTAATCCTGGTACCCTGACTCCACAGTGTAGTGTCCCCACTCCATTAGCTGAAAGTGGTACAGTTAGAAGAACGACACGCTCAACAGCTGGCCACCATTCCAATCCACACCATCTGCCCCAATCAGCTGAAGCCAGGCCACCTAGTGTACATTCAGTTACAGCTTTTTATAGACCGTGGCTTTAAGGTTTCATTGTCGGGTCGCCAATGCAAAAACCAGGGGGGAGAATGTGACAGGTGAGACCTGGAGATTTGGGACCGCCCCTGGTGGGCGGAGCTGGTCTTCGCTCCTTTCATAAGCGCAGGTGTGGGCAATTGGGTATTCCTTTGCAAACCTGAAGCTGCGAGTGCTTGGTCCGAGTTGGGCAAGTTGGTGTTTCTTAACTATGAAAGTCTGATACGCGTCCTTCCCCTAAACTTCTGTTAGAACGGTAGGTTACACAAAAATGTACCACTTGAGCTCTGGCTGTTGGCAGAGGTTTACAGTTATTTGCACCCTTGTAGGTGGGAAACATTGCTCCCGTGAGAACGGTATAGTGGACTTCATCGCCACTGACCCACATTTATTAGGGTGTGACACGAACTTGTGGACAGGTAACAAAACCAATTCAGTGGAGGAATATTCCTGTGTTTTATTGTCCAGCTAGTGATCTCCTGTCTTTTATTCACAGAGTACCGAGCTGCTGCTTTGCCAGGTGGATTTCTGGCTGCGGGCAAAGGACCCGACACATCAGTGTGTTTTAATTTGTTTTAAACGGGTGTAAGCCGACAGACTGACTGCTGCGGCTGTCGATGGTTTTGGTTTTTGGTTTTGGTTTTACTTTTTCTGTATCAGTAGGCACCACAGATATTGATCCTTTTAGTATTTTAAACCCTTTATTTATATATATATATATTGTCGCAGACGGTGAAGGCGCTGCAGGGAAAACAAATCCTTTTTTTTGTCTCCCCGCTTTTGCATGCACAGCGGTGGGCCCGAGTGAAGACGGCACTGAAGATTTGACTTTTTTTCTATAGTGTTTTACCCATTTGGGGTCATGTGTGAGTTGCCGTCCATGTTTAACCTGTGTGCTATGTTGATTTGTTTTTAAACGGTTCCCTGCAGCGCTTGTCCCGTCTCACGGGCAATCGCACAGTTTTATCGTCTCTAATAAGGTAACGTTTTTAATTGGTTTGAGGTGCCGCTGTTACACTGTTTCTTTTATTTTGTATTAAAAAAATTAAACTCTTTTAAACTGACTGTGCGCCTACGGCTCTGTCCTATTTTAAATAGGTACCTACCACGGGTCACATATATAACTGTGAAACAAACATAATGGACCATTAATGTATCATAATAGTACATTTCTGAATTTGGGGTATAATTCCAGGTGGGATGAGTGTCTGTACAGCTCCTCCTGTTGATGTAAAAAAAGAAAAAAGTAAATGCCAGTTTTTTTTAGGTTTTCATGTTGATGTTGTAACACAGTAAAGAATTACTCTTACAGAAATAAATGTCATTTTTTCAACTTGCAGTTAAATTCATGTAACTTAATGCTGATGCTGTTGACGACTGGGGCTCACACGTCTTTTACTTTGTCTCCAGGACCGACTCACCATGGTTGACCCACAGGAAAATAGCCCGCAGGACATTCCTGACTATGACGGCATAGAGGATGAAGCTTTCCCCCCACTCCCACCACCACACTCCCCAGGCCGGGGAGGCCAGGAGGAAGGAGACCCTTTTGCAGATGGTAGATGCTGCTGTGCTCTTACAGGATTACTATGAGGTCTTTAAGATGTGATGATTCAGAACTTTGTATTTTAAATTCATGGTTTAATGAAGAATCATAGAAAAATAAGATTCAGGAAAAAAGGCTAATGTGGGAGAAATACAACCTCTCATAGTCCTTCCACAAAGCTTTTTGGAACAGCTTGATAATAATGAATTTGTTAGTTCAGCCTAGAATTAACAAATGCATGAACTGGTTTTTCAGCATCTCTCTGAGACTGGATGTTTCTAACAATAACAACACACATGTTTTTGTTTGCGTGAGCAAATGAAACCTATCAGATACTGTTCAAACCAGCACATTTCTTCTGTAACCTCCAGTCTATAATTTGTCTGGATTTAAAGATAAGCTTGAAGTTTGCCACGCTGCCAACAGAATGAGTTAGAAACACATCCTGTTGTCATGTGTTTTCAATGCAGGAGATGAAGGTGAGGTATCACAGCTGGCTGATGTCCCTACTGCTAAAAGGAGAGGCGTGAAGAGACCCCAACCCAAGCTGGACTCCCACAGGTAGCAAAGACATTTATATCACGACAGAGGGTTGAAATGCATTAAAATGCGCATTTAAATAGGAATTTGATGTCATCTTGTGTGAGCTGGGACACAAGGAGGCCAAAATCATTGATTGACGTGTGCAGACTGTCAGTGTTGCAGCCAGGTTGAACACGAGTCTGTGACTGCACTGGTTTTTATCACCGTTTCACTAATAATCGTGCACAGAGGCTCAGAGACACACTGACACACAGAGTTGTTGCAAATGTTTGAAAACGTAAGTTTGTGGAAAGAACTTTGCACAAAAAAAGTGATGTGATATTATCTGAGTGGCGACACCTGTCGTTTCGCAGAGTACTGCAGCGTCTTCTTACGCTTTAGCGGCGGGTACAAATGACTGCATCTGTGTGATGATGGTGCAGCTTCACTCTGCCAGTCATTTAAAGAAGAAAGACTCTAATACCATTGTTGTTTTCATCATTTGGATGGGCAAAATTCCCAGACTGAAAATTGTCAGAGCGTTGGAGACATCCCTGGATGTGTGTGAGAAAGATGTTTCCAGTCTCTGTACACCTATAGTGTGAACCTGGTTAGTATTGCCAACCATAAGTCAGGCTCGTTCCCAGTAGTCTCCCAGTGGGTGTTCCAGTGGCACTCCTCTGTTACTGTTCTGTTCACAATGTTCCTGGACAGAACTAAGTTATACTAAATCAAAGGATGTTAAATAAGCTTTTAAGTAAGAACGTCGATTATACTTAGGATAAAACTTGCAAGCTGTATTAAAGAAAAACATAGATTTTCATTTGATAAAATATTCAAATTAATTGCAACTTTGCTATAAATATATATATATATATAGCAATTTTTTATTTTTTATTTTTAGATGGAGAAATTTGACTATTTCTCATTATACTGCCTTATGTACAAACAGGTAGGAAAAGAAAGGTTGTGGGCACCCTGAAAACCAAACACCCTACCCCCCCCCCCAACAAGCTACTGCCTTCTGAACATGGTACATCTGAAGGCACTGACATTTCCATTCAGAGGGTCTGTCTGTGTTGGCCCTGTGACAGGCTGGCGACCTGGCTGCTGGGATGGGCTTCAGTGGAACATAAACAAGCGGACACGCGATGGTTTTACCGTCGTTGTTGCTAACGACAACGCATAAAAACAGGCGCTTGTCCGTCCGTAGTGTGGTTATATATAAGAGAAAGAGAGAACTTTACTACAGTGACATCAGAAGCATGAAGAAATATTGCCGTAAACAGTTTATTTTGCGACACCACGAAACAAACGATAGCGTAAAATGAAATAGACGTTTTTGTATATATCGTTGTATCGAACAGCCCTACGGTGGATTCACACCTGCAGGTGCACATAGGAAATACTTGCCATATTCCACAGGACTTAATTATCAGCACTGCTTGAAATTGTGTTCAGGTGCTGGTGACGAAGAGGTACAACGTGAACTGGAAACATTTGGGGATCCTGATCTGTTCAGCAGAGAGAGTTTTATTAATGCTCCCCAAGGGCAGATTGCCGAAGCCCTCGCTCCCCCACCTACTCCCTCTCTGACCGAAGAGCAGCAGAAACGTATTGAGCTGAACAGACAGCGGGCCCTGGAAAAGAGGCGCGCACGCCAGCAGCAAATTGGTAAGAATGGCAAAAATGTATCATACAGCTGGGACACAATATAACAGAAATAATTAATGATTCTGCTACAAAACATCCAGCGAAGGTTCATAAGGATCATCTAGCTTCATTGGTGTATTAACTTTATATGAAAATACAAAAAGCAAAACATTGAATGTACAGTATATTGCCAAAAGTGTTTGCTCATCTGCCCCCACACTCATATGAACTCGAGTGACATCCCATTCACGACGTCCGCCTGTGCAGCTATATCAGCTTCAACTCTTCTGGGAGTGTTTATGGGAGTTTATGACCATTTGTAAGGTCAGACACTGATGTTGAAGGCCTGGCTCCAAGTCTCTGCTCTCATTCATCCCAGTGGTGTTCTGGTCAGGACTCCCATGCCAGAGTTCATGTCTTTGTGGACCTTGCTTTGTGCACTGGTGCCCAGTCATGCTGGAACAGGAAGAAGCCATCCCCAAACTGTTCCCTTAAAGTCGGGAGCCAAAATGTCTTTGCATGCTGAAGCATTAAGAGTTCCTTTCACTGGAACGAAGAGACTGAGCCCAACTTCTGAAAAACAACCCCGCACCGAAATCCCCCTGCCACCAAACCTGGAGCTCTGTTGTCCTGGCAACTGCTAAGTTGACTTGTCTATCGGCTTTCCAGATTGAGAACTGTGATCCGTCGCTCCATAGACTGCATCTCTCCTGTTCTAGAGTCCAGTGGCGGCGTGCTTTACACCGCTGTGTCCCATTGCTTTGCGTTGCACTCTGTGATGTAAGGCTTGGACTACAGCTGCTCGGCCATGGAAATGGATTCCATGAAGCTCTCTGTGCACTGTTCTTTAGCTAATCTGGAGACCACGTGAAGTTTGGAGCGATGGACTCCACAGAAAATTAGCAACCTCTGTGCGCCTCAGTATCCACTGACCCCCACTCTGGGATTTTACGTGATCCACCACTTGATGGCTGAGTTGCTGTCGTTCCCAAACACTTCCACTTAGTAGCAGCAGTCTGCATGCCTAGGTGCTTGATTCTATACAGCTGTGGAAGTTACTGGATCACCTGAATTCAATGATTTGGATGATGGGTGGTGAGTGAATACTCCTTACAATATAGTGAAGTGGATCTAGTGTATATATCCACCAGAAACCCTGAAGGTCGAGTGACGAGTTCCCGTATTGCACAGTTCGTCCAAACCACCAGAGATTCCTCACATTAGTGTGGAGTTTGGTAATAAGAGGCAAAGCATGTAGAAAACATTGATTTCTTTACTGCCTGTCTGATGTCAGCTTCAATTAGGCGTAGTATTTTTGTTTTTGCCTTACACTTGTGATCCAAACTGTTTTTACTTCCTCTTTAGTTAAAGCGGAGCCAGCTGTCTGCGATCTATTGTCTACAAATCTTTAACAGTGACATTAAATCGTTCTTCAGGGTCCTCATTTACCGCAGAAATGATGTAATGTGATTTAAATGAGACCCATAGAAAAGAAAATGACCTGTTGATCGGTCTCTATTATGAGCCTTCACCCATAAAAATGTGTTTACAGTTTATAACTTACTGTACATGGTGTTATTAGCACAAACACTTTAAAGCTGATCATTTAGGACTGTAACAATAATCCAGAGAGCAATGTAGTCAAACATCTCACAGTTAGTTTTATTGGGAATGAACTTTGACCTGTTAGGCCCCCAGGGCTTTTCTGAGCTTCCTGCTCGAAAATGAAGAGGCCAAAATAAATGGAGTATTTCTCTGCAATTACAAACTCTGTGTAAACAGTCTTGGTATCAAAATAAAGCTAACGCTTGTGAGCTGTCATCAGAGGGGTAAATATTACTGCAGATGTTACTATGTCAAAGTTACTGGGACTCAAACATAGAAAAAAATGATTATTTCCCTCACCTAATTTTTAAAAGTATTTTATAGCTTATATGCTATAAAATATACTTTGGGTCACATTTAACTCCAGAAAATCATAAATCAAAATATGGATGTTACCTGTCCACAGATTCATGGTGATGTAACTGCTCTTTTAACTGTTTGGTGTTTGTAGAAATGGTTTACAGCTGAGATTCAGAGGCTTCTGTGGACACTCATGTCTGCACTTATATTTCTGACCTCGTGTTATAACCGATTAAATGTGATCTCCTCTCTTTTCCCCCATTTTTGGTGGTGTGGGTGCTTAACTAGTTAAAGTACCAAACATCTGTCTCCTGTTGTTGTGTCACGTAGGAAAGAAGCATCAATATCTGATGAGCAGACTTGTTCATTTGTGCAGATTTCTTCTTTTGTGTGGTTGTTTTTTCCAAGTGGAGATGAGCATCTCTAACAAGTTGATTTGTTCACATTTGCACATCTGCATTTTTGAGAGAAATGAGTTTTTTGAGTTTGTGCACTATATGCATATAAGACAACCATTTCCTTTTTCAGTATTTTTGTGTGGTGCATTTTTCTCTGTTTTAACAAAAGAGGAACAAAGAACATTTAAGTCAACCTAAGACGATTTGTTTTAATTTTTACATGGTCTTACTGAGGTGATGCAAAGTGGAACATGCAAACTGTTTTTTTGGTAATGTGCTGGAAAAGCTTGATAATGGACCTTGAAAGTGCTTAAAGTGCTTAAATTTGACCCTGAACAATGAGTTTGAACCCTGCAGTTTACAGTTTCATTTTTCATTATCTCAGCTTTGCCTGTCTTTTATAAATCGTAGTAGACTGAGTGTGTCTGTGTTGACTGAAACCATCACTGTTTCTAATTCTCAACCCTTTCAGGCCCTTCAGCCTCTCAGACTGCTGACATGTTAGGAGACAAACCTCCAGCTGCATCCTCACCAAATGTCATCAAAGGTTCTACTGATGGAGATGAAACTGTAGAAGATCCTGACCTCGAGCCTTCCAACAACACCTCCACGCAACAAACCAGCCCGCTTCCCCCCAAAGACTCTGAGCCCGCTGAGGCTGAGACCGGCCTCAGCCCTGAGCAACAGCTCAGCAACGACTGTGTAGAGGGGGATTAAAGTTCACGTGCAGCAGTTTCTGCTGAAAAGCTTTGGCAGTGAGCAGATTTAAAGGTTTCCCAATGTTCGTGCCTGCTCATTCGAGTAATGTTGTGCATTTCTGGTGGTTTATATCTTGAGCACATGTTCCTACTGTGACGTCAGCTTTGGGTTAGCAAAGACATTTATAATCAATGGAAATAAATGTTTTTCTTATTTTTAAAAGTCCAAATCCTAAACGTATTTACCATGTGTTGGTATCTGTTACAGAAAAATATTTGAACTGATCCACAGTTCCTGCTCTGATGCATCTTCTTTCTCCAGTTTCACTATTGGCAGAATTTTGGTTGCAAACATGTTTCTATAAAAGGCCTCTGTGTGTGTGTAGTATGTGAGCTGTCAACTGACCATCACCCTCTTCCAAGCATTAAGTGCTCGTTCAATTATGAACAGTTCTTTCTTAAGCTACTGCAGGGACATGAAACGCAACACGATGAAGTGGCTCCATCTGCGCTAATGAAAACACCATTTTTAATTACAGGCCACTGCACACATATTGAAATAGTTATGTACAGTTCATATTTCTGTTGGTAGTTCTAGAAAACAATCTTAAAATCCACAAACCAAAAAACGCTTCTGATTATTTACCAGTTCAAACAATAAAAATGTCCTTGGTGTTGGTGTCTTCTATACAGGCTCTTGATATACAAACTATAAGATAAATACATCCTAGTTTTATACATCACTTCCAACACAACCAACCTCAGGTGTGTTCATTACTCTACGGGTTTATTTTAAAGTCTGCTAATGAGTGACATGAAGTTTTATCAGTCCGGTGACCTGTCCAGGGCGTATCCTGCCTCTCACCCTATGACAGCTGGGACAGATTCCAGGACGTGCAGAAGAAAATGGACGAGTGGACGTTTTATCATCTCCAGAACAATACTCGTGCTGGGTTTTGTATGAAGTGGTCACAGGTAGTACAATATGTGTGAACTCACCAAAAATGGTTCTATAACACAAGACATTTAATTTACACAAGACATTGATCCCACCAGTGAGATATTGAGATCACTGGTGCTGAGAGAAAAGCCTTTTGTTACCAGACTTCTTTAACCTGCTGCAGTTGACTAGTTTCCTGCAGGATTGAACCACATTTGCAGTGAGTACTAGGTCTTGTCAAAGTAACTGCTGACACTTCACTGGCATTAACACGTTCCCTATCCTCCTTACAACTAAGTTTAACTTGATGTGATTTTAAAAACTAACTTTTACAAAACGTATCCACTGATTCGGTTTGACTCTGGTTTCTAAAAAGATGGCGGGACATGTTTTTACTTAATATTGTGTTTGCTTTCCTGTGACTTCACACACTCGTGTGGTTTGTCCACACACAATCTGGAGCTACAAGAATGACCTGGATGACTCAGCACGAGTGATCTTCAATGATCACCGTTCTGTTAGCGCACAGCGTGCAGTTCTCACAAGTGTCTGCTTGGAGGTAAAGCTGGGCTACAGCGTTTCTATGCTGTTGTTGCCGGGAGGCGTGAAGCCCTTTCCAGATCCATCAGAGCCAACTCTCTGATTTCTTCCAGAATAGAGTACAGACTGGGAGTTTTGCTCTGACGAAACTCTCTTTCCTCTTTGGAGAGTTTGGGGCGCCGGGCTGTCTTCTCCTGAGCCAGCGCCTCTTCATTCTGACGCACCACCTCTTTGACCAGCTGACTGCGGCCCTGAGGGCTGGGCTGCTGGGACTTGGCACTGTGGTGAGGCTTGTTGCTGATGACCTCGAGGTTTAGACGGTCAGCGTGGCAAGTTGAAGAGTGGACAGAAATACGAACCTGAAGAGAGCAGAGAACGTAAGTCACAGTATTCCTCAGTTCGATCACTACACAGTAATGGCACCTACTGAAAATAGTCTAATGGAATGCTATGCAAAGACAGGCCCACTTAAGGTTTGTGACGTAATATATAACAGCAGTCCTCTCAGCACTGTGCGCAGCGTCACAGCTAAGTAGACAGTGGTGTAGAGTGGAGAAGTTTCCGACTGTGCCACAATTTTGTTCATAAATAGGATAAATTGGATACGTATGTTACACACACGTATCCAATGTAACAAACGTTCATCCATCCGTACACGAACTTTCTTTACTGTGCTTTCTAACATTCACACGACGTGGAGACTGGAGCAGAGGGGGAGAAAAACATTCATTAACACTGTGACCTCGGTCAAGTGTCACAGTGAGGTTGTTGTTTTGTTGATTTGTTTGTTGAATATCATCATCATCTCTTTGTTTGATATGATCATAGCTTGACAGCAGTCAATGCTGTGGTGGACAACTTGTGTTTGGGCTAATGTTTCTTTCTATCTTGTTTTGGCCACATGTGTCATCCATCATCATCCATCAGTAAGCTATGTTGTTAGCATTGCCTTTGCCCTTTGACATTTATGACCCCAGGATAAGTCCATGAAAGAAAGAAAAGATGTTGATAACAGTGGAAGCAGCAGTACTCTGTCACTTTTTCATGTCTTAAAGCCAAAGATGTGAGAATAACACACCGTTACTTCAGTTTCTTTTTGTTAGCTAACCTTAGGGTAATGTTTCCTGCTCTTTTTGCTTAAATCACATGCACTTATTCCTCACAATCATCGTGTGTAACATGCCTGAACTTAATATAACTTGACGCCAGTGATGGGCAGCAATGCATAATTAGATTACTTTTTTCAAGTAACGAGTAAAATAAGGGATTACTGTTGCAAAAAAGGTAATTAGATTACTGTTACTGTCCCGTAAACACGCTGCTCTACTGTGTTACTAAACCGTGAGTTTGTTTGCAAGAGTGTCTCATGACAATGACATAAGTGCATGCGACGTTTGTGGTAACAAACGTGTGCAGAGCAACAATGGATCATTTATCGAGTGCGAGAGAGAGAGTGCGACCGTGCAGCGTTTAAAGGCGTTTATGTGAAAACAATTACCGCCCACTGTCATTTTTTATCTCCCTTTACAAAAAGGTTTGTGTAGAAACGCCACAAACTGGAAGCATTACATTTCTTGTCTTGGAGGAGAGCCCCCCCCCACACTTATGTTTTTGTTTTCATATAATATTTAAAAACAATAAACTGAATAACTTTAAATGATTTATTTTCAGGAATCATTTTCGTCTCATTCATCTTACTGACGTTTTGTTACCTTGAGATTAGCTAACAAAGCAGCAACCACACAACACTTTATCACAACAAGATCATAAAACGTCTCTTAATGTTGGACCACAAAAGATCCAGTAGTCGTATGAACCTGTGATTCATATACACTCATGCATATATATTTGGAATCGTCGCCTTTAGGCGCTGCATTGCTGGAAACCTTCTAAAATGATTGATTAGCGTTTTCTGTGACTTACGGTGATGTGGTCAAACAGTTTGAAGGTGGAGGTGCCACAGCTGGAGGTGGTGGTAATGCGGTCCGGGTATTTTCGCACAGTGCCACCCTGCCAATCACAGCTGCCGTCCTGTCCCGCTACCACCACCAGGCCCTCTTTGTTCTTCAGATACACAGGCCCCCTCACACCATACCTGTGAACAACATGGCTGTGGTCAGAGGCAGCCTTACTTACTCAGTGATATTACTCAACCTGCTTTGCGCCCTGTGATTTTAATCATTACATGGATTCTACAGCCTTCTCAAAATGACCACAGGTTACATTTTAATAAACTGTTAATATTGCATATCCCTGTAACACCACAAGCATGGAGAACACTGATGTTATTAAATTACACTTTCCTTGCAATAAACAAGCAGCAACCTCCAGAGGTTAGCTAAGCTAACGTAGAAGTGCCACAAACACAAGGCTGGCTCCAAAGCACCGTCCCTCCCCACAGACTCAACTTCAGCAATGCAATTAACTTATTTAAAGCCTGGTAGAGAAAAGATTCGGGGTTTTAGCCGATTTTCCCTGCTCACAATAAATGTTTAAGGAATTAGTTTAGTAAATTTATACAATTTAAAACTCATTTTGAGGTTTTTTAAGAGAAAATAAAACTAGCGTGTATACTGTTAAATATACATTGATTAGCGTGCAATTACATCTTCCAACAAATTCATTCATTGTCATAAACTTTGAATTCGTCTATTAAAAATACACGAGTGGTTGGCCGTCTGTGAGCTGCTGTACAGCTCCATTAAACAAAGGAAAAGAAGAAGACTGCAGAACAAAACACAGGACTGAAGGTTCTTACTCTGGGATAAACACCAAGACACCGTTGTCTCGAATGGAGTAGACAACAGCGTCAGCCACACAGCACGGGTCTGTCTGAGGGTCTCGTTCTCTGAAAAACAGACACTGAAACAGTGCTGTGGATCGCATTTGGGCTGCCTGTGCTGCCTGCAAATGAAACACAGACGTCAGCACAGCTTCTGTTAATAGAGTAAGAGGTGAATCATTGAAAAACACAAACAATAAAACACCCCTGACCCTGTTCTTGCTGTTGACATGGTGAGCCATTTCCTCCACTTCTTTGTTACTGGCTGGTGCTTTACCAGATACAACGCCCCTCTGCATGTGCAGGGCTGCGGTAAGAAGGCGGTGCACGACAATGTCTGCGTACCGACGGATGGGTGAGGTAAAGTGTGTGTAGCGATCCAGAGCCAGACCTACGACAACGAAGCAAATATCAGCACGTTAGCCTTCTTTCTAGTTCTCAGTCGAATAATTCTTCACAAACAACAGACGTTGGACAAGTGTGTGCAGACGTGTGATGGATGGACTGACCCACAGTCACACTGAAACTCTAGTGCAGCCAATAAAAGCTGTGCAGCGGTATCGTACCATAATGGTAGTATTGGTCTTGAGGATGAGCACCAGTGGAGAAGTACAGAGCCTGTGACATAGCAGTGGTGGCCATCATTCTGAACAACCTGTTCACCAAGGGGTCCTGTGGGTCCACAGCTCGGTCCAGTGAGGCAGCTAAAGCCTTGTTGGACCTGAAGGAACAGAGCCAGAAACCAGGGATGAGTGAGGCCTCTCATCTCAGCAGTCAGTGACACAAAGCTACTTGCATCACCATGTCTCTTGTCCTGGGACCGGTTCTGCTGTTGGTTTAACCCCCCCCCCCCACAATCCTCCAACCGCACATTCATATTTTGTTTTCAAACTCCATTGCAGTTCATTCCACGCCTCAGATCCTCAGACCTTTTGTAAACAGTTAAACAAATAAAAGTTAACTGTAATAGATTACAGGTTGTAATTAAATAAATCACTGCCTCTTTTAAAAAACAGAAAAACAAACCATCTTTAATTATTTGAGTTGTTTGTTTTGTTCCCGTGTGAGAATATTCAACACTGCTCTCTGTGCAAAACGGGTTTAAAAGCATAAACAGCTGTGGGATCCTGTTTGTCCGGGATTTGAACCGGGGAACAAACTGCGGCAGGATCAGCGTTGTGCCGAGGTCGGCATCGCCGACAGCATGTGTTCCCCCTGCGTGGCGAGCGTTCGCTGGGCACGGAGTGTGGATCCAGGTTACGCCGCCTCCATTACAAACAGTCAGACGTGGAAGTAGTGATGTTTTAGTTTTGTAAAAAAGTGAAACCTGAGTGTCGTTACATTACCATTCAGTTTAAGGGTTACAACAGAAAATGAAATATTTATTGTCCTCTCGTGGTATCAGACGGGATTATTTTAACAAACGAAGGACATTTTGCCTGATAATTATATTTATCCTGTAACTTTACTGTGTAAAGAGCTAAAACCTCCAAAGTTTCAGGAGTAGTTAGTCGTTATAAGAAGTGTTTGTGAACTGAAAATCAAGAATGTGGGATCCTGTTTGTCCGTGATTTGGACAGCCCAGCGTGTGCTCCCGACGCAGGGGAAACTAATTCTGTCGGGGAGACCGACCTTGCCACGACAGCTGTTGTGAAGCTGAAGCCAAAGGCAAGATATGCTTCATCATATGTTCTAGTCTTTGGTTTGGAAGCATATTTGGCTTCAACCTCAACCTGAGCTGAAGGAACATGTCTTCTTCTTGTCTGACTGCTCATGTGACACCTGAGTGTGTCCCCGTGTTATCAAACATTTCAGGTTCACACACTTGTGTGTCTGAACATGATGTGCGTTGGACTACAATATGCATTTCCTCAGTTTCTATACTGAACAGTCAAAAACATTACCTGGTGTCAATGGTGAAACCTTTGGCCTTTGCAGTGTCCACCAGCTGGTTGAATAGCTCCTGTTGTGGTGGTGGGTGACACCTTAGAAGGGCCTGGTTGGGGAAAGCTTCCTGGATCTTGCGGGCCACCCAGTGGTTGGCGTAAATCATGCACTCTGCCACGGTCTCATGGACCTCCAGGGGCTGACGAGGGACCAGGGCCGTAATGTTCCTCTCCTCATCCAGCTGGGCACCCACCTGAAAAGGGAAAATGCTTCTAACGTGACTTCAATGAAAAAGAATATGAAAATGCATCAGTGGGCCACATTTTACTACAGTTTACTTTAACTCAGTTGAACATGCACCATTCCACCGGAACAAATGCTGCACGGAGAACCAAATGTGAATGAATCTCAACCTGAAAACAGTCTACTGTCTTTCCTACGTTCAGCTCTCTATCATACCAGTAAGAACACATATCCCTAACAGGCACACAGCTCTGCTCATGGGCACAGAAACTCCACCGATCTGCTGTTCATGCTTTTTGTTTATAGTGGACAGCCAATCAGAGTTTAAGTTAGCTCAAAGGAAATGTGCCTTAAAGAGAGAACAAAACTTTTCTCAGACTAAGGATGAACTGAGGGGACCCAAAGCACTTCAGCAGGAACCAAAAGAAGCCAGAAAGTTTGGATTTGAACACAGTTTTGGCCGTTTTATATAATAGATCAAGATGAAACATCTGTTGTCCTTATCCTTCAGGACAACAGATGTTTCACCAGCGGTCAATAATCCAGCTTTGTCAAGATAAGAACTTGATTTTTGGGTGGCAGCTCAATCATTAAACACACTTTTAGAAATATATTGGTTTTTCCACTATCCCAGAAGCAACCCGAGAGAATCATTTTTACTTCATATCAATATTCTGTGTGCGTACAGCCATAACAGGAATGCAATAACTGAATAATAAATAAATCCAAGACATCCTATTAGAGAGCATCTTATAGAACAACAGGAATTGTCCATATGAGGTTTTAACAGATGGCCGACCAGCCGCTGTAGATAAATGGCTGTGATCTAATGTGAAAACTGTCAGTGGTTTCACAGTGGAGTGCTTGGTTTCTTTATTCCAATATTCTCACTGAAATGACTTTCTGATAAAATGTTTTCTGCTGAGGAACGTGTTCTGCTTAGACGCCTGATTTTAAAAATAACGTCTCTATTAGACCGTACTATAATTTATTATCGATGAAAAGAAATATATGGTATCCATCTGTAATTCTGTAAATAACACAGCAAAAAACCAAACTAAACATAAAGACCTGGAAGACTCCTGCGTCTAAATTCATTCAGTTATTGTACTGAGTCCTGAACATGTTAGAAATATGGTATCTTCAACACATCAGTGGAGAATCTGTTCCAGGAGTTCAAGCGAGGCTTCTTCCTGGTGTGTGAGCAGGATTTGGTGAGGCTGTTTCGACCAGAGGAGCTGCAGGGAGTGCTGGTCGGCCAGGACGTGCATGACTGGGAAAAGTTCAAACAGGTAGAGTCAGCCAAACAGACACAGGCTGTAGTTTCACAGCTGTCCTGTAGCACAATAACTGTGTACTGCATACTGTCAAAAGCATTCAGTCGGCTGCTTTAACACAAATATGACCTTGAGTCACATCTCAGTCTTAATCCAGACTTTTGTATGATAGTATAATATAATAGTCAGCCCACCCTTCGCAGCTATAACTGCTTCCACTCTTCTGGGAAAGCTTTCCACAAGGTTTAGGTGTGTTTATGGGAATTTTTTGACTATTCTTCCAGAGGTGCATTTATGGTGTCAGACACTGACGTTGGAGGAGAAGGCCTGGCTCACAGTTGCTGCTCTAATTCATCCCAAAGATGTTCTATCAGGTTGAGGTCAGGACTCTGTGCAGGCTAGTCCAGTTCTTCTACACCAAACTCACTCATCCATGTCTTTATGGACCTTGTATTGTGCACTGGTGCCCAGCCATGTGCACACATGCCCACACTTTACACTTGGCACAGTGCAGTCAGACAAGTACTTCTGGCAACCACCAAACCCTGACACATCCATCGGATTGCCAGTCAGAGAAGTGTGATTCGTCACTCCAGTAAACACATCTCCACTGCTTTAGAGTCCAGTGTTGAGATGCTTAAATCACTCCATCTGACGCTTTGCATTGTGTTTGTCAGTGTAAGGCTGGGATGCAGCTGCTCAGCCATGGAAACCAATGAAGTTTGGACATCTGTAACAACAGCAGACTGCAGATATTGGTGACTTAAGTGCACTATGAGCCTTAGCATCAGCTGACTAGCTGTCATTTCCAATTACTTCCACTTTGTTATAATATCACTAACAGCTGACTATGGAATATTTAATAGCGAGGAAATTTCATGACTGGACTTGTTGCACTGGTGCATCCTATCACATTACCATGCTGGAATTCATTCAGTTCCTGAGAGCGACTCGTCCTTTCACACATGTTTGTAGAAGTAGTCTGCATGCCTAGGTGCTTGATTTAATACACCTGTGTCCATGGAAGTGATTGGAACACATTAATTGAATGATTTGGATGTGTTAGGGAATACTTTTGGCAACATAGTGTATGCCTGACCTTACAAACTCTATGATTATAACAGTCATTTTCACTGTTTTCAGAACACAAGTTATGGTTGGAGATATCATGACCGCCACCCCACCATACAGATGTTTTGGGAGGTATTTGATGAACTAACTGAAGAGCAGAGGAAAGATTTCCTTCGTAAGTACTTGCTGAAGCCTCCATTATGATATGTTACTGAAATCACACTGTATCATATAAAACATTAGATTTTTCTGCGCTTTACCAAGATACATTAGAGAGCAGCATTGTTCTGATTAATATACTGTAAAGCTGCTTCTAGCTGGTGGACTGAGCCGCCTCACCT
Source organism: Aulonocara sp. 'chitande type north' Nkhata Bay (assembly GCF_057382095.1). NCBI lineage: Eukaryota > Metazoa > Chordata > Actinopteri > Cichliformes > Cichlidae > Aulonocara > Aulonocara sp. 'chitande type north' Nkhata Bay. Next base: position 33,820,108 of record NC_141352.1, read on the forward strand.
TTCACCTGGCTCACGTCACACACCTGGAGAGACTCGACCTCCACCTGTGTTGCCTCACGCGAGATGATCTAGAGGCTCTGAGTCAGTTGCTACCAATCTCACACGCCGGACACTAATCGCATGCTCGCTGCAGCAGTCATGTGACTCGTTGTTTTTCAGTCCAGGTGCTGCCCTCTCTCACTGCACTGACCGAGCTTGATGTGTCATCCAATAAGGAAGTGGGAGGTGTGGTCCACCTGCTGGTCTCCGCCCTCCCTGCGACACAAATGAGGAGGCTGCCATTCAACAGCTGCTACATGAGCAACGAGTCCTTCACTGCTCTGGGTAACACACACACACACACTTGTTTATTTATAGAAGTTTTCCTTCAAGTCATTCTCCCCGAATACCTCTTCCACCCTCTAGCCTGAAATGGTGAAAACTTTGTGTTTATGCATCAGCCCTGGCGGTGTCCTATCTGCGCACGGTGGATATTTCCTGGTGTAAAGTGGTTGGCGGTCACTTGGCGCTCCTGCTGGATGCTCTGCAGCCATCAGTCGTCAGCGAGCTCCGTCTTTGCAGCTGCGAGCTCACCACTGATGACATGCAACATCTGGGTAACTAACACACAATGACATTATACTTTTTCTTTTTTGGTCTGTAGTGGATCATTAGGCTGCATAAATGTATATTAAGACAAGTAAAGCCTGAAGGAAATTGATATTTCTTTCATTTATTTCATGCTGCCAGCATCTGTAGCTGTCGTATAAAACAAAACAATGAAAGTATTCGGTGTTATTTTTGTCTCCATCAGAAACATTGTGAACAAAACAGTAAAGTGAACAGGCATAAAGTGATCAGTTATCAATGGGTCCTCTTCCTCTGTGCAGCTGCCGTGTGCAGACGGGGCTGTCTCTCCTCACTCCGTGCACTGGATCTGTCCTACAACAGCTTGGTGGGAGACAACGGTTGGTGCAGTCTGTTTGCAGCAGGAGGTCTGGGCTCTCTGGAAGACGTGGATGTCAGTTTGCGACCTTCAACCTCTGCTCCGTGCTCAGCCTGGCTGCCCGCTCTGCTCCGAGCTCTGCCTCAAATGCCGGCGCTGGCTCGACTGGCCATGCAGAGGTGGACAGCTGACTGTCAGGAGAGAGAGCAGCTGAGGTACTGTCTGAAAAAGAGGAGCGTCCTGCTGGAAAGGGATCCAGATTTACAAGACACATCATCAACATGTAAAGGGAACAGTCAGGAGAGCCTAGAAGAGAGTCAGCCTGAGGAGATTGGAGCGGACCGCACTGGAATTTACTGTCAAAGAGCGACCCACTTTGTTGCTTTATTATTATTTTTTTAAGTCTCTGTTACCACAAGAAGGTCAGTGTTGATGTCAGCTGCATCACGTCTGATGTAAACTGTGTCACACGTGATGGTTTCAGGGAATACTGGGAACTTACAGAGTTAAGCACAGCTGGTGTGGGTTATCATATTTGTCGTCTCTCACCTTGGCTGCAGGGTCTGGGTCTTTCCAATGCAGCAGTCCTAACACTTGAGACACACATGCCGAGAAGTGGGGATACCTGGAAATGGACAAAGGCTTTCAGCAGAGTTTTAAAGCAGCTATTCAGGAAAAGAGCTGTGAATTATCTGCATACCTTGTTAGGTAATCAGCTATTTTGGGGTTCTTTAACAAATCAACCAAAAGGTCGACTGAGTATTTTCTCGTCAGAGTACCTTCACCGTTCACGATGATGTTGAGCACAAGCTGGAGCGTTTGATGGATGTTCTTTGCATCAAAGAGCTACGAGGAAATCCCAGAGATTAGAGACAGGATATTATGTGAATCAGCATGAATGTTGTTTGTTGTTCAACAGATAAAAACAAGAAGAGAAAATAGAAACAAAGTAAAAAAGGAACAATTGTTTCTGCCGTTAAGAAAAAAAAATTGAGTCATGGCAGAGACCTGCAGAAGTCTTGAGTCTCATTTGATGACATTTTGTCAGATTGCCTTGTAATTTAAAAAAAACAAAACTGTTTTTTGAGCAAAAGTTCTCCAGGTTTTTTTGGAGTTCTTTCAAAGTTTTCTTATTTTTGGACGTTAGCTGCTTTTTCACTCTTTTTCAGTCCAGTCAGGGATGCAGAGGAGGAGGAGGAAGGTCCTGGACACATCAGTGGCTTATGTGCGTGGAGAGGAGAACCTGGCCGGCTGGAGGCCCAGAGGAGATAGCCTCATCCTAGAGCACCAGTGGGAGCTGGAGAAGATGGAGCAGCTGCAGGAGGTGGGGCCTTAAAAGATTCATAAAGAAATAAATCTGTTTAATATCATTGAGGGAAAAATGACTTTTCAGCTCAAAGACCAAAGTGCTATTCTAAAAAGTTTTTTCTTAGAGTACAGACTTTACATGACTAACCTCCCCTCTTCTCCCCACCTCACATTCGCCCCCATCTTTCGTCCAGGTGGAAAAGACCCGTCACCTTCTGGGAGAGGCGGCTCCCGTGGGAACAGCTCCCACCACCAAGTCCCTGAGTGAGTCTCTGTCCCCCAGCGTGAGCTCCGGCACTCTGTCCACATCCACCTCCGCCTCCTCGCAGATCTCCAGCACCACCTTTGAAAGCGTGAGAAGGAGCTGGCCACCAAGGTGAGAAAAACGTGGGCTTAGTGGGCGTTCTTGTTGCTGCCTTCTTCCTTCTCTGCTCGGAGCTGATCGGTCTTGTTCCTGTTGTGTTGTAGTGCCTGCGCCTTCTGACACACACCTTCAATACTGAATACAAGCAGCTGGTGAACAGCATCAGTGACTGCAAGGTGAGAAATAATACAAAGAAATAAAAAAATAGCCTTTCTGTGTCACATCAGGGAGTTCCTATATTGACGTCTACCTCATCCTGCTGTTGTTTCACTTCAGCTTTCTCTCATCTCACCGATCGGACGTGATCCATCCGTGACGAGCTTCAGCAGTGCCACCCTCACCCCTTCCTCTACCTGCCCCTCTCTGTCGGACTCCCGCTGTGGCTCCATGGGCCAGAAGTAAACATATTTTTAGGAACATTGACCTCGATCTGCAAACGGTTATTGACAGGTTATCTATTTGATTCTAACTTGGTGTGATTTGTGTTAAAGGACCCCTGAGAACAGCTCACGTGCCTCCAGTCCCTCCTGCTCAGACTGTGAAAACTTCCCGATGGTTCCCACTCTGGAGACCTCCTACCTTGCGCGGGCTGCAAAAGAACGAGTTCCTGAACTTGGTGCCTGATATTGAAGAAATGCGACCAGGGTGAGTAATGCCATATTAACCCAAATACTGTCACTATGACATGTGTCTCACAGACCAAATGTAAGTCGACACTCATGTTCTCTAGTTCAAGCAGAAGTGATGTGGATCGATTCAAATTCCTGAGCCTGGATGATTTCAGCTGGAAACAAACCAACTCTGCTTCTTCCTCAGATAATTCAATTCAATTCAATTCAATTTTATTTATATAGCGCCAAATCACAACAAAAGTCACCTCAAGGCGCTTCATAGATACAGAGAAAAACCCAACAATCATATGACCCCTTATGAGCAAGCACTTTGGCGACAGTGGGAAGTAAAAACTCCCTTTTAACAGGAAGAAACCTCCAGCAGAACCAGGCTCAGGGAGGGGCGGGGCCATCTTCTGTGACCGGTTGGGGTGAGAGAAGGAAGACAGGATAAAAGACCTGCTGTGGAAGAGAGACAGAGGTTAATAACAGATATGATTCAATGCAGAGACGTCTATTAACTCATACTGAGTGAGAAAGGAGACTGGAAAGGAAAAACTCAATGCATCATGGGAATCCCCGGCAACTATGCAAGTTGTAAACAGTTGTAGGATTAAAGATTATTGAATGTACAGAATGATTATTTACACAGAGCTATACAGTAGTGCAGTTAAGATAAGTGAGGGTGTAGATAGTTTCTACAGAGGCTATATAAAGTGCTAGTGGTTGTGAGTGGTGGTTCACTCCATGTTATTATTGTGTGTTTGAGGGTACAGTTGTCCATTGTGGGGGTGTGTATGTTCAGTGCATGAGTTTAACGTGGGTCAGATGTCAGGAGGCAGAGTTCAGGAGTCTGACAGCTGTGGGGAAGTAGCTGTTCCGGTACCTGGTGGTCTTAGTCCGGAGGCTCCTGTGGCGCCTCCCAGAGGGCAGGAGGGTGAAGAGTCCATGTGATGGGTGACTGGGGTCTTTGATGATTTTCCCAGCCCTTTTCAGACACCGCTTCCTGTAGATGTCCTTTATGGCAGGAAGTGGTGCTCCGGCGATGCGCTGGGCAGTTTTCACGACCCTCTGCAACGCCTTCCGGTCCGAGGCAGAGCAGTTCCCGTACCAGACTGTTATACAGTTGGTCAGGATGCTCTCGATGGTGCAGCGATAGAAGTTCACCAGGATGTCTGAGGACAGGTGGTTCTTCCTCAGAGTCCTCAAGAAGAAGAGGCGCTGGTGAGCCTTCTTGACCAGCTTGGAGCAGTTGGTCGTCCAGGTGAGATCCTCGGAGATGTGGACTCCCAGGAACTTGAAGCTGCTCACACGCTCCACAGCCGTCCCCTTAATGTGGATGGGTGGATGTGGGTCAGCATTCCTCCTGTAGTCCACGATGAGCTCCTTGGTCTTCTCGGTGTTAAGCAGCAGGTTGTTTCTGTCGCACCACTCAGCCAGACGATCCACCTCCTCCCTGTAGGCGGCCTCATCGTTGTCACTGATGAGGCCAATCACCGTGGTGTCATCTGCAAACTTAATGATGGTGTTGGAACCATCAGCAGGTCTGCAGTCGTGGGTGAAGAGGGAGTAGAGGAAAGGGCTCATCACACAGCCTTGTGGTACACCGGTGTTCATTGTGATGGTAGATGAGCAGCGGTTATCCAGCCGGACATGTTGGGGGCGGTTGGTCAGGAAGTCCAGTAACCATTTGCAGATGAGGGAACTGATGCCCAGGTCTGTCAGTTTCCTGATGAGTTGTGAGGGGTGGATTGTATTGAATGCTGAACTGAAGTCTATAAACAGCATTCTGGCGTAGGTGTTGTTGTTGTCCAGGTGTGAGAGGACAGAGTGCAGTGCGATGGAGACTGCATCCTCTGTGCTCCTGTTCTGGCGGTATGCAAATTGGTGGGGGTCCAGGGTGGGGGGGAGACAGGATTTGAAGTGTGCTAGGACCAGCTGCTCTAAGCACTTAGCTATTTACAGTTCATAACAAGAGACAAGGCACCATTTCTCTCCTTTGTGTTCCAGTCATCACAGCAGATTAAACTTTTAAAATATTTGCAAATAGTATAAAGAAATATATAAAGAAGTAAAACAGTAATTTATTAATACTTAGAAATACTAAAACTTACATTTGTCAGCAAAAACTGCTGCCATCTGAACCGAAACGTTACAAACCAGCTTACCCACAATCTGTGTATTTTTCTATGCTGGCTACTTAAATTGGCATCCAACAAGCTATTTGCTTTAATCTTTTATTAGACAAAGGCTGACTGGTTAGTTCAAGCTTCAACTGCATCCAAAGGACTGAAAATGTTTTAACACAGTGACTGAACTTGATTGAAGTCTCCGTAGTTTGTTGAATCTGTTTCGAGTGACTTATTTTCACAATTCCAGGAATTTTTAAAAGGCACCAAAAAGCATTACAACGCTGAGCTCGAGTCTGTGGACTTCAAAGGAAATGCAGAGGAGGCCAGGGTCCACATCAACAGCTGGGTGGAGAAGCAGACACAAGGTAAGCATAATGTAACTTTAAATGATCTCCACTGTAAATCCTTGGGGATCAGTTGTGTTGTGTTCAGTTGAGACATTATTACCGGATTGTCCACCGTCCACATTATTTTCTGTTTCCAGTTCTTCCAGTCTAATTTCTATTCAGTATTAAGCAGCACTATCTCTGGGTTTTACTGTTTGGTTTCATGCTATTAATAAAACCATCACAGCAGTATGTTGCTGTAAATAGCAGGCCAATTCTTCTATTCTTATTATATTATGTGATGGGTACTTCTACTTTGATCACTTGTGTCTTTAACATATTTTTATTTTTCAGGCCCATTTAGGATTGGCTGCTATTGATTCTATATCTTTATATTATCTTAAGTGCAGCAGGAAATTCATTCATTGTTTTTATAAAAGCGCGATACAAATACAGGCCATTTATAAATCTACCATCTATAATAATAGGATGCAAGGACTTTCTATGAGGGTTATAGGACTGTGGTGCCACCTGCTGGAAATGAGACAATCTTAATCCCATTATTTTTGTAGGAGCCATTTTTGGGTTGATACCTTATGTTGCCGCTAGAGGTAACCTTTTTAAGTTTCTTTTTTTTAAACTTTATTTAACAAACAATGAGTATACAACATACGAACAGATGAAGTATACAAAACAACAGAACATGAACACAAAAAGCCAAGAGTAAAAGAAAAAGGTAACAATTATAAGAATACACATACATGTATTGTTTTGAGAGCCTTTGTGTTGGTGGAGTCTGATATTGATTGTATGTACATTTCCACATCCTTAAAATAATGACAGAAATATGGTGTTTTGTTAGTAAACTTACATTTATGGATAAAAAATGTAGCTAAAAGTATGAACAAATTCATCATAAAAATTTTTATCATACTTCTTGGGGAACTTAAACAAACAGAATAAAACATTTTCCCATCGTAAAGAAAACTCCCTTAAAATATGGACAATAACAAACCTGCTAAATTCCTTCCAGAATCTCTGTGTAAAAGAACAGTACCAAAAAAGATGCGTCACAGTTTCTGGATGATCCCCACAGAAAGTACAATTAGTATTTATGTCCCTTTTAAATTTGACCATGTAGTGACTGGCTGGATAACATTTATGTAGAATTTTAAATGAGACTTCTTTCACCTTATTTACAATCAAATATTTATGGGGGACCATCCAGACTGTCTTCCACTTGATATCTGGAACATATCGGTTCCAATAAGATGTTATATATGGGAGAGAGACGATATCTTCTTGGAATAAACTACGTATTCTCTTATTGCTGTTACCAAGTTCCTGTGAAAAGCAGATTTTTCCTATTGGTGACTCAGCTGGATCAGGGAGAGTGACTGAGGCAGATATTGAGCTGTCAGTGTTTTTATATAACATTAAAGTCCCTGAGGGTGTGGCACCAAGCACCACTGAGGATTCCACCTTTTTAAGTTCCTGTATGGTAGGTTTATGTAAGGTATTTAAGGTGGACGCACGTAATCAGCGTCAGGTGTGTTGTTAATCATAAGAAGGCAAAACGTTTGTGACCGCTGCGCTTTTATCTTAAAATGTTTGGAACAAAGACCAAAAAGGACAAGATAAGTACTGCTGGAGTTATTGGACTGTTTAATTAATTCATGCATACCAGAAGCATCGCGTCACCCCCGCTAACAACCACCTCAGTGGCTTCTTTCTTTTTTCTTTTTGCCTGTCCCATTTGGTTCTTTAGCCGTCAGAATATTTGTCTGAAGACCAACAAGGATACCCAATGGATTTATTTTGCCAAATGGATCATCGCGGCATTGCCGTATTGGTCCATTTGATCGACCTTTGTTTTTATTATTTATTTTATTTCATTTTCAGTTGTTACAGACGGGACAGACATGAGTGAGGGACAGGAAAGGGAGAAAGAAAGAGGAAGGAAAAGAAAAACAGAAGGGGAGAGGGACAGTGAGAAAGGGGGAAAATAAATAAATAAATAAAATCTCCTGGATCACCTGTTGAGAGAGAAAGAATAGAAAACAAGCAAAAAAAACCAAAGCAACTTTCTAAACACAACACCATCGCATTAATCTAGCTAAGTGTAAACAGCAGTAAATACTAAATATTCAATGTTGTTGTGCAGCACGCAGGACAGACAGCACACAATGTGCTTTGAAGTAGCAGCCAAGAAAGGTGTAATTTAAGTCTACGAGCAGTGAACACCCGTGTGCACACCTGTGTGGATCAGCGCGCTTGTATTCAAATGGTTTCCACATGTAATGGTCTGCAAGAGGATGTAGCGAGCCATAGCCCCGTCCCCCAGGCCATGAAGCAGGCATGGAGGAGATCCAGGCCCCAGACATCCAGAGGCCCCAGAGTGCGAGAGCCCAAGGAGGACCACCGGAGGGGCATCCGTGCCACCCTCATGGGAAGGGCTGAGGATCCCCAGACGAGGCGTCACCCAGTAGCCACCGAGCAGAAGCTAGAGGGGGCTGCACCGGCGTGCCCGCCGGCTCTGCCGGCAGCCAGCTGTGCCTCAGTGGCTTCAAGCGTAGGCTTGAATTTTGTTCAAGCCTACACTTGAATTTTTGTTTTTTGTTCCCTGTTATACTGATCATAAAGCTTTTTCCCCTTTTTTTAAAATAAAAACCATCTTGCTGTTGCCCTGTTTTCTGATTTTATAGCTGAAGATGTTGTACAGTAACTAGTGCATCTTTGGTAATAGTTAATAGTTTTCATAAATTCTTTTTACCAGATAAAATCAAGGACTTGCTAAGCCAGGATGCAGTGGGTAGCCTGACGAAGCTGGTTCTCGTGAATGCCATTTACTTCAAGGGCAGCTGGAACACGCAGTTTAAGGAGGAGAAGACTGCTGATGCGCAGTTTCGACTGAACAAGGTAACAGTGCAGAAAGGCAGCATAGGATGGTGCAGTTATACTTTGATCTGTCATACTACAAACGAGCTGTGGACTTTGCTGAATGAGAACATAAAGCCTGGAGCTCTGAGGGGATAAAATCGTGCTTTTAGGACGATCACTTTCCAACTTTATGCAGTTATGCAATGCAGTTTATTATTCATGTAATATCCAATAAGTTCTCAAATAAATCTCAAACAACAGCACATCACAAACTTCGGCTAACAAGAACAAATTGTGTTGTGACGTGTGCTCTACATCCAAATCCACTCAATGGCTGGAATAAAACCATGACAGAACTTTTTGAGATCATTTTGAGACTAAACACAAAAAACATTTCTCTTGTCTCCCCTATTTTTCAGAACGACACTAAGCCGGTGAAGATGATGCAGCAGAAAAGTAAATTTCCTTTTGCGACCATTCCTGAGGCCAACTGCAAGGTAACATCCATCACTTTCAGCTTATTACAGGATTTCACCAGCATGATCTAAAACTTGTCTTTTACAAATATCAGCCTAAATTTCTAGATTAGGAAGTCAGATCATCTTTGATGGAGTAATAAATAAAAACAATGTTTCTGGACAGATTCTTGAGATGCCGTATAAAGGAAATGACCTCAGCATGCTCATATTCCTGCCTAATGACATAGAAGATGATACCACAGGCTTGGAAAAGGTAAGATGCACTTACCAGTACTTTAATGTCCAGTTTCAATCAGACAAGCTAGTGACACTGTATCCACACAGCTGGAGAAGGAGCTGACCTATCAGAACTTTGTGGACTGGACTCGCCCAGACATGATGAGCCCCAACGAGGTTGATGTCAAGCTCCCTCGATTTAAGATGGAGGAGAAGTATGACTTGGAGAAAATCCTGACCAACATGGGAATGGAGAACGCTTTTGACATCTACAAGAGAGACTTCTCTGGTGAGAAATATTGCACCAATGAGACACACTGAATCAATTATACAGTTATATTGAGAGCACAAAAACTGCAAAACATCATCTGGTAAAGAAAAAAACACAACTGATTTCTGGGCTCTTCATCTACTAGGAATGTCTCCAGCAAATGACCTGATAGTGTCCAAAGTTGTCCACAAGGCTTTCGTGGATGTAAATGAAGAAGGAACTGAGGCTGCTGCTGCCACTGGGGTTGACATGGAAGTCCGCTCTATAACGATTCCCGCTGAGTTTGTTGCCGACCATCACTTCATCTTCTTCATCCGACATAAACCCACCAAGAGCATTCTCTTTGTGGGCCGGTACTGCTCACCCGAGTAAACACGAGCTGACATTGACATGAATTAAACATAAAACATTATATACAGTATAAGATTTTGTAAGGTAAACCTAGTTCATACAAATGAAGTAAAGAAAAGTTATTAAAACAAAACGTGCCTTGCTGTTTATTCTTTCAGTGTCCCACAGTAGCACATTTCCTGCTAGGAAAATGTCAGAAGTCACATCATTTCTGTAAATTGGGAAGTAACTGTAATACATCAAGTCACCTCTGTCTCTTGTTACCAGGACTTTTTAAAATGAATGGTATAACATGGAAAGAGGCCCTACACAAGAGTTTAGCTTTGAGCTCAATATGCGATGATCCTTTCAGCCATGACATCTCTGACATGGGAAACCAGGGAATTTGATTAGAAAATGGTGAAGGATTTTCTTTTCAGTTAGAAACTGGATTTGTGTAACATGGTGGTGAAAAGCCCCCAAAGAAAGCAGCATATGATCAGTCGCTATATTGCATTTAATACAAACGTCCTTCGTGTATCCTTTGAATACAGAACAGATCATTTCTGATATCTATGAGTAAACCCAACGAGCACGTGTCCCAAAAGACCCCACAGTGTTTTTATCTGGCTTTTCCCTGACAGTTAGTGGACACTGACAGATGTGTGCTGAATATGAAAGGAAACAAAAGAACTAAAGAAGGTTTGCAGTGTTAAAAACAAGAACTACATGAAGGTTGTTTCATCCTGCTGTAACTTATGACAGAAGCATCTTTTGTTTGTTTTTTCATTTATTTACACAAAGACAGATGTTGAAATAACAGGAGTAACAGTTTAATTCAATTGAAATCGGTCCAATCGTCTATAGTGAAATTATTGTTTTTCATTAGTTGGCAAAAGATGGGGGTTGTTGACGGCAATTCAGTGAATGCAACAGGGGAGGACGCCAGTTTGGATGGAGGGGAATCAGCAGGACAGATGAGATTTTGTTTAGGAGTCGAGTAGTTGTGTGAATGAGGAGAGGAGAGCACATTAGACTGCTGAGAGACGGGGAGGTAGTCAAGCACTGACCACATGTCTTCTTGGATTTCAGCAAAACAGATGGGCTCATCTCGGTCTTGAAATAATTCAACTCGGGGTTGAACTGATGCAGTTTGAGAGGCATCTACAGGAGAGGCAGGGGTGGGTGAGGGCTGCTGAGACTGCGCAGTGGGGTCGAGCTCTTCCAGCACTGACAGCAGTTCTTCCTCACTGTCTGCGACAAAGGCTTCCTCTGTCTGGAACTGAAGGGCTGCAACAGGGGAGTCCAATGAGGTGTCCTCAGGGAAATTCATGTGAGAGGCAGGGGAGACCTGATTTTCTTGACAGAGAGGTGTGTAGGGTGATGCCTGTGTGTTTGGCAGTTGCAAACACACTGGCTGCTGGCGAGGCACGCTGCTGTCATCTGGCTTTGTCTGTGGCTGCTCATGTGGCTCTGTCAGAAATGAATGAGAAGAAGAAGATGGCTGTGACTCAGCTGGCCTCATACGCAAGTTGTTGGCTTGTTGAGCTTCTTCTTCATGTACAGATGCAGATTCTGCAACGCAAACAAAAATACATTGTCTTCTTTTTTTCAACACATTTTTGTTTCGTTCGGTCAGTGCTTGACTACCTCCCCGTCTCTCAGCAGTCTAATGTGCTCTCCTCTCCTCATTCACACAACTACTCGACTCCTAAACAAAATCTCATCTGTCCTGCTGATTCCCCTCCATCCAAACTGGCGTCCTCCCCTGTTGCATTCACTGAATTGCCGTCAACAACCCCCATCTTTTGCCAACTAATGAAAAACAATAATTTCACTATAGACGATTGGACCGATTTCAATTGAATTAAACTGTTACTCCTGTTATTTCAACATCTGTCTTTGTGTAAATAAATGAAAAAACAAACAAAAGATGCTTCTGTCATAAGTTACAGCAGGATGAAACAACCTTCATGTAGTTCTTGTTTTTAACACTGCAAACCTTCTTTAGTTCTTTTGTTTCCTTTCATATTCAGCACACATCTGTCAGTGTCCACTAACTGTCAGGGAAAAGCCAGATAAAAACACTGTGGGGTCTTTTGGGACACGTGCTCGTTGGGTTTACTCATAGATATCAGAAATGATCTGTTCTGTATTCAAAGGATACACGAAGGACGTTTGTATTAAATGCAATATAGCGACTGATCATATGCTGCTTTCTTTGGGGGCTTTTCACCAACATGTTACACAAATCCAGTTTCTAACTGAAAAGAAAATCCTTCACCATTTTCTAATCAAATTCCCTGGTTTCCCATGTCAGAGATGTCATGGCTGAAAGGATCATCGCATATTGAGCTCAAAGCTAAACTTTTGTGTAGGGCCTCTTTCCATGTTGCACCATTCATTTTAAAAAGTCCTGGTAACAAGAGACAGAGGTGACTTGATGTATTACAGTTACTTCCCAATTTACAGAAATGATGTGACTTCTGACATTTTCCTAGCAGGAAATGTGCTACTGTGGGACACTGAAAGAATAAACAGCAAGGCACGTTTTGTTTTAATAACTTTTCTTTACTTCATTTGTATGAACTAGGTTTACCTTACAAAATCTTATACTGTATATAATGTTTTATGTTTAATTCATGTCAATGTCAGCTCGTGTTTACTCGGGTGAGCAGTACCGGCCCACAAAGAGAATGCTCTTGGTGGGTTTATGTCAGATGAAGAAGATGAAGTGATGGTCAAAGAACATTTCAAAGCCCACACTGAGAAGTTGTTCAGAAAAAGAAGTTGAACCTGACCAAGATGAAATCCAAAATTGGGAATTAATTGTTTTATTGTATTATTTTTAATGTCACATATGGTGTTGTGTAATCCGTGTATGTATTATGTGTCTCTGCTGATGTGTTTCATGCCTCACTTTCATTTTACTGTAATTAGGCTAGTTTTAAGTTTCTTGAGTATTCTGATAAGGATACTGTGTAGTATGATTTGCAAATGAAGAGGAATCAATTAGTCTTAAATTAATTGACTAAGAGAAATGAAGCGTTGGAAGAATGTTATGTTGATGACTATGAGGTTTCTGGGGTTTATTCAATAGAGCAACAACTGTGTGGGATCTTTATACAAATTCTTATATTCTATTTAGAGCTTGCTTTAAAGTATGTTAGCAAAAAAACAGCGCACGCATTCGTTTTCACGATTTTTGTTCTTCTTTAGTCATTGGGTCTTTTTAGGTGGTACCTCCAGGTACCACAAGGGGAAATGTGGTGGATTTTTGTGTGATATGTATAACTATACACTATATATCTATGTGCACTGAACATATATATTTTAACTTTCATGTAGAGTCTTAAGCACAAGACATTTTGCTTCACCATGGTTTATTAAGGTGGTGCAGTAACAGGGCAGTTAATGCTGCTGAGAGTTCTCCTGCCTAACTCGCTCTCCAGCTAACTAACCTTCCCTAACGTCTTTCATGCAGCACATGTCTGTATCTATTTTTTCTACTCTTTTACAGAGCATCTTTTTGAGTGTCTTGATTTTAATTGGATCTAAAAGGGTTGGATCTCCACATCGTTGGTGGAAGAAGATTATCAGGATGGCTTCAAAATTTGCGACTACAGCCCCTCTTCTGTGGAACCAGCTTCCAGTTTGGATTCGGGAGACAGACACTATCTCTACTTTCAAGATTAGGCTTAAAACTTTCCTCTTTGCTAAAGCATATAGTTAGGGCTGGACCAGGTGACCTTGAATCCTCCCTTAGTTATGCTGCAATAGACGTAGGCTGCCGGGGATTCCCATGATGCATTGAGTTTTTCCTTTCCAGTCACCTTTCTCACTCAGTATGAGTTAATAGACCTCTCTGCATTGAATCATATCTGTTATTAACCTCTGTCTCTCTTCCACAGCAGGTCTTTTATCCTGTTTTCCTTCTCTCACCCCAACCGGTCGCAGCAGATGGCCCCGCCCCTCCCTGAGCCTGGTTCAGCTGGAGGTTTCTTCCTGTTAAAAGGGAGTTTTTCCTTCCCACTGTCGCCCAAGTGCTTGCTCATAGGGGGTCATATGATTGTTGGGTTTTTCTCTGTATCTATGAAGCGCCTTGAGGTGACTTTTGTTGTGATTTGGCGCTATATAAATAAAATTGAATTGAATTGAATTGTGTTAACTTGTGTAGTTACACAAGTTACACAGGCAGAATGCCGTGTGAACACTGTCTCCAGGTGGAAAACAGAATGAGCGATACACCTGCTGTCAGGCCTGCAGGGTTTCTCCCTGTGATGTTCTTCTCTGTCTTGTGGTTGACATTTTTTTTTTTTACTGGCACAAATAATTTGTGGGGCGTCTTATTGTGACACCTGATTGTTGTAGTATTTTTAAAATGGCTGTGCAAAAAAATAAAAATAAGAACCCCAGATGCATTGCCTGCATTTTTAGATGAATAGTTGTATATAACTTTATTATTTACAAAATTTTTGTTTAATTTTAATTTAAAATAATTACCACTTATATTTGCATTTCAAGTTATGAAAATAATTTACTAAACATGTCTGTGGTTTTTATAGTAAAGAGAAAATATAACTACTACTAGGGTTTTATGTGTTTGTGTGATTTCAGACCAGTTGTTTTAATAACTGTAAATTTGGACGTGTGAGGTTGTGCTGAAAAGAATGATACCAAGAAAGACAAGGTAAAAAAACAACAACAATCAAAAGCAGCCAAAAATGGCCAATTATATTTTGGACCTCAGAATATTGACCCAACAAATCATGAAAAATGAGGTTTCAATAATTGTTTGTGACAGTGCAGCTTTCTGGCAGTAGTAGTAGTCAGTACAATTTGATTTTTTTTCTAACAAAAACAGTATGAAACTTAAGTTAGACTTGTGTTTGGAAATGAGCCCCCGCCCAGTGTTGTGTAGCTTTCTGGATTTTATACTTATTGGTTACATATTTATTTATTATACAGGCTATACAGTACACACATTTTATGTAACTGAAATGTTTAATTATGTGGGCTATAGAAAATAATTAAGTTATAGACCATATTTATATGAAACATATGCTTAATGTATATTAATCATATGTAACACCTGCATATGTCTTTAAAACAAGGCTTTGATTTTGCCACCCCATTTGATTTCCATGCCAGCCTGGAAAAATTTCTCTAGATCCGCCCCTGGACCTGTCCTGGACCAGCAACACCAAATCAGTGACTAAAAGAGCTCAGCAGCGACTGCATTTTAAGAGACGACTGAAGAAGGTGCACATCCCCAAACCCATCTTTAATACTTTCTACAGAGGTACCATGCAGAGCATCCTAACCCGCTGCATCACAGTCTGGTATGAAAACTGTCATGCGTCCAATCGCAGAGCCCTCCAGAGGATTGTGTGGACCGCACAGCGTGTTATTGGCAGCTCTCTACCCAGTCTACAGGATATTTACACCTCACTGGGAAAGCCACTAGCATCATGGCTGACCCGCATCACCCTTCCCATCAACTGTTTACCACACTTCCCTCCAGAAGACGACTGCGTCATCAGGAGCAGGTCGGCAAGATTGTGCAATAGCATTTTCCCCCAAAGCAGTTTGGCTCCTGAACACCATGGTTCCCTCCTCCGCACTGAAAACTTCGCCACACACTTCTTGGACTACATAATACTCTCCTCTAATTATTATTACTATTATGATGTGAACATTTTGTGCACTTAAATCTTACTGTGCTAATGACCCCTGCATCAGCACCTTGTTTGGAATAGCAGTGGAGAAGACATAGATTCAATGCTGCAGACGTCTGAGCAAAGAAAGCTTCTAGAAGAGTAAAGACTAGCTAGAAGAATGAAGATTCACAGAGTAAATGTGAAAATTCATCACAGGGCTCTATGCACTTGATTAACTGACCATGAGCAAGTTTGCTAGTCTGGAGCATTCAGATCCACCACAAAGACTGTTCAGTGCTCACAGAAACTGCACAATACCCAAGAGCTGCATCTGAGCCTCTACAGGCCTTAAACAGCATGTTAATGTTCAAGACAGTTTAATTAGAAAAAGACAAAACAAGTATGGTTGGTCTGGAAGGGCCGCCAGGAGAAAGCTTCTTGTCTCTAAAGAGAACACAACAACTCAGTTGAGGTTTGCAAATTTGCCCTTGAAAGCTTCTGGAGCAACATATTTTTAAAAGATGAGACTAAAGTGGAGGTTTGGTCATAATGCACAGCAGTAACTTCAGCAAAAATCAAACACAGCACAAACACCTCAAATCCACTGTCAAGTACGCTGGTTCAATTGTGGTGATTTGAGCTTGTTCTGCAGACACAAGCAATAAGCACCTTGCAGTCCACGAACTCCTCTGTATGCCAAAGTTTTCTAGAGTCAAATGTGAGGCCGTCTGTCCAACAGCTAAAGCTTCTCCTAAATTAGGCCATGCAACAGGATAATGAGCCCAAGCACAGCAGCAAATCTACTGCATGGAAGTCCAGACCTCAACCTGACAGAAATGCTGTGTATAAAGAAATGCTTGCAAATGTTGATGAATTGAAGTTATTGCTGCTAACTGCTGCTTCTGTAACCGACTCAATCATAGAATGATTATGATATTGAAAAAGACAAATGCCTGAATCCTAAATTGTGGATATCCTTTTGTTGTGATCTAAAATGTAACACTAAATGTGATTAAAACACTAAAAATCTGGACTCTTGGGCTCAACAACTGCAAGGATCACCAGCCCGAGGAAAACACAAAATACACATGACCCCGTGACAAAGACAATTCATTCTTGAATGAAGACATTGATCTGACTTTTTAAAATTTTGCCAATTGTGTTTATTATTAAATTATTGAGGAAATAGAAAGGGGGGGAGGGGTTGTAAAGAAGAAGGTAAAGGAAAGGGATAGAAAGGAGGAAAGAGATAGAGGAGAGAAAACCCCAACAATCCCCTCTGAGCAAGCACTAGGTGCGACAGTGGATAGGAAAAACTCCCTTTAAAGGAAGAAACCTATGACAGAACCAGGCTCTAGAGGAGGCAGTCAACTGTCGGGACTGGTTGGAGGGTGAGGATGAAAAGAGAGGGGGGGGGGGAGGGGAGGAGATGGGACAGGTGATAGGAGTTAAAGGGAGACAGGGGAGGGAGAGGTGTCAGGAGAGAAAGGGAGAGAAAGAGAGAGGAGAGGTGAAAATTAAGATGGAACAGAGGTGGAGGAAGACGAGGTGACATTAGCAGTAGAAAAAGTAGAAAAAGTAGAAAAAGCAGGAGTGTCCCTCCTCCAGAAGAAGCAGAAGCGTTTTTTCTTCTTTTCCATGAGCTTTTCCACGAGCACTTTTTTCTCTAGGATGAGGGTTCTCAACTGATCGATTGTTTCTGCATTCTCCTGCTCAAGTCTCTTGCATGTTTTCTCCACTTCTTCTAATTTGGCTTGTTTGTCTTCGAGCCTTTCTTTCATTTCTTTAGATGTTGCCTCCTGCATTAGCTTTGCCTCGTGCAGCTCTGTATAACTCTGTTGTAATTTGTTGTGTGTGTCTTCCAACTGCTGACTTCTGCTCTCGATTTCTTGAAGTGAACACTGCAGGTCTTCGTTTGTTTTCTCTAGTTGTTGCTTTAGCACCTGTATCTCAGTGTTTTTGCACTTCACGTTGTCTGAAAGTTCCTCGACTTCTGTGTTTTTTCTTTTTTCTCATTGAGCTTACTCTGCATCTCTGAGCATTGGTTTTGCAGTTTTTCCTTTTCCTCTTCCAGTTCAGGTGTTTTGTAGTTCAGTTTGTTATAAAGTTCTTGCAGGTTTTGGTTTTTCCTCTCAAAGTCCTGGAGAATTTCTTTGTCTTCTTTCTGCTTTATTTCCTGTTGTTCTTGGTCTTGAAGCAGCTCTTGATATTTGTGCAGTGTTTCATCAAGCTTTACCTGCAGCGCTCCGTATTGTTCCTGCACACCTTGGAGTTGGCACTGCGTGTCTCTCTGGTCCAGTTTTTCTTTCTCTTCAAGGATTTCTTTATTCTTTTGCAGAGCTTCATCAAGCATTACTTGCGAGCCTTCGTTGTGTTTCTCGATGTTCTGAAGTTTGCAATCCAGATGTTTCTGTTTCATGTCTTGCTGTTCTTTCTCTTGAAGGAAATCTTTATTTCTTTGCAGTGCTTTATCAAGTTTCATTTTCAGCGCTGTGTATTTTTCCTGCACGTCTTCAAGCTTGCAGTCCGTTTGTTTCTGTTTAATTTCTTGTTGCTTTTGTTCTTGAAGCAACTCTTTATTTTTGTTCAGTGTTTTATCAAGCTTTACCTGAAGCGCTTTGTATTTTTCCTCCATGCCTTGGAGTTTGCACTGCTTCATGTCCTGTTGTTGTTTTTCTTGGAGGAGTTCTTTCATTTTTTGCAGAGCTTCATTAAGCTTGATTTGCAAGCCTTTGTTGTGTTTCTCCAGGTCCTGGAGCTTGAAATCCATTTCCTTCTGTTTTATCTCCTGTAGCCTTTTTTCTTGAAGAAACTCTTCATTTGTGTGCGGTCTTTCATCAAGCTTTACTTGCAGCTCCTGATTCTTTTTGTCCTTCAGCACTAGTTTTTCTAGTGCTTTATCAAGCTTTGCTTGGAGCTCAAAGTTTCTTCCCTGCATGTCTAGGAGTTCCATTTCTTTCAACTTTTGAATATCTTCCTTTTCTAGAAGCTGGTTGAATGATTTGTCTACTTGATCAGGAAGTTGAATTTTGTCTTCCTGATCACAAAGAGGAGAGTTGGGCTTTACTGTTTTTTTCTGTTTTCTCTGAGACATGTTTGAATCTGTAAACTGTCACTCTGTTTATATCTGAATTAACTAATTTCAAGAAACTGTTGCAATTACCTGGACTGCCTCAGCCCAGGTGATGTAACATTAGCAGACAGAGGGTTTGATGTTGCAGAATCTTTGGAGCTGTGCCATGCTGAACTGAAGAGCCCAGCTTTCACCAAAAGGAAGAACTAACTGGGCCCTAGATTGCCCAATCAAATCTCTTAATGCCACCTGCCCTCTCCTACATTAACTGTGGGCTCACCTTGTAGAACAGAGTTGAGTGTGGAAGAAATGGCAAAAAATATGGAGCTGAAAAGCTGAGAGAGAAAAAGAAATGATAAATAAATCAATGTGTCAAATTAACTGACATGTTAGCTGGTAGAGTGCCCACTGCATTATATATATATCATCTCTTTTTTATAATAAATAATCAAAAACTTTATTTAAACTAAGATTTTAAAAAATATGTGCAGTGATTGATGTGCTCTCAGACATGTGCTTCAATCCACACACAAATACAAAACAATCTGACCACACGTACAACTGTTTCACAAACTCTATAAAGCATTCACACTCCAATGGATGCATCAGAAAGCAGCTTGGGATTACAATCTTGTCCAAGGATATTTCGCCTGCAGACTGGAGCAGCCAGGGATCAAACCAGAAAACTTTCTGATCAAAAGCTGACTTGTGCTAAATGCTGAACGGCAGCCAACCCATTTTAGCCATTTAATGAATGTGCCATTTAATCTTGGCTGCAGCCAAGATTAAATGGCACATTCATTAATTACAGAGTTACGGATTGTTACATGGAACTCAAAAGAAATAATGAACCCATCTCGTGTCCTGTGTCTTCTATAGCTGTCTGTACTTTTACTTCCAAAGTTCATCAGCAAACAGTTTGCAGGCCTCTAATTATCAGGCTGTACTCAAGCGCTTGAATTCAACCTAAAAGCTGTGCTGTCATACAGAACCAAGTACCCTCCGCGGAAACTATAGCTAATGTCACAACTGGATCTGATGAGACAGCTATGATTTCTGGACTCGAAGTAAATAATCCTGAATCAATTTATACAACATCAGTTTGTTTGTTTTGCTTTCATAACAAATAGTTTGAGCCATATACAAATACAGAAGTGACAAATGGAAACATATTTACAATCCAAAGTCAGACTAACAGTTTTCAGTAGCACAGTCTTTTATTTACAGTCTGCTTCTCCTGGTGGTAAACCTCTATCACATGTTTGGATTAAAAATTAGGCCTATATAGCTGCTGGTTCCAGTTTAAGCAATATGTTAAAAATACTAAATTCTTCATTGATTTGAGCTGTGGGGTTTGCTATACACTGGCAGAAAATTGTAGAGTAAATGGTGAAAACAAACAAACCAAATAACAAGATCCTTGAATTCCATCTTTTTTATTAACAGAAACTCCAACAAATTTGTGCCCAATTGATAATGTTTGGGACATGAAAAGTCCAGTCCAGCAGGTGGCGGTAATGCGCCTTAAAGCTTTAACCGCCAAAAAATACAAGAGCAGAAGAAGAAGAAGCCGAGTTCCCGCTTTATGGCGTTTTTCTCTCCGATTATTGTCAAGACTGATTTAACACTTAAAGGTAAGCACCGAGCTAATATTAATCCGAGTCTAGTTAATCTTGAGTTTAGCTCCTGAATGAGGCTTTCTGTTGCTCTCCTCGGTGTCTCTTCTCAAGTTTTTGTGAACAAGTTGGAAAAAAAAATCTGACTAAATTGACTCAAGCTGCTTTAAACTAATTCACAGAAAGATATCAGCAAAAGGTTGTGAAACACAGAGAAGAAAATAATTTTATTAGAAGAAAGCTTTTAAATGAGCTCATTGTAATCAGAGTTTGTGTTGTTTTATTAGTCTGTTATTAAGGCTACTTAGCATCTCTGTGGCACCTGCACAGCTTATGAATGCAGCTTGCTAACTAAGCTAGCTAGCGCCACCCTTCTTCCATATAAGGTCACTTCCGGCTCCAAAAGACCCAACATGTTGGCGGTAAAAGTGCTATAATGAAATACATTTATGAGAAATGTAAAAATAAATGTGTTCCAGGCTAAAACACAGCTGCCTTTATCAGCGCAAAGTTGTGATGAGGCTTACTCAGATGATGGCTCAGATTTCTACACCCACTCGGATATACAGATGAAATCAAGACAAGTACATCAATACAAAAATTCACACGATTGTTCAAAATATAATAAATTGCATGAATATAGGAAATCTTCCTCTCAGTGACTGAGTTGTCTCATTGTGTCCTCATTTTTTATAAATCAAGGCCGGAGTAACCCAACCTTAAGTGTTCATTAAGGTTTTTGTCACATAGATAGAAAATAAACTCAGAGATTAAGCGGCTGTTATAAACAGAGTGATTAGTTTATGTAAAAAATGTAGTTTGTTGTTGTTCTGGTTTATGTGCTGAAAATGGTTTTATTTGTGTATGTTCAATGTGTTAGACTTGTACATAGTTAAATATATGATCAAATAATGTTGAATCCTGGATATGGATTTGTAAGCAATGAAATTTGAAATAAGGGGGTAGGAACAAGAAAACTTCATCCTACTCCTTTTCGAGCACACACATTCTGTAGACATAGATATTTACATGAAAACTTGATGATTTTTAAGTTTTGTTATTTTTATTTTTTTCTGTTGTTATTTCAATTATATTTGCATGTTTGAAATAAATTTTATCTATCTATCTATCTATTAGAGCTGGGCGATATGAGATTTTTTCATATCACGATATGTTTTTTTCATTTCAGGCGATAACGATATCTATCACGATATAAGCCAAATAACTATATTTGTAAGATTTAAATGTGCTGTTGCTCACAAGTAAAATGTGAAATAATCAGCAGCTTGTTTTTATTTAAATATTTATTTCCCATAATAAGTTCAACAGGGTAGATGTACTTAAGGAACATGAGACTTTTTCAGATAAATAAAGGCAAATATTGCAAACTACAAAAGAAAGGCAGCCGCTAAAGCGTTTAAGTTTCAAAATAGAACAAACGAAACAGACTAAATTGTCAATTCCACTTAGAAACAAAGTATTAATTCTAAAAATAAATCTTAGTTTGTTTTACAGAAGAACAGACAAAACTGACTAACTTTTGTCAATATCAAATAAACTGAGAACTAAAAGGAAATTCTCAATCTCTCCTTGTTGTATAGCTGAGCTTTTCAAACAGTTTTAACAGTTACTTTAGTCTGACAAAAGCCGAATGACGAATTAGCGCTTCCAGTCAGAGACTGAGGCTA
The DNA here is from genome assembly GCF_057382095.1 of Aulonocara sp. 'chitande type north' Nkhata Bay. Taxonomy (NCBI): domain Eukaryota; kingdom Metazoa; phylum Chordata; class Actinopteri; order Cichliformes; family Cichlidae; genus Aulonocara; species Aulonocara sp. 'chitande type north' Nkhata Bay. The sequence continues at coordinate 33,841,987 of NC_141352.1, forward strand.
CGTCCACACGTACACGGGTATTTTTGAAAACGGAGATTTTCCGTTTTCGTTTTAAAAAAATAATCCTGTTCACACGTAAAGGCAGAAATGAAGGAAAACGGTGCAATGAACATGCCAAAGCAGCAGGTGGCGCTAGATTCCTAACCGTGCAGAAATATTGGCCAATCAGAAGTCTAGAAGCCTCGGTGGGAAAAAGTAAACAAAGCTGGGGCATAGAAGCAGAACCGAGTCGTATGTGTGGACCGACAGTAACTGTGTGTATATGTAAGCATTTAAACACTGCAGAGAGTAGAATTAACAGTAACAGTATTGTAGAAATTCATTTCACCGAAACAATAACGTGGCGCACAGTGTGACGCATGCACCAGTTCATTGTATTTCCAGACTTGCTTTCGGCACAATTTACAGTGCACGCTACTCTGTTTTTTGTCAGACTTGAAATAGCCGAAATACCTTCACACTACGGAACTTCTATGGCTCTTCCGTTCGACAATCTCTCCGGCATTGGAACCATCATCTGTTTTCTCTTCGGTCACGCTCGGTTGATTTTTCTAGTCGGTACACTCATTTCCTCCATTACCCGCTGGCTGCTTCCCAAACAAACACACGTGCGGCTTGGCACTTGTGCTGTACGTAACAAGTCACGCGACGTGAAGCTGCGGCTGTGATTGGTTCGGCTCTGCGCTACTTAATTTGGATCGGCCGACCTTTTTTTTTTTTTTTTTTAAGAGGACAAGAGCGGCGAGGTCTATCGCGATAGCTTAATTTCTCTATCGAGTAAAAGTTATATCGCGATAGATATCGTTATCGTTCTATCGCCCAGCTCTACTATCTATCTATCTATCTATCTATCTATCTATCTATCTATCTATCTATCATTTCTCACGGCACACGTATATTGTCGGGTTTTTTCTTGGCCAGGGCATATTTTAAAGAGGAATTGCTCTCCTGGTACTGGTGTGCCATACTGCTGAATTTGGTATCGGTGCTCAAACCTTTTGTGTTTGTTTCAAACAAGTTGTCCACCCAAGGAAGCTAAAATGTGTTCTGTGTGTTCTCAGATGAACATATGAGACACTTTGACTCTTCAGTGCAGTGTGGAGCTTAACAAAGTTCTGTTTTGTGTCCCAGCTGATCAGGAGGAGGAGAAGAGTCTGACGGAGCAGCAGAGGAAATTTCAGCTACTTGGACTCAGCTCAGCCACTGCAGAGAAAACAATGAGCTCAACACAGAAGGTGACAGATACTAGTGTTAAGAAATACTCCATTAAAAGCTGAAGTACTGATATGTATATTTTATGCTAAACTAAATGAACCTTGTGCAATATTAATGTAATGTAGAAATAATGTATACAATGTATACAATGCCTACATCTTAGACGGTGACGTTGCCTCTAAACATCAAAATGAGCAGGAAGATGTTAAAGTGGGATTCAGCAGGATTCAACCCTAAAATCAGCTGTAGTGGCTCAGTGTGGGGAAAAGGGTCACAGCTCACAATCATTTCTATTGAGAGCTCCAGTAGATTTTTTTAATGTACAGGCTGTGATCAGCTGACCTGCTGCTCTCTGTGAATTCAACCAGATGTCAGCAGATGTTTCACGAGTTGTCCTGGCTGATTTCCTTTCTCTACACTGACAGTACACTGTCTTTATATTAGACACTAAACTGTTGGTATGTGGGTGGAGCTCAGTGAATGAATGTCAGCATCATGAGCTTAAGTTTAAGTTAATCTCTGCTACACTTGATGTAATCTAACTCTGACATGAGCACCACAGTCACTGTGCACCAGTCACACACTGTTCTTTACTTAAATCCATCACATTACAGTAAACTTGCCTGCTTATCCTGCACTAACCTGCAGAGGATTTTACTGCAGTCTTTAAATCACATTGTGAGACAAACTGCACACAAACAGTTTGTGTGTTTACTGATGTTTGTTGGGCTGATAGAATCGCTGCATTTGAAATTACCTGCCACATAAAAAATATTACTCCATTTATTCTCGCTCGTCTTCTGTATTGCTAACTAGATGTTGAAATACCGCGACCGCAACTTATCAGCACCTGCAGTCGTTCAGGTTCTGGTGGTGTTTGGTGCCACACTCCACCTTCAGGTTTAAAACTAGTGTTAATGGAGGGAGTTTGAAGCTTCAGTTTGTTTAATGACTGCATTTCACTCACTGCCTCTGTATCTCTGTCACTGCAGGACCAACGTGGACCGAGAAGTCAGCGCTCTCAGGAGGCCGACAAACCTCACAGAAGAAAGAGAGAGAAAAAAAACACCTGTGACGAGTGTGGGAAGGATTTTACCTGGAAGTTTAAACTAAAACAACATCAGCTCATCCACACTGGAGAGAGACCGTTCAGCTGTGACTTGTGTGGAAAGTCGTTTTCCTGGAAGAATGCCCTAAAAACACACCAAGTCGTCCACAGTGGAGTTAAAGCTTACAGCTGTGATCAGTGTGGCAGAGCTTTTACTCGAAGTAGCCACTTACAGAGACATCTAGTTACCCACTCTGGAGTTAAGGCATACAGCTGTGACATCTGTGGAAAAACCTTCAGCCGGCTAGGGTACCGAAATATACACCTACGCATTCACTCCGGAGAAGATGTGTACTGGTGTGATCAGTGTAGCAAATACTTTACAACAGACGCACAGTTACAACGCCACATGTTTACCCACACTGAGGAGAGACCTTATCAATGTGACCTGTGTGAGAAGACTTTTAAAACTCCACAGTACCTGAGACAACACCAACAGATCCACACCAGAAAGAGACTCTACAAGTGCAGTTACTGTGAGGTTTGTATTTTTATTTTATTCTTGTAAGTTCAGTCTGACTGTTTGGAACAAGTCTGCTCATTAAATTGTGTTAGCATGTTAGCACTTCTACTGCACCGAAGAGTAGCTCTGAGCCATTATTCAGGTTTTCATTTCATTTAAGTGTAAGTCAGATGTTACTGTAATATTAAATAAGTATTGCTGTAGTATTATGGTGGTAGTATTGTAGTTATTGTAGCCCAGTAAACTGAGTGTGTTAATCGAAACAGTAAAATGTAATTGGACGTCTGCAGAGATGCTCTTTATTTCAGGCGACTTTCAGGATAAAAGTGTTGAAGGACTGACTTACACTGTCTTTGTGTCTTTGTTTAGAAGCAGAGCGACACAGATGGATCCACTTCTCAACCCTGTCATCGCTGTGGTGGTGGGAAAGACTTTCGTTGTGACATCTGTGGAAAAACTTTCAGTCTGCAAGCCGGCCTAAAAATACATCAACGTAAACACACTGGAGACAAACTGAAATACTGCAAAGAATGTGGGAGAAGCTTCACCACATCAGCTGACTTAAAACGACATGAACTCTTTCACAGTGGGGTCAAAAAGCACCTCTGTGATCAGTGTGGGTCATCCTTCACCACTGCAGGTCAGCTTAAAACACACAAACGAGTCCACACAGGAGCGAAACCATACAAGTGCAGACACTGTGACAAAAGCTTCTCACGTTCAGGTAATCGTAACGAGCATGAACGTACACACATGGAAGGAAACTACAGCTGTGAGCAGTGTGACAAGAGCTTCAGTAATCTCAGTTCATACTCTGCACACAAACGATCCCACGTTACTAATAAACTGTTTCACTGTTACCACTGTGCCAAAACATTCACTTCATCATCTGCTCTGTGCAAACATCAGCGCGATCACGCAGGGCTGAAATCGTTCCCATCACAGGATCAGAGTGAATCTGAAGAGAGAGAAACATCCTCTGGTTTCAGAGTCCAACTTAAAACCCTGGAGATCAGGCTCCACAGAGCTCAGGTCGGCTCTCCTTAAGTTTAAGTTAAAGTTCAAATGAGGCTGTGAATCAAACTTCCTGTAGTTCCATTTTAATCTTTATAAATTGTTCTTCTGTTTGTGTTCAGTCGTTACCTTTTTTTTTCAGTGGTTGGATTAAAAATCAGTTTTCTGTTGTTTAAGTTTTTATTGAATGTATTTTGTTAAATAAAGTTAAAATATTGTTAAATAAAGAATTGTTTGAACGACAAAGATTTTGAGCCATGATGTCATTTCCTGTATTTCAGAGTAAAGACTGAAGTGACAAATGGAAACATGTTTACAGTCATGGAATAAACACTGATGGGTCATCTGTAGGAAGTTCTATTGCTGACCTGACAGACTCGACCTTGTTTACAAAGAAAGAAAGGAACTGATGACATGTGTCAGCAGAGGCTTTCAGGGTTGTTTAGAGTAGAGCTGATAGTCTTAAAGAGAACACGGCGATTATGACAATTTAACACAATGATCTGAGAAAAATATCTGTTTCTCTCATTTTTACTGTATTCTGATCAAATTTCCAACATTCTTTTAACATTTCAAAAGAATTTGTCTTTCTTCCACTTTCACACTTGGCCCTAAAAACACCAACATCCGTGCATCACCCTTGTGTCAGTCTAATGAACCTAACATGTGAGTGATACATAACACACATTCACACTGGCTGCATATATCAGTCCGGGGGGGCAGAGCAGAACTCTGTATGAATCAGACGCGCTCACATATTCAGGCTTTCCAGAGGCGTTTACCATCAGAAGAAGCAGAACAATGAATCATCAGCACCCCGCAGAAGAACACAGCAAGCAACAACTCTAACAATAAAGACGTGCTGGAGCCAAAAGATGCAGATAGCGAGTTTTAAACGATAACGCACAGGATCAAAGGGGGGGAGGGTAAAAACCCACTGCCTCCTGAGATAAAGATCAGCAAGTCAAGCTGGCAGCAGACGACACAAAACGCTCTCTGGAGGAGGCGGCGACTGTGGAGCAGGCCGACGAAGAGGCGGATCGGCAGACAGGAAGCTCCCGGGGTCCCACAACAAGATGTTGCGCGTCAGACCGGAGCAGGATATCCCCATGTTGGTGACACTGCCCATCGAGGTACAGCCCAACTTGGCAAACCAACCCTTCCCTTTCTTGGACACCACACTGGCTGATCTGGGCATCCAAGACTGAGTCTCACTCCGTGTGGGGACGTTTTTTTGTTTTTGTTTGTTTTTTAAGAAGCAATCATGTGTATATATTCAGCTCAGAGCTGAAGGAGAGGGTGGTTTGGGTTGACACCAAGAAGACCCATCCTAGAGGTACGGCGGTGGGATCCAACTGCAGGGATGTGGTCAGATGGCAGTCTGTGGAAATCAGGTGACAGTGAGAGCAACTTGATTTTCCTATTTTGTCCTTCAGATACGAGTGAAAGCCCAGATGCCAGGAGACAAGCAGCTCCAGGAGGTCCTGTACAGCACCGAGGTCCACACTGACCGCTCCTTCTGCTGCACTGGAATGGATACCCATACGGAAAAGAAATAGTAAAAACTTGTAATTACTGATTACTGGGCATGAAAGTGGCCACTTTCATGAGTAAATCATATAAGGCTTACATGATTTACTCATGAAAGTGGCCACTTTCGCATTACTTTCATACATTGTTTTAGTAAGTATCCAAAACATACAAGTTTCATTATATAATTTTTCAAGGGATCTTATATCTGTTTTCTCACTTATATGCTTTTCATACAAGTTTCACACAAGACAGATACAAACTTTATAAGATTTATATATATCTTTTCCATATGGGTATCCTGCCCTGGAAACAGACGTGTGCAGGTCTAGAAGCAGTTTAAATCCCATACTTTTTTGATCTGTGAGGCTCTTAATGTCACGTCTGCAGCCATGAAAGTCAGCTCAGGGTTTCTTGATTCTGATTTTTCTTTGCTGTGTCACATTTAGCTCATATCTGCATTGCCATGCCCTGAAAACAAGCTGCCGAGCTTTAGTCAGGCTCAGGGACAACGGGAGATCTGAGGAGCAACACGATGAGAACAACTAAAACTGAACAAACTTAACATCTGATTACCTTTTTTATTTATAAGAAAAAGTTTAACGCGCCAACTGTCCACAGCAAAGCTTATTATGACAAGACTGCTTTTATTCAGTGATGTCAAAGTGTCATCACTTCATACCTCTGAACTGACATTAGATGTATTGCATACCTTGTTAGAATTACACTGTTGAAGCATTTGTAAAAAGCTTCTGTCCTTGTTAATTTATGTTTTAGGATAAGTTTTTGGGCTGTGTAAGGTCACAGGTTGCATTTCTGAGCAGAGTAGTAAAGGTAAAGTAAGTGTTTTCAAAACTAGCCACTCAGCATGTGTACAAACAGTGAGAAATCTCTGAAGAAAACCGTTTGAAGGAGCAAGAGCACACGTGTTTCTCCACAGGTTAAAGCCCGCTTTAATAATCAATATGAATCAAAGACTTCTGTCAACACAAAATAAATGTAAGGAAACACACTTTCCTGTGCAACATCCAGTTTCTATAACTGACGACAAGCTTGGACCACAGTGATCTAAACTCATCCTCTACATTGGAAATGTAAACAAATGTAAATGTGGTTTTTACTGTACCAGAGCAGGGCTGTGTGTGTAGAGCACAGCCAGGCAGCTGAACACTGTATTGTTCTCTTTTTGGTCCTCTTCGAGCGGGAGACGAGCCACCAAAGCTGGCAACACCGGTCAGTGAACACATTCAGTTTTCAGGCCCCTCTTCTGTGGAACCAGCTTCCAGTTTGGATTCAGAAGACAAGATTTCAAGATTAGGCTTAAAACTTTCCTCTTTGGTAAAGTATATATTTAGGGCTGGACCAGGTGACCCTGAATCCTCCCTTAGTTATGCTGCAATAGATGTAGCCTGCCGGGGATTCCCATGATGCATTGAGTTTTTCCTTTCCAGTCTCCTTTCTCACTCAGTATGAGTTAATAGACGTCTCTGCATTGAATCATATCTGTTATTAACCTCTGTCTCTCTTGCACAGCAGGTCTTTTATCCTGTCTTCCTTCTCTCACCCCAACCGGTCACAGAAGATGGCCCCGCCCCTCCCTGAGCCTGGTTCTGCTGGAGGTTTCTTCCTGTTAAAAGGGAGTTTTTCCTTCCCACTGTCGCCAAAGTGCTTGCTCATAGGGGGTCATATGATTGTTGGGTTTTTCTCTGTATCTATGAAGCGCCTTGAGGTGACTTTTGTTGTGATTTGGCGCTATATAAATAAAATTGAATTGAATTGAATTATCTGAGGAAGAAGCAGAGTTGGTTTGTTTCCAGCTGAAATCATCCAGGTTCAGGAATTTGAATCGATCCACATCACTTCTGCTTGAACTAGAGAACATGAGTGTCGACTTACATTTGGTCTGTGAGACACATGTCATAGTGACAGTATTTGGGTTAATATGGCATTACTCACCCTGGTCGCATTTCTTCAATATCAGGCACCAAGTTCAGGAACTCGTTCTTTTGCAGCCCGCGCAAGGTAGGAGGTCTCCAGAGTGGGAACCATCGGGAAGTTTTCACAGTCTGAGCAGGAGGGACTGGAGGCACGTGAGCTGTTCTCAGGGGTCCTTTAACACAAATCACACCAAGTTAGAATCAAATAGATAACCTGTCAATAACCGTTTGCAGATCGAGGTCAATGTTCCTAAAAATATGTTTACTTCTGGCCCATGGAGCCACAGCGCGAGTCCGAGAGAGAGGGGCAGGTAGAGGAAGGGGTGAGGGTGGCACTGCTGAAGCTCGTCACGGATGGATCACGTCCGATCGGTGAGATGAGAGAAAGCTGAAGTGAAACAACAGCAGGATGAGGTAGACGTCAATATAGGAACTCCCTGATGTGACACAGAAAGGCTATTTTTTTATTTCTTTGTATTATTTCTCACCTTGCAGTCACTGATGCTGTTCACCAGCTGCTTGTATTCAGTATTGAAGGTGTGTGTCAGAAGGCGCAGGCACTACAACACAACAGGAACAAGACCGATCAGCTCCGAGCAGAGAAGGAAGAAGGCAGCAACAAGAACGCCCACTAAGCCCACGTTTTTCTCACCTTGGTGGCCAGCTCCTTCTCACGCTTTCAAAGGTGGTGCTGGAGATCTGCGAGGAGACGGAGGTGGACGTGGACAGAGTGCCGGAGCTCACGCTGGGGGACAGAGACTCACTCAGGGACTTGGTGGTGGGAGCTGTTCCCACGGGAGCCGCCACTCCCAGAAGGTGACGGGTCTTTTCCACCTGGACGAAAGATGGGGGCGAATGTGAGGTGGGGAGAAGAGGGGAGGTTAGTCATGTAAAGTCTGTACTCTAAGAAAAAACTTTTTAGAATAGCACTTTGGTCTTTGAGTTGAAAAGTCATTTTTCCCTCTACGATATTAAACAGATTTATTTCTTTATGAATCTTTTAAGGCCCCACCTCCTGCAGCTGCTCCATCTTCTCCAGCTCCCACTGGTGCTCTAGGATGAGGCTATCTCCTCTGGGCCTCCAGCCGGCCAGGTTCTCCTCTCCACGCACATAAGCCACTGATGTGTCCAGCACCTTCCTCCTCCTCCTCTGCATCCCTGCTCAGGACATGAGCCCTCATTAGGATGAAGCTCTCCACAGAATTATGATAAAACAGCTGCCGTTCTTTAAACATGTTTCATGGCCGCTCACCTGGGCTTCCAGTGTCAGACATCTTACACAAGCTCAGCTCGTAGATCCCAGTCACTCGGTTGCTATAATGAAGCAGAAGTTTTGAACAAGGAAACTTTGTAACAGGGCAGATATCTTTGATTGTGAAACAGAGATGGCCACAGTGCAGCAGCCCAGATTTACCAGTCAGGAGTTTTGGAGTATCCAGTCCCAAAGAGGTTCTTGAGAGAACGGGGTGGGGAAATCTTGGCGTCTCGGGAGTAAAAGACCGTGCAGATGTCTTTGGTGATAATGGCAGGCTGGATGCAATGGTCCAGCTGCAGAGAGGAGATAAAGGGTGTGTGTTAGACACGATGACATCAAGAGACTTAAAAACACGTACAAACAGGTACAACACGGCGGAGCAGCGGCTGACCTCCAGATACGCAGATAAGGTCATGTAGATCTTCTCTCCGTAGGGAGTGACGCCGTTGAGCAGGAGGGAACCTTTTAAGGGTGTTTTTATTTGTGCTCCCTGGCCTGGAAATAAACGGTTTCCGATCAGACCTGCTTCATCTTTGTGCCCTTGGTATCTGACTCGCTTGCTCCCCCATGCATTTTAAAAGAATCCTTCTCTTCAGCATGAAGTTCTGGCTCAGCTTTAGTGTCTGCGTTACATGTACACAAAGACAGAAACATTCAATGATAAAAACACACAGTGGAATAAAATTGTAAGACGTCATCAGTTGATGCAGTTTAAGGACACTTGTTGTTCTGTGCAGTCTCACCTGGAGCTCACGCTTCTAGTTCATGCCATCATGACCAAAGATTCTTCAAATAATAGTTTAAAGATGTCCATGAATGCACTGCTAACTGCTCTTCACCCTGATAAAAATCAACATGCATTTAGAATAAGAAACACTTTTACAAAACCAAAAGCTTCACTGTACTTAGTGATTTATACGTCTACAAAACAGGTTCAGTTTGTAACTGAGAGAGCGGCTCAGTGGTGCTGAATTATATTTCCAATAGAAACACAATTTCATATGTTGTAGTAACAACACACTGCCACAAGATGGCAGCCTAGGCCTACTTTACCATGCTGTTCCAGTACAAAAGAAAAAGTGACAGAGCCTTGAAAGAGTGACAGAGACACTTTTTATGAACTCATCTGTAATGTGTCACCTTTTCTGTAGGATGAAGAAGTGCTTCCCTTCTTTTAAAGTAAATACAGGCTTACAAAGATCCTCTAAACATGTTTCTGAAATAATCCTAAACACAATCACTAAATCAAAAATGCAAGAAACTATTTATTTAATCACTCTTCTTAACTTAATTCCTTAACTTAGTAAAAAAAATAATAAAATAGACAAGAACTTTTCTGCTGTCTCACCTCTGTCAGTTTTCATGCTGTTGCAAGAACAGGTGGAGGTGCAGGTGGAACTTTGACTTCAGTGTGGTTTGTATGTGCAGGCAGGAGTCTGACATCTCAGGACAGCAGAGGGTTGTCGAGCACGGTGACTCCTGCTGCGACGCCCCCGTCTGACTGTCCTGAGCTCTTGGTCCTCAGCAGACGGCCCACACACTCATTCATCACCATGTCTTTACCCTGCCTGTAAGAAAACCAAGAAAAGGCTAACATTAGAAACAGCCACCAACCAATCCCTTTTACTCCACCACCCAAAAACCAGTGAGAAACACTAGCTAGTATTAACTTGGAATCAAAGTGCACTAATCCCCAGGCTCCCAGCATAACATACAGTCCAACACAAACTCCACAAACTGTCTTGCTTCAGCTGACTTTCCTTCACCTTCTCTCCAAACAATCTGTTGTGCTCTTTTCAGCACAAAGCCACACTCCTGCTCACTGATCCTCACCTCTTTTTAACCTAGTCTCAGCAACTTTGTCCCATAGCTCGCACATCCTTTCCACCTCCATCTTTCTTCCCAGCCAACTGATACATACCTTTTCTCCTTCCTTAAAAGCCAGCCTAAGAAATACCATTTTATAAACGCCCCATAAATGAAACTGCCATTTTCAAAAATCGTATCATCCAAATTCATGCAGCGTGGCTAAATTAAGAATGAATTACAAACCCGAGCTTCCTTGCTAACATGAGTAACAGCTAAACACTATCATAGTGGAGTGTAAAATTACTGCTAAAATAGCTCATATGAACCCTGATACTGGACTTTGTATTTATCAAAACAAATGATCTGATATTACAAAGAAAACTAATGATTGCTTTTTACAGTATTAGCCCAGAGTGATGTAAGGCAGGGTGGTTAGTCAGCCATAACCTGCTGACAACTTGTATCTGGTAGCTTTTTCACATCCTGATCAATGTTGTTGTCAAGTGTGTCTCATATACACTATTATCTCAGTCACAGTACAGCATGCATGAATCACAGTAGATACACAGTAATGCAAAACAGCAGGCAGTCATGTATGTGTGCAGATCCACACATGCACTGCTTAAACTTCCCTAGTTTAACAAATGGTGAGCAACAAACAGAAGTTTTCAACATTTTTAAAGACGCTTCTATCCCCCCGCCCGCTGTACCTCCTCCTTCTCGCTGAGACTTCAAGACAAACCGTTCTGCTGCTGACAAGGCCACTGATACTGTTTTGTCCCTCTCTGGACCCTGTAGACCAGCGCAACCACAGAGAAATAAATCAGAGGAATAAAATGCAAATGATATTGCTCACACTGAACAGCAACACCCAGGTGAGGATTATCTAATGCCAAATTTTCCAAACAATGAACAAACCGTGCCCTTTGTCTCACCATGTCTAGAGTGTAGAGGTCAGCCAATGTCGCTCGGATCTGCTGCACAGCTTGAGGCTGGTCTGGGAAGAATCTGTCCAGGACTCCAGGTCTGGGGAGCACTTGCTGAACCTTCTTGGTACCAGCCAGGTGAGCGCTGATATCTGGACACTTCACAGCTCGAGAGCGCTCCATGAGGAGACGAGCATCCCAGCTCTGCAATGGAAAACAGACAATGAATTCTCTGCTTTTTATCATTAGATGTATTTCTGTATTAAAAAATTCCGTTTATTGGGCCACTTTGTGCTGGAAGAATTTTTCCAGCATAAAATAGCCTCTATCATTTCACTAACTAACTTATTTCACTGCTGCTAATGACGTTTCACAAACTGTCACAGGTTTTTTAGCTTCGTTCGTATAAACTTTCTTGTGGTTGAGATTCCCGAGAAAACAGCCAGCACACTGAGCAGCAGAGGGTGACAACAGTTGGTTTCAACAAAAAAACGGCATCAAAAAAGTCACGGTCATCAGAGCAACATCAGAGAAACAATAAAGTCTAACCATGGAAGGCTTTTTTAAGTATGTGCATAAAAACACAAACACAAAGAACATCAACAATGAGCACCTTTCTTTTTGCTGAAAGTGATATAGCTTTCTGTTACCATCAACTGAAACCGCCAACATTTCAGGTGTGCATGCTGGGCAGCTGAAGCTGACATCACAGCACAGCTGCTCTTCCTCATCCAGAAAGCTGTGCTGCAGTGCATCGCTTTTGGCACGCCCAGTCTGTATGTACAGAAACATAACAGAGGAGTAAATATTTGCATCTGCTTATTGAAAAACAATATCAAAGAAATACTTCACTCAGCCTTCCCCCACACTTGCAGTTGCTTGCAAAAGTATTCGCCCCCTCAGATCTGTGGCAAGATCTGAAACTGCTGTTCACAAACGCTGTCCATCTAATCTGACTGAGCTGGAGCTGTTTTGAAAAGAAGAATGGGCAAAGATTTCAGTCTCTAGATGTGCAAAGCTGGTAGAGACAGACCCTAAAAGACTGGCAGCTGTAACTGCAGCAAAAGGTGCTTCTACAAAGTATTGAGTCAGGGGGCTGAATAATTACGCACACCCCACTTTGCAGTTATTTATTTGTAAAAAATGTTTGGAATCATGTATGATTTTCCTTCCACTTCTCACGTGTGCACCACTTTGTGTTGGTCTTTCACGTGGAAGTCCAATAAAATTGATTCATGTTTGTGGCTGTAATGTGACAAAATGTGGAAAAGTTCAAGGGGGCCGAATACTTTTGCAAGCCACTGTAGTACCACGCTCCAACAGTTTTGCAAAAGCTTCCCTGGAGAATCATGGAGAAAATACTTTTAGTTCCAGGAAGGAGCTCAAGAGGTCTAAAGTGTAAAGAGTAGACATGTTGACAGATGCTGGCCAATATCCACTCCTAACCAGGTCCTTTAAATCAGGGCTGCACTGCTGCTGCCATGTTTGACATCTGTGTATCGCCTGGTGCACATCATAACGTCCTTGGACCAAAAAGAAAAAGAAACAACATGAATAATACACCACTGCCTTCACAGATGACTTCTGTTAAAGCAATACCATGTTCTGATTGTACAGCAAGGGCAGAAAACATGCTCCATCACACTATGTTCAAATCCATCACAGAAACCTAAATAGCAGGTTGCTGTTTACTATTAATGTCGATTAAAATCACGATTTTTCCTGCTGATACTGTGAAGTTTACGCAACCCACAGGAGCAGTTTCAAAGCTTTACTGTTGGCAGAATGCGAGCTACCAAGAAAGAGAAAACCACTTAAATAGATTCTTTCTAACTGGCTGTAGACACATATGAAAACCAAAATTGAGTAAATCTCATGAGGAAATATCTTGTGCAATTTTGACCGTCCACTCTAATAATACATGTGGTTGGAGGAATGGCTTTAAAAACATCAATAACACTTTCTCTGCTGTGGAGTGGCTGATGTTCGTGATGTAGAACATCACAATCCCCACAGAACCATTCCTCTGGAAGACACTCTCTGCACATAGACAGGACTTTGAACAAATTCAGCAAAATTTGAATAACTGAAAGTAGTATGCACTCAGATCCAGCCACTCTTGACAAAGGTAGCAGCTTCTATTTTGATATTATAGCTCCGGGTGGCTCAGTGTGCTTCACTATGAGCTGACGGTTAAAAGGACATTTGTCAAACTCATGTGGTTTTATAATTATTAAACTTCTCACACGCTCAAAGACATAAATGTCAGCCAACAAGGCATCGCTCATCAAGCTTAGCTCCATAGAAATGTATGTTATTGACACTTAATAACAGCAGGGTGAAGACAGTGGCAACACAGAGGATGGCCAACAGCTTCTGTGTCAGTGAGACATTTCAGCTGGTGTGGCCGTGCTTCTTTCCAGCACTCAGCAGCTTTCTGCTGCCAAAAGGACCGTGACACTGCCCTACTTCTTTGAGCCTCCGGAGAACGACATCAATCCAAAACAGCAGACAGCCTTTTCAAATACTTTTCTCTAAAGAATGCAAATATCAAGTATTCTTGCTCCCCTTTCTTTCTGATAATGTCACTTTTACAAATCCTGTCCCATCAGCTCTCATGGCTGGTTTGGCTTTGAGGGTCGGGGAGGACAAAAAGCTATTAAGGACCTTTTGATCTGCAGTCCAGTTCTCCTCTAAAGTATTAAGGATGAAGCAACAGTGCTCCTCTTTGCTATTCTGAAATGTGTGTTAAACACAGTGTAGAAGGTAAGTAGAAGCTTACACAGCACCATCAGCCATCATGCTAAATTTGCATCTTCAAAAGTCAATGCAGCCAGACTCACACCTGATTAGAAATGTTCAGGAGACACTGTTGAATGTTTAGTGTTAACTTAAATCACTCATCATTTACAGTATTACAGAGTTCAGGGTTATGGGTTAGCACTATCATGTTACCCGTAACTGTATTAACTATGGTACTAACTTAACTAGCAGTGTTGGCCAAGTTACTTGAATAAAAGTAATCAGTAACTAATTACTGATTACTTCCCCTAAAAAGTAATCCCCTTACTTTACTGATTACTTATTTTCAAAAGTAATTAATTACTTAGTTACTTTTTAAAACATGATTTATGACCTGAATAGGTAATAAAGCAATAGATCTTTCAGCCCAATTCTACTTTTTCTGCATCATCCATCATACAAAATGTAATCAAATGGAAAAGTCTGTTTTTAAAACTTGTTTTATTAGTTTGAATCTTTTTACTTTATGCATCAAGCAAAAATTAAATTATATGCAACATCCTGACTAGAAGAAATTTGTGGAAGAATCCGCGAGTCTCTCTGTGAATTTCCAATCCCGTAGTAGCGTACTCGGTGCTTGCTCTGAAGTTAAGGGTTTTTTCGCTGTAAAAAGAAGTTTCTAAAAGTTTTTGTCACTTTTTACGGAATCAAACTCAAAGTAAGCTCAGTACTTCCACGCTTTAAACGCTGCACGGTCATACTCTCTCTGCACTCCTCCATAGATTATCCATTCTTGATCTGCACACAGCTGTTATTGTCATGAGGCACTCTGGCCAAAAATTTTTCAGTAACGCAGTAACGCAGCGTGCTTACGGGAAAGTAACAGTAATCTAATTACCTTTTTTGCAATAGTAATCCCCTTACATTACTCGTTAATTGAAAAAAGTAATTGGATTACAGTAACGCTTTACCCCGCATTACTGCCCATCTCTGGCTGTGAAACACTAATGAAAAATGATTAACTCAAGTTTTTGCTGCTAAAGTTGGTTCCATCAGCTGCTGAATCACAGGATGTACTTGGTTATAGTCATTTGTGCATTTTGGGTTGCTTTAAATAAATAATGATGTGTTGTAATCATCCAGATCTAGAACCTTAAACTGCTTTTTCACGTGTCTGTAAATGAATTTCTTTCTTATCATTGGTGTCGGCTTCTGATTTGTCTGTTGTCAAGGTCTCACCTCAGTGTGATTCCTCACGTTTTGTCATGATTAAAGGATGAATGTGAACACAGCTTCAGTGTAAATGTGAATGAAAAAAAAAAAAAAAAGCTGGAAAAAGGAGGAGCCCGGAGCTTCGTCTTTCGCTCGGCCTACCCCGCTATAGCAGACCGACCGTCAGAGACTCGAACTTGGCCGTTAAACTCTGGGGTCTGAATGCTGGCCTCTTAACGCTGCGCACCACACAGCCGGCCAGAAGAAAATAGAAAAAAAGGACATTTATCTTCTGTTGTTCAACAATTTTTTTCGTTTTTTTAAATCTATTTAGCTTGTTGTGCAGTATTGTTGCTGTAAACAGTGTTGCTGTAAACAGTGTGTCACGTTACTTGAAAAAAGTAATCGGATTACAGTAACGCGTGGGCTGTTAACATCTCTGTTAACTAGTCATGATAGAAGCCAATATTTCTGTCCTAACATGGTCGGAATATGTTTGACTACAAGCTAACATTTACAGCATGACTTTAAGCTAGCACCATAAAGACGGTAAAAGACACTGTAATATGTAGAAATGCATGTGAAAAGTGTTATATTAGGAGTGGTTGTGCTACTCCACACAGCCACTTTAACATTACTGACACTGTGTTTCTTACCTGTAAACAGCGGGTCTTGTGTGATAAAAGCTTGTGCAGAAAGTAGCAGGTGTAGACTGGTCCATAGCACTGTATGAAGTGATAAGATGTGAAAGGACATATATAGGGTACCTTAAAGGGCGCCTTAAAAGTGTTTCCCTGAGCTTTTACTTGCAGCTTGATATCTAAATAAATGTAAATAAATGTAAATAAATGTGAATGAAAAAAAGAGAAACGAAAAAAAGGAGGAGCCCGGAGCTTCGTCTTTCGCTCGGCCTACCCCGCTATAGCAGACCGACCGTCAGAGACTCGAACTTGGCCGTTAAACTCTGGGGTCTGAATGCTGGCCTCTTAAGGCTGCGCACCACACAGCCGGCCAGTTGGAAATAGAAAAAAAGGACATTTATCTTCTGTTGTTCAACAATTTTTTTCGTTTTTTTAAATCTATTTAGCTTGTTGTGCAGCATTGTTCCACACAAATGACACATGGAAACCTAGCTATTTTTTTATTGGCTTTCACAAAATGGGACTGCCAATGTTGGAGGTGTTACTGCAAAGTCTTCCTGCTAGCCGGAAACCTGCTGGCGGCGCCACTATGTTCTCAGCACACTCTTCAGCGTCAGCTTTGTTGCCTGTTTTCGGCACACCTACCTAGTCCCACTCATCCACTTTATCTGCTCATGGCAGATTTACCCACACTGAGCACTCCTTGGATTAAGGTAAATTGAAGCAGGTCATTATAAAAAAGACACACAGTTTATCATCTTATCCTTGTGCAACAGCTAAAAGCACTCTGTTCATTTGTTTGCTAGATTAGCCGCTAGCATACACACTGTGTTAGAGGCTTGTTGCTACCTAGTTAGCGATGCTACACACCTGTTACTGTGTATTTTTCAATGATTCAGCACTCCTTGGATTTTTAGACAGTAATGAGATCATGTGCACACTCCACAGAGGTCCAGAGTCCAAATGTGACCTCTAGCACCAAACGCTTGCTGCAGTTGTTGGTGTCAGAGGTGACACACAAGGTATCAGGTTTTCTGTGTGATTACTTTTTCATATAGGACCAAGTATGTTTGGATAGCGTTTTGCCCTTGAAAACTGCCGTTGAATATTAGACATTGTTGTCTAATGTTATAAATGTATTGATGTGAAAGGTGTAAGTGTGACAAATATGGAATAAGATAGGAAATGAGAAAGGAGGCAAATACTTGTTCACAGGGCTATAGTCTGTAAATGGTCTTCTTTTGGCTATAGTAGATCTTTTACTTGTTCATTTTTTAATTGTTTGTTAAAATAGTTTTTTCCATCATATTGAGTATAGAGGAATGCAACTGTGAGCTTTAGCAATTATCCCGCTTCAACAGGACCGTGATCCCGATGTGTGAGACAGCCGGGTGCTGCCACTGGTGTTGTAATGTGTGATTTAGTTCCTCCTAACATTTCAGTTTTCTTCCAGTATCTATCCTCTGTGATTACTGGCTCTTTAGACAGATTTAATAGAAGTGTGTGAGCTATTGGCTCAGTATAAAGGGTCAGTAGTGTTTTCATGTCACCTATCCATCCTCCATTTAGTCACCCAAAGCATGTAGTAAATACTGCTCACTTTTATTCATCTTCTCTTAAATCCAGAAAAATTCCCACTTGTTAACGTTGAGTGTGTGTGTGTGTGTGTGTGTGTGTGTGTGTGCGTGTGTGTGTGTGTGTGTGCCAGTTGCAGCCTCCAAGTTGAACACCATCACCAAATCCAACCTGGGTCAGTGTGTCAGCAAGTACGACCTGCTGGTCTGGTTTGAGATCAGCGAGCTGGAGCCCACTGGAGAGTGAGTATCCATCTGGAGTGTTATATTCACGCACAAGCTTTAAAGGAACCATAAAAATGATCTCCAGGAAGAATATTATAAGTTGGGATGTTGTGTCACCTCCTCCCTCCATGCACAGGTACATCCCAGCCATCGTGGATCACAGTGGAGGCCTGCCCTGTCATGGTACCTACCTGCTGCACCAGGTACAGGATTGGTGCACATGTTGTTTCCTTATTACTCACACAGTGGTAACTGCTTCCTTTGTACACAGTTGAATATCTTCTTTTAAAGCGTAATGTTGCTCTAGCTGTGCTCACTGTGATCCTGAGCTCCTGTTATGTTTGCTGCAGGGGATCCAGCGGAGGATCACAGTGACCCTCATCCACGAGAAAGGCAGCGAGCTCCATTGGAAAGATGTTCGTGAGCTGGTTGTAGGTGAGCAGCCTGCCTTTAGGGTCTAGTCGTGCTATACCTCTGTGTAGAAAACAAAACCCCAAAGCACCGAAACAATGTTTTATAGTGTTTGTGTGCTTTTGATAGAGGAAGACAGGACAGAACATCATTAAAGGGATTTGACTTTGTGAGATCACCCTGAAAACGCACCACTCGGTTCACTCTGAGATATTTTCAGTCTGGAAAGATGAATCTGTCGGGCTTCAGGCTGCTTCTCACTTTAAGCAGTTCATGCTGTAGCTGATGGACCAAAAATGACATTTGATATTTTAGACATTCAGCTGCTGACTCTGAAGCCAACAGGCTCTTGAGTGTGGATGATTGTGTTGGTACTGGATGCTGTGATCAAACAGCTGTTCTGATCTGTCTTCATTCATGCCTGTTGTTATTAAGCCTCCTAAGCTCCAAACCAGTAAAAGCAATCTTTGGAGGCAACACCCTTTTTAGTACTTTGCTGTATTTGTTTGTGATTGTGTGACACTGAACCACAGTGCTATGTATATCCTCTGTAACACTCAGACGTTTCCAGATCAGTGTTTCCCCCTCAGCTGTTTCTCACTATAGAGTCTTTCCTCTGTAACAATGAGGCACCAGCAGAGCATATCTGGCTCCCAGTCTGTGGCTGATAGTGCCCCCTGCTGTTAATAACAGGAACAGTGTAACCTTGTATGGAGCTCATAGTGATGGTCTGAAGATTGCTGCTGCAAGGCAGTAATTTGTATCCATGTGTGCTGTCTATTCTGAGCATATGCAGTTATGTGAGCTCTCAGGTTTTATGTATCAGGACATAATTAAAAACAATCAGGTCCTTAGTAGGTCTTAATATGAGGTAAATATAAAACATGAAGTGTTTGTGAGGTTCATCTGCAGCACCTTTGTCTCTGTGAAATGTTTGCTAATTTAACATTTTCCCTCCTAAACAGGAAGGAGTTTGTGGAGGCCTATGTGAATCATGCCTTCAACACATCAGTGGAGAATCTGTTCCAGGAGTTCAAGCGAGGCTTCTTCCTGGTGTGTGAGCAGGATTTGGTGAGGCTGTTTCGACCAGAGGAGCTGCAGGGAGTGCTGGTCGGCCAGGACGTGCATGACTGGGAAAAGTTCAAACAGGTAGAGTCAGCCAAACAGACACAGGCTGTAGTTTCACAGCTGTCCTGTAGCACAATAACTGTGTACTGCATACTGTCAAAAGCATTCAGTCGGCTGCTTTAACACAAATATGACCTTGAGTCACATCTCAGTCTTAATCCAGACTTTTGTATGATAGTATAATATAATAGTCAGCCCACCCTTCGCAGCTATAACTGCTTCCACTCTTCTGGGAAAGCTTTCCACAAGGTTTAGGTGTGTTTATGGGAATTTTTTGACTATTCTTCCAGAGGTGCATTTATGGTGTCAGACACTGACGTTGGAGGAGAAGGCCTGGCTCACAGTTGCTGCTCTAATTCATCCCAAAGATGTTCTATCAGGTTGAGGTCAGGACTCTGTGCAGGCTAGTCCAGTTCTTCTACACCAAACTCACTCATCCATGTCTTTATGGACCTTGTATTGTGCACTGGTGCCCAGCCATGTGCACACATGCCCACACTTTACACTTGGCACAGTGCAGTCAGACAAGTACTTCTGGCAACCACCAAACCCTGACACATCCATCGGATTGCCAGTCAGAGAAGTGTGATTCGTCACTCCAGTAAACACATCTCCACTGCTTTAGAGTCCAGTGTTGAGATGCTTAAATCACTCCATCTGACGCTTTGCATTGTGTTTGTCAGTGTAAGGCTGGGATGCAGCTGCTCAGCCATGGAAACCAATGAAGTTTGGACATCTGTAACAACAGCAGACTGCAGATATTGGTGACTTAAGTGCACTATGAGCCTTAGCATCAGCTGACTAGCTGTCATTTCCAATTACTTCCACTTTGTTATAATATCACTAACAGCTGACTATGGAATATTTAATAGCGAGGAAATTTCATGACTGGACTTGTTGCACTGGTGCATCCTATCACATTACCATGCTGGAATTCATTCAGTTCCTGAGAGCGACTCGTCCTTTCACACATGTTTGTAGAAGTAGTCTGCATGCCTAGGTGCTTGATTTAATACACCTGTGTCCATGGAAGTGATTGGAACACATTAATTGAATGATTTGGATGTGTTAGGGAATACTTTTGGCAACATAGTGTATGCCTGACCTTACAAACTCTATGATTATAACAGTCATTTTCACTGTTTTCAGAACACAAGTTATGGTTGGAGATATCATGACCGCCACCCCACCATACAGATGTTTTGGGAGGTATTTGATGAACTAACTGAAGAGCAGAGGAAAGATTTCCTTCGTAAGTACTTGCTGAAGCCTCCATTATGATATGTTACTGAAATCACACTGTATCATATAAAACATTAGATTTTTCTGCGCTTTACCAAGATACATTAGAGAGCAGCATTGTTCTGATTAATATACTGTAAAGCTGCTTCTAGCTGGTGGACTGAGCCGCCTCACCTTTCACCTGGCTCACGTCACACACCTGGAGAGACTCGACCTCCACCTGTGTTGCCTCACGCGAGATGATCTAGAGGCTCTGAGTCAGTTGCTACCAATCTCACACGCCGGACACTAATCGCATGCTCGCTGCAGCAGTCATGTGACTCGTTGTTTTTCAGTCCAGGTGCTGCCCTCTCTCACTGCACTGACCGAGCTTGATGTGTCATCCAATAAGGAAGTGGGAGGTGTGGTCCACCTGCTGGTCTCCGCCCTCCCTGCGACACAAATGAGGAGGCTGCCATTCAACAGCTGCTACATGAGCAACGAGTCCTTCACTGCTCTGGGTAACACACACACACACACACACACACACACACACACACACACACACACACACACACACACACTTGTTTATTTATAGAAGTTTTCCTTCAAGTCATTCTCCCCGAATACCTCTTCCACCCTCTAGCCTGAAATGGTGAAAACTTTGTGTTTATGCATCAGCCCTGGCGGTGTCCTATCTGCGCACGGTGGATATTTCCTGGTGTAAAGTGGTTGGCGGTCACTTGGCGCTCCTGCTGGATGCTCTGCAGCCATCAGTCGTCAGCGAGCTCCGTCTTTGCAGCTGCGAGCTCACCACTGATGACATGCAACATCTGGGTAACTAACACACAATGACATTATACTTTTTCTTTTTTGGTCTGTAGTGGATCATTAGGCTGCATAAATGTATATTAAGACAAGTAAAGCCTGAAGGAAATTGATATTTCTTTCATTTATTTCATGCTGCCAGCATCTGTAGCTGTCGTATAAAACAAAACAATGAAACTATTCGGTGTTATTTTTGTCTCCATCAGAAACATTGTGAACAAAACAGTAAAGTGAACAGGCATAAAGTGATCAGTTATCAATGGGTCCTCTTCCTCTGTGCAGCTGCCGTGTGCAGACGGGGCTGTCTCTCCTCACTCCGTGCACTGGATCTGTCCTACAACAGCTTGGTGGGAGACAACGGTTGGTGCAGTCTGTTTGCAGCAGGAGGTCTGGGCTCTCTGGAAGACGTGGATGTCAGTTTGCGACCTTCAACCTCTGCTCCGTGCTCAGCCTGGCTGCCCGCTCTGCTCCGAGCTCTGCCTCAAATGCCGGCGCTGGCTCGACTGGCCATGCAGAGGTGGACAGCTGACTGTCAGGAGAGAGAGCAGCTCAGGTACTGTCTGAAAAAGAGGAGCGTCCTGCTGGAAAGGGATCCAGATTTACAAGACACATCATCAGCATGTAAAGGGAACAGTCAGGAGAGCCTAGAAGAGAGTCAGCCTGAGGAGATTGGAGCGGACCGCACTGGAATTTACTGTCAAAGAGCGACCCACTTTGTTGCTTTATTATTATTTTTTTAAGTCTCTGTTACCACAAGAAGGTCAGTGTTGACGTCAGCTGCATCACGTCTGATGTAAACTGTGTCACACGTGATGGTTTCAGGGAATACTGGGAACTTACAGAGTTAAGCACAGCTGGTGTGGGTTATCATATTTGTCGTCTCTCACCTTGGCTGCAGGGTCTGGGTCTTTCGAATGCAGCAGTCCTAACACTTGAGACACACATGCCGAGAAGTGGGGATACCTGGAAATGGACAAAGGCTTTCAGCAGAGTTTTAAAGCAGCTATTCAGGAAAAGAGCTGTGAATTATCTGCATACCTTGTTAGGTAATCAGCTATTTTGGGGTTCTTTAACAAATCAACCAAAAGGTCGACTGAGTATTTTCTCGTCAGAGTACCTTCACCGTTCACGATGATGTTGAGCACAAGCTGGAGCGTTTGATGGATGTTCTTTGCATCAAAGAGCTACGAGGAAATCCCAGAGAGTAGAGACAGGATATTATGTGAATCAGCATGAATGTTGTTTGTTGTTCAACAGATAAAAACAAGAAGAGAAAATAGAAACAAAGTAAAAAAGGAACAATTGTTTCTGCCGTTAAGAAAAAAAAATTGAGTCATGGCAGAGACCTGCAGAAGTCTTGAGTCTCATTTGATGACATTTTGTCAGATTGCCTTGTAATTTAAAAAAAACAAAACTGTTTTTTGAGCAAAAGTTCTCCAGGTTTTTTTGGAGTTCTTTCAAAGTTTTCTTATTTTTGGACGTTAGCTGCTTTTTCACTCTTTTTCAGTCCAGTCTGTGCATCTGAACATTTACAGAAAGATTTCTTTGTTTCGTCTTTAGACACTTTGTTAAACGCAGATCCCAGCAGAGTTCGCCTACCTTCTCTCCAACCTTCTCAGGTTTTGTGGATATTATACATGGTTATGCTGAGGATATGTCGGCTACTTTCCACTGGAAATGCCTTTTGGTTAAACTGTCAGCGAGGAATTTGCACTGTTACATTTTTATATAACTTTAATGCAAAAAAAACAGCTGCTTGTTTAAGTGAAAATACACTGATGGGGTTTTTTTCTATTCATGAACAGGAGTGTGATCAGTTTAATAAAAGAAAAAATAACCATAACCAAGATATGAGGGGAAATCTTGGACAAATACAAGCAGACTGGAGCAGCCAGCGTTCAAAACACCGACGTTCAAGGTAACAGAAGGTTCCCGAGCCACATCCACCCAGCTGGTTTCTGTGTTTCTTGTGTATTTGTGTACACTGTGACTTCATGGCTGTCTTGGGCTCCAGCTCTTGTTTTGGTGTCTCATTAATTTGATTTAATGTCCTGCTTAGTGATAACATCACTCTTGGCCTCCCTGCACTGGCTTCCAATTGAATTTAGGATTCATTTTCAAGTTCTTTTATTGGTTTTTAAATCTTTAAATGGTCTGGCACCTGCTGAAGCCCTATGTCCCCACTCGTTCGCTCCGGTCAGCTGAGCAGCTGTTGCTCTCAGTCCCCAAATCACGGCTGAAACTGAGAGGAGACCGAGCGTTCTCTATCGTGGCTCCTAAGCTTTGGAATAATCTTCCTCTTCACATTAGGCAATCGACATCAGTGCTGGTTTTTAAATCCAGATTGAAAAAGCATTTTTATTCACTGGCTTTTGACTCAGTGGTTGACTGACTTGTATTTTATTGTTTTTCGCTATGTTTATTATTGTATCGTATTTATTATTCTTATGGTATCTATTATGTTTCTATTGTTCAGCAGTTTGGTCAGCCTTGTGTGTTTTTAAAGTGCTATATAAATAAACAATGATGATGATGATGAACATAGTAACGTGTGTTGGGTTGCTCTGTCTTCAGACTCACTGTCAGACTGATTAGACAGTGAGTCTGAAGGTGAGAGTCCTCACTGCCCACGCCTGTCTTTGGGTCTGACCAACACCGTTTCCTGTGTGTCATTCCCCCCTCGCCTTCCCCCCATCCGTCCTGTCTGCACTGACCTCTCCAATAAAGACAAAAGGCCTCATTTTCTGAAACTCTTCCTATCCCATCACCTTGCGAAGAATCACTTCACCATGTTGATTAATAAGGACGGTGGGAATGGTTTGAAGTCTCGTCACAGAAAATGTGCCAAAGGCAAAGAATCTGAGCTTGAAATAAAATGAAATGAAAGATCAGCCCCACACAGGGGTTAAATTCAGATGGAAACTCTTATCACACAAAGAGAACAAGCGAATAAATATATCTGAGTGTGGCCCCTCGACTGTCACAGTGTAGCTGACATTTGATCTTATCATGTGTTAAAGCTATTTTAATTACTGAAGAGAACCAGTGTCAAACTCAGCCCAAGTATGGTTGTACGTTAATCCTTAAAGCAACAACGTTTTTAAAGTTGCAGCGTCATTTTTACACCACACCTAAAATCCCACTAATCGTCCGGGCTCTTCACCCTATGACCACACGCTGGGGTATCTAACACCACATGACCCAAATGGAAACTATGTCAGCTGAAAGAAACCCATCGAAATGTGCAACACTTAAAACTTTGCCTGATTGGAGCATGGCTTCAAATACAGCCCTGAAAACAGACAGGCGGTCGTTGGCATTTCGTTACAAAGTTTCCTTGTTCAAAACTTCTGCTTCATTATAACAACCGAGTGACTGGGATCTACGAGCTGAGCTTGTGTAAGATGTCTGACACTGGAAGCCCAGGTGAGCGGCCATGAAACATGTTTAAAGAACGGCAGCTGTTTTATCATAATTCTGTGGAGAGCTTCATCCTAATGAGGGCTCATGTCCTGAGCAGGGATGCAGAGGAGGAGGAGGAAGGTCCTGGACACATCAGTGGCTTATGTGCGTGGAGAGGAGAACCTGGCCGGCTGGAGGCCCAGAGGAGATAGCCTCATCCTAGAGCACCAGTGGGAGCTGGAGAAGATGGAGCAGCTGCAGGAGGTGGGGCCTTAAAAGATTCATAAAGAAATAAATCTGTTTAATATCGTAGAGGGAAAAATGACTTTTCAGCTCAAAGACCAAAGTGCTATTCTAAAAAGTTTTTTCTTAGAGTACAGACTTTACATGACTAACCTCCCCTCTTCTCCCCACCTCACATTCGCCCCCATCTTTCGTCCAGGTGGAAAAGACCCGTCACCTTCTGGGAGAGGCGGCTCCCGTGGGAACAGCTCCCACCACCAAGTCCCTGAGTGAGTCTCTGTCCCCCAGCGTGAGCTCCGGCACTCTGTCCACATCCACCTCCGTCTCCTCGCAGATCTCCAGCACCACCTTTGAAAGCGTGAGAAGGAGCTGGCCACCAAGGTGAGAAAAACGTGGGCTTAGTGGGCGTTCTTGTTGCTGCCTTCTTCCTTCTCTGCTCGGAGCTGATCGGTCTTGTTCCTGTTGTGTTGTAGTGCCTGCGCCTTCTGACACACACCTTCAATACTGAATACAAGCAGCTGGTGAACAGCATCAGTGACTGCAAGGTGAGAAATAATACAAAGAAATAAAAAAATAGCCTTTCTGTGTCACATCAGGGAGTTCCTATATTGACGTCTACCTCATCCTGCTGTTGTTTCACTTCAGCTTTCTCTCATCTCACCGATCGGACGTGATCCATCCGTGACGAGCTTCAGCAGTGCCACCCTCACCCCTTCCTCTACCTGCCCCTCTCTCTCGGACTCGCGCTGTGGCTCCATGGGCCAGAAGTAAACATATTTTTAGGAACATTGACCTCGATCTGCAAACGGTTATTGACAGGTTATCTATTTGATTCTAACTTGGTGTGATTTGTGTTAAAGGACCCCTGAGAACAGCTCACGTGCCTCCAGTCCCTCCTGCTCAGACTGTGAAAACTTCCCGATGGTTCCCACTCTGGAGACCTCCTACCTTGCGCGGGCTGCAAAAGAACGAGTTCCTGAACTTGGTGCCTGATATTGAAGAAATGCGACCAGGGTGAGTAATGCCATATTAACCCAAATACTGTCACTATGACATGTGTCTCACAGACCAAATGTAAGTCGACACTCATGTTCTCTAGTTCAAGCAGAAATGATGTGGATCGATTCAAATTCCTGAGCCTGGATGATTTCAGCTGGAAACAAACCAACTCTGCTTCTTCTTCAGATAATTCAATTCAATTCAATTTTATTTATATAGCGCCAAATCACAACAAAAGTCACCTCAAGGCGCTTCATAGATACAGAGAAAAACCCAACAATCATATGACCCCCTATGAGCAAGCACTTTGGCGACAGTGGGAAGTAAAAACTCCCCTTTAACAGGAAGAAACCTCCAGCAGAACCAGGCTCAGGGAGGGGCGGGACCATCTGCTGCGACCAGTTGGGGTGAGAGAAGGAAAACAGGATAAAGACATGCTGTGGAAGAGAGACAGAGGTTAATAACAGATATGATTCAATGCAGAGAGGTCTATTAATGCATAGTGAGTGAGAAAGGTGACTGGAAAGGAAAAACTCAATGCATCATGGGAATCCCCGGCAACTATGCAAGTTGTAAACAGTTGTAGGATTAAAGATTATTGAATGTACAGAATGATTATTTACACAGAGCTATACAGTAGTGCAGTTAAGATAAGTGAGGGTGTAGATAGTTTCTACAGAGGGTATATAAAGTGCTAGTGGTTGTGAGTGGTGGTTCACTCCATGTTATTATTGTGTGTTTGAGGGTACAGTTGTCCATTGTGGGGGTGTGTATGTTCAGTGCATGAGTTTAACGTGGGTCAGATGTCAGGAGGCAGAGTTCAGGAGTCTGACAGCTGTGGGGAAGTAGCTGTTCCGGTACCTGGTGGTCTTAGTCCGGAGGCTCCTGTGGCGCCTCCCAGAGGGCAGGAGGGTGAAGAGTCCATGTGATGGGTGACTGGGGTCTTTGATGATTTTCCCAGCCCTTTTCAGACACCGCTTCCTGTAGATGTCCTTTATGGCAGGAAGTGGTGCTCCGGCGATGCGCTGGGCAGTTTTCACGACCCTCTGCAACGCCTTCCGGTCCGAGGCAGAGCAGTTCCCGTACCAGACTGTTATACAGTTGGTCAGGATGCTCTCGATGGTGCAGCGATAGAAGTTCACCAGGATGTCTGAGGACAGGTGGTTCTTCCTCAGAGTCCTCAAGAAGAAGAGGCGCTGGTGAGCCTTCTTGACCAGCTTGGAGCAGTTGGTCGTCCAGGTGAGATCCTCGGAGATGTGGACTCCCAGGAACTTGAAGCTGCTCACACGCTCCACAGCCGTCCCCTTAATGTGGATGGGTGGATGTGGGTCAGCATTCCTCCTGTAGTCCACGATGAGCTCCTTGGTCTTCTCGGTGTTAAGCAGCAGGTTGTTTGTGTCGCACCACTCAGCCAGACGATCCACCTCCTCCCTGTAGGCGGCCTCATCGTTGTCACTGATGAGGCCAATCACCGTGGTGTCATCTGCAAACTTAATGATGGTGTTGGAACCATCAGCAGGTCTGCAGTCGTGGGTGAAGAGGGAGTAGAGGAAAGGGCTCATCACACAACCTTGTGGTACACCGGTGTTCATTGTGATGGTAGATGAGCAGTGGTTATCCAGCCGGACATGTTGGGGGCGGTTGGTCAGGAAGTCCAGTAACCATTTGCAGATGAGGGAACTGATGCCCAGGTCTGTCAGTTTCCTGATGAGTTGTGAGGGGTGGATTGTATTGAATGCTGAACTGAAGTCTATAAACAGCATTCTGGCGTAGGTGTTGTTGTTGTCCAGGTGTGAGAGGACAGAGTGCAGTGCGATGGAGACTGCATCCTCTGTGCTCCTGTTCTGGCGGTATGCAAATTGGTGGGGGTCCAGGGTGGGGGGGAGACAGGATTTGAAGTGTGCTAGGACCAGCTGCTCTAAGCACTTAGCTATTTACAGTTCATAACAAGAGACAAGGCACCATTTCTCTCCTTTGTGTTCCAGTCATCACAGCAGATTAAACTTTTAAAATATTTGCAAATAGTATAAAGAAATATATAAAGAAGTAAAACAGTAATTTATTAATACTTAGAAATACTAAAACTTACATTTGTCAGCAAAAACTGCTGCCATCTGAACCGAAACGTTACAAACCAGCTTACCCACAATCTGTGTATTTTTCTATGCTGGCTACTTAAATTGGCATCCAACAAGCTATTTGCTTTAATCTTTTATTAGACAAAGGCTGACTGGTTAGTTCAAGCTTCAACTGCATCCAAAGGACTGAAAATGTTTTAACACAGTGACTGAACTTGATTGAAGTCTCCGTAGTTTGTTGAATCTGTTTCGAGTGACTTATTTTCACAATTCCAGGAATTTTTAAAAGGCACCAAAAAGCATTACAACGCTGAGCTCGAGTCTGTGGACTTCAAAGGAAATGCAGAGGAGGCCAGGGTCCACATCAACAGCTGGGTGGAGAAGCAGACACAAGGTAAGCATAATGTAACTTTAAATGATCTCCACTGTAAATCCTTGGGGATCAGTTGTGTTGTGTTCAGTTGAGACATTATTACCGGATTGTCCACCGTCCACATTATTTTCTGTTTCCAGTTCTTCCAGTCTAATTTCTATTCAGTATTAAGCAGCATTATCTCTGGGTTTTACTGTTTGGTTTCATGCTATTAATAAAACCATCACAGCAGTATGTTGCTGTAAATAGCAGGCCAATTCTTCTATTCTTATTATATTATGTGATGGGTACTTCTACTTTGATCACTTGTGTCTTTAACATATTTTTATTTTTCAGGCCCATTTAGGATTGGCTGCTATTGATTCTATATCTTTATATTATCTTAAGTGCAGCAGGAAATTCATTCATTGTTTTTATAAAAGCGCGATACAAATACAGGCCATTTATAAATCTACCATCTATAATAATAGGATACAAGGACTTTCTATGAGGGTTATAGGACTGTGGTGCCACCTGCTGGAAATGAGACATCTTAATCCCATTATTTTTGTAGGAGCCATTTTTGGGTTGATACCTCATGTTGCCGCTAGAGGTAACCTTTTTAAGTTTTTTCTTTTTTTTTTAAACTTTATTTAACAAACAATGAGTATACAACATACGAACAGATGAAGTATACAAAACAACAGAACATGAACACAAAAAGCCAAGAGTAAAAGAAAAAGGTAACAATTATAAGAATACACATACATGTATTGTTTTGAGAGCCTTTGTGTTGGTGGAGTCTGATATTGATTGTATGTACATTTCCACATCCTTAAAATAATGACAGAAATATGGTGTTTTGTTAGTAAACTTACATTTATGGATAAAAAATGTAGCTAAAAGTATGAACAAATTCATCATAAAAAACATTTCTCATACTTCTTGGGGAACTTAAACAAACAGAATAAAACATTTTCCCATCGTAAAGAAAACTCCCTTAAAATATGGACAATAACAAACCTGCTAAATTCCTTCCAGAATCTCTGTGTAAAAGAACAGTACCAAAAAAGATGCGTCACAGTTTCTGGATGATCCCCACAGAAAGTACAATTAGTATTTATGTCCCTTTTAAATTTGACCATGTAGTGACTGGCTGGATAACATTTATGTAGAATTTTAAATGAGACTTCTTTCACCTTATTTACAATCAAATATTTATGGGGGACCATCCAGACTGTCTTCCACTTGATATCTGGAACATATCGGTTCCAATAAGATGTTATATATGGGAGAGAGACGATATCTTCTTGGAATAAACTACGTATTCTCTTATTGCTGTTACCAAGTTCCTGTGAAAAGCAGATTTTTCCTATTGGTGACTCAGCTGGATCGGGGAGAGTGACTGAGGCAGATATTGAGCTGTCAGTGTTTTTATATAACATTAAAGTCCCTGAGGGTGTGGCACCAAGCACCACTGAGGATTCCACCTTTTTAAGTTCCTGTATGGTAGGTTTATGTAAGGTATTTAAGGTGGACGCACGTAATCAGCGTCAGGTGTGTTGTTAATCATAAGAAGGCAAAACGTTTGTGACCGCTGCGCTTTTATCTTAAAATGTTTGGAACAAAGACCAAAAAGGACAAGATAAGTACTGCTGGAGTTATTGGACTGTTTAATTAATTCATGCATACCAGAAGCATCGCGTCACCCCCGCTAACAACCACCTCAGTGGCTTCAAGCCTACGCTTGAATTTTTGTTTTTTGTTCCCTGTTATACTGATCATAAAGCTTTTTCACCTTTTTTTAAAATAAAAACCATCTTGCTGTTGCCCTGTTTTCTGATTTTATAGCTGAAGATGTTGTACAGTAACTAGTGCATCTTTGGTAATAGTTAATAGTTTTCATAAATTCTTTTTACCAGATAAAATCAAGGACTTGCTAAGCCAGGATGCAGTGGGTAGCCTGACGAAGCTGGTTCTCGTGAATGCCATTTACTTCAAGGGCAGCTGGAACACGCAGTTTAAGGAGGAGAAGACTGCTGATGTGCATTTTCGACTGAACAAGGTAACAGTGCAGAAAGGCAGCATAGGATGGTGCAGTTATACTTTGATCTGTCATACTACAAACGAGCTGTGGACTTTGCTGAATGAGAACATAAAGCCTGGAGCTCTGAGGGGATAAAATCGTGCTTTTAGGACGATCACTTTCCAACTTTATGCAGTTATGCAATGCAGTTTATTATTCATGTAATATCCAATAAGTTCTCAAATAAATCTCAAACAACAGCACAACACAAACTTCGGCTAACAAGAACAAATTGTGTTGTGACGTGTGCTCTACATCCAAATCCACTCAATGGCTGGAATAAAACCATGACAGAACTTTTTGAGATCATTTTGAGACTAAACACAAAAAACATTTCTCTTGTCTCCCCTATTTTTCAGAACGACACTAAGCCGGTGAAGATGATGCAGCAGAAAAGTAAATTTCCTTTTGCGACCATTCCTGAGGCCAACTGCAAGGTAACATCCATCACTTTCAGCTTATTACAGGATTTCACCAGCATGATCTAAAACTTGTCTTTTACAAATATCAGCCTAAATTTCTAGATTAGGAAGTCAGATCATCTTTGATGGAGTAATAAATAAAAACAATGTTTCTGGACAGATTCTTGAGATGCCGTATAAAGGAAATGACCTCAGCATGCTCATATTCCTACCTAATGACATAGAAGATGATACCACAGGCTTGGAAAAGGTAAGATGCACTTACCAGTACTTTAATGTCCAGTTTCAATCAGACAAGCTAGTGACACTGTATCCACACAGCTGGAGAAGGAGCTGACCTATCAGAACTTTGTGGACTGGACTCGCCCAGACATGATGAGCCCCAACGAGGTTGATGTCAAGCTCCCTCGATTTAAGATGGAGGAGAAGTATGACTTGGAGAAAATCCTGACCAACATGGGAATGGAGAACGCTTTTGACATCTACAAGAGAGACTTCTCTGGTGAGAAATATTGCACCAATGAGACACACTGAATCAATTATACAGTTATATTGAGAGCACAAAAACTGCAAAACATCATCTGTTAAAGAATAAAACACAACTGATTTCTGGGCTCTTCATCTACTAGGAATGTCTCCAGCAAATGACCTGATAGTGTCCAAAGTTGTCCACAAGGCTTTCGTGGATGTAAATGAAGAAGGAACTGAGGCTGCTGCTGCCACTGGGGTTGACATGGAAGTCCGCTCTATAACGATTCCCGCTGAGTTTGTTGCCGACCATCACTTCATCTTCTTCATCCGACATAAACCCACCAAGAGCATTCTCTTTGTGGGCCGGTACTGCTCACCCGAGTAAACACGAGCTGACATTGACATGAATTAAACATAAAACATTATATACAGTATAAGATTTTGTAAGGTAAACCTAGTTCATACAAATGAAGTAAAGAAAAGTTATTAAAACAAAACGTGCCTTGCTGTTTATTCTTTCAGTGTCCCACAGTAGCACATTTCCTGCTAGGAAAATGTCAGAAGTCACATCATTTCTGTAAATTGGGAAGTAACTGTAATACATCAAGTCACCTCTGTCTCTTGTTACCAGGACTTTTTAAAATGAATGGTACAACATGGAAAGAGGCCCTACACAAGAGTTTAGCTTTGAGCTCAATATGCGATGATCCTTTCAGCCATGACATCTCTGACATGGGAAACCAGGGAATTTGATTAGAAAATGGTGAAGGATTTTCTTTTCAGTTAGAAACTGGATTTGTGTAACATGGTGGTGAAAAGCCCCCAAAGAAAGCAGCATATGATCAGTCGCTATATTGCATTTAATACAAACGTCCTTCGTGTATCCTTTGAATACAGAACAGATCATTTCTGATATCTATGAGTAAACCCAACGAGCACGTGTCCCAAAAGACCCCACAGTGTTTTTATCTGGCTTTTCCCTGACAGTTAGTGGACACTGACAGATGTGTGCTGAATATGAAAGGAAACAAAAGAACTAAAGAAGGTTTGCAGTGTTAAAAACAAGAACTACATGAAGGTTGTTTCATCCTGCTGTAACTTATGACAGAAGCATCTTTTGTTTGTTTTTTCATTTATTTACACAAAGACAGATGTTGAAATAACAGGAGTAACAGTTTAATTCAATTGAAATCAGTCCAATCGTCTATAATGAAATTATTGTTGGACATACATAGTTTTCTTTGGTCGACCAGGCTGGATGCTCTTTGGCATGATTCTGTCTTTCTGTTTCAGCCTGCTTGAAATATCTGGCTTTCTGGTCGTTTGAAAGCGACTTCCACTGTGGACAGAAGATCATAAGAACACACTGTGAGCACTGCTACTACACATAACTACAGGACAGCTGGGACACATGCAAAAACATGAGCAGACAACATTAACAGATGCATAAATGTATGCAGAGTTACACACTTACTCTCTGTCCCACCACTGCATTTACGGCTGCATTTCCAGGGATGTTGAGTTCAGCAATGACCTTTGGCCTCTGCTCTTTGAGATAGAGCATGAAGGCATTTGGAGGCTTCTTGACGTATGGCCCATCTTCATCCTGCTGGGCTGGGCACTTTCTTTTTCTTCAGGAATAAAACACAGAGTAAGAGCACATGTTAGCACTGTGTACAACTGTGAGGGAAGCAGTTCAAAAACACGAGACAAGCTGTAAAACTGAATGAAATCAGGCACCATTAATGGATCATTACAATAATTCCTGCAGACATCTGCAAACAAATGACAGATACTTGCAGATCAGTGAACCAAAGCAGCCGAGCAAACTTAGTTTGGAGTGGAGGTGTTAGGTGGAGGAGCAGGAGTGACATAATCATACATCTGTACACCGTTCCTACACAGATGAAGGGAGACAGATATGAGATAACAGGAAGAAGTTATGAATATAGAGATGTTCAGCAGCTGTGTTCACTCCAGTGTTTGTGTGTTTTACGTACAGTACTCCAACAGGACGCAGGTTCTGGAGCACACAAAACACACAACAGGTGACGAGACAAGCTGCAATACTATCATCTATCCACTAGGTGGAAGAATTGATCAGTAGAAAGAGGAGATGTGCTCAAAACGACATTCATACATAGATTTATTCTTCTTAGTTAGTCTTAAGAATTAGGATTCACTGACAGTGAAGAAGTTTCAGACGTGCACTCGCGTTTCCCCTTTTGCCTTTTCCTGCTCCAGCCAAGTCCTCCGCCTGCTCGACATCTCTCCTATTACCTTTTATTACGCTTGCACTCATGCCTTTGCCTTTCACCACTTCAAAACTGCGCCTTCTTCAATATTACCTTCATATGCTCTCTTTGCTTTTCGCCTTCCTCACTACACTAAGTACCATTTTTTAACGCTGTGTACTCACTCTTGCTAAGTACATGTGAACAGATCTTGAAGAAAAAAAACAAAACAAAACATACTTTTCTTTTCTCTTCTGATACTATTGAATGATCCTAACAGAAAAAAACAGAGTTAACACTGACTTAATAAAAAAGTGTTATATTTTATCTCAGATAAACTAGTCAGTGTTTATTAGTGTTTGCTCAACTAGAAGTCTTCATAGTAGCATCCACACATCAAGTCTTTAAACAAATAATGAAAGGATAATGAAAGAAAGTTTAATGTGAAATTACTGAATTATATGAAATGCCAGAGTGTTTTTCTTTAAACTACTTGGGACACTGCCTTTTAGTGATGTCACTAAAAGGCAAGGTTCTAATGTTGTGTTGCCATAGACTCCGGAGTTTACTTTTAAAGCTCACTTACAGAACTGACTTATACAGCTTAGTTAGAAAAGTCAAGCATCCAGACATTTGAAGGACTATTCACTCATTAAGGTGACATTTTCTATTTTAAAAATTAAGATGAAAAAGGAAACAAGAAAAGTTACGACTGAGGCAGATAAGAAAGATCCAGGAGATCAAAGTAAGTAAAAAATAAAATCCCCTAAATAACAGAATGTACATTTCTAACAATGTTGAGGCTCTGTGTATAAAATGATTCATTTTTAGAGGATTTAAATCCTGGTTTTGATTGAAACTAACCTGAGTGCAACATGTCTAATCAAAGAAAGGTTACTGGGGCACTTTGTCTTTTGGTAAAATAATGTGACAAGTTTATTCTTGGACTGAGCAGTGAAAACAGAGCAACAAGTGTCATCAGTATCTAGACTTAGTAGACCTAGTATGGTGTTGGTGTGTTTTTTATCAAAAGGATAAACTTGTTATTATATTGTAAGCAATACTAATTTAAAATTCAATGACATCAAAATCCTTCTAGTCCTGATGTCGAGCGCTCTTTTTCACTAATGTGTTGTTGTTGTTTATAGATTGTAAGAGCAGGATGGCTAAAAGAAAGGCCAGTCCTGAAAAAACGACCCCCATAAAAAGAAGGAGGGTCACTGAGCAGGCTGGTCCTTCCACCAGCTCAGATGCTCATGTGGTCGGGGGAGTCAAGCGAAAGGTCCAACAAGATGAAGCGGGGACAACCAATACAGCAAAAAAGCGTAAACTTCTTGAGCATGTGAGCGGTGACAAGGGGCAGGCATCTTCCTGGTTGGACACTGGTAAAGGTAGGCTAATTAGTTGAGTGAGGGGTAGATTAAGTGTACATCTGGTTGCTAGTTTGAAGATATTAGTGTTTGGGAGATATTTGTGTCTATTATCTAATAAGCTGATGTGCTTTTGGTGTTTTCCACATCTGCAGACTGCAGCATAGAGATTTCAGAGAGCTGCAGTAAAAACAAAAAGGCTGGCAAAAGGAAAGCTGCGGGAGACACCAGGGACCCACCTAAGAAAAAGAACGTGGACCAGGACAAAACCAAAACCGTTGCCAAAAAGTCAGTGGCTGAACAGAAACGTAAGTAGCAAGCAGCTTAGCTTTTATATTCAGGTGAAGAGCAAAATGAACATTTAGGGTACAGCAGAGAGTAATTTGTGTGACAGCTGTAGTAAAACCCAATTTGTGTTTGTCTGTTTAGGTGACTTCCAAGCAAGATACGTGGAGGAGCACCGGCTTGGAGAAGGAGGCTGTGGAGCAGTGTTTGCTGGCTACCGCATAAAGGATCATTTACCAGTAAGTGTTCAGATGGTGGTAGTAAGACAGGCAGTAATGCAGATAAGGGATAATATCGTAAGCTGAGATGTATGCTGTTTTACACCTTTAATGATGTCATACTGAGGAAATGCTCATCAATGCCCTGTGTCTTTTAGGTGGCCATCAAACACATCCCAAAGGGGAAAGTGTACTGCAAAGTGAAGGTAAATGTGCAAGACTTGAATTGTTTTTACATTAGTGGATTGCATGCAGCGTTCACCTGTGGAACGTCTGTGCCTCATCATCCACTTTGT
Organism: Aulonocara sp. 'chitande type north' Nkhata Bay; assembly: GCF_057382095.1. Taxonomy (NCBI): domain Eukaryota; kingdom Metazoa; phylum Chordata; class Actinopteri; order Cichliformes; family Cichlidae; genus Aulonocara; species Aulonocara sp. 'chitande type north' Nkhata Bay. Next base: position 33,877,682 of record NC_141352.1, read on the forward strand.
TGAAATATTTCAGGATGATAACGGGAAGAATGTGTCAGTGGAAGTTGCCATCATGCTGAAGCTTGCAGCTGAAGCAGATGGATCAGTGGAAACATCAGCCCCAGTGTCTCTGTTGGAGTGGTTTGACTTTGGCAGAGAGCTGATCCTGGTGATGGAGAGACCTGTCCCCGCTGTGGACCTGGATAAATACATAGAAGAAAATGGAGGATTTTTGCCAGAGGACAAGGCCAAGGCAAGTTGACTTGCCTTAGAAGAGTCTTAGACTGTACATCATTCAATCAAAGCACAGAGTATTAGAGAAACATTAACCCATTGATTGATTATTGTCTTTTTCATCGTTTCCAGGTAGGGCTGGGCTATATCATACCATTCACGGTAATACCGGTGTAATTTTGGGCAACGATAGGAAAATGAAATATCGCGCTAGAATAGGTAAAACGCGCATGCGCAGTGCCTATGTTTACATACGCAGATGGCGGTGACGCAGAAAGAGAAGAGCAAAAGTGGATCGTTGAATGAAACGGATGAACCAGAACTGGTTTGTAAAAATGCTGCAACTTTAGTGGTGTGGAACTGGTTTAGCTTTCGTCCGTCAGATACACAACAAAGCACGATTTTTGGTAGCGCATGCTAGCGGGCCGCCGTTATTACCGTGTTGTTTGGAAAATACGGCACACTTAAAATCAATCCTTTGATTTTTCTGAAACTCGACAGTGCCCCTTATAATCCCGTGTGCCTTATGTATGAATTCTGGTTGTGTTTACTGACCTCAAAACGATTTTATGTACACGGCGACTTTGCTAAGCTACAAAGCCGCACCGCTCGATGGATTGTCGGAGCATTACAGCTATCGTAGGCAGGCGCCTCGCGGAGTGATACGTACTGCACCTCAACGTGATATTACCGTATTGTGTGTGTATAACCTCTTTTTAAGCTTTGTGGATATTTTACATGGTTATGCTGAGGATATGTCGGCCAATTTCCACTGGAAATGCCTTTTGGTTAAACTGTCAGCGAGGAATTTGCATTTGCACTGTTACATTTTTATATAACTTTAATGCACATAAAAAAACAGCTGCTTGTTTAAGTGAAAATACATTTATGGGGTTTTTTGCACTAATAAAGTTGTGGCGTTGTAAAGTATTTTGTCTAGTGTCAGTTATATCGTCAGTTATATCGTTATCGCAACTTTTCAAATGTATATCGTGATAAATATTTTTGGTCATATCGCCCTGCTCTATTTCCAGGTCATTCTGAAGCAGCTGGTTGATGCTGCGAAGCACCTGGAGGATAAACACATCTTTCACCGGGACATCAAGAGTGAGAACATTCTAATTGAGACCGGCTCAGATGTACCGCGTGTTCGTATCATCGACTTTGGACTGAGCTGCTTTGTTAAGGAGCAGTCGCAGTACCGCGTCTTCTATGGTAACATATTCTGCTCTTGCTCTTCACAGATGTCACAATTTTCGCCTTTTGTTTTAGAAGAAATTGCAATTGTGTCTGTTTATTAGGTACAGAAATTTACTCCCCTCCCGAGTGGTACGGGCGCAGTTGCTACAGGTGTGGACCCACCACGGTATGGCAAATGGGAGTGGTTCTGTACGAAGCGCTTCATGCCGGGGACTTTAACACCACGAGCTTCCTCAAAAAGCGCCTGAAATTCAAAAGACATCTGTCCAAAAGTAAGAAAACGTCACACTTCAAGACTGACTGATGGCTTGGACCACTGGAACTATCATCTTCATGTTTTTTCTCTTTCCTTTCTTTCCAGACTGCCGGGATTTCTTGGACGCGTGTTTAACCAAAGTCCCGGAGACGCGGCCGACGCTGGAGGAGCTACAGCATCACACTTGGCTGAGATAAGCCTATCACACACACACACAAACACACACACACACAATTCAGACGTTATCATTTATGTGTGATGTATGAATTACCTTTCTTTTTTTCAGGAAATAATTTTTTTTAATTGGCCCACTTTAAATTTCAGTGTTTTGGAATTCCTGTAACCCCCCCCCAGCCATCCCAGGAAAGGGGATCTCTCTTTGAATGGGCTTTCCCGAGGTTTCTTCCCGTCAGTCTGGCCCCCCCAGGGGAGTTTTTCCTCGTCTTCATAGAGAGCTTGGGCTGGCTCAGGAGCTCCATCAAAACTGTCTTTATTTAATTACTCTAATGTAATCATATACTTTAAAGTAATCAAATAAAAGACAGTAAAAATCTGAAGACTTGAAGTAAACTTCCATTAAAATAAAACTTGTTTAATTCATCTTTGCTGAGGATACTGTGTTATTACTATTTCAAGGATTATGTCAGAACACCGGATACTGGTACCCATCCCTACCCATCACTAGGGAACAGAACAAACCAGACATCAATTACAACAAAAATGACACTGACCCAGCCAGCATGACTCGTCTGCCTTAAGAAATGTTTAGCAATATTACAAATTGGGTGATATGCCTTAAAGTAGCTTCTCATGTGTTCAGCATTGTCAAAGGCTACATTTTAATTAAAACCACAATCTAGTAATGTTCTGTCTTTAACCTTCCTAATTTGTTTTTTGTCCTAACCTAACACTAAATTGCCAGTGAAAACAAAAGTTACATAAATAAAGAAGAGTAAAGAAAATTACGGTCTTTTTTTATTGTAACAGTTTACCAGTGTACAGTTTGGTTTGTGACATATCTATCTAATAGACTCCAATTTGTGCATGTAAATGGAGAGTCCTCTTCACACACTGAGGTTAATTATGGAGTTCCACAGGGTTCAGTGCTAGGACCAATTCTGTTTACATTATACATGTTTCCCCTAGGCAGCATCATTAGAAGACATAGCATAAATTTTCACTGCTATGCAGATGACACCCAGCTCTATCTGTCCATGAAGCCAGATAACACACACCAATGAGTTACACTGCAGGAATGTCTTAAAGACTTAAAGACCTGGATGGCCGCTAACTTTCTGCTTCTTAATTCAGATCAAACTGAGGTTATTGTACTCGTCCCTGAAAAGTTTAGAAATATGGTATCTAACCAGATTCTTACTCTGGATGGCATTACCTTGGCCTCCAGTAACGCTGTGAGGAACCTTGGAGTCATTTTTGACCAGGACATGTCCTTCAACGCACATATTAAACAAATATGTAAGACTGCGTTCTTCCATTTGCGCAACATCTCTAAAATTAGAAATATCCTGTCTCAGAGTGACGCTGAAAAACTAGTTCATGCATTTATTGTGTGAATGTGTGTGTGAATGGGTGGATGACTGGATATGTAAAGCGCTTTGGGGTCCTTAGGGACTAGTAAAGCGCTATATAAATACAGGGCATTTACCATTTATTACTTCCAGGCTGGACGACTGTAATTCATTATTATCAGGATGTCCAAAAAACTCACTGAAAAGCCTTCAGCTGATCCAAAATGCTGCAGCAAGAGTCCTGACAGGGACTAGAAAGAGAGAGCAGATTTCTCCTGTTAAATCCAGAATTGAATTCAAAATCCTGCTCCTCACATACAAGGTCTTAAATAATCAGGCCCCATCTTATCTTAATGACCTTGTAGTACCATATCACCCTATTAGAGCACTTCGCTCTCGCTCTGCAGGCCTACTTGTTGTTCCTAGAGTATTTAAAAGTAGAATGGGAGGGAGAGCCTTCAGTTTTCAGGCCCCTCTTCTGTGGAACCAGCTTCCAGTTTGGATTCAGGAGACAGACACTATCTCTACTTTTAAGATTAGGCTTAAAACTTTCCTTTTTGCTAAAGCATATAGTTAGGGCTGGACCAGGTGACCCTGAATCCTCCCTTAGTTATGCTGCAATAGACGTAGGCTGCCGGGGATTCCCATGATGCATTGAGTTTTTCCTTTCCAGTCACCTTTCTCACTCACTATGTATTAATAGACCTCTCTGCATTGAATCATATCTGTTATTAACCTCTGTCTCTCTTCCACAGCATGTCTTTATCCCATCTTCCTTCTCTCACCCCAACCGGTCGCAGAAGATGGTCCCGCCCCTCCCTGAGCCTGGTTCTGCTGGAGGTTTCTTCCTGTTAAAAGGGAGTTTTTCCTTCCCACTGTCGCCAAAGTGCTTGCTCATAGGGGGTCATATGATTGTTGGGTTTTTCTCTGTATCTATGAAGCGCCTTGAGGCGACTTTTGTTGTGATTTGGCGCTATATAAATAAAATTGAATTGAATTATCTGAGGAAGAAGCAGAGTTGGTTTGTTTCCAGCTGAAATCATCCAGGCTCAGGAATTTGAATCGATCCACATCATTTCTGCTTGAACTAGAGAACATGAGTGTCGACTTACATTTGGTCTGTGAGACACATGTCATAGTGACAGTATTTGGGTTAATATGGCATTACTCACCCTGGTCGCATTTCTTCAATATCAGGCACCAAGTTCAGGAACTCGTTCTTTGCAGCCCGCGCAAGGTAGGAGGTCTCCAGAGTGGGAACCATCGGGAAGTTTTCACAGTCTGAGCAGGAGGGACTGGAGGCACGTGAGCTGTTCTCAGGGGTCCTTTAACACAAATCACACCAAGTTAGAATCAAATAGATAACCTGTCAATAACCGTTTGCAGATCGAGGTCAATGTTCCTAAAAATATGTTTACTTCTGGCCCATGGAGCCACAGCGCGAGTCCGAGAGAGAGGGGCAGGTAGAGGAAGGGGTGAGGGTGGCACTGCTGAAGCTCGTCACGGATGGATCACGTCCGATCGGTGAGATGAGAGAAAGCTGAAGTGAAACAACAGCAGGATGAGGTAGACGTCAATATAGGAACTCCCTGATGTGACACAGAAAGGCTATTTTTTTATTTCTTTGTATTATTTCTCACCTTGCAGTCACTGATGCTGTTCACCAGCTGGTTGTATTCAGTATTGAAGGTGTGTGTCAGAAGGCGCAGGCACTACAACACAACAGGAACAAGACCGAGCAGAGAAGGAAGAAGGCAGCAACAAGAACGCCCACTAAGCCCACGTTTTTCTCACCTTGGTGGCCAGCTCCTTCTCACGCTTTCAAAGGTGGTGCTGGAGATCTGCGAGGAGGCGGAGGTGGACGTGGACAGAGTGCTGGAGCTCACGCTGGGGGACAGAGACTCACTCAGGGACTTGGTGGTGGGAGCTGTTCCCACGGGAGCCGCCACTCCCAGAAGGTGACGGGTCTTTTCCACCTGGAAGAAAGATGGGGGCTAATGTGAGGTAGGGAGAAGAGGGGACGTTAGTCATGTAAAGGCCATAGGTGAGGGTAGGGACGTAGATCGACCGGTAAATTGAGAGCTTCGCTTTTACACTCAGCTCCCTCTTCACCACGACGGACCGGTGCAGCGTCCGCATTACTGCAGCTGCAGCCCCAATCCGTCTGTCGATCTCCGGCTCCCTTCTCCCATCACTCGCGAACAAGACCCCGAGATACTTGAACTCCTCCACTTGGGGCAGGAACTCATCCCCGACTCATCCTATATTTCCGTTTTTATATTTCTAATGTTTGCCTTGTTTTCTTCACTGTCTGGTCTGCCTCTGTCTTGCCTGTATGGATGCATTTACACCGAAATGTCCCCAACAAAGGATGTTTTAATTCACCACTATTCCAGTGAAACACGAGTCTCCCATCTTCCTGCTACCAGTCTGGAGTTTTTGTTCACCAAAGCACACACCAACTTCATACTGACGGACAGATCACTGCCCTTTTGCCGCCTTGTCTGACCGTGTTTTGTGGCTGTGGTTCACTTCACCTCACTCTTCCCCATTCTTGTCATTAAATCAGGCTGTTCTGCAACCATGGCAGCCATTCACTCTATGGCTTTATTCATGGTGTATTTTACCCCTTCACTAAAGGCCGTTCTCGTTTCCAACATTATATTTGCAGTGTTCGTCTATCTATCAATCAATATCTGCGGAGTATTTTTTTTAACGAGTATCCTATTTTCTAAAGCACAGCATGTAAAGGGTAGCTCGGTTAGCAGGATGCTAGCATGTAGCGCTTAGTGAGACACGCCTCAGACGAGTTGAGCAAAGACCCCGTCTGTGTACTTTATACGTGAGCAACGGATTTAAATAAAATTAAGGTTTCAAAAGACAAACTTGAAGATAAAAAAATATATATATATACTCACCGGAGAGCCGCCAGGGTTTGCCGCTGCCATCTTGGCGCTCCTAAATTCAAAACTGCCTCTGCAGTCAGGCAGGGGAGGCGTGGAAATTGTCTTTGAGTTAGTCAAACGTTTTCCTTAGTTCGAGTAGATGATAAAAAAAATAATAATAATAAATGGGATTTTAAGTAGGACTAGGCGTTCTGTAATGATCTCTATTTAGGAGAAAAACTTAATCACTCACCTTTAAACAGCTCTCTTTTAGGAGACACACTGCTGGCTAACGGTGTCGTGTGATCAAACAGCGTAATTTAATTGGCTGAGAGCCACTCGACTCGATCTGGTGCTGATTGCTCTGGCTTGGGTCATTAAAGTTCATCACTTTTGCAGTTGAATTTTTTCAGGTGAATTTTTTTCAGGTGAATTTTTGCAGGTGAATTTTTTTCAGGTGAATTTTTGCAGGTGAATTTTTGCAGGTGAATATTTTTGCAGGGAAATTTGGAGGATAAAAATTCAGTGTCATAAATTCAATGTCTAAAAATACTTGAATTCTGATGATACTATATTTCTTCCATAGATATCCGTGCTCTCTGTTTATTAATAAAAGCCAAACTTCATTAATGGTAAGTGACAGAGATCTGATGAGTTCTTGCTGGTTTGTATCCACAGGAGGATACAAGCAGCTGCTTCTGTTTGCAGTCACCGTGCACCAGTGTTGTGTTTAATTGTGTCAGTGTTCATTTTTAAACACGTTTTTTAAATCAAATGTTTATGTATACATCAAGATTAATGTTCCAAACAAATGACACTGTACAGCAAATACATACATAGACATGTGCAGCAAAAGGAATCCGAGAAGATGTTTAACTTCTAAATGTTTAAATTGTTTGTTTTATATCCAAAGTCTGTCAGTTTGAGTGATTAGTCAGCAGCAATAACAGGGAATGACAAAGTGACACAACATGACCGTGGGTCTGATTTTTCTGGTAAACTTGTTTAGCAGCCCACTGGAGACGGATACCCTGTTCTTTGAACTTTAATACTGGACAGAAAATCGTCTCCTTCCAGAAACAAAGGGTAGCATTAGAACTTGTGTGAACAGCAAAACAATGTAGAAGATTTCCTTTTGTGTCTGTGTTGTGTCTAGGGCTGCCACGATTTGTCGACTAGTCACGATTACGTCGACTATCAAAATCGTCGATGACTGATTTAATAGTCGACGCGTCGTTTGAAGCTTTGTAAGATCCCAAAAGACGCAGGAATAAGTAGCAGGATTTAAGAGTGTAATAACGGACTGAAACAGAAGATGGCAGCACTGCATGTACAAGGATGCCAGCTGCCGTTAAACCCCGAAGAAGAAGAAGAAGAAGAAGAAGAAGAAGAAGCAGCTGTGTCCCAGAATTCATAGCGCGGCCCAGCTCAGTTTACAACAATGGCGGCAGCTAGTTAGTTTTAATATTACTCTTATTATTCTTTCTGGGTCACAAAATAAACGTTTAACATATTTTCAGCTGAGAATGTAGCTGTGTAAACCTCAAATATCGGCTCAGTTTATCAGGACACCACATATTTTCAAAAGCGCTCCGACGTTTTCAGAGTCGTCTGTTACCCACTAGCTCAATAGCTAGCCGGGGGCTAGGTCACTAGCACGGTGAGAACACCGGACTCCAGGCAAATTGTTTTCAAACCCACCGCCGTCTTTCGCTACTCAGGTTAAATATATATGAGTCACTTAGATAAATTAAAAATGTTGTTGTTTGGCTTTTTTTTTTTTTAGTATTTTATTTGTTCCTGAGTAAATCGGTTTGTCTGAGATTAAAGTTATAGTTTTTACACAGCTGAATAAACGTCAAGCAGACAGCTGATTATCAGAAGTGTGAGATGCTGGAGAATATACTCTGGTGTCCTGTTATATTTTAGATAGCAAGGAGTTTATTAAACTTCACCGAAACAATCTGCAAATTTCATTAAAATTGAATAAACTATCATCTTGTCTTTATTTTTAGTTAGCACCTTAAAAGCTTAAAGCTGTAAGCTAATGATAGTTATATAAGAGCATATGCTGCATGGTGCAATAAGCTGTAGTTTTACGTCCAGTGGATGATGATCTGATTAGTCGACTAATCGCATAAATAATCGGTGACTAGTCGACTATCAAAATAATCGTTTGTGGCAGCCCTAGTTGTGTCACATCATTTTGGCTCAAGAGTTTACTTTATTGCTATGTTTGTTTTTTGCTATTTTATTACTACATTTGTATTGTGCAGCACTTCGGTCTGCCAGGTGTGTTTTTAAAGTGCTATATAAATGATGATGACGATGATGCTTACGGAACAGCTGAAAGACTTTAAAACAAACCTGTTACTTTAATGATATTTCTGTGGTACTACAGAGTCCAAAAGAAGTATCGCAGTAATAATTCATCCAAATTGTAACTTTTAAATGTCATTATCAGCCCAAAGGTTCACAACCAGTTCATCCCTGATAGAATGTAAATATATACAAATCTATAAATTGTATTATGTATATAACTGTGAAACAAACATAATGGACCATTAATGTATCATAATAGTACATTTCTGAATTTGGGGTATAATTCCAGGTGGGATGAGTGTCTGTACAGCTCCTCCTGTTGATGTAAAAAAAGAAAAAAGTAAATGCCAGTTTTTTTTAGGTTTTCATGTTGATGTTGTAACACAGTAAAGAATTACTCTTACAGAAATAAATGTCATTTTTTCAACTTGCAGTTAAATTCATGTAACTTAATGCTGATGCTGTTGACGACTGGGGCTCACACGTCTTTTACTTTGTCTCCAGGACCGACTCACCATGGTTGACCCACAGGAAAATAGCCCGCAGGACATTCCTGACTATGACGGCATAGAGGATGAAGCTTTCCCCCCACTCCCACCACCACACTCCCCAGGCCGGGGAGGCCAGGAGGAAGGAGACCCTTTTGCAGATGGTAGATGCTGCTGTGCTCTTACAGGATTACTATGAGGTCTTTAAGATGTGATGATTCAGAACTTTGTATTTTAAATTCATGATTTAATGAAGAATCATAGAAAAATAAGATTCAGGAAAAAAGGCTAATGTGGGAGAAATACAACCTCTCATAGTCCTTCCACAAAGCTTTTTGGAACAGCTTGATAATAATGAATTTGTTAGTTCAGCCTAGAATTAACAAATGCATGAACTGGTTTTTCAGCATCTCTCTGAGACTGGATGTTTCTAACAATAACAACACACATGTTTTTGTTTGCGTGAGCAAATGAAACCTATCAGATACTGTTCAAACCAGCACATTTCTTCTGTAACCTCCAGTCTATAATTTGTCTGGATTTAAAGATAAGCTTGAAGTTTGCCACGCTGCCAACAGAATGAGTTAGAAACACATCCTGTTGTCATGTGTTTTCAATGCAGGAGATGAAGGTGAGGTATCACAGCTGGCTGATGTCCCTACTGCTAAAAGGAGAGGCGTGAAGAGACCCCAACCCAAGCTGGACTCCCACAGGTAGCAAAGACATTTATATCACGACAGAGGGTTGAAATGCATTAAAATGCGCATTTAAATAGGAATTTGATGTCATCTTGTGTGAGCTGGGACACAAGGAGGCCAAAATCATTGATTGACGTGTGCAGACTGTCAGTGTTGCAGCCAGGTTGAACACGAGTCTGCGACTGCACTGGTTTTTATCACCGTTTCACTAATAATCGTGCACAGAGGCTCAGAGACACACTGACACACAGAGTTGTTGCAAATGTTTGAAAACGTAAGTTTGTGGAAAGAACTTTGCACAAAAAAAGTGATGTGATATTATCTGAGTGGCGACACCTGTCGTTTCGCAGAGTACTGCAGCGTCTTCTTACGCTTTAGCGGCGGGTACAAATGACTGCATCTGTGTGATGATGGTGCAGCTTCACTCTGCCAGTCATTTAAAGAAGAAAGACTCTAACACCATTGTTGTTTTCATCATTTGGATGGGCAAAATTCCCAGACTGAAAATTGTCAGAGCGTTGGAGACATCCCTGGATGTGTGTGAGAAAGATGTTTCCAGTCTCTGTACACCTATAGTGTGAACCTGGTTAGTATTGCCAACCATAAGTCAGGCTCGTTCCCAGTAGTCTCCCAGTGGGTGTTCCAGTGGCACTCCTCTGTTACTGTTCTGTTCACAATGTTCCTGGACAGAACTAAGTTATACTAAATCAAAGGATGTTAAATAAGCTTTTAAGTAAGAACGTCGATTATACTTAGGATAAAACTTGCAAGCTGTATTAAAGAAAAACATAGATTTTCATTTGATAAAATATTCAAATTAATTGCAACTTTGCTATATATATATATATATATATATATAGCAATTTTTTATTTTTAGATGGAGAAATTTGACTATTTCTCATTATACTGCCTTATGTACAAACAGGTAGGAAAAGAAAGGTTGTGGGCACCCTGAAAACCAAACACCCCCCCCCCCCAACAAGCTACTGCCTTCTGAACATGGTACATCTGAAGGCACTGACATTTCCATTCAGAGGGTCTGTCTGTGTTGGCCCTGTGACAGGCTGGCGACCTGGCTGCTGGGATGGGCTTCAGCCATCCACGATCCTGAATTGGATAAGCCAAATACGCCTGGATGTGCTGCTAACCCTGCTTGTAATCCATTAATGGTTTAACTTAGTCTTAATATTTTTTCCCAGGCTGATATCAGATCGAGGGCTTCCAGCTCTGGGCACTCTCTTTGACAATATCCAGTTCAAAGGCAAAGGACACGAGGTAGGATATGATAACATCTGTCCCACCAATTACCAGATGTGAATGAACATTGGTTTTTGAGCTAAATCTGTTTGGCCTGTCAGCTTTTAATTAGATGTCCTAAATTTGGTTTGAGACTAAAAGGTCAAAAGTTGCCCTTTCTGTCGTGGTCAAAAATGAGTGAGGGGAACCAGAGGTTGGTTTACCAAATTAAGATGTCTTTTGTTCCAATGACTGGAAGTCATTTTTTAGTGGGAAGAAGAAGCGTCCTATCACACACAGCCCTCTTTCATATCACTACTCGCTGTTTTTGATGTTTGCCCCATTAGGCTGCAGACCTGCGGCTGCTGATGCAGAAGATGGAGAACTGGGCCCACAGGTTGTACCCCAAATTGCAATTTGAAGATTTTATTGACAAAGTGGAAAGGCTCGGCAGCAAAAAGGAAGTGCAGGTGAGAGGAAGCAGTAGAATATTTCCTGCAAGCGTGTGGGATTCCTAATGTTCAGTATTTGTAATTTTTTACTCATTCTTCTATAGACATGTCTTAAACGAATACGACTGGACATGCCCCTGACACATGAAGATTTTACAAGTACAGATGGTAAGAAGAAAAATCATTACTGATGGGGATACGGTGGACTAGGGCTGTGAGATATGACCAAAGTCTCATCTCCCGATATAAGAATTCTATCGTCCGATAACGATATAAATCACAGAAATGTAACATTTTCTGTCAATTCTGTGAATCTCGACTTGCATGAAGTGTTTCCAGCTGCGCGTCATGTAGCTGGAGTCGAGTGTTTTAACCGATGCATGAAACGACACATTTTTAGACAGAAGTTGTAACGGCGCCGTTTTCTTTGTGAGTATTTATTACACGGCGTGCTGCGGGGGAAAGCCTGTTCTAACGTTTGAGTCTAAGGTTTATTTTTTAGCACCTGGCGGCTCTGTTTTACTTCTCATCCGTAAACACTCTGCTCTTTCACGTGATTCCGTTTATTTTGAAAAGCCTCAACAGGATCTTGAGCTTTATTCTGAAAGGTTTATGTGGAACATAAACAAGCGGACACGCGATGGTTTTACCGTCGTTGTTGCTAACGACAACGCATAAAAACAGGCGCTTGTCCGTCCGTAGTGTGGTTATATATAAGAGAAAGAGAGAACTTTACTACAGTGACATCAGAACCATGAAGAAATATTGCCGTAAACAGTTTATTTTGCGACACCACGAAACAAACGATAGCGTAAAATGAAATAGACGTTTTTGTATATATCGTTGTATCGAACAGCCCTACGGTGGATTCACACCTGCAGGTGCACATAGGAAATACTTGCCATATTCCACAGGACTTAATTATCAGCACTGCTTGAAATTGTGTTCAGGTGCTGGTGACGAAGAGGTACAACGTGAACTGGAAACATTTGGGGATCCTGATCTGTTCAGCAGAGAGAGTTTTATTAATGCTCCCCAAGGGCAGATTGCCGAAGCCCTCGCTCCCCCACCTACTCCCTCTCTGACCGAAGAGCAGCAGAAACGTATTGAGCTGAACAGACAGCGGGCCCTGGAAAAGAGGCGCGCACGCCAGCAGCAAATTGGTAAGAATGGCAAAAATGTATCATACAGCTGGGACACAATATAACAGAAATAATTAATGATTCTGCTACAAAACATCCAGCGAAGGTTCATAAGGATCATCTAGCTTCATTGGTGTATTAACTTTATATGAAAATACAAAAAGCAAAACATTGAATGTACAGTATATTGCCAAAAGTGTTTGCTCATCTGCCCCCACACTCATATGAACTCGAGTGACATCCCATTCACGACGTCCGCCTGTGCAGCTATATCAGCTTCAACTCTTCTGGGAGTGTTTATGGGAGTTTATGACCATTTGTAAGGTCAGACACTGATGTTGAAGGCCTGGCTCCAAATCTCTGCTCTCATTCATCCCAGTGGTGTTCTGGTCAGGACTCCCATGCCAGAGTTCATGTCTTTGTGGACCTTGCTTTGTGCACTGGTGCCCAGTCATGCTGGAACAGGAAGAAGCCATCCCCAAACTGTTCCCTTAAAGTCGGGAGCCAAAATGTCTTTGCATGCTGAAGCATTAAGAGTTCCTTTCACTGGAACGAAGAGACTGAGCCCAACTTCTGAAAAACAACCCCGCACCGAAATCCCCCTGCCACCAAACCTGGAGCTCTGTTGTCCTGGCAACTGCTAAGTTGACTTGTCTATCGGCTTTCCAGATTGAGAACTGTGATCCGTCGCTCCATAGACTGCATCTCTCCTGTTCTAGAGTCCAGTGGCGGCGTGCTTTACACCGCTGTGTCCCATTGCTTTGCGTTGCACTCTGTGATGTAAGGCTTGGACTACAGCTGCTCGGCCATGGAAATGGATTCCACGAAGCTCTCTGTGCACTGTTCTTTAGCTAATCTGGAGACCACGTGAAGTTTGGAGCGATGGACTCCACAGAAAATTAGCAACCTCTGTGCGCCTCAGTATCCACTGACCCCCACTCTGGGATTTTACGTGATCCACCACTTGATGGCTGAGTTGCTGTCGTTCCCAAACACTTCCACTTAGTAGCAGCAGTCTGCATGCCTAGGTGCTTGATTCTATACAGCTGTGGAAGTTACTGGATCACCTGAATTCAATGATTTGGATGATGGGTGGTGAGTGAATACTCCTTACAATATAGTGAAGTGGATCTAGTGTATATATCCACCAGAAACCCTGAAGGTCGAGTGACGAGTTCCCGTATTGCACAGTTCGTCCAAACCACCAGAGATTCCTCACATTAGTGTGGAGTTTGGTAATAAGAGGCAAAGCATGTAGAAAACATTGATTTCTTTACTGCCTGTCTGATGTCAGCTTCAATTAGGCGTAGTATTTTTGTTTTTGCCTTACACTTGTGATCCAAACTGTTTTTACTTCCTCTTTAGTTAAAGCGGAGCCAGCTGTCTGCGATCTATTGTCTACAAATCTTTAACAGTGACATTAAATCGTTCTTCAGGGTCCTCATTTACCGCAGAAATGATGTAATGTGATTTAAATGAGACCCATAGAAAAGAAAATGACCTGTTGATCGGTCTCTATTATGAGCCTTCACCCATAAAAATGTGTTTACAGTTTATAACACTAGATGGTGATATGAGACCGTTTCCATTGTATTACCCGAGCATGATTTACTCATCGACTTTAAACTTTCACATTTTAGTCATTAGTCCTCCTTAAGAGGAGCCAATCCACCCCCCCCCCTTTTTTTTTTCTGTCCAGTATAGAATCTAAACAGCTGACATCATTCGGGTAGTGTAGCTTCCAGAGATCTGAAGTTAACGTGAACTCTGGAGGGCAGTCAAAAGCTTAATTTTTTATAATGCAACATACTATTATTTACATACATATTATTTTAATAAGCAGTTTCAGGGTTCGTGCTGTTTTAATGAGTGTTCGATGGAAAACGACACTGAAGGAATTTGTACTCTTGAGTCACATGACAGTAAATAATTTCGAGTATGTGTACATAACACAGGCTAATGTTTAAAACTATGATTATTATTTTGCTAGCTATCAAACTTGCTGGAGAAATGATTGAAATGCACTGAGTGTGATAGAGTACGGCAGTGCTAGCACAGCAGTTAGTTATGGCATGGTGATTTATGCAGTGTGCTTTAAACTTGGCTAACATTACTTAGCAGTAGCAGTAATATTAGTGACTTCACTCAAGTGAAAGCTTTAATCGTTAGTCCGACACTTAACTAGCCAACTTAAGCCTTAAAGAAAAACTGGTAAAAAGAGGGACTGATGCATGTGGGCACAAAGAAGCCATTTCTTGTGCTGCTGAAGTTCCCTGGCTTTCATTCAAAATGTGTTTATCGTGAGCACCGACACATTAAACCATTTAAAAATTATAAATGGCTTTAAGCTCACATTGATGCCTGTGGGGCTCTATCAGCCACGGAGACGACAGACACATTTTAGTGTTTTAATGAATGAATGTTTCATACTTTAAGGCTGCCTGTTTATTTAAGGGAGATGAACAATACATTATTATTTGACATAATTCTATGACAGGTGATGGACTGAATAAATAGATTTTAGGTCGATGTTTGTGCGTTTTTAAAGTCTTATATGTTGAATTGAACTGAGTGTGTCATCTGTTCAAAGCCTCCCGTCAGTGCTGTTCTCCATGCCTGTCTTACTGTACATGGTGTTATTAGCACAAACACTTTAAAGCTGATCATTTAGGACTGTAACAATAATCCAGAGAGCAATGTAGTCAAACATCTCACAGTTAGTTTTATTGGGAATGAACTTTGACCTGTTAGGCCCCCAGGGCTTTTCTGAGCTTCCTGCTCGAAAATGAAGAGGCCAAAATAAATGGAGTATTTCTCTGCAATTACAAACTCTGTGTAAACAGTCTTGGTATCAAAATAAAGCTAACGCTTGTGAGCTGTCATCAGAGGGGTAAATATTACTGCAGATGTTACTATGTCAAAGTTACTGGGACTCAAACATAGAAAAAAAAGATTATTTCCCTCACCTAATTTTTAAAAGTATTTTATAGCTTATATGCTATAAAATATACTTTGGGTCACATTTAACTCCAGAAAATCATAAATCAAAATATGGATGTTACCTGTCCACAGATTCATGGTGATGTAACTGCTCTTTTAACTGTTTGGTGTTTGTAGAAATGGTTTACAGCTGAGATTCAGAGGCTTCTGTGGACACTCATGTCTGCACTTATATTTCTGACCTCGTGTTATAACCGATTAAATGTGATCTCCTCTCTTTTCCCCCATTTTTGGTGGTGTGGGTGCTTAACTAGTTAAAGTACCAAACATCTGTCTCCTGTTGTTGTGTCATGTAGGAAAGAAGCATCAATATCTGATGAGCAGACTTGTTCATTTGTGCAGATTTCTTCTTTTGTGTGGTTGTTTTTTCCAAGTGGAGATGAGCATCTCTAACAAGTTGATTTGTTCACATTTGCACATCTGCATTTTTGAGAGAAATGAGTTTTTTGAGTTTGTGCACTATATGCATATAAGACAACCATTTCCTTTTTCAGTATTTTTGTGTGGTGCATTTTTCTCTGTTTTAACAAAAGAGGAACAAAGAACATTTAAGTCAACCTAAGACGATTTGTTTTAATTTTTACATGGTCTTACTGAGGTGATGCAAAGTGGAACATGCAAACTGTTTTTTTGGTAATGTGCTGGAAAAGCTTGATAATGGACCTTGAAAGTGCTTAAAGTGCTTAAATTTGACCCTGAACAATGAGTTTGAACCCTGCAGTTTACAGTTTCATTTTTCATTATCTCAGCTTTGCCTGTCTTTTATAAATCGTAGTAGACTGAGTGTGTCTGTGTTGACTGAAACCATCACTGTTTCTAATTCTCAACCCTTTCAGGCCCTTCAGCCTCTCAGACTGCTGACATGTTAGGAGACAAACCTCCAGCTGCATCCTCACCAAATGTCATCAAAGGTTCTACTGATGGAGATGAAACTGTAGAAGATCCTGACCTCGAGCCTTCCAACAACACCTCCACGCAACAAACCAGCCCGCTTCCCCCCAAAGACTCTGAGCCCGCTGAGGCTGAGACCGGCCTCAGCCCTGAGCAACAGCTCAGCAACGACTGTGTAGAGGGGGATTAAAGTTCACGTGCAGCAGTTTCTGCTGAAAAGCTTTGGCAGTGAGCAGATTTAAAGGTTTCCCAATGTTCGTGCCTGCTCATTCGAGTAATGTTGTGCATTTCTGGTGGTTTATATCTTGAGCACATGTTCCTACTGTGACGTCAGCTTTGGGTTAGCAAAGACATTTATAATCAATGGAAATAAATGTTTTTCTTATTTTTAAAAGTCCAAATCCTAAACGTATTTACCATGTGTTGGTATCTGTTACAGAAAAATATTTGAACTGATCCACAGTTCCTGCTCTGATGCATCTTCTTTCTCCAGTTTCACTATTGGCAGAATTTTGGTTGCAAACATGTTTCTATAAAAGGCCTCTGTGTGTGTGTAGTATGTGAGCTGTCAACTGACCATCACCCTCTTCCAAGCATTAAGTGCTCGTTCAATTATGAACAGTTCTTTCTTAAGCTACTGCAGAGACATGAAACGCAACACGATGAAGTGGCTCCATCTGCGCTAATGAAAACACCATTTTTAATTACAGGCCACTGCACACATATTGAAATAGTTATGTACAGTTCATATTTCTGTTGGTAGTTCTAGAAAACAATCTTAAAATCCACAAACCAAAAAACGCTTCTGATTATTTACCAGTTCAAACAATAAAAATGTCCTTGGTGTTGGTGTCTTCTATACAGGCTCTTGATATACAAACTATAAGATAAATACATCCTAGTTTTATACATCACTTCCAACACAACCAACCTCAGGTGTGTTCATTACTCTACGGGTTTATTTTAATTGTTTGTTAAAATAGTTTTTTCGATCATATTGAGTATAGAGGAATGCAACTGTGAGCTTTAGCAATTATCCCGCTTCAACAGGACCGTGATCCCGATGTGTGAGACAGCAGGGTGCTGCCACTGGTGTTGTAATGTGTGATTTAGTTCCTCCTAACATTTCAGTTTTCTTCCAGTATCTATCCTCTGTGATTACTGGCTCTTTAGACAGATTTAATAGAAGTGTGTGAGCTATTGGCTCAGTATAAAGGGTCAGTAGTGTTTTCATGTCACCTATCCATCCTCCATTTAGTCACCCAAAGCATGTAGTAAATACTGCTCACTTTTATTCACCTTCTCTTAAATCCAGAAAAATTCCCACTTGTTAACGTTGAGTGTGTGTGTGTGTGTGTGTGTGTGTGTGTGTGTGTGTGTGTGTGTGTGTGTGTGTGTGTGTGTGTGTGAGTGTGTGCGTGTGTGTGTGTGCGTGTGTGTGCCAGTTGCAGCCTCCAAGTTGAACACCATCACCAAATCCAACCTGGGTCAGTGTGTCAGCAAGTACGACCTGCTGGTCTGGTTTGAGATCAGCGAGCTGGAGCCCACTGGAGAGTGAGTATCCACCTGGAGTGTTATATTCACGCACAAGCTTTAAAGGAACCATAAAAATGATCTCCAGGAAGAATATTATAAGTTGGGATGTTGTGTCACCTCCTCCCTCCATGCACAGGTACATCCCAGCCATCGTGGATCACAGTGGAGGCCTGCCCTGTCATGGTACCTACCTGCTGCACCAGGTACAGGATTGGTGCACATGTTGTTTCCTTATTACTCACACAGTGGTAACTGCTTCCTTTGTACACAGTTGAATATCTTCTTTTAAAGCGTAATGTTGCTCTAGCTGTGCTCACTGTGATCCTGAGCTCCTGTTATGTTTGCTGCAGGGGATCCAGCGGAGGATCACAGTGACCCTCATCCACGAGAAAGGCAGCGAGCTCCATTGGAAAGATGTTCGTGAGCTGGTTGTAGGTGAGCAGCCTGCCTTTAGGGTCTAGTTGTGCTATACCTCTGTGTAGAAAACAAAACCCCAAAGCACCGAAACAATGTTTTATAGTGTTTGTGTGCTTTTGATAGAGGAAGACAGGACAGAACATCATTAAAGGGATTTGACTTTGTGAGATCACCCTGAAAACGCACCACTCTGTTCACTCTGAGATATTTTCAGTCTGGAAAGATGAATCTGTCGGGCTTCAGGCTGCTTCTCACTTTAAGCAGTTCATGCTGTAGCTGATGGACCAAAAATGACATTTGATATTTTAGACATTCAGCTGCTGACTCTGAAGCCAACAGGCTCTTGAGTGTGGATGATTGTGTTGGTACTGGATGCTGTGATCAAACAGCTGTTCTGATCTGTCTTCATTCATGCCTGTTGTTATTAAGCCTCCTAAGCTCCAAACCAGTAAAAGCAATCTTTGGAGGCAACACCCTTTTTAGTACTTTGCTGTATTTGTTTGTGATTGTGTGACACTGAACCACAGTGCTATGTATATCCTCTGTAACACTCAGACGTTTCCAGATCAGTGTTTCCCCCTCAGCTGTTTCTCACTATAGAGTCTTTCCTCTGTAACAATGAGGCACCAGCAGAGCATATCTGGCTCCCAGTCTGTGGCTGATAGTGCCCCCTGCTGTTAATAACAGGAACAGTGTAACCTTGTATGGAGCTCATAGTGATGGTCTGAAGATTGCTGCTGCAAGGCAGTAATTTGTATCCATGTGTGCTGTCTATTCTGAGCATATGCAGTTATGTGAGCTCTCAGGTTTTATGTATCAGGACATAATTAAAAACAATCAGGTCCTTAGTAGGTCTTAATATGAGGTAAATATAAAACATGAAGTGTTTGTGAGGTTCATCTGCAGCACCTTTGTCTCTGTGAAATGTTTGCTAATTTAACATTTTCCCTCCTAAACAGGAAGGAGTTTGTGGAGGCCTATGTGAATCATGCCTTCAACACATCAGTGGAGAATCTGTTCCAGGAGTTCAAGCGAGGCTTCTTCCTGGTGTGTGAGCAGGATTTGGTGAGGCTGTTTCGACCAGAGGAGCTGCAGGGAGTGCTGGTCGGCCAGGACGTGCATGACTGGGAAAAGTTCAAACAGGTAGAGTCAGCCAAACAGACACAGGCTGTAGTTTCACAGCTGTCCTGTAGCACAATAACTGTGTACTGCATACTGTCAAAAGCATTCAGTCGGCTGCTTTAACACAAATATGACCTTGAGTCACATCTCAGTCTTAATCCAGACTTTTGTATGATAGTATAATATAATAGTCAGCCCACCCTTCGCAGCTATAACTGCTTCCACTCTTCTGGGAAAGCTTTCCACAAGGTTTAGGTGTGTTTATGGGAATTTTTTGACTATTCTTCCAGAGGTGCATTTGTGGTGTCAGACACTGACGTTGGAGGAGAAGGCCTGGCTCACAGTTGCTGCTCTAATTCATCCCAAAGATGTTCTATCAGGTTGAGGTCAGGACTCTGTGCAGGCTAGTCCAGTTCTTCTACACCAAACTCACTCATCCATGTCTTTATGGACCTTGTATTGTGCACTGGTGCCCAGCCATGTGCACACATGCCCACACTTTACACTTGGCACAGTGCAGTCAGACAAGTACTTCTGGCAACCACCAAACCCTGACACATCCATCGGATTGCCAGTCAGAGAAGTGTGATTCGTCACTCCAGTAAACACATCTCCACTGCTTTAGAGTCCAGTGTTGAGATGCTTAAATCACTCCATCTGACGCTTTGCATTGTGTTTGTCAGTGTAAGGCTGGGATGCAGCTGCTCAGCCATGGAAACCAATGAAGTTTGGACATCTGTAACAACAGCAGACTGCAGATATTGGTGACTTAAGTGCACTATGAGCCTTAGCATCAGCTGACTAGCTGTCATTTCCAATTACTTCCACTTTGTTATAATATCACTAACAGCTGACTATGGAATATTTAATAGCGAGGAAATTTCATGACTGGACTTGTTGCACTGGTGCATCCTATCACATTACCATGCTGGAATTCATTCAGTTCCTGAGAGCGACTCGTCCTTTCACACATGTTTGTAGAAGTAGTCTGCATGCCTAGGTGCTTGATTTAATACACCTGTGTCCATGGAAGTGATTGGAACACATTAATTGAATGATTTGGATGTGTTAGGGAATACTTTTGGCAACATAGTGTATGCCTGACCTTACAAACTCTATGATTATAACAGTCATTTTCACTGTTTTCAGAACACAAGTTATGGTTGGAGATATCATGACCGCCACCCCACCATACAGATGTTTTGGGAGGTATTTGATGAACTAACTGAAGAGCAGAGGAAAGATTTCCTTCGTAAGTACTTGCTGAAGCCTCCATTATGATATGTTACTGAAATCACACTGTATCATATAAAACATTAGATTTTTCTGCGCTTTACCAAGATACATTAGAGAGCAGCATTGTTCTGATTAATATACTGTAAAGCTGCTTCTAGCTGGTGGACTGAGCCGCCTCACCTTTCACCTGGCTCACGTCACACACCTGGAGAGACTCGACCTCCACCTGTGTTGCCTCACGCGAGATGATCTAGAGGCTCTGAGTCAGTTGCTACCAATCTCACACGCCGGACACTAATCGCATGCTCGCTGCAGCAGTCATGTGACTCGTTGTTTTTCAGTCCAGGTGCTGCCCTCTCTCACTGCACTGACCGAGCTTGATGTGTCATCCAATAAGGAAGTGGGAGGTGTGGTCCACCTGCTGGTCTCCGCCCTCCCTGCGACACAAATGAGGAGGCTGCCATTCAACAGCTGCTACATGAGCAACGAGTCCTTCACTGCTCTGGGTAACACACACACACACACACACACACACACTTGTTTATTTATAGAAGTTTTCCTTCAAGTCATTCTCCCTGAATACCTCTTCCACCCTCTAGCCTGAAATGGTGAAAACTTTGTGTTTATGCATCAGCCCTGGCGGTGTCCTATCTGCGCACGGTGGATATTTCCTGGTGTAAAGTGGTTGGCGGTCACTTGGCGCTCCTGCTGGATGCTCTGCAGCCATCAGTCGTCAGCGAGCTCCGTCTTTACAGCTGCGAGCTCACCACTGATGACATGCAACATCTGGGTAACTAACACACAATGACATTATACTTTTTCTTTTTTGGTCTGTAGTGGATCATTAGGCTGCATAAATGTATATTAAGACAAGTAAAGCCTGAAGGAAATTGATATTTCTTTCATTTATTTCATGCTGCCAGCATCTGTAGCTGTCGTATAAAACAAAACAATGAAACTATTCGGTGTTATTTTTGTCTCCATCAGAAACATTGTGAACAAAACAGTAAAGTGAAGTGATCAGTTATCAATGGGTCCTCTTCCTCTGTGCAGCTGCCGTGTGCAGACGGGGCTGTCTCTCCTCACTCCGTGCACTGGATCTGTCCTACAACAGCTTGGTGGGAGACAACGGTTGGTGCAGTCTGTTTGCAGCAGGAGGTCTGGGCTCTCTGGAAGACGTGGATGTCAGTTTGCGACCTTCAACCTCTGCTCCGTGCTCAGCCTGGCTGCCCGCTCTGCTCCGAGCTCTGCCTCAAATGCCGGCGCTGGCTCGACTGGCCATGCAGAGGTGGACAGCTGACTGTCAGGAGAGAGAGCAGCTCAGGTACTGTCTGAAAAAGAGGAGCGTCCTGCTGGAAAGGGATCCAGATTTACAAGACACATCATCAACATGTAAAGGGAACAGTCAGGAGAGCCTAGAAGAGAGTCAGCCTGAGGAGATTGGAGCGGACCGCACTGGAATTTACTGTCAAAGAGCGACCCACTTTGTTGCTTTATTATTATTTTTTTAAGTCTCTGTTACCACAAGAAGGTCAGTGTTGAGGTCAGCTGCATCACGTCTGATGTAAACTGTGTCACACGTGATGGTTTCAGGGAATACTGGGAACTTACAGAGTTAAACACAGCTGGTGTGGGTTATCATATTTGTCGTCTCTCACCTTGGCTGCAGGGTCTGGGTCTTTCCAATGCAGCAGTCCTAACACTTGAGACACACATGCCGAGAAGTGGGGATACCTGGAAATGGACAAAGGCTTTCAGCAGAGTTTTAAAGCAGCTATTCAGGAAAAGAGCTGTGAATTATCTGCATACCTTGTTAGGTAATCAGCTATTTTGGGGTTCTTTAACAAATCAACCAAAAGGTCGACTGAGTATTTTCTCGTCAGAGTACCTTCACCGTTCACGATGATGTTGAGCACAAGCTGGAGCGTTTGATGGATGTTCTTTGCATCAAAGAGCTACGAGGAAATCCCAGAGATTAGAGACAGGATATTATGTGAATCAGCATGAATGTTGTTTGTTGTTCAACAGATAAAAACAAGAAGAGAAAATAGAAACAAAGTAAAAAAGGAACAATTGTTTCTGCCGTTAAGAAAAAAAAATTGAGTCATGGCAGAGACCTGCAGAAGTCTTGAGTCTCATTTGATGACATTTTGTCAGATTGCCTTGTAATTTAAAAAAAACAAAACTGTTTTTTGAGCAAAAGTTCTCCAGGTTTTTTTGGAGTTCTTTCAAAGTTTTCTTATTTTTGGACGTTAGCTGCTTTTTCACTCTTTTTCAGTCCAGTCTGTGCATCTGAACATTTACAGAAAGATTTCTTTGTTTCGTCTTTAGACACTTTGTTAAACGCAGATCCCAGCAGAGTTCGCCTACCTTCTCTCCAACCTTCTCAGGTTTTGTGGATATTATACATGGTTATGCTGAGAATATGTCGGCTACTTTCCACTGGAAATGCCTTTTGGTTAAACTGTCAGCGAGGAATTTGCACTGTTACATTTTTATATAACTTTAATGCAAAAAAAACAGCTGCTTGTTTAAGTGAAAATACACTGATGGGGTTTTTTTCTATTCATGAACAGGAGTGTGATCAGTTTAATAAAAGAAAAAATAACCATAACCAAGATATGAGGGGAAATCTTGGACAAATACAAGCAGACTGGAGCAGCCAGCGTTCAAAACACCGACGTTCAAGGTAACAGAAGGTTCCCGAGCCACATCCACCCAGCTGGTTTCTGTGTTTCTTGTGTATTTGTGTACACTGTGACTTCATGGCTGTCTTGGGCTCCAGCTCTTGTTTTGGTGTCTCATTAATTTGATTTAATGTCCTGCTTAGTGATAACATCACTCTTGGCCTCCCTGCACTGGCTTCCAATTGAATTTAGGATTCATTTTCAAGTTCTTTTATTGGTTTTTAAATCTTTAAATGGTCTGGCACCTGCTGAAGCCCTATGTCCCCACTCGTTCGCTCCGGTCAGCTGAGCAGCTGTTGCTCTCAGTCCCCAAATCACGGCTGAAACTGAGAGGAGACCGAGCGTTCTCTATCGTGGCTCCTAAGCTTTGGAATAATCTTCCTCTTCACATTAGGCAATCGACATCAGTGCTGGTTTTTAAATCCAGATTGAAAAAGCATTTTTATTCACTGGCTTTTGACTCAGTGGTTGACTGACTTGTATTTTATTGTTTTTCGCTATGTTTATTATTGTATCGTATTTATTATTCTTATGGTATCTATTATGTTTCTATTGTTCAGCAGTTTGGTCAGCCTTGTGTGTTTTTAAAGTGCTATATAAATAAACAATGATGATGATGATGAACATAGTAACGTGTGTTGGGTTGCTCTGTCTTCAGACTCACTGTCAGACTGATTAGACAGTGAGTCTGAAGGTGAGAGTCCTCACTGCCCACGCCTGTCTTTGGGTCTGACCAACACCGTTTCCTGTGTGTCATTCCCCCCTCGCCTTCCCCCCATCCGTCCTGTCTGCACTGACCTCTCCAATAAAGACAAAAGGCCTCATTTTCTGAAACTCTTCCTATCCCATCACCTTGCGAAGAATCACTTCACCATGTTGATTAATAAGGACGGTGGGAATGGTTTGAAGTCTCGTCACAGAAAATGTGCCAAAGGCAAAGAATCTGAGCTTGAAATAAAATGAAATGAAAGATCAGCCCCACACAGGGGTTAAATTCAGATGGAAACTCTTATCACACAAAGAGAACAAGCGAATAAATATATCTGAGTGTGGCCCCTCGACTGTCACAGTGTAGCTGACATTTGATCTTATCATGTGTTAAAGCTATTTTAATTACTGAAGAGAACCAGTGTCAAACTCAGCCCAAGTATGGTTGTACGTTAATCCTTAAAGCAACAACGTTTTTAAAGTTGCAGCGTCATTTTTACACCACACCTAAAATCCCACTAATCGTCCGGGCTCTTCACCCTATGACCACACGCTGGGGTATCTAACACCACATGACCCAAATGGAAACTATGTCAGCTGAAAGAAACCCATCGAAATGTGCAACACTTAAAACTTTGCCTGATTGGAGCATGGCTTCAAATACAGCCCTGAAAACAGACAGGCGGTCGTTGGCATTTCGCCCTCGTTCCTGAGAGACTACATCGATGTATCAGTCAACAAATGAACTACTGTGGCGTCACAGCTGGGGCCTTCTCTGTGTCGTTTATAACACAGAGAAGGACCCAGCTGTGACGCTGAAGTGGTATCTTTAAATTAGCTGTAGGTGTGAATGCTTGTCTGTCTCTCTGTTAGCTTTGCAACAGACTGGTGATATTCAGAGTGCACCATATGTCTGGTATTATTTCCCTTCCAAATTAGTGCTTCCTCTTAGTTGCTGGTCTAAATTTGTTTCCTTTCATGTTCAGGCCGTGTTAGTGTTGTCTCTGTGTGTAGCAGGTTTTGTCTCCATGTTTGTTTCACTGTCTGCCTGTCTGTCTCTGTATTCTGTACTTCTGATAGACGTCTAATTTTGCCAGTCCCTCTTTTTGTGCGCCTTGTACCTTGTCACTCTCTGTGACCGCGTCTCACTTTGCCAGTTCCCATGTATTTAATCAGTTAATGGTGGTCTGAGTAACCCTCACCACTTTGTTCTCCAGTGTCTTTGTTCCTGTTCATCCTACATATTTTCCCCCATTTGTTATTTATTTCTGCTGTTTGCTATTTATATTTTATTCCTGCACAGTTTGCTTGAAGCACTCATATTTTGTCTATTCTATTCATGTGGATCTTATCTTTCTATTTCCTTGCTTCCTTTTCTGTTTACTTTGCTTCTTGCCCGTGTTTCGTCCTTTTGCGGTGTCTGTGTTTTTTTAATCCTATGGTCTCTTTTAAGTTTGTTTGTCTCTTTACTTCTTCAAACTGAATTCAAAGTGGAGCAAATGCTATATAACATTCTCATAGTCTCATTCACACTAACGTTGGTTCTGTATCTTGTAACCAAAGGAAGCTTCAGCATGCAGACTGGAGCCAGCGATCAAAACACGTGCTTCCTATTTTATTTTGTTGGTTATGTTGAGTTTTGCTGTAACTGTCTCATTACTCCTGATTTGTCCCTGCCGTCTCCTCTTCCCTAATAACCGTCCTGTGTGTTTATTGTTTAATCTTCTCCTTTCGTCACCCAGCTTCACTGGTCATGTTTCCTAGTGTTATCCCCCAGTATAGGTTTCTGAGTTTCTCAGTTCCCTGTCAGATATTTCATATCATTCTCTCCGTCCAAAATAAACAGGCTGCCTTTAGTTTATCCTTGCCAGCCTGTGAGTCTGCATTTGGGTCTTCTTTTTTCATAACAAATGATCATACTCCCCGCAGATTGTGATAGTGACACCTCCAGGCCATGCTGCAACTCTCTGGAGCTTTCCGCTCTTCAGGAACTCTCTCTGCAGGAGGGGGAGATACAGGAGAGGTGGAGGAAGATCTCAGCCTGGGCGTCTATTGTCTTATGTAGTCTGGAAGATGAGTGGATGGTGGGGTGGGTGCAGTTTTCTCTGTGGTGGGGTTGGGTGGACTGTCCCGGGCTCTGTGGGGCCGGGAGGCGCTGCTGCACTGGGCCCCGGTCTGGATGGGCCTGGGCCCCCTTTCCCTGGCGGGGCGCGGAGTATGGGGGTGTCACCAGGGTGCAGAGGAGGCTACCCCCCCTCTGTCCCCTTCTGGCTGCCTCTGCCTCAATTTTATCCCACAACTTAGACATTCACATTACTCACACTCTCATTACACATACATATAGGATCTTGGGGGTGGGCACAATACATGGATACATGGATACACGATACATGTACACCCCACCCCTGGTGTCGTTGCCCACCTCTCAATTTTAAATACACGTAGACATTGAGGGCTATCAGGAGGGACTATGCGCTTACCTGCTGCTCTCTGGCAGGTAGCTCCATGCCCTCCTGGGTTTTAAATGCACCTTAGAACACACATGCATCAACACTACAATGAGCGGGTTGAGGGAGGTTTGGAGTCTTCTCTCACCCCCATTCTCTGCGGCCTGCTGGAGCGGGGGGGCTAGGAGGAGGAGTTGGCCGTCCGACTGCGGTCTGGAGTGTGGGGCCTCCCTGCTGCTGCGGAGTTGGGGTGGTCTGCCTCTCCCCACCGCAGGGAAAAGGGTAACACCACCTGGGTCTGAGTGCAGTTCCCCCTCCAGGGGCAAGGGTACCTAGACCCGGTTTGTAGAGTACGCTTGGGGAGTGTGATCGTGTGTCTGTCTCCACGTTGGTTGAGTGTGGAGTAAGTACATATGAGAGCATGAGGGTGGGAATGGATGTTTGTGTCTGTGTGTGCCTGTATGTCTGTGTCTATATGTCAGGTTGGGTATCAGGCGCCACCTCTCTGGGGACATCTCAGGCCCTCCAAGGTTTGGAGGCCTATCTCCCCCTACCACCACTTCCCCTGCCAGTGGCGGACTCCCTCAGACATCGGTGCGTTGGTGGTTCTTTGTGTCCGGGGATGCGCGTCCAGGTACACACCGGCTCACTCCTTGGCGGCCGCTTATCGGGGCCTGGAGCCTGGGGCTCGCTCGGGCCCCTTCGGAGGTGGGGGTGCCCCCGGCCTCTCGGCCTGGGGCTCGGTCACTCAGGCACGGCTGGCTGCCGGCGGAGCTCACGGGCGCGTCACTGCAACTCCCCCTGGCTTCTGCTCCGCGGCTGCTGAGTGAGCCCTCATCTGGGACTCTCCTCAGCTCTTTCTGGGACAGTGGCGCGGCTGCCCCTCTGTTGGTCTTCCTTGGTCTGTTGTGTTCTGGGGGCCTCTGGATGTCTGGAGTTTTGATCTCCTCCATACCTGCTTCATGCCCTGGAGGACGGGGCTGTGGCCCCCCCACACCCTCTAGCAGATCATTACATGAAGGAACCTTTTTAAAAAACAAGCGCGTCCATGCTCACAGGTGCTCACACACACAAACTTCACCCTTTTTGGCTCCTACCTCAAAGCACACTGTGTTCTGTTGATCTTATGTGCTGCACAATAATGTTTAATATTTAGTATTTACTGTCATATTCCCATATATCATTGTGATGTTGTTTATTCTATTACTCTTGTTCTCTTCTGCTTGTTTTCTTTTTTCTTTCTCAACAGGTGATCCAGGTGATTAATAGATGCATTTTTTTTCTTTTTTTTTTCTATGGTTTTGTGTCCAGATATCAGCGCTCACCTGGCTGGTACCAAGAAGGTTCAGCAAGTGCTCCCCAGACCTGGAGTCCTGGACAGATTCTTCCCAGACCAGCCTCAAGCTGTGCAGCAGATCCGAGCGACATTGGCTGACCTCTACACTCTAGACATGGTGAGAAAAAGGGCACGGTTTGTTCATTGTTTGGAAAATTTGGCATTAGATAATCCTCACCTGGGTGTTGCTGTTCAGTGTAAGCAATATTATTTGCATTTTATTCCTCTGATTTATTTCTCTGTGGCGTTTATGAACTCGTATTTCTTAGGCTGGCTTTTAAGGAAGGAGAAAAGGTATGTATCAGTTGGCTGGGAAGAAAGATGGAGGTGGAAAGGATGTGCGAGCTATGGGACAAAGTTGCTGAGACTAGGTTAAAAAGAGGTGAGGATCAGTGAGCAGGAGTGTGGCTTTGTGCTGAAAAGAGCACAACAGATTGTTTGGAGAGAAGGTGAAGGAAAGTCAGCTGAAGCAAGACAGTTTGTGGAGTTTGTGTTGGACTGTATGTTATGCTGGGAGCCTGGGGATTAGTGCACTTTGATTCCAAGTTAATACTAACTAGTGTTTCTCACTGGTTTTTGGGTGGTGGAGTAAAAGGGATTGGTTGGTGGCTGTTTCTAATGTTAGCCTTTTCTTGGTTTTCTTACAGGCAGGGTAAAGACATGGTGATGAATGAGTGTGTGGGCAGACGCTGAGGACCAAGAGCTCAGGACAGTCAGACGGGGGCGTCGCAGCAGGAGTCACCGTGCTCGACAACCCTCTGCTGTCCTGAGATGTCAGACTCCTGCCTGCACATACAAACCACACTGAAGTCAAAGTTCCACCTGCACCTCCACCTGTTCTTGCAACAGCATGAAAACTGACAGAGGTGAGACAGAAGAAAAGTTCTTGTCTATTTTATTTATTTTTTTACTAAGTTAAGGAATTAAGTTAAGAAGAGTGATTAAATAAATAGTTTCTTGCATTTTTGATTCAATGATTGTGTTTAGGATTATTTCAGAAACATGTTTAGAGGATCTTTGTAAGCCTGTATTTACTTTAAAAGAAGGGAAGCACTTCTTCATCCTACAGAAAAGGTGACACATTACAGATGAGTTCATAAAAAGTGTCTCTGTCACTCTTTCAAGGCTCTGTCACTTTTTCTTTTGTACTGGAACAGCATGGTAAAGTAGGCCTAGGCTGACATCTTGTGGCAGTGTGTTGTTACTACAACATATGAAATTGTGTTTCTATTGGAAATATAATTCAGCACCACTGAGCCGCTCTCTCAGTTACAAACTGAACCTGTTTTGTAGACGTATAAATCACTAAGTACAGTGAAGCTTTTGGTTTTGTAAAAGTGTTTCTTATTCTAAATGCATGTTGATTTTTATCAGGGTGAAGAGCAGTTAGCAGTGCATTCATGGACATCTTTAAACTATTAATTGAAGAATCTTTGGTCATGATGGCATGAACTAGAAGCGTGAGCTCCAGGTGAGACTGCACAGAACAACAAGTGTCCTTAAACTGCATCAACTGATGACGTCTTACAATTTTATTCCACTGTGTGTTTTTATCATTGAATGTTTCTGTCTTTGTGTACATGTAACGCAGACACTAAAGCTGAGCCAGAACTTCATGTTGAAGAGAAGGATTCTTTTAAAATGCATGGGGGAGCAAGCGAGTCAGATACCAAGGGCACAAAGATGAAGCAGGTCTGATCGGAAACCGTTTATTTCCAGGCCAGGGAGCACAAATAAAAACACCCTTAAAAGGTTCCCTCCTGCTCAACCGCGTCACTCCCTACGGAGAGAAGATCTACATGACCTTATCTGCGTATCTGGAGGTCAGCCGCTGCTCCGCCGTGTTGTACCTGTTTGTACGTGTTTTTAAGTCTCTTGATGTCATCGTGTCTAACACACACCCTTTATCTCCTCTCTGCAGCTGGACCATTGCATCCAGCCTGCCATTATCACCAAAGACATCTGCACGGTCTTTTACTCCCGAGACGCCAAGATTTCCCCACCCCGTTCTCTCAAGAACCTCTTTGGGACTGGATACTCCAAAACTCCTGACTGGTAAATCTGGGCTGCTGCACTGTGGCCATCTCTGTTTCACAATCAAAGATATCTGCCCTGTTACAAAGTTTCCTTGTTCAAAACTTCTGCTTCATTATAGCAACCGAGTGACTGGGATCTACGAGCTGAGCTTGTGTAAGATGTCTGACACTGGAAGCCCAGGTGAGCGGCCATGAAACATGTTTAAAGAACGGCAGCTGTTTTATCATAATTCTGTGGAGAGCTTCATCCTAATGAGGGCTCATGTCCTGAGCAGGGATGCAGAGGAGGAGGAGGAAGGTCCTGGACACATCAGTGGCTTATGTGCGTGGAGAGGAGAACCTGGCCGGCTGGAGGCCCAGAGGAGATAGCCTCATCCTAGAGCACCAGTGGGAGCTGGAGAAGATGGAGCAGCTGCAGGAGGTGGGGCCTTAAAAGATTCATAAAGAAATAAATCTGTTTAATATCGTAGAGGGAAAAATGACTTTTCAGCTCAAAGACCAAAGTGCTATTCTAAAAAGTTTTTTCTTAGAGTACAGACTTTACATGACTAACCTCCCCTCTTCTCCCCACCTCACATTCGCCCCCATCTTTCGTCCAGGTGGAAAAGACCCGTCACCTTCTGGGAGAGGCGGCTCCCGTGGGAACAGCTCCCACCACCAAGTCCCTGAGTGAGTCTCTGTCCCCCAGCGTGAGCTCCGGCACTCTGTCCACATCCACCTCCGTCTCCTCGCAGATCTCCAGCACCACCTTTGAAAGCGTGAGAAGGAGCTGGCCACCAAGGTGAGAAAAACGTGGGCTTAGTGGGCGTTCTTGTTGCTGCCTTCTTCCTTCTCTGCTCGGAGCTGATCGGTCTTGTTCCTGTTGTGTTGTAGTGCCTGCGCCTTCTGACACACACCTTCAATACTGAATACAAGCAGCTGGTGAACAGCATCAGTGACTGCAAGGTGAGAAATAATACAAAGAAATAAAAAAATAGCCTTTCTGTGTCACATCAGGGAGTTCCTATATTGACGTCTACCTCATCCTGCTGTTGTTTCACTTCAGCTTTCTCTCATCTCACCGATCGGACGTGATCCATCCGTGACGAGCTTCAGCAGTGCTACCCTCACCCCTTCCTCTACCTGCCCCTCTCTCTCGGACTCGCGCTGTGGCTCCATGGGCCAGAAGTAAACATATTTTTAGGAACATTGACCTCGATCTGCAAACGGTTATTGACAGGTTATCTATTTGATTCTAACTTGGTGTGATTTGTGTTAAAGGACCCCTGAGAACAGCTCACGTGCCTCCAGTCCCTCCTGCTCAGACTGTGAAAACTTCCCGATGGTTCCCACTCTGGAGACCTCCCACCTTGCGCGGGCTGCAAAAGAACGAGTTCCTGAACTTGGTGCCTGATATTGAAGAAATGCGACCAGGGTGAGTAATGCCATATTAACCCAAATACTGTCACTATGACATGTGTCTCACAGACCAAATGTAAGTCGACACTCATGTTCTCTAGTTCAAGCAGAAATGATGTGGATCGATTCAAATTCCTGAGCCTGGATGATTTCAGCTGGAAACAAACCAACTCTGCTTCTTCCTCAGATAATTCAATTCAATTCAATTCAATTCAATTTTATTTATATAGCGCCAAATCACAACAAAAGTCGCCTCAAGGCGCTTCATAGATACAGAGAAAAACCCAACAATCATATGACCCCCTATGAGCAAGCACTTTGGCGACAGTGGGAAGGAAAAACTCCCTTTTAACAGGAAGAAACCTCCAGCAGAACCAGGCTCAGGGAGGGGCGGGGCCATCTGCTGCGACCGGTTGGGGTGAGAGAAGGAAGACAGGATAAAAGACATGCTGTGCAAGAGAGACAGAGGTTAATAACAGATATGATTCAATGCAGAGAGGTCTATTAACTCATACTGAGTGAGAAAGGAGACTGGAAAGGAAAAACTCAATGCATCATGGGAATCCCCGGCAGCCTACGTCTATTGCAGCATAACTAAGGGAGGATTCAAGGTCACCTGGTCCAGCCCTAAATATATGCTTTAGCAAAAAGGAAAGTTTTAAGCCTAATCTTGAAATCTTGTCTCCTGAATCCAAACTGGAAGCTGGTTCCACAGAAGAGGGGCCTGAAAACTGAATGTGTTCACTGACCGGTGTTGCCAGCTTTGGTGGCTCGTCTCCCGCTCGAAGAGGACCAAAAAGAGAACAATACAGTGTTCAGCTGCCTGGCTGTGCTCTACACACACAGCCCTGCCTTGGTACAGTAAAAACCACATTTACATTTGTTTACATTTCCAATGTAGAGGATGAGTTTAGATCACTGTGGTCCAAGCTTGTCGTCAGTTATAGAAACTGGATGTTGCACAGGAAAGTGTGTTTCCTTACATTTATTTTGTGTTGACAGAAGTCTTTGATTCATATTGATTATTAAAGAGCAGCTGTTCACATGTTTAGAAAGATGCTTTGAAAGGAAAAACTTCCAACCAATCATTTCTTTTATTAAATGTTAAATCAGTTATTCTTACAATCCAACACATGCAGAAACTTTGACATGCTCTGATGTAAATCTTGAACTACTTCACATTGTGCATTTTGTCCCTAAATTTTAAAAATATTTTTAATTACACTTTTTTCTTAAATGTTTTTATTTTATTTTTTTTATCTCTTTCAGGTCGTGAATTTAATGAAACCCATAGTTGCTGCTTCCAGTCATGTCGTGGGCAACAAGGATGTTGATAAAGGTGAAGATTTCTATGGCCACATGCAGAATAACTCATCAGATTGCATGTTAAAATTCCTTTGAATGAACCCTCATGACTCAGAGCTTCATATCTAATGTCTCTTAGCATCGTGCACAGCACTCTCATCAGTATTTGGTTCTTTTGTAGTGATCTGTCTCCAGTGTTGACCTCTAACTCTCAGTTTGTTTCTCCTCCACAGAAAGCCAGAACATTTCAGTAGCACTCATGAGAAAGTTTGCCCAGAACCACAGTGCTGAGGTCCAAGCAGCTGTGACCTCACTTCCTGCACAGCAGAGACCCTTGTTAACGTGCATGCCGTGTTTACTTTTTCTTATGTTAGGAGTTCGGGTTCACCATCCTGTGTTCTGTATTTTGATTTCCTGCTTCACTATAAATCGCTGCTGCTGTTCTTTACGCGGTTTGGACACACTTCTTGCTTTGTTCTCAAGAGTGTGAAGTAATGGATTTAATCTGCTAAGGAGAGTTTTTCATTCCCATTGCTCTTTGGGAGTCAGCGGGCTTTAACCTGTGGAGAAAAGCGTGTGCTCTTGCTCCTTCAAACGGTTTTCTTCAGAGATTTCTCACTGTTTGTACACATGCTGAGTGGCTAGTTTTGAAAACACTTACTTTACCTTTACTACTCTGCTCAGAAATGCAACCTGTGACCTTACACAGCCCAAAAACTTATCCTAAAACATAAATTAACAAGGACAGAAGCTTTTTACAAATGCTTCAACAGTGTAATTCTAACAAGGTATGCAATACATCTAATGTCAGTTCAGAGGTATGAAGTGATGACACTTTGACATCACTGAATAAAAGCAGTCTTGTCATAATAAGCTTTGCTGTGGACAGTTGGCGCGTTCATGTTAAACTTTTTCTTACAAATAAAAAAGGTAATCAGATGTTAAGTTTGTTCAGTTTTAGTTGTTCTCATCGTGTTGCTCCTCAGATCTCCCGTTGTCCCTGAGCCTGACTAAAGCTCGGCAGCTTGTTTTCAGGGCATGGCAATGCAGATATGAGCTAAATGTGACACAGCAAAGAAAAATCAGAATCAAGAAACCCTGAGCTGACTTTCATGGCTGCAGACGTGACATTAAGAGCCTCACAGATCAAAAAAGTATGGGATTTAAACTGCTTCTAGACCTGCACACGTCTGTTTCCAGGGCAGGATATCCATTCCAGTGCAGCAGAAGGAGCGGTCAGTGTGGACCTCGGTGCTGTACAGGACCTCCTGGAGCTGCTTGTCTCCTGGCATCTGGGCTTTCACTCGTATCTGAAGGACAAAATAGGAAAATCAAGTTGCTCTCACTGTCACCTGATTTCCACAGACTGCCATCTGACCACATCCCTGCAGTTGGATCCCACCGCCGTACCTCTAGGATGGGTCTTCTTGTTGTCAACCCAAACCACCCTCTCCTTCAGCTCTGAGCTGAATATATACACATGATTGCTTCTTAAAAAACAAACAAAAACAAAAAAACGTCCCCACACAGAGTGAGACTCAGTCTTGGATGCCCAGATCAGCCAGTGTGGTGTCCAAGAAAGGGAAGGGTTGGTTTGCCAAGTTGGGCTGTACCTCGATGGGCAGTGTCACCAACATGGGGATATCCTGCTCCAGTCTGACGCGCAACATCTTGTTGTGGGACCCCGGGAGCTTCCTGTCTGCCGATCCGCCTCTCCGTCGGCCTGCTCCACAGTCGCCGCCTCCTCCAGAGAGCGTTTTGTGTCGTCTGCTGCCAGCTTGACTTGCTGATCTTTATCTCAGGAGGCAGTGGGTTTTTACCCTCCCCCCCTTTGATCCTGTGCGTTATCGTTTAAAACTCGCTATCTGCATCTTTTGGCTCCAGCACGTCTTTATTGTTAGAGTTGTTGCTTGCTGTGTTCTTCTGCGGGGTGCTGATGATTCATTGTTCTGCTTCTTCTGATGGTAAACGCCTCTGGAAAGCCTGAATATGTGAGCGCGTCTGATTCATACAGAGTTCTGCTCTGCCCCCCCGGACTGATATATGCAGCCAGTGTGAATGTGTGTTATGTATCAATCACATGTTAGGTTCATTAGACTGACACAAGGGTGATGCACGGATGTTGGTGTTTTTAGGGCCAAGTGTGAAAGTGGAAGAAAGACAAATTCTTTTGAAATGTTAAAAGAATGTTGGAAATTTGATCAGAATACAGTAAAAATGAAAGAAACAGATATTTTTCTCAGATCATTGTGTTAAATTGTCATAATCGCCATGTTCTCTTTAAGACTATCAGCTCTACTCTAAACAACCCTGAAAGCCTCTGCTGACACATGTCATCAGTTCCTTTCTTTCTTTGTAAACAAGGTCGAGTCTGTCAGGTCAGCAATAGTACTTCCTACAGATGACCCATCAGTGTTTATTCCATGACTGTAAACATGTTTCCATTTGTCACTTCAGTCTTTACTCTGAAATACAGGAAATGACATCATGGCTCAAAATCTTTGTCGTTCAAACAATTCTTTATTTAACATTTTTTTAACTTTATTTAACAAAATACATTCAATAAAAACTTAAACAACAGAAAACTGATTTTTAATCCAACCACTGGAAAAAAAAAGGTAACGACTGAACACAAACAGAAGAACAATTTATAAAGATTAAAATGGAACTACAGGAAGTTTGATTCATAGCCTCATTTGAACTTTAACTTAAACTTAAGGAGAGCCGACCTGAGCTCTGTGGAGCCTGATCTCCAGGGTTTTAAGTTGGACTCTGAAACCAGAGGATGTTTCTCTCTCTTCAGATTCACTCTGATCCTGTGATGGGAACGATTTCAGCCCTGCGTGATCGCGCTGATGTTTGCACAGAGCAGATGATGAAGTGAATGTTTTGGCACATTGGTAACAGTGAAACAGTTTAGTAGTAACGTGGGATCGTTTGTGTGCAGAGTATGAACTGAGATTACTGAAGCTCTTGTCACACTGCTCACAGCTGTAGTTTCCTTCCATGTGTGTACGTTCATGCTCGTTACAATTACCTGACTGTGAGAAGCTTTTGTCACAGTGTCTGCACTTGTATGGTTTCGCTCCTGTGTGGACTCGTTTGTGTGTTTTAAGGTGACCTGCAGTGGTGAAGGATGACCCACACTGATCACAGAGGTGCTTTTTGACCCCACTGTGAAAGAGTTCATGTCGTTTTAACTCAGCTGATGTGGGGAAGCTTCTCCCACATTCTTTGCAGTATTTCAGTTTGTCTCCAGTGTGTTTACGTTGATGCATTTTTAGGCCGGCTTGCTGACTGAAAGTTTTTCCACAGATGTCACAACGAAAGTCTTTCCCACCACCACAGCGATGACAGGGTTGAGAAGTGGATCCATCTGTGTCGCTCTGCTTCTAAACAAAGACACAAAGACAGTGTAAGTCAGTCCTTCAACACTTTTATCCTGAAAGTCGCCTGAAATAAAGAGCATCTCTGCAGACGTCCAATTACATTTTACTGTTTCGATTAACACACTCAGTTTACTGGGCTACAATAACTACAATACTACCACCATAATACTACAGCAATACTTATTTAATATTACAGTAACATCTGACTTACACTTAAATGAAATGAAAACCTGAATAATGGCTCAGAGCTACTCTTCGGTGCAGTAGAAGTGCTAACATGCTAACACAATTTAATGAGCAGACTTGTTCCAAACAGTCAGACTGAACTTACAAGAATAAAATAAAAATACAAACCTCACAGTAACTGCACTTGTAGAGTCTCTTTCTGGTGTGGATCTGTTGGTGTTGTCTCAGGTACTGTGGAGTTTTAAAAGTCTTCTCACACAGGTCACATTGATAAGGTCTCTCCTCAGTGTGGGTAAACATGTGGTGTTGTAACTGTGCGTCTGTTGTAAAGTATTTACCACACTGATCACACCAGTACACATCTTCTCCAGAGTGAATGCGTAGGTGTATATTTCGGTACCATAGCTGGCTGAAAGTTTTTCCACAGATGTCACAGCTGTATGCCTTAACTCCAGAGTGGG
Organism: Aulonocara sp. 'chitande type north' Nkhata Bay; assembly: GCF_057382095.1. Lineage (NCBI taxonomy): Eukaryota > Metazoa > Chordata > Actinopteri > Cichliformes > Cichlidae > Aulonocara > Aulonocara sp. 'chitande type north' Nkhata Bay. Next base: position 33,914,258 of record NC_141352.1, read on the forward strand.
TAACTAGATGTCTCTGTAAGTGGCTACTTCGAGTAAAAGCTCTGCCACACTGATCACAGCTGTAAGCTTTAACTCCACTGTGGACGACTTGGTGTGTTTTCAGGGCATTCTTCCAGGAAAACGACTTTCCACACAAGTCACAGCTGAACGGTCTCTCTCCAGTGTGGATGAGCTGATGTTGTTTTAGTTTAAACTTCCAGGTAAAATCCTTCCCACACTCGTCACAGGTGTATTTTTTCTCTCTCTTTCTTCTGTGAGGTTTGTCGGCCTCCTGAGAGCGCTGACTTCTCGGTCCACGTTGGTCCTGCAGTGACAGAGATACAAGCAGAGGCAGTGAGTGAAATGCAGTCATTAAACAAACTGAAGCTTCAAACTCCCTCCATTAACACTAGTTTTAAACCTGAAGGTGGAGTGTGGCACCAAACACCACCAGAACCTGAACGACTGCAGGTGCTGATAAGTTGCGGTCGCGGTATTTCAACATCTAGTTAGCAATACAGAAGACGAGCGAGAATAAATGGAGTAATATTTTTTATGTGGCAGGTAATTTCAAATGCAGCGATTCTATCAGCCCAACAAACATCAGCAAACACACAAACTGTTTGTGTGCAGTTTGTCTCACAATGTGATTTAAAGACTGCAGCAAAATCCTCTGCAGGTTAGTGCAGGATAAGCAGGCAAGTTTACTGTAATGTGATGGATTTAAGTAAAGAACAGTGTGTGACTGGTGCACAGTGACTGTGGTGCTCATGTCAGAGTTAGATTACATCAAGTGTAGCAGAGATTAACTTAAACTTAAGCTCATGATGCTGACATTCATTCACTGAGCTCCACCCACATACCAACAGTTTAGTGTCTAATATAAAGACAGTGTACTGTCAGTGTAGAGAAAGGAAATCAGCCAGGACAACTCGTGAAACATCTGCAGACATCTGGATGAATTCACAGAGAGCAGCAGGTCAGCTGATCACAGCCTGTACATTAAAAAAATCTACTGGAGCTCTCAATAGAAATGATTGTGAGCTGTGACCCTTTTCCCCACACTGAGCCACTACAGCTGATTTTAGGGTTGAATCCTGCTGAATCCCACTTTAACATCTTCCTGCTCATTTTGATGTTTAGAGGCAACGTCACCGTCTAAGATGTAGGCATTGTATACATTGTATACATTATTTCTACATTACATTAATATTGCACAAGGTTCACTTAGTTTAGCATAAAATATACATACTGTATCAGTACTTCAGCTTTTAATGGAGTATTTCTTAACACTAGTATCTGTCACCTTCTGTGTTGAGCTCATTGTTTTCTCTGCAGTGGCTGAGCTGAGTCCAAGTAGCTGAAATTTCCTCTGCTGCTCCGTCAGACTCTTCTCCTCCTCCTGATCAGCTGGGACACAAAACAGAACTTTGTTAAGCTCCACACTGCACTGAAGAGTCAAAGTGTCTCATATGTTCATCTGAGAACACACAGAACACATTTTAGCTTCCCTGGGTGGACAACTTGTTTGAAACAAACACAAAAGGTTTGAGCACCGATACCAAATTCAGCAGTATGGCACACCAGTACCAGGAGAGCAATTCCTCTTTAAAATATGCCCTGGCCAAGAAAAAACCCGACAATATACGTGTGCCGTGAGAAATGATAGATAGATAGATAGATAGATAGATAGATAGATAGATAGATAGATAGATAGATAGATAGATAGATAGATAGATAAAATTTATTTCAAACATGCAAATATAATTGAAATAACAACAGAAAAAAATAAAAATAACAAAACTTAAAAATCATCAAGTTTTCATGTAAATATCTATGTCTACAGAATGTGTGTGCTCGAAAAGGAGTAGGATGAAGTTTTCTTGTTCCTACCCCCTTATTTCAAATTTCATTGCTTACAAATCCATATCCAGGATTCAACATTATTTGATCATATATTTAACTATGTACAAGTCTAACACATTGAACATACACAAATAAAACCATTTTCAGCACGTAAACCAGAACAACAACAAACTACATTTTTTACATAAACTAATCACTCTGTTTATAACAGCCGCTTAATCTCTGAGTTTATTTTCTATCTATGTGACAAAAACCTTAATGAACACTTAAGGTTGGGTTACTCAGGCCTTGATTTATAAAAAATGAGGACACAATGAGACAACTCAGTCACTGAGAGGAAGATTTCCTATATTCATACAATTTATTATTTTTTGAACAATCCTGTGAATTTTTGTATTGATGTACTTGTCTTGATTTCATCTGTATATCCGAGTGGGTGTAGAAATCTGAGCCATCATCTGAGTAAGCCTCATCACAACTTTGCGCTGATAAAGGCAGCTGTGTTTTAGCCTGGAACACATTTATTTTTACATTTCTCATAAATGTATTTCATTATAGCACTTTTACCGCCAACATGTTGGGTCTTTTGGAGCCGGAAGTGACCTTATATGGAAGAAGGGTGGCGCTAGCTAGCTTAGTTAGCAAGCTGCATTCATAAGCTGTGCAGGTGCCACAGAGATGCTAAGTAGCCTTAATAACAGACTAATAAAACAACACAAACTCTGATTACAATGAGCTCATTTAAAAGCTTTCTTCTAATAAAATTATTTTCTTCTCTGTGTTTCACAACCTTTTGCTGATATCTTTCTGTAAATTAGTTTAAAGCAGCTTGAGTCAATTTAGTCAGATTTTTTTTTCCAACTTGTTCACAAAAACTTGAGAAGAGACACCGAGGAGAGCAACAGAAAGCCTCATTCAGGAGCTAAACTCAAGATTAACTAGACTCGGATTAATATTAGCTCGATGCTTACCTTTAAATCAGTCTTGACAATAATCGGAGAGAAAAACGCCATAAAGCGGGAACTCGGCTTCTTCTTCTTCTGCTCTTGTATTTTTTGGCGGTTAACGCTTTAAGGCGCATTACCGCCACCTGCTGGACTGGACTTTTCATGTCCCAAACATCATCAATTGGGCACAAATTCGTTGGAGTTTCTGTTAATAAAAAAGATGGAATTCAAGGATCTTGTTATTTGGTTTGTTCGTTTTTACCATTTACTCTACAATTTTCTGCCAGTGTATAGCAAACCCCACAGCTCAAATCAATGAAGAATTTAGTATTTTTAACATATTGCTTAAGCTGGAACCAGCAGCTATATAGGCCTAATTTTTAATCCAAACATGTGATAGAGGTTTACCACCAGGAGAAGCAGACTGTAAATAAAAGACTGTGCTACTGAAAACTGTTAGTCTGACTTTGGATTGTAAATATGTTTCCATTTGTCACTTCTGTATTTGTATATGGCTCAAACTATTTGTTATGAAAGCAAAACAAACAAACTGATGTTGTATAAATTGATTCAGGATTATTTACTTCGAGTCCAGAAATCATAGCTGTCTCATCAGATCCAGTTGTGACATTAGCTATAGTTTCCGCGGAGGGTACTTGGTTCTGTATGACAGCACAGCTTTTAGGTTGAATTCAAGCGCTTGAGTACAGCCTGATAATTAGAGGCCTGCAAACTGTTTGCTGATGAACTTTGGAGGTAAAAGTACAGACAGCTATAGAAGACACAGGACACGAGATGGGTTCATTATTTCTTTTGAGTTCCATGTAACAATCCGTAACTCTGTAATTAATGAATGTGCCATTTAATCTTGGCTGCAGCCAAGATTAAATGGCACATTCATTAAATGGCTAAAATGGGTTGGCTGCCGTTCAGCATTTAGCACAAGTCAGCTTTTGATCAGAAAGTTTTCTGGTTTGATCCCTGGCTGCTCCAGTCTGCAGGCGAAATATCCTTGGACAAGATTGTAATCCCAAGCTGCTTTCTGATGCATCCATTGGAGTGTGAATGCTTTATAGAGTTTGTGAAACAGTTGTACGTGTGGTCAGATTGTTTTGTATTTGTGTGTGGATTGAAGCACATGTCTGAGAGCACATCAATCACTGCACATATTTTTTAAAATCTTAGTTTAAATAAAGTTTTTGATTATTTATTATAAAAAAGAGATGATATATATATAATGCAGTGGGCACTCTACCAGCTAACATGTCAGTTAATTTGACACATTGATTTATTTATCATTTCTTTTTCTCTCTCAGCTTTTCAGCTCCATATTTTTGCCATTTCTTCCACACTCAACTCTGTTCTACAAGGTGAGCCCACAGTTAATGTAGGAGAGGGCAGGTGGCATTAAGAGATTTGATTGGGCAATCTAGGGCCCAGTTAGTTCTTCCTTTTGGTGAAAGCTGGGCTCTTCAGTTCAGCATGGTACAGCTCCAAAGATTCTGCAACATCAAACCCTCTGTCTGCTAATGTTACATCACCTGGGCTGAGGCAGTCCAGGTAATTGCAACAGTTTCTTGAAATTAGTTAATTCAGATATAAACAGAGTGACAGTTTACAGATTCAAACATGTCTCAGAGAAAACAGAAAAAAACAGTAAAGCCCAACTCTCCTCTTTGTGATCAGGAAGACAAAATTCAACTTCCTGATCAAGTAGACAAATCATTCAACCAGCTTCTAGAAAAGGAAGATATTCAAAAGTTGAAAGAAATGGAACTCCTAGAAATGCAGGGAAGAAACTTTGAGCTCCAAGCAAAGCTTGATAAAGCACTAGAAAAACTAGTGCTGAAGGACAAAAAGAATCAGGAGCTGCAAGTAAAGCTTGATGAAAGACCGCACACAAATGAAGAGTTTCTTCAAGAAAAAAGGCTACAGGAGATAAAACAGAAGGAAATGGATTTCAAGCTCCAGGACATGGAGAAACACAACAAAGGCTTGCAAATCAAGCTTAATGAAGCTCTGCAAAAAAAATTAAGAACTCCTCCAAGAAAAACAACAACAGGACATGAAGCAGTGCAAACTCCAAGGCATGGAGGAAAAATACAAAGCGCTTCAGGTAAAGCTTGATAAAACACTGAACAAAAATAAAGAGTTGCTTCAAGAACAAAAGCAACAAGAAATTAAACAGAAACAAACGGACTGCAAGCTTGAAGACGTGCAGGAAAAATACACAGCGCTGAAAATAAAACTTGATAAAGCCAGAGGTGGGACCAAGTCATTGTTTTGCAAGTCTCAAGTAAGTCTCAAGTCTTTATCCTCAAGTCTCAAGTAGAGTCTCAAGTAATGTCAGGCAAGTCAGAGTCGAGTCTCAAGTCACTGGTGTAAAAGTCCGAGTAAAGTCACAAGTCTGAAATTTTGAATTTCAAGTCCTTTCGAGTCTTTAAAAAGAAAAAAACGAAAAAATAATGTTGCAGTTATGCTAAATGTAAATATTAGACCATGTAATTTTTAAATCTGTGTTTTTCTCAACACATGACAAAATAGTGAACGTAGAAAATATACACAAATTGTGAAATTGCACCTCTTTAAAATGCAGCTCAATTAAACCTAGCTCCAAGGATAATTTTCACCGACAGTTCTGAGATAAGCTGCATGTTATTCTTGGATGCGGTTGTAGGACCGGTGTCGTGCCAAAGTAGGTATCCCCGACAGAATTTGTTTCCCCTGTGCTGGGAGCATGCAGGAAGTACTGATGTTTTCATTTTGTGAAAAATTAGTATCGTTACATTACCATTCAGTTTGAGGGTTACAACAGAAAATTATATATTTATTGCTCACGGGGTATCAGATGGGATTATTTTAATAAACCATAAACATTTTGGCTAATAACTATTTTTATTCTCCTGTAACTTTATTATATAAAGAGCTAAATCCTCCAAAGTTTCAGGAGAAATGCGTCATAATAAGAAGTGTTTGTGAACGAAAAATCAGCAATGTGGGATACTGTTTGTCCGTGATTTACACAGGGGGAACAAATTGTGGCAGGACCAGCCTGATATTATTTGTATCCCACTATAACTTCGTTGTATAAAGAGCTAAGATCTCAAAAATGTCAGGAGTAGTCAGTCATTATAAGAAGTGTTTGTAAACTAAAAATCAACAATGTGGGATACTGTTTGTCCGTGATTTGGACAGTCCAGCGTGTGCTCCCGACGCAGGGGAAACAAATTCTGTCGGGGATACCTAGTTTGGCACGATAGTAACTTCAGGTCACTGCAACAAGCCCAGGTACAGTTTACCGACGGATGGGTGCAGGACCTTGAAATGCACCGTGTAGAACGAAAGACCATCGTACGTATCATAAGTTTATCAGTCTCACAAATCGTCTTCATAAATACACATTCGTTAACCGTTTATTAATAGGACCTTTGAGCTCAATGGTAATTAATTAGCAGTGGAAATAATTTCTGGTAGCATCACAGAAATGTAGCAGTGACAATAATACTGTATGCTGTAATCGTACTGGACAATTAGTGATACAAAAAACCTGTTTTATCCTGTCAATAAAAGTATATGTTTTTGTCAATGTACCAAAATAACAGAAGCGAAACGCAATATTGTGTCAGGACAATTCACTATTTATGCACAACAAACAAAGGAGCGACAATTTCTGTTCAGCGCCAGACTTGCTTGTAACCTATATCACCAATTATGTTATGAAAATGACGCATTAACTACAACAGCAGACTGACCTTTGTGTAAATGCTTGGAGCAGACTAACCTGTGAGCTGGAGGGTTCTGGGACGTTATATTTGGTCTTTGAATGGCTGCAATCCAGACCACCCGTCGCCTCTTTGTTACTTCGGAAACATGGCTCGAACAATTTCTCTTCAACAACGTAATCCGATAACAACCGATCTCTTTACCCGTCGGCTTCCCGTGGCTGTCATGCGACCGGCTATTGCAGTTAATAATACAACAGCTTCTTGCCATTTTTGTGTTTCTTTTTTATCGCTGTGATTTCAATTGAAAGCCTGCGTGCGCTAGTACCTCTTGCCACGAGTTCCCAGAATCCTTTGCGGTTTTACCCCTGAATGACGTCACATTTTCAATCTCTATATAATATGTATGTTAAATTTTATATTTGGGGTGAAATATCAAGTCTTTTCAAGTAAACCGGTTCAAGTCCAATTCAAGTCCCAGGTCATTGGTGTAAAAGTCCAAGTCAAGTCACAAGTCTTAGAACATTTTTTCAAGTCAAGTCTAAAGTCATAAAATTAATGACTCGAGTCTGACTCGAGTCCAAGTCATGTGACTCGAGTCCACACCTCTGGTTGTTTATGATCAGTAAAAAATAAAACAAACAGTGGGACACAGAGTTTTCTTAAAAATAAACACATGAAAAAAGTCTTTGGTATATTATCTTAATTGCCTCTAGATGCTCCCAGGGCTAGGACTCAGCTGTCTCCAGCATGGACTGCAGGATGGAAGCAACAACAATAAAGAGGATGATAGAGAGGAGGAAGGCTCTGTGGATGACCTGCAGCTCAATGAGGCCAGTTTGGACAGCAAGGATTAGCAAGGTGATCCCTTCAGTCATCCCCCTGCACAGAGAGGAAGCAACCTATTATGCTACAATATAGTCTTTGTGCCAGCGAGGCTTGTACTTGACGCGTGGCAGTCTTCTGGCAGTAGGTGAGCCAGTCTGAGTGTGGTGCAGCCTAGCAGTGTCAGCGTTCTTTTCAGTCACTGGGCGACAGCGTGCTAGATGAGTGGCATTCCAACTCTTTCCATCACTCAGCAAGAAGGCATTCAAGCCTTTGGCTTTTGTTACTGTTACAGGAGGGGTAAATCTGGGATGTCCTTTGGGAACATGGTGGGGTTTCCTTATCCTCACACTCTCTCCTGGTAGAAAAGAAGGTTTCCGTGCGTGACGCCTACCATCAGTGTAACGTTGCATTTTCAACTGATATTTCTGAACTGAGTGACGTGCAACGTATCCAGTGGAGACACAGCAGGAGGCAAAGGGAGTACATCCAGTATAGTACGCATCTTCCTGCCACACAGGAGTTCTTAGGGAGAGGGAAGTAGAGGGAAGTAGTTGCATGCGGTGTTGCACAGTAAACTTGAAGCCAATCCAGCACAGTCGCCTTCCATGGTTTCGACTGCTGGATTGATGTCTGGATACAGGTGCGGAGGGCACGATGAAACCGTTCGATTGCTCCGTTTGCAGCTGGGTAGTAGACAGATGTTCTGCTGTGGGAGATGCCTCTATTCTGGAGGAATGAGGTGAACATTACAGAGGTGAACTGTGCACCATTGTCAGTTATGATGTTCTCTGGGTTGCCATGACGACTAAAGACAGATGAGAGGAACTGAATGACATCATCAGTAGTAGCATAAGGTGAAAAGGCAAGCTCAGGCCATTTGGAGTAGTAGTCAGTCAATGTTATGACGTATCTACAAGCAGGTATTGCAGTATCAAAAGGCCCAACAATGTCAAGACCAAGTTTTTTCCACGGTCCATCAGGCAGTGGGACGGGTTGGAGAGGAGCAGGATTAGTATGTGCAGTTTTGTCATTGGACTGGCAAAGGAGGCATGAGGTTATGGCAGACTGAACTTGTGAGTCCATTTTTGGCCACCAGTAGAGATCTCTTAATCTTTGTTTTGTGCGCACAATGGTGACTTTCATGTGCCAGTGCAATCAGTTTAGGTCTCACTGAAAGTGGTGCAATGAGCCTTGAGCCTCTGAGAACATAATCACTTAGGGTTGAGAGTTCATTACGGATTTTGTAGTAAGGTGCAAGCGTGACATCAAGTGCTTTGATTGAGGCAGGCCAGCCACTTTGTATTTGTGAACGCAAAGCAACCAGTTCAGGGCAAGTTGAACAGGCAGAGTCAAAGTCCGCAACTGGAAGTGAGGACATGGCAGCAAAAACTTGGGCTACCATTTCATGATCTGAATCTGATGTGGAATGGGAAGAAACGGGCAGGGGCAGGCGAGAGAGACAGTCAGCTGTATAGTTCTGAGAACCTGGGCGGTAAATAACATCATAGTCAAAACACAGGAGGTGGGCAGACCAGCGGGCGATGCGCATGCCAACCCTATTAAACCCTTTGGTGCTCAGCAGCGTTGTCAGAGCTTGGTGGTCTGTCCGCAGAGTGAAACGTCGGCCCCACAAATACGTTCTCCATTTCTCTGCAGCCCACACACAAGCATAAGCTTCTTTTTCAACAGTTGAGTACTTTTGATCTGTTGCAGGCAGTGTGCGGGAAGCAAACGCCACAGGTTTTTCTGTGCCATCAGGTTGCACTTGAGCAAATACAGCACCAAGCCCATAGTCACTTGCATCAGTAGAGATCACAACACGCAAGGCAGGGTCAAACAGTGCCAGTGCAGGACTATTCACCAGGAGTTTTTTTACTTCTTCAAAGCTCGCTTGTGCACCTGAAGTCCATGTGAAAGTGTTCTTGTCGTTAGCACAGCCACACATAGGGGCTACAACAGTTGCAAAGTTTGGCAAAACTTGGAGTACCATGACACCAAGTCCAAGAAGGATCTCAAACTGAGGGAACTGGGGAGGATTAAAGGGGCAGCACAGCAGCGTTTTGGAAAACAGTGTAAAGGCTTTTCAGGAAGCTTTTAGGACGCTGTGAAAATACTGAATTTGAATAGTGGAGGCTAGAAGTAGTGAATGTATCCTTCCTCTCTATCATTGGATGGAGAGAGTGTACAAAGGCCGGCATAGTGGGTCTGTGGCCACTCTTGCTTGCACTTTTGCGTGTCCGTCAGCCAGCTGTGGAGAAGAGCAAAGTTTTTACATGCAAAGAGCTGAAGTGAAAAGCAGTGTTCCAAACAATGAAATGTGTCCACTCTTTGTGCTTTTCATGCAGTAATGTTTGATGTTTGAAGCTATTTCTGCTGTTGTCCCATTCCCGGTGAAATCCGCTGTCCCTCCAATCCCGATCCTCTTGCAAAGCAATCAGCATTTGTCAGACGCATCAGTCATTGGCGGTACTCAGACAGGATCCTGGATGACTACACGTCTGGGGTGGCTAAGAGAGCAATTGAAGGATGCCATGTTTACTGAATATGTGCCTAATTTTGTCAGGACATAGCTGGGTCCATTGCTTCTGCGTGCTCTATTTTCACAAGCAAAGGCCTGGCTCTTTCTCCTGGCACCTTCTCAGGTGATCTCCATGCCGTGGCTTCTTCTCAAATCAACGTCTGGACTGCCGCAAAACAGCTGACCGTTGTCGACAGGATTCAAACCTGTGCGGGGAGACCCCAATAGATTTCGAGTCCATCGCCTTGACCGCTCAGCCACAACAACCACATTTGGTTTTGGAGCTACATACTTGAAAGACATACGTCTTCCAAGTCCTACGCCACACGTCTTTCAAGTAGGATGTGCACAACAACGGCCACGCTGGATTGTAAATGCGGTAGCTGCATGACTTTGGTGAGAAAGCTTGTGGTTTTGCAGTTCCGTGAGATCGGTGCAGCACAGCTGCGGTTGAAGCTAGCTGGCTGACATTAGCTTGCTTGTTTGCATGAACAGTAACACACACAGCTGATGATTTTGCCACCGCAAAGAGCTGATCAGTACATGGTTAGTAAAATGTTATCTTCATTCCAAACATTCAGCACAATATTTAAAGTGGGACTGGGTGTCTTTATGAAGAAGTAGCGTGTCCAATCACAGTTTCATGTAAGAAGGTATATGTATGAAGTGATGAGAACTCAAAGCCTGTGTGAACAGTGTCTTTCCACAGCAAACGGTAGCAGCGAGGCCGATGAAGAATGCACCTGGCCTGACATTGTAAGCCTTTGCAGAAAGAGCGGAGAACGTTTTTACTGTAAAACAGTACGCAGCCCACATGCTTGAACAGCACTGCGAGAAGCAACTGCGATGGCCGGGAATCGAACCCGGGTCAACTGCTTGGAAGGCAGCTATGCTCGCCACTATACCACCATCGCTGTGAAAAACTGCAACATCACTGAGTCATTGTCCGGCTTATGAAGCTTTCAGGACAATTAACAAGGTGGGCATTGGGATTACTCGCTTGTCAGGTTCTAAACTGGTCAAAAGGTAGATCACTAAAAAGACTAGTGCTCTCATGCAACTGCACATTTAATCTCATCAGCTAAGCTTCTTTGCTACTCAAGTGTGGCCTCTCACGCATTTAAACTCTTGTGTGATTTTTAGCACCTTGAGAGTCGCAATGGTCACGCGAGTTCTTCAGGTCACAGCAGACAAGGTGCGAATAGGTGTGAATCTGTCTTGGGACGAATCTGGGACGAGGACGTCTTTGGCTCCTCTCTCTAGTTATTGGACTTTGGCAAAAAGGTTTCACGCTTAATTAAAAAATGAGAGCAAGTGTCTGTGTCCCGAATACAAAGTGGGAGCTGGTTCCACAGAGAGGGGCCTGAAAAGTGATGGCTCTGCCTTCCATTGTACTTTTAAATCCCCTCGGAAGACAGCAGTCTGAGAGCAAAGCACTCTGTTGGGATGATATGGCACTGTGAGATCTTGTAGACAAAATTGGGGGTGATTATTCAAGACCTTGTGTGTGTGAGGGCAAGTATTTGGATTTTTATTTGGGATTTAATTGGGAGCCAATGAAGAGAGAAGTCCATATGGGGGAAATATACTCTCTCCTTCCAGTCCCTGACTGTGCTCTGGATGCAGCGTTTTGGAAAATAGTGTAAAGGCTTTTCAGGAAGCTTTTAGGACACTGTGAAAATACTCAATTTGAATAGTGGAGGCTAGAAGTAGTGAATGTATCCTTCCTCTCTATCATTAGATGGAGAGAGTGTACAAAGGCCGGCATAGTGGGTGTACCAGAGCAGGGCTGTGTGTAAAGCACAGCCAGGCAGCTGAACACTGTATTGTTCTCTATTTTGTCCTCTTTGAGCGCGAGACAAGCCACCACAGCTGGCAACACCTGTCAGTGAACACATTCAGGATGAAGATGGGCCATACGTCACGAAGCTGCCAAATGCCTTCATGCTCTATCTCAAAGAGCAGAGGCCAAAGGTCATTGCTGAACTCAACATCCCTGGAAGTGCAGCCGTAAATGCAGTGGTGGGACAGAGAGTAAGTGTGTAACTCTGCATACATTTATGCATCTGTTAATGTTGTCTGCTCATGTTTTTGCATGTGTCCCAGCTGTCCTGTAGTTATGTGTAGTAGCAGTGCTCACAGTGTGTTCTTATGATCTTCTGTCCACAGTGGAAGTCGCTTTCAAACGACCAGAAAGCCAGATATTTCAAGCAGGCTGAAACAGAAAGACAGAATCATGCCAAAGAGCATCCAGCCTGGTCGACCAAAGAAAACTATGTATGTCCAAAGTGCCAACATGCAGTTCCTACATGTGTGCATCACTGCACTGAATGATGAAACAGTCACTGCACAGAGTTTGTATCAGCTAATGAAAACTCTGTGTTTGTTTTCCTCATTGGACTCCCCTGTTGCAGCCCTTCAGTTCCAGACAGAGGAAGCCTTTGTCGCAGACAGTGAGGAAGAACTGCTGTCAGTGCTGGAAGAGCTCGACCCCCTCCCCATCACTGCGCAGTCTCAGCAGCCCTCACCCACCCCTGCCTCTCCTGTAGATGCCTCTCAAACTGCATCAGTTCAACCCCGAGTTGAATTATTTCAAGACCGAGATGAGCCCATCTGTTTTGCTGAAATCCAAGAAGACATGTGGTCAGTGCTTGACTACCTCCCCGTCTCTCAGCAGTCTAATGTGCTCTCCTCTCCTCATTCACACAACTACTCGACTCCTAAACAAAATCTCATCTGTCCTGCTGATTCCCCTCCATCCAAACTGGCGTCCTCCCCTGTTGCATTCACTGAATTGCCGTCAACAACCCCCATCTTTTGCCAACTAATGAAAAACAATAATTTCACTATAGACGATTGGACCGATTTCAATTGAATTAAACTGTTACTCCTGTTATTTCAACATCTGTCTTTGTGTAAATAAATGAAAAAACAAACAAAAGATGCTTCTGTCATAAGTTACAGCAGGATGAAACAACCTTCATGTAGTTCTTGTTTTTAACACTGCAAACCTTCTTTAGTTCTTTTGTTTCCTTTCATATTCAGCACACATCTGTCAGTGTCCACTAACTGTCAGGGAAAAGCCAGATAAAAACACTGTGGGGTCTTTTGGGACACGTGCTCGTTGGGTTTACTCATAGATATCAGAAATGATCTGTTTTGTATTCAAAGGATACACGAAGGACGTTTGTATTAAATGCAATATAGCGACTGATCATATGCTGCTTTCTTTGGGGGGTTTTCACCAACATGTTACACAAATCCAGTTTCTAACTGAAAAGAAAATCCTTCACCATTTTCTAATCAAATTCCCTGGTTTCCCATGTCAGAGATGTCATGGCTGATAGGATCATCGCATATTGAGCTCAAAGCTAAACTCTTGTGTAGGGCCTCTTTCCATGTTGCACCATTCATTTTAAAAAGTCCTGGTAACAAGAGACAGAGGTGACTTGATGTATTACAGTTACTTCCCAATTTACAGAAATGATGTGACTTCTGACATTTTCCTAGCAGGAAATGTGCTACTGTGGGACACTGAAAGAATAAACAGCAAGGCACGTTTTGTTTTAATAACTTTTCTTTACTTCATTTGTATGAACTAGGTTTACCTTACAAAATCTTATACTGTATATAATGTTTTATGTTTAATTCATGTCAATGTCAGCTCGTGTTTACTCGGGTGAGCAGTACCGGCCCACAAAGAGAATGCTCTTGGTGGGTTTATGTCGGATGAAGAAGATGAAGGGATGGTCGGCAACAAACTCAGCGGGAATCGTTATAGAGCGGACTTCCATGTCAACCCCAGTGGCAGCAGCAGCCTCAGTTCCTTCTTCATTTACATCCACGAAAGCCTTGTGGACAACTTTGGACACTATCAGGTCATTTGCTGGAGACATTCCTAGTAGATGAAGAGCCCAGAAATCAGTTGTGTTTTTTTCTTTACCAGATGATGTTTTGCAGTTTTTGTGCTCTCAATATAACTGTATAATTGATTCAGTGTGTCTCATTGGTGCAATATTTCTCACCAGAGAAGTCTCTCTTGTAGATGTCAAAAGCGTTCTCCATTCCCATGTTGGTCAGGATTTTCTCCAAGTCATACTTCTCCTCCATCTTAAATCGAGGGAGCTTGACATCAACCTCGTTGGGGCTCATCATGTCTGGGCGAGTCCAGTCCACAAAGTTCTGATAGGTCAGCTCCTTCTCCAGCTGTGTGGATACAGTGTCACTAGCTTGTCTGATTGAAACTGGACATTAAAGTACTGGTAAGTGCATCTTACCTTTTCCAAGCCTGTGGTATCATCTTCTATGTCATTAGGCAGGAATATGAGCATGCTGAGGTCATTTCCTTTATACGGCATCTCAAGAATCTGTCCAGAAACATTGTTTTTATTTATTACTCCATCAAAGATGATCTGACTTCCTAATCTAGAAATTTAGGCTGATATTTGTAAAAGACAAGTTTTAGATCATGCTGGTGAAATCCTGTAATAAGCTGAAAGTGATGGATGTTACCTTGCAGTTGGCCTCAGGAATGGTCGCAAAAGGAAATTTACTTTTCTGCTGCATCATCTTCACCGGCTTAGTGTCGTTCTGAAAAATAGGGGAGACAAGAGAAATGTTTTTTGTGTTTAGTCTCAAAATGATCTCAAAAAGTTCTGTCATGGTTTTATTCCAGCCATTGAGTGGATTTGGATGTAGAGCACACGTCACAACACAATTTGTTCTTGTTAGCCGAAGTTTGTGTTGTGCTGTTGTTTGAGATTTATTTGAGAACTTATTGGATATTACATGAATAATAAACTGCATTGCATAACTGCATAAAGTTGGAAAGTGATCGTCCTAAAAGCACGATTTTATCCCCTCAGAGCTCCAGGCTTTATGTTCTCATTCAGCAAAGTCCACAGCTCGTTTGTAGTATGACAGATCAAAGTATAACTGCACCATCCTATGCTGCCTTTCTGCACTGTTACCTTGTTCAGTCGAAAATGCACATCAGCAGTCTTCTCCTCCTTAAACTGCGTGTTCCAGCTGCCCTTGAAGTAAATGGCATTCACGAGAACCAGCTTCGTCAGGCTACCCACTGCATCCTGGCTTAGCAAGTCCTTGATTTTATCTGGTAAAAAGAATTTATGAAAACTATTAACTATTACCAAAGATGCACTAGTTACTGTACAACATCTTCAGCTATAAAATCAGAAAACAGGGCAACAGCAAGATGGTTTTTATTTTAAAAAAAGGTGAAAAAGCTTTATGATCAGTATAACAGGGAACAAAAAACAAAAATTCAAGCGTAGGCTTGAAGCCACTGAGGTGGTTGTTAGCGGGGGTGACGCGATGCTTCTGGTATGCATGAATTAATTAAACAGTCCAATAACTCCAGCAGTACTTATCTTGTCCTTTTTGGTCTTTGTTCCAAACATTTTAAGATAAAAGCGCAGCGGTCACAAACGTTTTGCCTTCTTATGATTAACAACACACCTGACGCTGATTACGTGCGTCCACCTTAAATACCTTACATAAACCTACCATACAGGAACTTAAAAAGGTGGAATCCTCAGTGGTGCTTGGTGCCACACCCTCAGGGACTTTAATGTTATATAAAAACACTGACAGCTCAATATCTGCCTCAGTCACTCTCCCCGATCCAGCTGAGTCACCAATAGGAAAAATCTGCTTTTCACAGGAACTTGGTAACAGCAATAAGAGAATACGTAGTTTATTCCAAGAAGATATCGTCTCTCTCCCATATATAACATCTTATTGGAACCGATATGTTCCAGATATCAAGTGGAAGACAGTCTGGATGGTCCCCCATAAATATTTGATTGTAAATAAGGTGAAAGAAGTCTCATTTAAAATTCTACATAAATGTTATCCAGCCAGTCACTACATGGTCAAATTTAAAAGGGACATAAATACTAATTGTACTTTCTGTGGGGATCATCCAGAAACTGTGACGCATCTTTTTTGGTACTGTTCTTTTACACAGAGATTCTGGAAGGAATTTAGCAGGTTTGTTATTGTCCATATTTTAAGGGAGTTTTCTTTACGATGGGAAAATGTTTTATTCTGTTTGTTTAAGTTCCCCAAGAAGTATGAGAAATGTTTTTTATGATGAATTTGTTCATACTTTTAGCTACATTTTTTATCCATAAATGTAAGTTTACTAACAAAACACCATATTTCTGTCATTATTTTAAGGATGTGGAAATGTACATACAATCAATATCAGACTCCACCAACACAAAGGCTCTCAAAACAATACATGTATGTGTATTCTTATAATTGTTACCTTTTTCTTTTACTCTTGGCTTTTTGTGTTCATGTTCTGTTGTTTTGTATACTTCATCTGTTCGTATGTTGTATACTCATTGTTTGTTAAATAAAGTTTAAAAAAAAAAGAAAAAACTTAAAAAGGTTACCTCTAGCGGCAACATGAGGTATCAACCCAAAAATGGCTCCTACAAAAATAATGGGATTAAGATGTCTCATTTCCAGCAGGTGGCACCACAGTCCTATAACCCTCATAGAAAGTCCTTGTATCCTATTATTATAGATGGTAGATTTATAAATGGCCTGTATTTGTATCGCGCTTTTATAAAAACAATGAATGAATTTCCTGCTGCACTTAAGATAATATAAAGATATAGAATCAATAGCAGCCAATCCTAAATGGGCCTGAAAAATAAAAATATGTTAAAGACACAAGTGATCAAAGTAGAAGTACCCATCACATAATATAATAAGAATAGAAGAATTGGCCTGCTATTTACAGCAACATACTGCTGTGATGGTTTTATTAATAGCATGAAACCAAACAGTAAAACCCAGAGATAATGCTGCTTAATACTGAATAGAAATTAGACTGGAAGAACTGGAAACAGAAAATAATGTGGACGGTGGACAATCCGGTAATAATGTCTCAACTGAACACAACACAACTGATCCCCAAGGATTTACAGTGGAGATCATTTAAAGTTACATTATGCTTACCTTGTGTCTGCTTCTCCACCCAGCTGTTGATGTGGACCCTGGCCTCCTCTGCATTTCCTTTGAAGTCCACAGACTCGAGCTCAGCGTTGTAATGCTTTTTGGTGCCTTTTAAAAATTCCTGGAATTGTGAAAATAAGTCACTCGAAACAGATTCAACAAACTACGGAGACTTCAATCAAGTTCAGTCACTGTGTTAAAACATTTTCAGTCCTTTGGA
Source organism: Aulonocara sp. 'chitande type north' Nkhata Bay (assembly GCF_057382095.1). Taxonomy (NCBI): domain Eukaryota; kingdom Metazoa; phylum Chordata; class Actinopteri; order Cichliformes; family Cichlidae; genus Aulonocara; species Aulonocara sp. 'chitande type north' Nkhata Bay. The sequence goes on from NC_141352.1 coordinate 33,931,328, forward strand.
TGCAGTTGAAGCTTGAACTAACCAGTCAGCCTTTGTCTAATAAAAGATTAAAGCAAATAGCTTGTTGGATGCCAATTTAAGTAGCCAGCATAGAAAAATACACAGATTGTGGGTAAGCTGGTTTGTAACGTTTCGGTTCAGATGGCAGCAGTTTTTGCTGACAAATGTAAGTTTTAGTATTTCTAAGTATTAATAAATTACTGTTTTACTTCTTTATATATTTCTTTATACTATTTGCAAATATTTTAAAAGTTTAATCTGCTGTGATGACTGGAACACAAAGGAGAGAAATGGTGCCTTGTCTCTTGTTATGAACTGTAAATAGCTAAGTGCTTAGAGCAGCTGGTCCTAGCACACTTCAAATCCTGTCTCCCCCCCACCCTGGACCCCCACCAATTTGCATACCGCCAGAACAGGAGCACAGAGGATGCAGTCTCCATCGCACTGCACTCTGTCCTCTCACACCTGGACAACAACAACACCTACGCCAGAATGCTGTTTATAGACTTCAGTTCAGCATTCAATACATTCCACCCCTCACAACTCATCAGGAAACTGACAGACCTGGGCATCAGTTCCCTCATCTGCAAATGGTTACTGGACTTCCTGACCAACCGCCCCCAACATGTCCGGCTGGATAACCGCTGCTCATCTACCATCACAATGAACACCGGTGTACCACAAGGTTGTGTGATGAGCCCTTTCCTCTACTCCCTCTTCACCCACGACTGCAGACCTGCTGATGGTTCCAACACCATCATTAAGTTTGCAGATGACACCACGGTGATTGGCCTCATCAGTGACAACGATGAGGCCGCCTACAGGGAGGAGGTGGATCGTCTGGCTGAGTGGTGCGACACAAACAACCTGCTGCTTAACACCGAGAAGACCAAGGAGCTCATCGTGGACTACAGGAGGAATGCTGACCCACATCCACCCATCCACATTAAGGGGACGGCTGTGGAGCGTGTGAGCAGCTTCAAGTTCCTGGGAGTCCACATCTCCGAGGATCTCACCTGGACGACCAACTGCTCCAAGCTGGTCAAGAAGGCTCACCAGCGCCTCTTCTTCTTGAGGACTCTGAGGAAGAACCACCTGTCCTCAGACATCCTGGTGAACTTCTATCGCTGCACCATCGAGAGCATCCTGACCAACTGTATAACAGTCTGGTACGGGAACTGCTCTGCCTCGGACCGGAAGGCGTTGCAGAGGGTCGTGAAAACTGCCCAGCGCATCGCCGGAGCACCACTTCCTGCCATAAAGGACATCTACAGGAAGCGGTGTCTGAAAAGGGCTGGGAAAATCATCAAAGACCCCAGTCACCCATCACATGGACTCTTCACCCTCCTGCCCTCTGGGAGGCGCCACAGGAGCCTCCGGACTAAGACCACCAGGTACCGGAACAGCTACTTCCCCACAGCTGTCAGACTCCTGAACTCTGCCTCCTGACATCTGACCCACGTTAAACTCATGCACTGAACATACACACCCCCACAATGGACAACTGTACCCTCAAACACACAATAATAACATGGAGTGAACCACCACTCACAACCACTAGCACTTTATATAGCCTCTGTAGAAACTATCTACACCCTCACTTATCTTAACTGCACTACTGTATAGCTCTGTGTAAATAATCATTCTGTACATTCAATAATCTTTAATCCTACAACTGTTTACAACTTGCATAGTTGCCGGGGATTCCCATGATGCATTGAGTTTTTCCTTTCCAGTCACCTTTCTCACTCACTATGCATTAATAGACCTCTCTGCATTGAATCATATCTGTTATTAACCTCTGTCTCTCTTCCACAGCATGTCTTTATCCTGTTTTCCTTCTCTCACCCCAACTGGTCGCAGCAGATGGTCCCGCCCCTCCCTGAGCCTGGTTCTGCTGGAGGTTTCTTCCTGTTAAAGGGGAGTTTTTACTTCCCACTGTCGCCAAAGTGCTTGCTCATAGGGGGTCATATGATTGTTGGGTTTTTCTCTGTATCTATGAAGCGCCTTGAGGTGACTTTTGTTGTGATTTGGCGCTATATAAATAAAATTGAATTGAATTGAATTATCTGAAGAAGAAGCAGAGTTGGTTTGTTTCCAGCTGAAATCATCCAGGCTCAGGAATTTGAATCGATCCACATCATTTCTGCTTGAACTAGAGAACATGAGTGTCGACTTACATTTGGTCTGTGAGACACATGTCATAGTGACAGTATTTGGGTTAATATGGCATTACTCACCCTGGTCGCATTTCTTCAATATCAGGCACCAAGTTCAGGAACTCGTTCTTTTGCAGCCCGCGCAAGGTAGGAGGTCTCCAGAGTGGGAACCATCGGGAAGTTTTCACAGTCTGAGCAGGAGGGACTGGAGGCACGTGAGCTGTTCTCAGGGGTCCTTTAACACAAATCACACCAAGTTAGAATCAAATAGATAACCTGTCAATAACCGTTTGCAGATCGAGGTCAATGTTCCTAAAAATATGTTTACTTCTGGCCCATGGAGCCACAGCGCGAGTCCGAGAGAGAGGGGCAGGTAGAGGAAGGGGTGAGGGTGGCACTGCTGAAGCTCGTCACGGATGGATCACGTCCGATCGGTGAGATGAGAGAAAGCTGAAGTGAAACAACAGCAGGATGAGGTAGACGTCAATATAGGAACTCCCTGATGTGACACAGAAAGGCTATTTTTTTATTTCTTTGTATTATTTCTCACCTTGCAGTCACTGATGCTGTTCACCAGCTGCTTGAATTCAGTATTGAAGGTGTGTGTCAGAAGGCGCAGGCACTACAACACAACAGGAACAAGACCGATCAGCTCCGAGCAGAGAAGGAAGAAGGCAGCAACAAGAACGCCCACTAAGCCCACGTTTTTCTCACCTTGGTGGCCAGCTCCTTCTCACGCTTTCAAAGGTGGTGCTGGAGATCTGCGAGGAGACGGAGGTGGATGTGGACAGAGTGCCGGAGCTCACGCTGGGGGACAGAGACTCACTCAGGGACTTGGTGGTGGGAGCTGTTCCCACGGGAGCCGCCTCTCCCAGAAGGTGACGGGTCTTTTCCACCTGGACGAAAGATGGGGGCGAATGTGAGGTGGGGAGAAGAGGGGAGGTTAGTCATGTAAAGTCTGTACTCTAAGAAAAAACTTTTTAGAATAGCACTTTGGTCTTTGAGCTGAAAAGTCATTTTTCCCTCTACGATATTAAACAGATTTATTTCTTTATGAATCTTTTAAGGCCCCACCTCCTGCAGCTGCTCCATCTTCTCCAGCTCCCACTGGTGCTCTAGGATGAGGCTATCTCCTCTGGGCCTCCAGCCGGCCAGGTTCTCCTCTCCACGCACATAAGCCACTGATGTGTCCAGGACCTTCCTCCTCCTCCTCTGCATCCCTGCTCAGGACATGAGCCCTCATTAGGATGAAGCTCTCCACAGAATTATGATAAAACAGCTGCCGTTCTTTAAACATGTTTCATGGCCGCTCACCTGAGCTTCCAGTGTCAGACATCTTACACAAGCTCAGCTCGTAGATCCCAGTCACTCGGTTGTTATAATGAAGCAGAAGTTTTGAACAAGGAAACTTTGTAACGAAATGCCAACGACCGCCTGTCTGTTTTCAGGGCTGTATTTGAAGCCATGCTCCAATCAGGCAAAGTTTTAAGTGTTGCACATTTCGATGGGTTTCTTTCAGCTGACATAGTTTCCATTTGGGTCATGTGGTGTTAGATACCCCAGCGTGTGGTCATAGGGTGAAGAGCCCGGACGATTAGTGGGATTTTAGGTGTGGTGTAAAAATGACGCTGCAACTTTAAAAACGTTGTTGCTTTAAGGATTAACGTACAACCATACTTGGGCTGAGTTTGACACTGGTTCTCTTCAGTAATTAAAATAGCTTTAACACATGATAAGATCAAATGTCAGCTACACTGTGACAGTCGAGGGGCCACACTCAGATATATTTATTCGCTTGTTCTCTTTGTGTGATAAGAGTTTCCATCTGAATTTAACCCCTGTGTGGGGCTGATCTTTCATTTCATTTTATTTCAAGCTCAGATTCTTTGCCTTTGGCACATTTTCTGTGACGAGACTTCAAACCATTCCCACCGTCCTTATTAATCAACATGGTGAAGTGATTCTTCGCAAGGTGATGGGATAGGAAGAGTTTCAGAAAATGAGGCCTTTTGTCTTTATTGGAGAGGTCAGTGCAGACAGGACGGATGGGGGGAAGGCGAGGGGGGAATGACACACAGGAAACGGTGTTGGTCAGACCCAAAGACAGGCGTGGGCAGTGAGGACTCTCACCTTCAGACTCACTGTCTAATCAGTCTGACAGTGAGTCTGAAGACAGAGCAACCCAACACACGTTACTATGTTCATCATCATCATCATTGTTTATTTATATAGCACTTTAAAAACACACAAGGCTGACCAAACTGCTGAACAATAGAAACATAATAGATACCATAAGAATAATAAATACGATACAATAATAAACATAGCGAAAAACAATAAAATACAAGTCAGTCAACCACTGAGTCAAAAGCCAGTGAATAAAAATGCTTTTTCAATCTGGATTTAAAAACCAGCACTGATGTCGATTGCCTAATGTGAAGAGGAAGATTATTCCAAAGCTTAGGAGCCACGATAGAGAACGCTCGGTCTCCTCTCAGTTTCAGCCGTGATTTGGGGACTGAGAGCAACAGCTGCTCAGCTGACCGGAGCGAACGAGTGGGGACATAGGGCTTCAGCAGGTGCCAGACCATTTAAAGATTTAAAAACCAATAAAAGAACTTGAAAATGAATCCTAAATTCAATTGGAAGCCAGTGCAGGGAGGCCAAGAGTGATGTTATCACTAAGCAGGACATTAAATCAAATTAATGAGACACCAAAACAAGAGCTGGAGCCCAAGACAGCCATGAAGTCACAGTGTACACAAATACACAAGAAACACAGAAACCAGCTGGGTGGATGTGGCTCGGGAACCTTCTGTTACCTTGAACGTCGGTGTTTTGAACGCTGGCTGCTCCAGTCTGCTTGTATTTGTCCAAGATTTCCCCTCATATCTTGGTTATGGTTATTTTTTCTTTTATTAAACTGATCACACTCCTGTTCATGAATAGAAAAAAACCCCATCAGTGTATTTTCACTTAAACAAGCAGCTGTTTTTTTTGCATTAAAGTTATATAAAAATGTAACAGTGCAAATTCCTCGCTGACAGTTTAACCAAAAGGCATTTCCAGTGGAAAGTAGCCGACATATCCTCAGCATAACCATGTATAATATCCACAAAACCTGAGAAGGTTGGAGAGAAGGTAGGCGAACTCTGCTGGGATCTGCGTTTAACAAAGTGTCTAAAGACGAAACAAAGAAATCTTTCTGTAAATGTTCAGATGCACAGACTGGACTGAAAAAGAGTGAAAAAGCAGCTAACGTCCAAAAATAAGAAAACTTTGAAAGAACTCCAAAAAAACCTGGAGAACTTTTGCTCAAAAAACAGTTTTGTTTTTTTTAAATTACAAGGCAATCTGACAAAATGTCATCAAATGAGACTCAAGACTTCTGCAGGTCTCTGCCATGACTCAATTTTTTTTTCTTAACGGCAGAAACAATTGTTCCTTTTTTACTTTGTTTCTATTTTCTCTTCTTGTTTTTATCTGTTGAACAACAAACAACATTCATGCTGATTCACATAATATCCTGTCTCTAATCTCTGGGATTTCCTCGTAGCTCTTTGATGCAAAGAACATCCATCAAACGCTCCAGCTTGTGCTCAACATCATCGTGAACGGTGAAGGTACTCTGACGAGAAAATACTCAGTCGACCTTTTGGTTGATTTGTTAAAGAACCCCAAAATAGCTGATTACCTAACAAGGTATGCAGATAATTCACAGCTCTTTTCCTGAATAGCTGCTTTAAAACTCTGCTGAAAGCCTTTGTCCATTTCCAGGTATCCCCACTTCTCGGCATGTGTGTCTCAAGTGTTAGGACTGCTGCATTGGAAAGACCCAGACCCTGCAGCCAAGGTGAGAGACGACAAATATGATAACCCACACCAGCTGTGCTTAACTCTGTAAGTTCCCAGTATTCCCTGAAACCATCACGTGTGACACAGTTTACATCAGACGTGATGCAGCTGACGTCAACACTGACCTTCTTGTGGTAACAGAGACTTAAAAAAATAATAATAAAGCAACAAAGTGGGTCGCTCTTTGACAGTAAATTCCAGTGCGGTCCGCTCCAATCTCCTCAGGCTGACTCTCTTCTAGGCTCTCCTGACTGTTCCCTTTACATGCTGATGATGTGTCTTGTAAATCTGGATCCCTTTCCAGCAGGACGCTCCTCTTTTTCAGACAGTACCTGAGCTGCTCTCTCTCCTGACAGTCAGCTGTCCACCTCTGCATGGCCAGTCGAGCCAGCGCCGAAATTTGAGGCAGAGCTCGGAGCAGAGCGGGCAGCCAGGCTGAGCACGGAGCAGAGGTTGAAGGTCGCAAACTGACATCCACGTCTTCCAGAGAGCCCAGACCTCCTGCTGCAAACAGACTGCACCAACCGTTGTCTCCCACCAAGCTGTTGTAGGACAGATCCAGTGCACGGAGTGAGGAGAGACAGCCCCGTCTGCACACGGCAGCTGCACAGAGGAAGAGGACCCATTGATAACTGATCACTTTATGCCTGTTCACTTTACTGTTTTGTTCACAATGTTTCTGATGGAGACAAAAATAACACCGAATACTTTCATTGTTTTGTTTTATACGACAGCTACAGATGCTGGCAGCATGAAATAAATGAAAGAAATATCAATTTCCTTCAGGCTTTACTTGTCTTAATATACATTTATGCAGCCTAATGATCCACTACAGACCAAAAAAGAAAAAGTATAATGTCATTGTGTGTTAGTTACCCAGATGTTGCATGTCATCAGTGGTGAGCTCGCAGCTGCAAAGACGGAGCTCGCTGACGACTGATGGCTGCAGAGCATCCAGCAGGAGCGCCAAGTGACCGCCAACCACTTTACACCAGGAAATATCCACCGTGCGCAGATAGGACACCGCCAGGGCTGATGCATAAACACAAAGTTTTCACCATTTCAGGCTAGAGGGTGGAAGAGGTATTCGGGGAGAATGACTTGAAGGAAAACTTCTATAAATAAACAAGTGTGTGTGTGTGTGTGTGTGTGTGTGTGTGTTACCCAGAGCAGTGAAGGACTCGTTGCTCATGTAGCAGCTGTTGAATGGCAGCCTCCTCATTTGTGTCGCAGGGAGGGCGGAGACCAGCAGGTGGACCACACCTCCCACTTCCTTATTGGATGACACATCAAGCTCGGTCAGTGCAGTGAGAGAGGGCAGCACCTGGACTGAAAAACAACGAGTCACATGACTGCTGCAGCGAGCATGCGAGTAGTGTCCGGCGTGTGAGATTGGTAGCAACTGACTCAGAGCCTCTAGATCATCTCGCGTGAGGCAACACAGGTGGAGGTCGAGTCTCTCCAGGTGTGTGACGTGAGCCAGGTGAAAGGTGAGGCGGCTCAGTCCACCAGCTAGAAGCAGCTTTACAGTATATTAATCAGAACAATGCTGCTCTCTAATGTATCTTGGTAAAGTGCAGAAAAATCTAATGTTTTATATGATACAGTGTGATTTCAGTAACATATCATAATGGAGGCTTCAGCAAGTACTTACGAAGGAAATCTTTCCTCTGCTCTTCAGTTAGTTCATCAAATACCTCCCAAAACATCTGTATGGTGGGGTGGCGGTCATGATATCTCCAACCATAACTTGTGTTCTGAAAACAGTGAAAATGACTGTTATAATCATAGAGTTTGTAAGGTCAGGCATACACTATGTTGCCAAAAGTATTCCCTAACACATCCAAATCATTCAATTAATGTGTTCCAATCACTTCCATGGACACAGGTGTATTAAATCAAGCACCTAGGCATGCAGACTACTTCTACAAACATGTGTGAAAGGACGAGTCGCTCTCAGGAACTGAATGAATTCCAGCATGGTAATGTGATAGGATGCACCAGTGCAACAAGTCCAGTCATGAAATTTCCTCGCTATTAAATATTCCATAGTCAGCTGTTAGTGATATTATAACAAAGTGGAAGTAATTGGAAATGACAGCTAGTCAGCTGATGCTAAGGCTCATAGTGCACTTAAGTCACCAATATCTGCAGTCTGCTGTTGTTACAGATGTCCAAACTTCATTGGTTTCCATGGCTGAGCAGCTGCATCCCAGCCTTACACTGACAAACACAATGCAAAGCGTCAGATGGAGTGATTTAAGCATCTCAACACTGGACTCTAAAGCAGTGGAGATGTGTTTACTGGAGTGACGAATCACACTTCTCTGACTGGCAATCCGATGGATGTGTCAGGGTTTGGTGGTTGCCAGAAGTACTTGTCTGACTGCACTGTGCCAAGTGTAAAGTGTGGGCATGTGTGCACATGGCTGGGCACCAGTGCACAATACAAGGTCCATAAAGACATGGATGAGTGAGTTTGGTGTAGAAGAACTGGACTAGCCTGCACAGAGTCCTGACCTCAACCTGATAGAACATCTTTGGGATGAATTAGAGCAGCAACTGTGAGCCAGGCCTTCTCCTCCAACGTCAGTGTCTGACACCACAAATGCACCTCTGGAAGAATAGTCAAAAAATTCCCATAAACACACCTAAACCTTGTGGAAAGCTTTCCCAGAAGAGTGGAAGCAGTTATAGCTGCGAAGGGTGGGCTGACTATTATATTATACTATCATACAAAAGTCTGGATTAAGACTGAGATGTGACTCAAGGTCATATTTGTGTTAAAGCAGCCGACTGAATGCTTTTGACAGTATGCAGTACACAGTTATTGTGCTACAGGACAGCTGTGAAACTACAGCCTGTGTCTGTTTGGCTGACTCTACCTGTTTGAACTTTTCCCAGTCATGCACGTCCTGGCCGACCAGCACTCCCTGCAGCTCCTCTGGTCGAAACAGCCTCACCAAATCCTGCTCACACACCAGGAAGAAGCCTCGCTTGAACTCCTGGAACAGATTCTCCACTGATGTGTTGAAGGCATGATTCACATAGGCCTCCACAAACTCCTTCCTGTTTAGGAGGGAAAATGTTAAATTAGCAAACATTTCACAGAGACAAAGGTGCTGCAGATGAACCTCACAAACACTTCATGTTTTATATTTACCTCATATTAAGACCTACTAAGGACCTGATTGTTTTTAATTATGTCCTGATCAGAGATGGGCAGTAACGCGTTACTTGTAACGCGTTACTGTAATCTGATTACTTTTTTCAAGTAACGAGTAAAGTAAGGGATTACTATTGCAAAATCAGTAATTAGATTACCGTTACTTTCCCGTAGGAACGCTGCGTTACTGCGTTACTAAAACCGTGATTTTTTTTGCGAGAATGTCTCATGACAGTGACGTAAGCAAGTGCGACGTTGGTGACAGCAGCTGTGTGCAGATCAACAATGGATAATATATCGAGTGCGGGAGAGAGTATGAGCGTGCAGCGTTTAAAGCGTGGAAGTACTGACCTTACTTTGAGTTTGATTCCATAAAAAGTGACAAAAACATTAGCGTCCATCGTGCGTGGGAAGAAAACTTCTTTTTACAGCGAAAAAAACCCCTAAACTTCCGAGCAAGCACCGAGTAGCTACGACGTGATGGGAAACTCACAGAGACACTGCGCGGATTCTTCAACTGACCGCAGCACACCTGCACCAGGGTAACCCTCCGCCTACCCTGCTCCTGCTTTACAGGTGAAAATAGAGCAAAAGGACCGCTGAGTCTTTGACTTTATTTATTTTCTGCTGTGTTTTACTTGCATCTGTTTGAAAGAGTGAGTGAAAACACAAAAAATATTTTATTTTATGTGCTGGAATGTGTAGAAAATAGGTTTAAATGTTAAACTAATTTATTCAAGTCAGAGAATGTTGCATATAATTAAATGTTTTGCTTGATGCATAAAGTTAAAAGATTAAAACTGATAAAACAAGTTAAAAAAAGAGACTTTTCCATTTGATTACATTTTGTATGATGGATTATGTAGAAAAAGTAGAATTGGGCTGAAAGATCTATCACTTTATCACCTCTTCAGGTTGTAAATCGTGTTTTTAAAAAGTAACTAAGTAACTAAGTAACTAAGTAATTAATTACTTTTGAAAATAAGTAATCAGTAAAGTAACGGGATTACTTTTTTGGGGGAGTAATCAGTAATTAGTTACTGATTACTTTTTTCAAGTAACTTGACCAACACTGGTCCTGATACATAAAACCTGAGAGCTCACATAACTGCATATGCTCAGAATAGACAGCACACATGGATACAAATTACTGCCTTGCAGCAGCAATCTTCAGACCATCACTATGAGCTCCATACAAGGTTACACTGTTCCTGTTATTAACAGCAGGGGGCACTATCAGCCACAGACTGGGAGCCAGATATGCTCTGCTGGTGCCTCATTGTTACAGAGGAAAGACTCTATAGTGAGAAACAGCTGAGGGGGAAACACTGATCTGGAAACGTCTGAGTGTTACAGAGGATATACATAGCACTGTGGTTCAGTGTCACACAATCACAAACAAATACAGCAAAGTAGTAAAAAGGGTGTTGCCTCCAAAGATTGCTTTTACTGGTTTGGAGCTTAGGAGGCTTAATAACAACAGGCATGAATGAAGACAGATCAGAACAGCTGTTTGATCACAGCATCCAGTACCAACACAATCATCCACACTCAAGAGCCTGTTGGCTTCAGAGTCAGCAGCTGAATGTCTAAAATATCAAATGTCATTTTTGGTCCATCAGCTACAGCATGAACTGCTTAAAGTGAGAAGCAGCCTGAAGCCCGACAGATTCATCTTTCCAGACTGAAAATATCTCAGAGTGAACCGAGTGGTGCGTTTTCAGGGTGATCTCACAAAGTCAAATCCCTTTAATGATGTTCTGTCCTGTCTTCCTCTATCAAAAGCACACAAACACTATAAAACATTGTTTCGGTGCTTTGGGGTTTTGTTTTCTACACAGAGGTATAGCACGACTAGACCCTAAAGGCAGGCTGCTCACCTACAACCAGCTCACGAACATCTTTCCAATGGAGCTCGCTGCCTTTCTCGTGGATGAGGGTCACTGTGATCCTCCGCTGGATCCCCTGCAGCAAACATAACAGGAGCTCAGGATCACAGTGAGCACAGCTAGAGCAACATTACGCTTTAAAAGAAGATATTCAACTGTGTACAAAGGAAGCAGTTACCACTGTGTGAGTAATAAGGAAACAACATGTGCACCAATCCTGTACCTGGTGCAGCAGGTAGGTACCATGACAGGGCAGGCCTCCACTGTGATCCACGATGGCTGGGATGTACCTGTGCATGGAGGGAGGAGGTGACACAACATCCCAACTTATAATATTCTTCCTGGAGATCATTTTTATGGTTCCTTTAAAGCTTGTGCGTGAATATAACACTCCAGGTGGATACTCACTCTCCAGTGGGCTCCAGCTCGCTGATCTCAAACCAGACCAGCAGGTCGTACTTGCTGACACACTGACCCAGGTTGGATTTGGTGATGGTGTTCAACTTGGAGGCTGCAACTGGCACACACACGCACACACACACACGCACACGCACACACTCACACACACACACACACACACACACACACACACACACTCAACGTTAACAAGTGGGAATTTTTCTGGATTTAAGAGAAGGTGAATAAAAGTGAGCAGTATTTACTACATGCTTTGGGTGACTAAATGGAGGATGGATAGGTGACATGAAAACACTACTGACCCTTTATACTGAGCCAATAGCTCACACACTTCTATTAAATCTGTCTAAAGAGCCAGTAATCACAGAGGATAGATACTGGAAGAAAACTGAAATGTTAGGAGGAACTAAATCACACATTACAACACCAGTGGCAGCACCCTGCTGTCTCACACATCGGGATCACGGTCCTGTTGAAGCGGGATAATTGCTAAAGCTCACAGTTGCATTCCTCTATACTCAATATGATCGAAATAAAATATTTTAACAAACAATTAAAATAAACCCGTAGAGTAATGAACACACCTGAGGTTGGTTGTGTTGGAAGTGATGTATAAAACTAGGATGTATTTATCTTATAGTTTGTATATCAAGAGCCTGTATAGAAGACACCAACACCAAGGACATTTTTATTGTTTGAACTGGTAAATAATCAGAAGCGTTTTTTGGTTTGTGGATTTTAAGATTGTTTTCTAGAACTACCAACAGAAATATGAACTGTACATAACTATTTCAATATGTGTGCAGTGGCCTGTAATTAAAAATGGTGTTTTCATTAGCGCAGATGGAGCCACTTCATCGTGTTGCGTTTCATGTCCCTGCAGTAGCTTAAGAAAGAACTGTTCATAATTGAACGAGCACTTAATGCTTGGAAGAGGGTGATGGTCAGTTGACAGCTCACATACTACACACACACAGAGGCCTTTTATAGAAACATGTTTGCAACCAAAATTCTGCCAATAGTGAAACTGGAGAAAGAAGATGCATCAGAGCAGGAACTGTGGATCAGTTCAAATATTTTTCTGTAACAGATACCAACACATGGTAAATACGTTTAGGATTTGGACTTTTAAAAATAAGAAAAACATTTATTTCCATTGATTATAAATGTCTTTGCTAACCCAAAGCTGACGTCACAGTAGGAACATGTGCTCAAGATATAAACCACCAGAAATGCACAACATTACTCGAATGAGCAGGCACGAACATTGGGAAACCTTTAAATCTGCTCACTGCCAAAGCTTTTCAGCAGAAACTGCTGCACGTGAACTTTAATCCCCCTCTACACAGTCGTTGCTGAGCTGTTGCTCAGGGCTGAGGCCGGTCTCAGCCTCAGCGGGCTCAGAGTCTTTGGGGGGAAGCGGGCTGGTTTGTTGCGTGGAGGTGTTGTTGGAAGGCTCGAGGTCAGGATCTTCTACAGTTTCATCTCCATCAGTAGAACCTTTGATGACATTTGGTGAGGATGCAGCTGGAGGTTTGTCTCCTAACATGTCAGCAGTCTGAGAGGCTGAAGGGCCTGAAAGGGTTGAGAATTAGAAACAGTGATGGTTTCAGTCAACACAGACACACTCAGTCTACTACGATTTATAAAAGACAGGCAAAGCTGAGATAATGAAAAATGAAACTGTAAACTGCAGGGTTCAAACTCATTGTTCAGGGTCAAATTTAAGCACTTTAAGCACTTTCAAGGTCCATTATCAAGCTTTTCCAGCACATTACCAAAAAAACAGTTTGCATGTTCCACTTTGCATCACCTCAGTAAGACCATGTAAAAATTAAAACAAATCGTCTTAGGTTGACTTAAATGTTCTTTGTTCCTCTTTTGTTAAAACAGAGAAAAATGCACCACACAAAAATACTGAAAAAGGAAATGGTTGTCTTATATGCATATAGTGCACAAACTCAAAAAACTCATTTCTCTCAAAAATGCAGATGTGCAAATGTGAACAAATCAACTTGTTAGAGATGCTCATCTCCACTTGGAAAAAACAACCACACAAAAGAAGAAATCTGCACAAATGAACAAGTCTGCTCATCAGATATTGATGCTTCTTTCCTACATGACACAACAACAGGAGACAGATGTTTGGTACTTTAACTAGTTAAGCACCCACACCACCAAAAATGGGGGAAAAGAGAGGAGATCACATTTAATCGGTTATAACACGAGGTCAGAAATATAAGTGCAGACATGAGTGTCCACAGAAGCCTCTGAATCTCAGCTGTAAACCATTTCTACAAACACCAAACAGTTAAAAGAGCAGTTACATCACCATGAATCTGTGGACAGGTAACATCCATATTTTGATTTATGATTTTCTGGAGTTAAATGTGACCCAAAGTATATTTTATAGCATATAAGCTATAAAATACTTTTAAAAATTAGGTGAGGGAAATAATCATTTTTTTCTATGTTTGAGTCCCAGTAACTTTGACATAGTAACATCTGCAGTAATATTTACCCCTCTGATGACAGCTCACAAGCGTTAGCTTTATTTTGATACCAAGACTGTTTACACAGAGTTTGTAATTGCAGAGAAATACTCCATTTATTTTGGCCTCTTCATTTTCGAGCAGGAAGCTCAGAAAAGCCCTGGGGGCCTAACAGGTCAAAGTTCATTCCCAATAAAACTAACTGTGAGATGTTTGACTACATTGCTCTCTGGATTATTGTTACAGTCCTAAATGATCAGCTTTAAAGTGTTTGTGCTAATAACACCATGTACAGTAAGACAGGCATGGAGAACAGCACTGACGGGAGGCTTTGAACAGATGACACACTCAGTTCAATTCAACATATAAGACTTTAAAAACGCACAAACATCGACCTAAAATCTATTTATTCAGTCCATCACCTGTCATAGAATTATGTCAAATAATAATGTATTGTTCATCTCCCTTAAATAAACAGGCAGCCTTAAAGTATGAAACATTCATTCATTAAAACACTAAAATGTGTCTGTCGTCTCCGTGGCTGATAGAGCCCCACAGGCATCAATGTGAGCTTAAAGCCATTTATAATTTTTAAATGGTTTAATGTGTCGGTGCTCACGATAAACACATTTTGAATGAAAGCCAGGGAACTTCAGCAGCACAAGAAATGGCTTCTTTGTGCCCACATGCATCAGTCCCTCTTTTTACCAGTTTTTCTTTAAGGCTTAAGTTGGCTAGTTAAGTGTCGGACTAACGATTAAAGCTTTCACTTGAGTGAAGTCACTAATATTACTGCTACTGCTAAGTAATGTTAGCCAAGTTTAAAGCACACTGCATAAATCACCATGCCATAACTAACTGCTGTGCTAGCACTGCCGTACTCTATCACACTCAGTGCATTTCAATCATTTCTCCAGCAAGTTTGATAGCTAGCAAAATAATAATCATAGTTTTAAACATTAGCCTGTGTTATGTACACATACTCGAAATTATTTACTGTCATGTGACTCAAGAGTACAAATTCCTTCAGTGTCGTTTTCCATCGAACACTCATTAAAACAGCACGAACCCTGAAACTGCTTATTAAAATAATATGTATGTAAATAATAGTATGTTGCATTATAAAAAATTAAGCTTTTGACTGCCCTCCAGAGTTCACGTTAACTTCAGATCTCTGGAAGCTACACTACCCGAATGATGTCAGCTGTTTAGTTTCTATACTGGACAGAAAAAAAAAAGGGGGGGGGGGTGGATTGGCTCCTCTTAAGGAGGACTAATGACTAAAATGTGAAAGTTTAAAGTCGATGAGTAAATCATGCTCGGGTAATACAATGGAAACGGTCTCATATCACCATCTAGTGTTATAAACTGTAAACACATTTTTATGGGTGAAGGCTCATAATAGAGACCGATCAACAGGTCATTTTCTTTTCTATGGGTCTCATTTAAATCACATTACATCATTTCTGCGGTAAATGAGGACCCTGAAGAACGATTTAATGTCACTGTTAAAGATTTGTAGACAATAGATCGCAGACAGCTGGCTCCGCTTTAACTAAAGAGGAAGTAAAAACAGTTTGGATCACAAGTGTAAGGCAAAAACAAAAATACTACGCCTAATTGAAGCTGACATCAGACAGGCAGTAAAGAAATCAATGTTTTCTACATGCTTTGCCTCTTATTACCAAACTCCACACTAATGTGAGAAATCTCTGGTGGTTTGGACGAACTGTGCAATACGGGAACTCGTCACTCGACCTTCAGGGTTTCTGGTGGATATATACACTAGATCCACTTCACTATATTGTAAGGAGTATTCACTCACCACCCATCATCCAAATCATTGAATTCAGGTGATCCAGTAACTTCCACAGCTGTATAGAATCAAGCACCTAGGCATGCAGACTGCTGCTACTAAGTGGAAGTGTTTGGGAACGACAGCAACTCAGCCATCAAGTGGTGGATCACGTAAAATCCCAGAGTGGGGGTCAGTGGATACTGAGGCGCACAGAGGTTGCTAATTTTCTGTGGAGTCCATCGCTCCAAACTTCACGTGGTCTCCAGATTAGCTAAAGAACAGTGCACAGAGAGCTTCGTGGAATCCATTTCCATGGCCGAGCAGCTGTAGTCCAAGCCTTACATCACAGAGTGCAACGCAAAGCAATGGGACACAGCGGTGTAAAGCACGCCGCCACTGGACTCTAGAACAGGAGAGATGCAGTCTATGGAGCGACGGATCACAGTTCTCAATCTGGAAAGCCGATAGACAAGTCAACTTAGCAGTTGCCAGGACAACAGAGCTCCAGGTTTGGTGGCAGGGGGATTTCGGTGCGGGGTTGTTTTTCAGAAGTTGGGCTCAGTCTCTTCGTTCCAGTGAAAGGAACTCTTAATGCTTCAGCATGCAAAGACATTTTGGCTCCCGACTTTAAGGGAACAGTTTGGGGATGGCTTCTTCCTGTTCCAGCATGACTGGGCACCAGTGCACAAAGCAAGGTCCACAAAGACATGAACTCTGGCATGGGAGTCCTGACCAGAACACCACTGGGATGAATGAGAGCAGAGATTTGGAGCCAGGCCTTCAACATCAGTGTCTGACCTTACAAATGGTCATAAACTCCCATAAACACTCCCAGAAGAGTTGAAGCTGATATAGCTGCACAGGCGGACGTCGTGAATGGGATGTCACTCGAGTTCATATGAGTGTGGGGGCAGATGAGCAAACACTTTTGGCAATATACTGTACATTCAATGTTTTGCTTTTTGTATTTTCATATAAAGTTAATACACCAATGAAGCTAGATGATCCTTATGAACCTTCGCTGGATGTTTTGTAGCAGAATCATTAATTATTTCTGTTATATTGTGTCCCAGCTGTATGATACATTTTTGCCATTCTTACCAATTTGCTGCTGGCGTGCGCGCCTCTTTTCCAGGGCCCGCTGTCTGTTCAGCTCAATACGTTTCTGCTGCTCTTCGGTCAGAGAGGGAGTAGGTGGGGGAGCGAGGGCTTCGGCAATCTGCCCTTGGGGAGCATTAATAAAACTCTCTCTGCTGAACAGATCAGGATCCCCAAATGTTTCCAGTTCACGTTGTACCTCTTCGTCACCAGCACCTGAACACAATTTCAAGCAGTGCTGATAATTAAGTCCTGTGGAATATGGCAAGTATTTCCTATGTGCACCTGCAGGTGTGAATCCACCGTAGGGCTGTTCGATACAACGATATATACAAAAACGTCTATTTCATTTTACGCTATCGTTTGTTTCGTGGTGTCGCAAAATAAACTGTTTACGGCAATATTTCTTCATGGTTCTGATGTCACTGTAGTAAAGTTCTCTCTTTCTCTTATATATAACCACACTACGGACGGACAAGCGCCTGTTTTTATGCGTTGTCGTTAGCAACAACGACGGTAAAACCATCGCGTGTCCGCTTGTTTATGTTCCACATAAACCTTTCAGAATAAAGCTCAAGATCCTGTTGAGGCTTTTCAAAATAAACGGAATCACGTGAAAGAGCAGAGTGTTTACGGATGAGAAGTAAAACAGAGCCGCCAGGTGCTAAAAAATAAACCTTAGACTCAAACGTTAGAACAGGCTTTCCCCCGCAGCACGCCGTGTAATAAATACTCACAAAGAAAACGGCGCCGTTACAACTTCTGTCTAAAAATGTGTCGTTTCATGCATCGGTTAAAACACTCGACTCCAGCTACATGACGCGCAGCTGGAAACACTTCACGCAAGTCGAGATTCACAGAATTGACAGAAAATGTTACATTTCTGTGATTTATATCGTTATCGGACGATAGAATTCTTATATCGGGAGATGAGACTTTGGTCATATCGCACAGCCCTAGTCCACCGTATCCCCATCAGTAATGATTTTTCTTCTTACCATCTGTACTTGTAAAATCTTCATGTGTCAGGGGCATGTCCAGTCGTATTCGTTTAAGACATGTCTATAGAAGAATGAGTAAAAAATTACAAATTCTGAACATTAGGAATCCCACACGCTTGCAGGAAATATTCTACTGCTTCCTCTCACCTGCACTTCCTTTTTGCTGCCGAGCCTTTCCACTTTGTCAATAAAATCTTCAAATTGCAATTTGGGGTACAACCTGTGGGCCCAGTTCTCCATCTTCTGCATCAGCAGCCGCAGGTCTGCAGCCTAATGGGGCAAACATCAAAAACAGCGAGTAGTGATATGAAAGAGGGCTGTGTGTGATAGGACGCTTCTTCTTCCCACTAAAAAATGACTTCCAGTCATTGGAACAAAAGACATCTTAATTTGGTAAACCAACCTCTGGTTCCCCTCACTCATTTTTGACCACGACAGAAAGGGCAACTTTTGACCTTTTAGTCTCAAACCAAATTTAGGACATCTAATTAAAAGCTGACAGGCCAAACAGATTTAGCTCAAAAACCAATGTTCATTCACATCTGGTAATTGGTGGGACAGATGTTATCATATCCTACCTCGTGTCCTTTGCCTTTGAACTGGATATTGTCAAAGAGAGTGCCCAGAGCTGGAAGCCCTCGATCTGATATCAGCCTGGGAAAAAATATTAAGACTAAGTTAAACCATTAATGGATTACAAGCAGGGTTAGCAGCACATCCAGGCGTATTTGGCTTATCCAATTCAGGATCGTGGATGGCTGAAGCCCATCCCAGCAGCCAGGTCGCCAGCCTGTCACAGGGCCAACACAGACAGACCCTCTGAATGGAAATGTCAGTGCCTTCAGATGTACCATGTTCAGAAGGCAGTAGCTTGTTGGGGGGGGGGGGGTGTTTGGTTTTCAGGGTGCCCACAACCTTTCTTTTCCTACCTGTTTGTACATAAGGCAGTATAATGAGAAATAGTCAAATTTCTCCATCTAAAAATAAAAAATTGCTATATATATATATATATATATATATATATATATATATATATATATATATATATATATATATATAGCAAAGTTGCAATTAATTTGAATATTTTATCAAATGAAAATCTATGTTTTTCTTTAATACAGCTTGCAAGTTTTATCCTAAGTATAATTGACGTTCTTACTTAAAAGCTTATTTAACATCCTTTGATTTAGTATAACTTAGTTCTGTCCAGGAACATTGTGAACAGAACAGTAACAGAGGAGTGCCACTGGAACACCCACTGGGAGACTACTGGGAACGAGCCTGACTTATGGTTGGCAATACTAACCAGGTTCACACTATAGGTGTACAGAGACTGGAAACATCTTTCTCACACACATCCAGGGATGTCTCCAACGCTCTGACAATTTTCAGTCTGGGAATTTTGCCCATCCAAATGATGAAAACAACAATGGTGTTAGAGTCTTTCTTCTTTAAATGACTGGCAGAGTGAAGCTGCACCATCATCACACAGATGCAGTCATTTGTACCCGCCGCTAAAGCGTAAGAAGACGCTGCAGTACTCTGCGAAACGACAGGTGTCGCCACTCAGATAATATCACATCACTTTTTTTGTGCAAAGTTCTTTCCACAAACTTACGTTTTCAAACATTTGCAACAACTCTGTGTGTCAGTGTGTCTCTGAGCCTCTGTGCACGATTATTAGTGAAACGGTGATAAAAACCAGTGCAGTCACAGACTCGTGTTCAACCTGGCTGCAACACTGACAGTCTGCACACGTCAATCAATGATTTTGGCCTCCTTGTGTCCCAGCTCACACAAGATGACATCAAATTCCTATTTAAATGCGCATTTTAATGCATTTCAACCCTCTGTCGTGATATAAATGTCTTTGCTACCTGTGGGAGTCCAGCTTGGGTTGGGGTCTCTTCACGCCTCTCCTTTTAGCAGTAGGGACATCAGCCAGCTGTGATACCTCACCTTCATCTCCTGCATTGAAAACACATGACAACAGGATGTGTTTCTAACTCATTCTGTTGGCAGCGTGGCAAACTTCAAGCTTATCTTTAAATCCAGACAAATTATAGACTGGAGGTTACAGAAGAAATGTGCTGGTTTGAACAGTATCTGATAGGTTTCATTTGCTCACGCAAACAAAAACATGTGTGTTGTTATTGTTAGAAACATCCAGTCTCAGAGAGATGCTGAAAAACCAGTTCATGCATTTGTTAATTCTAGGCTGAACTAACAAATTCATTATTATCAAGCTGTTCCAAAAAGCTTTGTGGAAGGACTATGAGAGGTTGTATTTCTCCCACATTAGCCTTTTTTCCTGAATCTTATTTTTCTATGATTCTTCATTAAATCATGAATTTAAAATACAAAGTTCTGAATCATCACATCTTAAAGACCTCATAGTAATCCTGTAAGAGCACAGCAGCATCTACCATCTGCAAAAGGGTCTCCTTCCTCCTGGCCTCCCCGGCCTGGGGAGTGTGGTGGTGGGAGTGGGGGGAAAGCTTCATCCTCTATGCCGTCATAGTCAGGAATGTCCTGCGGGCTATTTTCCTGTGGGTCAACCATGGTGAGTCGGTCCTGGAGACAAAGTAAAAGACGTGTGAGCCCCAGTCGTCAACAGCATCAGCATTAAGTTACATGAATTTAACTGCAAGTTGAAAAAATGACATTTATTTCTGTAAGAGTAATTCTTTACTGTGTTACAACATCAACATGAAAACCTAAAAAAAACTGGCATTTACTTTTTTCTTTTTTTACATCAACAGGAGGAGCTGTACAGACACTCATCCCACCTGGAATTATACCCCAAATTCAGAAATGTACTATTATGATACATTAATGGTCCATTATGTTTGTTTCACAGTTATATACATAATACAATTTATAGATTTGTATATATTTACATTCTATCAGGGATGAACTGGTTGTGAACCTTTGGGCTGATAATGACATTTAAAAGTTACAATTTGGATGAATTATTACTGCGATACTTCTTTTGGACTCTGTAGTACCACAGAAATATCATTAAAGTAACAGGTTTGTTTTAAAGTCTTTCAGCTGTTCCGTAAGCATCATCGTCATCATCATTTATATAGCACTTTAAAAACACACCTGGCAGACCGAAGTGCTGCACAATACAAATGTAGTAATAAAATAGCAAAAAACAAACATAGCAATAAAGTAAACTCTTGAGCCAAAATGATGTGACACAACTAGGGCTGCCACAAACGATTATTTTGATAGTCGACTAGTCACCGATTATTTATGCGATTAGTCGACTAATCAGATCATCATCCACTGGACGTAAAACTACAGCTTATTGCACCATGCAGCATATGCTCTTATATAACTATCATTAGCTTATAGCTTTAAGCTTTTAAGGTGCTAACTAAAAATAAAGACAAGATGATAGTTTATTCAATTTTAATGAAATTTGCAGATTGTTTCGGTGAAGTTTAATAAACTCCTTGCTATCTAAAATATAACAGGACAACGGAGTATATTCTCCAGCATCTCACACTTCTGATAATCAGCTGTCTGCTTGACATTTATTCAGCTGTGTAAAAACTATAACTTTAATCTCAGACAAACCGATTTACTCAGGAACAAATAAAATACTAAAAAAAAAAAAGCCAAACAACAACATTTTTAATTTATCTAAGTGACTCATATATATTTAACCTGAGTAGCGAAAGACGGCGGTGGGTTTGAAAACAATTTGCCTGGAGTCCGGTGTTCTCACCGTGCTAGTGACCTAGCCCCCGGCTAGCTATTGAGCTAGTGGGTAACAGACGACTCTGAAAACGTCGGAGCGCTTTTGAAAATATGTGGTGTCCTGATAAACTGAGCCGATATTTGAGGTTTACACAGCTACATTCTCAGCTGAAAATATGTTAAACGTTTATTTTGTGACCCAGAAAGAATAATAAGAGTAATATTAAAACTAACTAGCTGCCGCCATTGTTGGAAACTGAGCTGGGCCGCGCTATGAATTCTGGGACACAGCTGCTTCTTCTTCTTCTTCTTCTTCTTCTTCTTCTTCGGGGTTTAACGGCAGCTGGCATCCTTGTACATGCAGTGCTGCCATCTTCTGTTTCAGTCCGTTATTACACTCTTAAATCCTGCTACTTATTCCTGCGTCTTTTGGGATCTTACAAAGCTTCAAACGACGCGTCGACTATTAAATCAGTCATCGACGATTTTGATAGTCGACGTAATCGTGACTAGTCGACAAATCGTGGCAGCCCTAGACACAACACAGACACAAAA
Source organism: Aulonocara sp. 'chitande type north' Nkhata Bay (assembly GCF_057382095.1). Taxonomy (NCBI): domain Eukaryota; kingdom Metazoa; phylum Chordata; class Actinopteri; order Cichliformes; family Cichlidae; genus Aulonocara; species Aulonocara sp. 'chitande type north' Nkhata Bay. Next base: position 33,953,469 of record NC_141352.1, read on the forward strand.
GGAAATCTTCTACATTGTTTTGCTGTTCACACAAGTTCTAATGCTACCCTTTGTTTCTGGAAGGAGACGATTTTCTGTCCAGTATTAAAGTTCAAAGAACAGGGTATCCGTCTCCAGTGGGCTGCTAAACAAGTTTACCAGAAAAATCAGACCCACGGTCATGTTGTGTCACTTTGTCATTCCCTGTTATTGCTGCTGACTAATCACTCAAACTGACAGACTTTGGATATAAAACAAACAATTTAAACATTTAGAAGTTAAACATCTTCTCGGATTCCTTTTGCTGCACATGTCTATGTATGTATTTGCTGTACAGTGTCATTTGTTTGGAACATTAATCTTGATGTATACATAAACATTTGATTTAAAAAACGTGTTTAAAAATGAACACTGACACAATTAAACACAACACTGGTGCACGGTGACTGCAAACAGAAGCAGCTGCTTGTATCCTCCTGTGGATACAAACCAGCAAGAACTCATCAGATCTCTGTCACTTACCATTAATGAAGTTTGGCTTTTATTAATAAACAGAGAGCACGGATATCTATGGAAGAAATATAGTATCATCAGAATTCAAGTATTTTTAGACATTGAATTTATGACACTGAATTTTTATCCTCCAAATTTCCCTGCAAAAATATTCACCTGCAAAAATTCACCTGAAAAAAATTCACCTGCAAAAATTCACCTGAAAAAAATTCACCTGAAAAAATTCAACTGCAAAAGTGATGAACTTTAATGACCCAAGCCAGAGCAATCAGCACCAGATCGAGTCGAGTGGCTCTCAGCCAATTAAATTACGCTGTTTGATCACATGACACCGTTAGCCAGCAGCGTGTCTCCTAAAAGAGAGCTGTTTAAAGGTGAGTGATTAAGTTTTTCTCCTAAATAGAGATCATTACAGAACGCCTAGTCCTACTTAAAATCCCATTTATTATTATTATTTTTTTTATCATCTACTCGAACTAAGGAAAACGTTTGACTAACTCAAAGACAATTTCCACGCCTCCCCTGCCTGACTGCAGAGGCAGTTTTGAATTTAGGAGCGCCAAGATGGCAGCGGCAAACCCTGGCGGCTCTCCGGTGAGTATATATATATATTTTTTTATCTTCAAGTTTGTCTTTTGAAACCTTAATTTTATTTAAATCCGTTGCTCACGTATAAAGTACACAGACGGGGTCTTTGCTCAACTCGTCTGAGGCGTGTCTCACTAAGCGCTACATGCTAGCATCCTGCTAACCGAGCTACCCTTTACATGCTGTGCTTTAGAAAATAGGATACTCGTTAAAAAAAATACTCCGCAGATATTGATAGATAGACGAACACTGCAAATATAATGTTGGAAACGAGAACGGCCTTTAGTGAAGGGGTAAAATACACCATGAATAAAGCCATAGAGTGAATGGCTGCCATGGTTGCAGAACAGCCTGATTTAATGACAAGAATGGGGAAGAGTGAGGTGAAGTGAACCACAGCCACAAAACACGGTCAGACAAGGCGGCAAAAGGGCAGTGATCTGTCCGTCAGTATGAAGTTGGTGTGTGCTTTGGTGAACAAAAACTCCAGACTGGTAGCAGGAAGATGGGAGACTCGTGTTTCACTGGAATAGTGGTGAATTAAAACATCCTTTGTTGGGGACATTTCGGTGTAAATGCATCCATACAGGCAAGACAGAGGCAGACCAGACAGTGAAGAAAACAAGGCAAACATTAGAAATATAAAAACGGAAATATAGGATGAGTCGGGGATGAGTTCCTGCCCCAAGTGGAGGAGTTCAAGTATCTCGGGGTCTTGTTCGCGAGTGATGGGAGAAGGGAGCCGGAGATCGACAGACGGATTGGGGCTGCAGCTGCAGTAATGCGGACGCTGCACCGGTCCGTCGTGGTGAAGAGGGAGCTGAGTGTAAAAGCGAAGCTCTCAATTTACCGGTCGATCTACGTCCCTACCCTCACCTATGGCCTTTACATGACTAACGTCCCCTCTTCTCCCTACCTCACATTAGCCCCCATCTTTCTTCCAGGTGGAAAAGACCCGTCACCTTCTGGGAGTGGCGGCTCCCGTGGGAACAGCTCCCACCACCAAGTCCCTGAGTGAGTCTCTGTCCCCCAGCGTGAGCTCCAGCACTCTGTCCACGTCCACCTCCGCCTCCTCGCAGATCTCCAGCACCACCTTTGAAAGCGTGAGAAGGAGCTGGCCACCAAGGTGAGAAAAACGTGGGCTTAGTGGGCGTTCTTGTTGCTGCCTTCTTCCTTCTCTGCTCGGTCTTGTTCCTGTTGTGTTGTAGTGCCTGCGCCTTCTGACACACACCTTCAATACTGAATACAAGCAGCTGGTGAACAGCATCAGTGACTGCAAGGTGAGAAATAATACAAAGAAATAAAAAAATAGCCTTTCTGTGTCACATCAGGGAGTTCCTATATTGACGTCTACCTCATCCTGCTGTTGTTTCACTTCAGCTTTCTCTCATCTCACCGATCGGACGTGATCCATCCGTGACGAGCTTCAGCAGTGCCACCCTCACCCCTTCCTCTACCTGCCCCTCTCTCTCGGACTCGCGCTGTGGCTCCATGGGCCAGAAGTAAACATATTTTTAGGAACATTGACCTCGATCTGCAAACGGTTATTGACAGGTTATCCATTTGATTCTAACTTGGTGTGATTTGTGTTAAAGGACCCCTGAGAACAGCTCACGTGCCTCCAGTCCCTCCTGCTCAGACTGTGAAAACTTCCCGATGGTTCCCACTCTGGAGACCTCCTACCTTGCGCGGGCTGCAAAGAACGAGTTCCTGAACTTGGTGCCTGATATTGAAGAAATGCGACCAGGGTGAGTAATGCCATATTAACCCAAATACTGTCACTATGACATGTGTCTCACAGACCAAATGTAAGTCGACACTCATGTTCTCTAGTTCAAGCGGAAATGATGTGGATCGATTCAAATTCCTGAGCCTGGATGATTTCAGCTGGAAACAAACCAACTCTGCTTCTTCCTCAGATAATTCAATTCAATTTTATTTATATAGCGCCAAATCACAACAAAAGTCACCTCAAGGCGCTTCATAGATACAGAGAAAAACCCAACAATCATATGACCCCCTATGAGCAAGCACTTTGGCGACAGTGGGAAGGAAAAACTCCCCTTTAACTGGAAGAAACCTCCAGCAGAACCAGGCTCAGGGAGGGGCGGGACCATCTTCTGCGACCGGTTGGGGTGAGAGAAGGAAGATGGGATAAAGACATGCTGTGGAAGAGAGACAGAGGTTAATAACAGATATGATTCAATGCAGAGAGGTCTATTAATACATAGTGAGTGAGAAAGGTGACTGGAAAGGAAAAACTCAATGCATCATGGGAATCCCCGGCAGCCTACGTCGATTGCAGCATAACTAAGGGAGGATTCAGGGTCACCTGGTCCAGCCCTAACTATATGCTTTAGCAAAAAGGAAAGTTTTAAGCCTAATCTTAAAAGTAGAGATAGTGTCTGTCTCCTGAATCCAAACTGGAAGCTGGTTCCACAGAAGAGGGGCCTGAAAACTGAAGGCTCTCCCTCCCATTCTACTTTTAAATACTCTAGGAACAACAAGTAGGCCTGCAGAGCGAGAGCGAAGTGCTCTAATAGGGTGATATGGTACTACAAGGTCATTAAGATAAGATGGGGCCTGATTATTTAAGACCTTGTATGTGAGGAGCAGGATTTTGAATTCAATTCTGGATTTAACAGGAGAAATCTGCTCTCTCTTTCTAGTCCCTGTCAGGACTCTTGCTGCAGCATTTTGGATCAGCTGAAGGCTTTTCAGTGAGTTTTTTGGACATCCTGATAATAATGAATTACAGTCGTCCAGCCTGGAAGTAATAAATGGTAAATGCCCTGTATTTATATAGCGCTTTACTAGTCCCTAAGGACCCCAAAGCGCTTTACATATCCAGTCATCCACCCATTCACACACACATTCACACAATAAATGCATGAACTAGTTTTTCAGCGTCACTCTGAGACAGGATATTTCTAATTTTAGAGATGTTGCGCAAATGGAAGAACGCAGTCTTACATATTTGTTTAATATGTGCGTTGAAGGACATGTCCTGGTCAAAAATGACTCCAAGGTTCCTCACAGCGTTACTGGAGGCCAAGGTAATGCCATCCAGAGTAAGAATCTGGTTAGATACCATATTTCTAAACTTTTCAGGGACGAGTACAATAACCTCAGTTTGATCTGAATTAAGAAGCAGAAAGTTAGCGGCCATCCAGGTCTTTAAGTCTTTAAGACATTCCTGCAGTGTAACTCATTGGTGTGTGTTATCTGGCTTCATGGACAGATAGAGCTGGGTGTCATCTGCATAGCAGTGAAAATTTATGCTATGTCTTCTAATGATGCTGCCTAGGGGAAACATGTATAATGTAAACAGAATTGGTCCTAGCACTGAACCCTGTGGAACTCTATAATTAACCTCAGTGTGTGAAGAGGACTCTCCATTTACATGCACAAATTGGAGTCTATTAGATAGATATGTCACAAACCAAACTGTACACTGGTAAACTGTTACAATAAAAAAGACCGTAATTTTCTTTACTCTTCTTTATTTATGTAACTTTTGTTTTCACTGGCAATTTAGTATTAGGTTAGGACAAAAAACAAATTAGGAAGGTTAAAGACAGAACATTACTAGATTGTGGTTTTAATTAAAATGTAGCCTTTGACAATGCTGAACACATGAGAAGCTACTTTAAGGCATATCACCCAATTTGTAATATTGCTAAACATTTCTTAAGGCAGACGAGTCATGCTGGCTGGGTCAGTGTCATTTTTGTTGTAATTGATGTCTGGTTTGTTCTGTTCCCTAGTGATGGGTAGGGATGGGTACCAGTATCCGGTGTTCTGACATAATCCTTGAAATAGTAATAACACAGTATCCTCAGCAAAGATGAATTAAACAAGTTTTATTTTAATGGAAGTTTACTTCAAGTCTTCAGATTTTTACTGTCTTTTATTTGATTACTTTAAAGTATATGATTACATTAGAGTAATTAAATAAAGACAGTTTTGATGGAGCTCCTGAGCCAGCCCAAGCTCTCTATGAAGACGAGGAAAAACTCCCCTGGGGGGGCCAGACTGACGGGAAGAAACCTCGGGAAAGCCCATTCAAAGAGAGATCCCCTTTCCTGGGATGGCTGGGGGGGGTTACAGGAATTCCAAAACACTGAAATTTAAAGTGGGCCAATTAAAAAAAATTATTTCCTGAAAAAAAGAAAGGTAATTCATACATCACACATAAATGATAACGTCTGAATTGTGTGTGTGTGTGTTTGTGTGTGTGTGTGATAGGCTTATCTCAGCCAAGTGTGATGCTGTAGCTCCTCCAGCGTCGGCCGCGTCTCCGGGACTTTGGTTAAACACGCGTCCAAGAAATCCCGGCAGTCTGGAAAGAAAGGAAAGAGAAAAAACATGAAGATGATAGTTCCAGTGGTCCAAGCCATCAGTCAGTCTTGAAGTGTGACGTTTTCTTACTTTTGGACAGATGTCTTTTGAATTTCAGGCGCTTTTTGAGGAAGCTCGTGGTGTTAAAGTCCCCGGCATGAAGCGCTTCGTACAGAACCACTCCCATTTGCCATACCGTGGTGGGTCCACACCTGTAGCAACTGCGCCCGTACCACTCGGGAGGGGAGTAAATTTCTGTACCTAATAAACAGACACAATTGCAATTTCTTCTAAAACAAAAGGCGAAAATTGTGACATCTGTGAAGAGCAAGAGCAGAATATGTTACCATAGAAGACGCGGTACTGCGACTGCTCCTTAACAAAGCAGCTCAGTCCAAAGTCGATGATACGAACACGCGGTACATCTGAGCCGGTCTCAATTAGAATGTTCTCACTCTTGATGTCCCGGTGAAAGATGTGTTTATCCTCCAGGTGCTTCGCAGCATCAACCAGCTGCTTCAGAATGACCTGGAAATAGAGCAGGGCGATATGACCAAAAATATTTATCACGATATACATTTGAAAAGTTGCGATAACGATATAACTGACGATATAACTGACACTAGACAAAATACTTTACAACGCCACAACTTTATTAGTGCAAAAAACCCCATAAATGTATTTTCACTTAAACAAGCAGCTGTTTTTTTTATGTGCATTAAAGTTATATAAAAATGTAACAGTGCAAATGCAAATTCCTCGCTGACAGTTTAACCAAAAGGCATTTCCAGTGGAAATTGGCCGACATATCCTCAGCATAACCATGTAAAATATCCACAAAGCTTAAAAAGAGGTTATACACACACAATACGGTAATATCACGTTGAGGTGCAGTACGTATCACTCCGCGAGGCGCCTGCCTACGATAGCCGTAATGCTCCGACAATCCATCGAGCGGTGCGGCTTTGTAGCTTAGCAAAGTCGCCGTGTACATAAAATCGTTTTGAGGTCAGTAAACACAACCAGAATTCATACATAAGGCACACGGGATTATAAGGGGCACTGTCGAGTTTCAGAAAAATCAAAGGATTGATTTTAAGTGTGCCGTATTTTCCAAACAACACGGTAATAACGGCGGCCCGCTAGCATGCGCTACCAAAAATCGTGCTTTGTTGTGTATCTGACGGACGAAAGCTAAACCAGTTCCACACCACTAAAGTTGCAGCATTTTTACAAACCAGTTCTGGTTCATCCGTTTCATTCAACGATCCACTTTTGCTCTTCTCTTTCTGCGTCACCGCCATCTGCGTATGTAAACATAGGCACTGCGCATGCGCGTTTTACCTATTCTAGCGCGATATTTCATTTTCCTATCGTTGCCCAAAATTACACCGGTATTACCGTGAATGGTATGATATAGCCCAGCCCTACCTGGAAACGATGAAAAAGACAATAATCAATCAATGGGTTAATGTTTCTCTAATACTCTGTGCTTTGATTGAATGATGTACAGTCTAAGACTCTTCTAAGGCAAGTCAACTTGCCTTGGCCTTGTCCTCTGGCAAAAATCCTCCATTTTCTTCTATGTATTTATCCAGGTCCACAGCGGGGACAGGTCTCTCCATCACCAGGATCAGCTCTCTGCCAAAGTCAAACCACTCCAACAGAGACACTGGGGCTGATGTTTCCACTGATCCATCTGCTTCAGCTGCAAGCTTCAGCATGATGGCAACTTCCACTGACACATTCTTCCCGTTATCATCCTGAAATATTTCAACAAAGTGGATGATGAGGCACAGACGTTCCACAGGTGAACGCTGCATGCAATCCACTAATGTAAAAACAATTCAAGTCTTGCACATTTACCTTCACTTTGCAGTACACTTTCCCCTTTGGGATGTGTTTGATGGCCACCTAAAAGACACAGGGCATTGATGAGCATTTCCTCAGTATGACATCATTAAAGGTGTAAAACAGCATACATCTCAGCTTACGATATTATCCCTTATCTGCATTACTGCCTGTCTTACTACCACCATCTGAACACTTACTGGTAAATGATCCTTTATGCGGTAGCCAGCAAACACTGCTCCACAGCCTCCTTCTCCAAGCCGGTGCTCCTCCACGTATCTTGCTTGGAAGTCACCTAAACAGACAAACACAAATTGGGTTTTACTACAGCTGTCACACAAATTACTCTCTGCTGTACCCTAAATGTTCATTTTGCTCTTCACCTGAATATAAAAGCTAAGCTGCTTGCTACTTACGTTTCTGTTCAGCCACTGACTTTTTGGCAACGGTTTTGGTTTTGTCCTGGTCCACGTTCTTTTTCTTAGGTGGGTCCCTGGTGTCTCCCGCAGCTTTCCTTTTGCCAGCCTTTTTGTTTTTACTGCAGCTCTCTGAAATCTCTATGCTGCAGTCTGCAGATGTGGAAAACACCAAAAGCACATCAGCTTATTAGATAATAGACACAAATATCTCCCAAACACTAATATCTTCAAACTAGCAACCAGATGTACACTTAATCTACCCCTCACTCAACTAATTAGCCTACCTTTACCAGTGTCCAACCAGGAAGATGCCTGCCCCTTGTCACCGCTCACATGCTCAAGAAGTTTACGCTTTTTTGCTGTATTGGTTGTCCCCGCTTCATCTTGTTGGACCTTTCGCTTGACTCCCCCGACCACATGAGCATCTGAGCTGGTGGAAGGACCAGCCTGCTCAGTGACCCTCCTTCTTTTTATGGGGGTCGTTTTTTCAGGACTGGCCTTTCTTTTAGCCATCCTGCTCTTACAATCTATAAACAACAACAACACATTAGTGAAAAAGAGCGCTCGACATCAGGACTAGAAGGATTTTGATGTCATTGAATTTTAAATTAGTATTGCTTACAATATAATAACAAGTTTATCCTTTTGATAAAAAACACACCAAAACGAGTCCATACCAGGTCTACTAAGTCTAGATACTGATGACACTTGTTGCTCTGTTTTCACTGCTCAGTCCAAGAATAAACTTGTCACATTATTTTACCAAAAGACAAAGTGCCCCAGTAACCTTTCTTTGATTAGACATGTTGCACTCAGGTTAGTTTCAATCAAAACCAGGATTTAAATCCTCTAAAAATGAATCATTTTATACACAGAGCCTCAACATTGTTAGAAATGTACATTCTGTTATTTAGGGGATTTTATTTTTTACTTACTTTGATCTCCTGGATCTTTCTTATCTGCCTCAGTCGTAACTTTTCTTGTTTCCTTTTTCATCTTAATTTTTAAAATAGAAAATGTCACCTTAATGAGTGAATAGTCCTTCAAATGTCTGGATGCTTGACTTTTCTAACTAAGCTGTATAAGTCAGTTCTGTAAGTGAGCTTTAAAAGTAAACTCCGGAGTCTATGGCAACACAACATTAGAACCTTGCCTTTTAGTGACATCACTAAAAGGCAAGTAGTTTAAAGAAAAACACTCTGGCATTTCATATAATTCAGTAATTTCACATTAAACTTTCTTTCATTATCCTTTCATTATTTGTTTAAAGACTTGATGTGTGGATGCTACTATGAAGACTTCTAGTTGAGCAAACACTAATAAACACTGACTAGTTTATCTGAGATAAAATATAACACTTTTTTATTAAGTCAGTGTTAACTCTGTTTTTTTCTGTTAGGATCATTCAATAGTATCAGAAGAGAAAAGAAAAGTATGTTTTGTTTTGTTTTTTTTCTTCAAGATCTGTTCACATGTACTTAGCAAGAGTGAGTACACAGCGTTAAAAAATGGTACTTAGTGTAGTGAGGAAGGCGAAAAGCAAAGAGAGCATATGAAGGTAATATTGAAGAAGGCGCAGTTTTGAAGTGGTGAAAGGCAAAGGCATGAGTGCAAGCGTAATAAAAGGTAATAGGAGAGATGTCGAGCAGGCGGAGGACTTGGCTGGAGCAGGAAAAGGCAAAAGGGGAAACGCGAGTGCACGTCTGAAACTTCTTCACTGTCAGTGAATCCTAATTCTTAAGACTAACTAAGAAGAATAAATCTATGTATGAATGTCGTTTTGAGCACATCTCCTCTTTCTACTGATCAATTCTTCCACCTAGTGGATAGATGATAGTATTGCAGCTTGTCTCGTCACCTGTTGTGTGTTTTGTGTGCTCCAGAACCTGCGTCCTGTTGGAGTACTGTACGTAAAACACACAAACACTGGAGTGAACACAGCTGCTGAACATCTCTATATTCATAACTTCTTCCTGTTATCTCATATCTGTCTCCCTTCATCTGTGTAGGAACGGTGTACAGATGTATGAGTATGTCACTCCTGCTCCTCCACCTAACACCTCCACTCCAAACTAAGTTTGCTCTGCTGCTTTGGTTCACTGATCTGCAAGTATCTGTCATTTGTTTGCAGATGTCTGCAGGAATTATTGTAATGATCCATTAATGGTGCCTGATTTCATTCAGTTTTACAGCTTGTCTCGTGTTTTTGAACTGCTTCCCTCACAGTTGTACACAGTGCTAACATGTGCTCTTACTCTGTGTTTTATTCCTGAAGAAAAAGAAAGTGCCCAGCCCAGCAGGATGAAGATGGGCCATACGTCAAGAAGCCTCCAAATGCCTTCATGCTCTATCTCAAAGAGCAGAGGCCAAAGGTCATTGCTGAACTCAACATCCCTGGAAATGCAGCCGTAAATGCAGTGGTGGGACAGAGAGTAAGTGTGTAACTCTGCATACATTTATGCATCTGTTAATGTTGTCTGCTCATGTTTTTGCATGTGTCCCAGCTGTCCTGTAGTTATGTGTAGTAGCAGTGCTCACAGTGTGTTCTTATGATCTTCTGTCCACAGTGGAAGTCGCTTTCAAACGACCAGAAAGCCAGATATTTCAAGCAGGCTGAAACAGAAAGACAGAATCATGCCAAAGAGCATCCAGCCTGGTCGACCAAAGAAAACTATGTATGTCCAACAATAATTTCATTATAGACGATTGGACCGATTTCAATTGAATTAAACTGTTACTCCTGTTATTTCAACATCTGTCTTTGTGTAAATAAATGAAAAAACAAACAAAAGATGCTTCTGTCATAAGTTACAGCAGGATGAAACAACCTTCATGTAGTTCTTGTTTTTAACACTGCAAACCTTCTTTAGTTCTTTTGTTTCCTTTCATATTCAGCACACATCTGTCAGTGTCCACTAACTGTCAGGGAAAAGCCAGATAAAAACACTGTGGGGTCTTTTGGGACACGTGCTCGTTGGGTTTACTCATAGATATCAGAAATGATCTGTTCTGTATTCAAAGGATACACGAAGGACGTTTGTATTAAATGCAATATAGCGACTGATCATATGCTGCTTTCTTTGGGGGCTTTTCACCACCATGTTACACAAATCCAGTTTCTAACTGAAAAGAAAATCCTTCACCATTTTCTAATCAAATTCCCTGGTTTCCCATGTCAGAGATGTCATGGCTGAAAGGATCATCGCATATTGAGCTCAAAGCTAAACTCTTGTGTAGGGCCTCTTTCCATGTTGTACCATTCATTTTAAAAAGTCCTGGTAACAAGAGACAGAGGTGACTTGATGTATTACAGTTACTTCCCAATTTACAGAAATGATGTGACTTCTGACATTTTCCTAGCAGGAAATGTGCTACTGTGGGACACTGAAAGAATAAACAGCAAGGCACGTTTTGTTTTAATAACTTTTCTTTACTTCATTTGTATGAACTAGGTTTACCTTACAAAATCTTATACTGTATATAATGTTTTATGTTTAATTCATGTCAATGTCAGCTCGTGTTTACTCGGGTGAGCAGTACCGGCCCACAAAGAGAATGCTCTTGGTGGGTTTATGTCAGATGAAGAAGATGAAGTGATGGTCAAAGAACATTTCAAAGCCCACACTGAGAAGTTGTTCAGAAAAAGAAGTTGAACCTGACCAAGATGAAATCCAAAATTGGGAATTAATTGTTTTATTGTATTATTTTTAATGTCACATATGGTGCTGTGTAATCCGTGTATGTATTATGTGTCTCTGCTGATGTGTTTCATGCCTCACTTTCATTTTACTGTAATTAGGCTAGTTTTAAGTTTCTTGAGTATTCTGATAAGGATACTGTGTAGTATGATTTGCAAATGAAGAGGAATCAATTAGTCTTAAATTAATTGACTAAGAGAAATGAAGCGTTGGAAGAATGTTATGTTGATGACTATGAGGTTTCTGGGGTTTATTCAATAGAGCAACAACTGTGTGGGATCTTTATACAAATTCTTATATTCTATTTAGAGCTTGCTTTAAAGTATGTTAGCAAAAAAACAGCGCACGCATTCATTTTCACGATTTTTGTTCTTCTTTAGTCATTGGGTCTTTTTAGGTGGTACCTCCAGGTACCACAAGGGGGAATGTGGTGGATTTTTGTGTGATATGTATAACTATACACTATATATCTATGTGCACTGAACATATATATTTTAACTTTCATGTAGAGTCTTAAGCACAAGACATTTTGCTTCACCATGTTTATTAAGGTGGTGCAGTAACAGGGCAGTTAATGCTGCTGAGAGTTCTCCTGCCTAACTCGCTCTCCAGCTAACTAACCTTCCCTAACGTCTTTCATGCAGCACATGTCTGTATCTATTTTTTCTACTCTTTTACAGAGCATCTTTTTGACTGTCTTGATTTTAATTGGATCTAAAAGGGTTGGATCTCCACATCGTTGGTGGAAGAAGATTATCAGGATGGCTTCAAAATTTGCGACTACAGCCCCTCTTCTGTGGAACCAGCTTCCAGTTTGGATTCGGGAGACAGACACTATCTCTACTTTCAAGATTAGGCTTAAAACTTTCCTCTTTGCTAAAGCATATAGTTAGGGCTGGACCAGGTGACCTTGAATCCTCCCTTAGTTATGCTGCAATAGACGTAGGCTGCCGGGGATTCCCATGATGCATTGAGTTTTTCCTTTCCAGTCACCTTTCTCACTCAGTATGAGTTAATAGACCTCTCTGCATTGAATCATATCTGTTATTAACCTCTGTCTCTCTTCCACAGCAGGTCTTTTATCCTGTTTTCCTTCTCTTACCCCAACCGGTTGCAGCAGATGGCCCCGCCCCTCCCTGAGCCTGGTTCTGCTGGAGGTTTCTTCCTGTTAAAAGGGAGTTTTTCCTTCCCACTGTCGCCCAAGGTGCTTGCTCATAGGGGGTCATATGATTGTTGGGTTTTTCTCTGTACCTATGAAGCGCCTTGAGGCGACTTTTGTTGTGATTTGGCGCTATATAAATAAAATTGAATTGAATTGAATTGTGTTAACTTGTGTAGTTACACAAGTTACACAGGCAGAATGCCGTGTGAACACTGTCTCCAGGTGGAAAACAGAATGAGCGATACACCTGCTGTCAGGCCTGCAGGGTTTCTCCCTGTGATGTTCTTCTCTGTCTTGTGGTTGACAATTTTTTTTTTTACTGGCACAAATAATTTGTGGGGCGTCTTATTGTGACACCTGATTGTTGTAGTATTTTTAAAATGGCTGTGCAAAAAAATAAAAATAAGAACCCCAGATGCATTGCCTGCATTTTTAGATGAATAGTTGTATATAACTTTATTATTTACAAAATTTTTGTTTAATTTTAATTTAAAAAAATTACCACTTATATTTGCATTTCAAGTTATGAAAATAATTTACTAAACATGTCTGTGGTTTTTATAGTAAAGAGAAAATATAACTACTACTAGGGTTTTATGTGTTTGTGTGATTTCAGACCAGTTGTTTTAATAACTGTAAATTTGGACGTGTGAGGTTGTGCTGAAAAGAATGATACCAAGAAAGACAAGGTAAAAAAAACAACAACAATCAAAAGCAGCCAAAAATGGCCAATTATATTTTGGACCTCAGAATATTGACCCAACAAATCATGAAAAATGAGGTTTCAATAATTGTTTGTGACAGTGCAGCTTTCTGGCAGTAGTAGTAGTCAGTACAATTTGATTTTTTTCTAACAAAAACAGTATGAAACTTAAGTTAGACTTGTGTTTGGAAATGAGCCCCCGCCCAGTGTTGTGTAGCTTTCTGGATTTTATACTTATTGGTTACATATTTATTTATTATACAGGCTATACAGTACACACATTTTATGTAACTGAAATGTTTAATTATGTGGGCTATAGAAAATAATTAAGTTATAGACCATATTTATATGAAACATATGCTTAATGTATATTAATCATAAGTAACACCTGCATATGTCTTTAAAACAAGGCTTTGATTTTGCCACCCCATTTGATTTCCATGCCAGCCTGGAAAAATTTCTCTAGATCCGCCCCTGGACCTGTCCTGGACCAGCAACACCAAATCAGTGACTAAAAGAGCTCAGCAGCGACTGCATTTTAAGAGACGACTGAAGAAGGTGCACATCCCCAAACCCATCTTTAATACTTTCTACAGAGGTACCATGCAGAGCATCCTAACCCGCTGCATCACAGTCTGGTATGAAAACTGTCATGCGTCCAATCGCAGAGCCCTCCAGAGGATTGTGTGGACCGCACAGCGTGTTATTGGCAGCTCTCTACCCAGTCTACAGGATATTTACACCTCACTGGGAAAGCCACTAGCATCATGGCTGACCCGCATCACCCTTCCCATCAACTGTTTACCACACTTCCCTCCAGAAGACGACTGCGTCATCAGGAGCAGGTCGGCAAGATTGTGCAATAGCATTTTCCCCCAAAGCAGTTTGGCTCCTGAACACCATGGTTCCCTCCTCTGCACTGAAAACTTCTCCACACACTTCTTGGACTACATAATACTCTCCTCTAATTATTATTACTATTATGATGTGAACATTTTGTGCACTTAAATCTTACTGTGCTAATGACCCCTGCATCAGCACCTTGTTTGGAATAGCAGTGGAGAAGACATAGATTCAATGCTGCAGACGTCTGAGCAAAGAAAGCTTCTAGAAGAGTAAAGACTAGCTAGAAGAATGAAGATTCACAGAGTAAATGTGAAAATTCATCACAGGGCTCTATGCACTTGATTAACTGACCATGAGCAAGTTTGCTAGTCTGGAGCATTCAGATCCACCACAAAGACTGTTCAGTGCTCACAGAAACTGCACAATACCCAAGAGCTGCATCTGAGCCTCTACAGGCCTTAAACAGCATGTTAATGTTCAAGACAGTTTAATTAGAAAAAGACAAAACAAGTATGGTTGGTCTGGAAGGGCCGCCAGGAGAAAGCTTCTTGTCTCTAAAGAGAACACAACAACTCAGTTGAGGTTTGCAAATTTGCCCTTGAAAGCTTCTGGAGCAACATATTTTTAAAAGATGAGACTAAAGTGGAGGTTTGGTCATAATGCACAGCAGTAACTTCAGCAAAAATCAAACACAGCACAAACACCTCAAATCCACTGTCAAGTACGCTGGTTCAATTGTGGTGATTTGAGCTTGTTCTGCAGACACAAGCAATAAGCACCTTGCAGTCCACGAACTCCTCTGTATGCCAAAGTTTTCTAGAGTCAAATGTGAGGCCGTCTGTCCAACAGCTAAAGCTTCTCCTAAATTAGGCCATGCAACAGGATAATGAGCCCAAGCACAGCAGCAAATCTACTGCATGGAAGTCCAGACCTCAACCTGACAGAAATGCTGTGTATAAAGAAATGCTTGCAAATGTTGATGAATTGAAGTTATTGCTGCTAACTGCTGCTTCTGTAACCGACTCAATCATAGAATGATTATGATATTGAAAAAGACAAATGCCTGAATCCTAAATTGTGGATATCCTTTTGTTGTGATCTAAAATGTAACACTAAATGTGATTAAAACACTAAAAATCTGGACTCTTGGGCTCAACAACTGTAAGGATCACCAGCCCGAGGAAAACACAAAATACACATGACCCCGTGACAAAGACAATTCATTCTTGAATGAAGACATTGATCTGACTTTTTAAAATTTTGCCAATTGTGTTTATTATTAAATTATTGAGGAAATAGAAAGGGGGGGAGGGGTTGTAAAGAAGAAGGTAAAGGAAAGGGATAGAAAGGAGGAAAGAGATAGAGGAGAGAAAACCCCAACAATCCCCTCTGAGCAAGCACTAGGTGCGACAGTGGATAGGAAAAACTCCCTTTAAAGGAAGAAACCTATGACAGAACCAGGCTCTAGAGGAGGCAGTCAACTGTCGGGACTGGTTGGGGGGTGAGGGTGAAAAGAGAGAGAGGGGGGGGAGGGAGGGAGATGGGACAGGTGATAGGAGTTAAAGGGAGACAGGGGAGGGAGAGGTGTCAGGAGAGAAAGGGAGAGGAAGAGAGAGGAGAGGTGAAAATTAAGATGGAACAGACGAGGTGACATTAGCAGTAGAAAAAGTAGAAAAAGTAGAAAAAGCAGGAGTGTCCCTCCTCCAGAAGAAGCAGAAGCGTTTTTTCTTCTTTTCCATGAGCTTTTCCACGAGCACTTTTTTCTCTAGGATGAGGGTTCTCAACTGATCGATTGTTTCTGCATTCTCCTGCTCAAGTCTCTTGCATGTTTTCTCCACTTCTTCTAATTTGGCTTGTTTGTCTTCGAGCCTTTCTTTCATTTCTTTAGATGTTGCCTCCTGCATTAGCTTTGCCTCGTGCAGCTCTGTATAACTCTGTTGTAATTTGTTGTGCGTGTCTTCCAACTGCTGACTTCTGCTCTCGATTTCTTGAAGTGAACACTGCAGGTCTTCGTTTGTTTTCTCTAGTTGTTGCTTTAGCACCTGTATCTCAGTGTTTTTGCACTTCACGTTGTCTGAAAGTTCCTCGACTTCTGTGTTTTTTCTCAGCATGTCATTGAGCTTACTCTGCATCTCTGAGCATTGGTTTTGCAGTTTTTCCTTTTCCTCTTCCAGTTCAGGTGTTTTGTAGTTCAGTTTGTTATAAAGTTCTTGCAGGTTTTGGTTTTTCCTCTCAAAGTCCTGGAGAATTTCTTTGTCTTCTTTCTGCTTTATTTCCTGTTGTTCTTGGTCTTGAAGCAGCTCTTGATATTTGTGCAGTGTTTCATCAAGCTTTACCTGCAGCGCTCCGTATTGTTCCTGCACACCTTGGAGTTGGCACTGCGTGTCTCTCTGGTCCAGTTTTTCTTTCTCTTCAAGGATTTCTTTATTCTTTTGCAGAGCTTCATCAAGCATTACTTGCGAGCCTTCGTTGTGTTTCTCGATGTTCTGAAGTTTGCAATCCAGATGTTTCTGTTTCATGTCTTGCTGTTCTTTCTTTTGAAGGAAATCTTTATTTCTTTGCAGTGCTTTATCAAGTTTTATTTTCAGCGCTGTGTATTTTTCCTGCACGTCTTCAAGCTTGCAGTCCGTTTGTTTCTGTTTAATTTCTTGTTGCTTTTGTTCTTGAAGCAACTCTTTATTTTTGTTCAGTGTTTTATCAAGCTTTACCTGAAGCGCTTTGTATTTTTCCTCCATGCCTTGGAGTTTGCACTGCTTCATGTCCTGTTGTTGTTTTTCTTGGAGGAGTTCTTTCATTTTTTGCAGAGCTTCATTAAGCTTGATTTGCAAGCCTTTGTTGTGTTTCTCCAGGTCCTGGAGCTTGAAATCCATTTCCTTCTGTTTTATCTCCTGTAGCCTTTTTTCTTGAAGAAACTCTTCATTTGTGTGCGGTCTTTCATCAAGCTTTACTTGCAGCTCCTGATTCTTTTTGTCCTTCAGCACTAGTTTTTCTAGTGCTTTATCAAGCTTTGCTTGGAGCTCAAAGTTTCTTCCCTGTCTAGGAGTTCCATTTCTTTCAACTTTTGAATATCTTCCTTTTCTAGAAGCTGGTTGAATGATTTGTCTACTTGATCAGGAAGTTGAATTTTGTCTTCCTGATCACAAAGAGGAGAGTTGGGCTTTACTGTTTTTTTTCTGTTTTCTCTGAGACATGTTTGAATCTGTAAACTGTCACTCTGTTTATATCTGAATTAACTAATTTCAAGAAACTGTTGCAATTACCTGGACTGCCTCAGCCCAGGTGATGTAACATTAGCAGACAGAGGGTTTGATGTTGCAGAATCTTTGGAGCTGTGCCATGCTGAACTGAAGAGCCCAGCTTTCACCAAAAGGAAGAACTAACTGGGCCCTAGATTGCCCAATCAAATCTCTTAATGCCACCTGCCCTCTCCTACATTAACTGTGGGCTCACCTTGTAGAACAGAGTTGAGTGTGGAAGAAATGGCAAAAAATATGGAGCTGAAAAGCTGAGAGAGAAAAAGAAATGATAAATAAATCAATGTGTCAAATTAACTGACATGTTAGCTGGTAGAGTGCCCACTGCATTATATATATATCATCTCTTTTTTATAATAAATAATCAAAAACTTTATTTAAACTAAGATTTTAAAAAATATGTGCAGTGATTGATGTGCTCTCAGACATGTGCTTCAATCCACACACAAATACAAAACAATCTGACCACACGTACAACTGTTTCACAAACTCTATAAAGCATTCACACTCCAATGGATGCATCAGAAAGCAGCTTGGGATTACAATCTTGTCCAAGGATATTTCGCCTGCAGACTGGAGCAGCCAGGGATCAAACCAGAAAACTTTCTGATCAAAAGCTGACTTGTGCTAAATGCTGAACGGCAGCCAACCCATTTTAGCCATTTAATGAATGTGCCATTTAATCTTGGCTGCAGCCAAGATTAAATGGCACATTCATTAATTACAGAGTTACGGATTGTTACATGGAACTCAAAAGAAATAATGAACCCATCTCGTGTCCTGTGTCTTCTATAGCTGTCTGTACTTTTACTTCCAAAGTTGATCAGCAAACAGTTTGCAGGCCTCTAATTATCAGGCTGTACTCAAGCGCTTGAATTCAACCTAAAAGCTGTGCTGTCATACAGAACCAAGTACCCTCCGCGGAAACTATAGCTAATGTCACAACTGGATCTGATGAGACAGCTATGATTTCTGGACTCGAAGTAAATAATCCTGAATCAATTTATACAACATCAGTTTGTTTGTTTTGCTTTCATAACAAATAGTTTGAGCCATATACAAATACAGAAGTGACAAAAGGAAACATATTTACAATCCAAAGTCAGACTAACTATTTTCAGTAGCACAGTCTTTTATTTACAGTCTGCTTCTCCTGGTGGTAAACCTCTATCACATGTTTGGATTAAAAATTAGGCCTATATAGCTGCTGGTTCCAGCTTAAGCAATATGTTAAAAATACTAAATTCTTCATTGATTTGAGCTGTGGGGTTTGCTATACACTGGCAGAAAATTGTAGAGTAAATGGTGAAAACGAACAAACCAAATAACAAGATCCTTGAATTCCATCTTTTTTATTAACAGAAACTCCAACAAATTTGTGCCCAATTGATGATGTTTGGGACATGAAAAGTCCAGTCCAGCAGGTGGCGGTAATGCGCCTTAAAGCTTTAACCGCCAAAAAATACAAGAGCAGAAGAAGAAGAAGCCGAGTTCCCGCTTTATGGCGTTTTTCTCTCCGATTATAGTCAAGACTGATTTAAAGGTAAGCACCGAGCTAATATTAATCCGAGTCTAGTTAATCTTGAGTTTAGCTCCTGAATGAGTCTTTCTGTTGCTCTCCTCGGTGTCTCTTCTCAAGTTTTTGTGAACAAGTTGGAAAAAAAAATCTGACTAAATTGACTCAAGCTGCTTTAAACTAATTCACAGAAAGATATCACCAAAAGGTTGTGAAACACAGAGAAGAAAATAATTTTATTAGAAGAAAGCTTTTAAATGAGCTCATTGTAATCAGAGTTTGTGTTGTTTTATTAGTCTGTTATTAAGGCTACTTAGCATCTCTGTGGCACCTGCACAGCTTATGAATGCAGCTTGCTAGCTAAGCTAGCTAGCGCCACCCTTCTTCCATATAAGGTCACTTCCGGCTCCAAAAGACCCAACATGTTGGCGGTAAAAGTGCTATAATGAAATACATTTATGAGAAATGTAAAAATAAATGTGTTCCAGGCTAAAACACAGCTGCCTTTATCAGCGCAAAGTTGTGATGAGGCTTACTCAGATGATGGCTCAGATTTCTACACCCACTCGGATATACAGATGAAATCAAGACAAGTACATCAATACAAAAATTCACAGGATTGTTCAAAAAATAATAAATTGCATGAATATAGGAAATCTTCCTCTCAGTGACTGAGTTGTCTCATTGTGTCCTCATTTTTTATAAATCAAGGCCTGAGTAACCCAACCTTAAGTGTTCATTAAGGTTTTTGTCACATAGATAGAAAATAAACTCAGAGATTAAGCGGCTGTTATAAACAGAGTGATTAGTTTATGTAAAAAATGTAGTTTGTTGTTGTTCTGGTTTATGTGCTGAAAATGGTTTTATTTGTGTATGTTCAATGTGTTAGACTTGTACATAGTTAAATATATGATCAAATAATGTTGAATCCTGGATATGGATTTGTAAGCAATGAAATTTGAAATAAGGGGGTAGGAACAAGAAAACTTCATCCTACTCCTTTTCGAGCACACACATTCTGTAGACATAGATATTTACATGAAAACTTGATGATTTTTAAGTTTTGTTATTTTTATTTTTTTCTGTTGTTATTTCAATTATATTTGCATGTTTGAAATAAATTTTATCTATCTATCTATCTATCTATCTATCTATCTATCTATCTATCTATCTATCTATCTATCTATCTATCTATCATTTCTCACGTATATTGTCGGGTTTTTTCTTGGCCAGGGCATATTTTAAAGAGGAATTGCTCTCCTGGTACTGGTGTGTCATACTGCTGAATTTGGTATCGGTGCTCAAACCTTTTGTGTTTGTTTCAAACAAGTTGTCCACCCAAGGAAGCTAAAATGTGTTCTGTGTGTTCTCAGATGAACATATGAGACACTTTGACTCTTCAGTGCAGTGTGGAGCTTAACAAAGTTCTGTTTTGTGTCCCAGCTGATCAGGAGGAGGAGAAGAGTCTGACGGAGCAGCAGAGGAAATTTCAGCTACTTGGACTCAGCTCAGCCACTGCAGAGAAAACAATGAGCTCAACACAGAAGGTGACAGATACTAGTGTTAAGAAATACTCCATTAAAAGCTGAAGTACTGATATGTATATTTTATGCTAAACTAAATGAACCTTGTGCAATATTAATGTAATGTAGAAATAATGTATACAATGTATACAATGCCTACATCTTAGACGGTGACGTTGCCTCTAAACATCAAAATGAGCAGGAAGATGTTAAAGTGGGATTCAGCAGGATTCAACCCTAACATCAGCTGTAGTGGCTCAGTGTGGGGAAAAGGGTCACAGCTCACAATCATTTCTATTGAGAGCTCCAGTAGATTTTTTTAATGTACAGGCTGTGATCAGCTGACCTGCTGCTCTCTGTGAATTCATCCAGATGTCTGCAGATGTTTCACGAGTTGTCCTGGCTGATTTCCTTTCTCTACACTGACAGTACACTGTCTTTATATTATACACTAAACTGTTGGTATGTGGGTGGAGCTCAGTGAATGAATGTCAGCATCATGAGCTTAAGTTTAAGTTAATCTCTGCTACACTTGATGTAATCTAACTCTGACATGAGCACCACAGTCACTGTGCACCAGTCACACACTGTTCTTTACTTAAATCCATCACATTACAGTAAACTTGCCTGCTTATCCTGCACTAACCTGCAGAGGATTTTACTTGTATCCTCCTGTGGATACAAACCAGCAAGAACTCATCAGATCTCTGTCACTTACCATTAATGAAGTTTGGCTTTTATTAATAAACAGAGAGCACGGATCCGTGCACAGGAGGATACAAGCAGCTGCTTCTGTTTGCAGTCACCGTGCACCAGTGTTGTGTTTAATTGTGTCAGTGTTCATTTTTAAACACGTTTTTTAAATCAAATGTTTATGTATACATCAAGATTAATGTTCCAAACAAATGACACTGTACAGCAAATACATACATAGACATGTGCAGCAAAAGGAATCCGAGAAGATGTTTAACTTCTAAATGTTTAAATTGTTTGTTTTATATCCAAAGTCTGTCAGTTTGTCATTCCCTGTTATTGCTGCTGACTAATCACTCAAAGTGACACAACATGACCGTGGGTCTGATTTTTCTGGTAAACTTGTTTAGCAGCCCACTGGAGACGGATACCCTGTTCTTTGAACTTTAATACTGGACAGAAAATCGTCTCCTTCCAGAAACAAAGGGTAGCATTAGAACTTGTGTGAACAGCAAAACAATGTAGAAGATTTCCTTTTGTGTCTGTGTTGTGTCTAGGGCTGCCACGATTTGTCGACTAGTCACGATTACGTCGACTATCAAAATCGTCGACGACTGATTTAATAGTCGACGCGTCGTTTGAAGCTTTGTAAGATCCCAAAAGACGCAGGAATAAGTAGCAGGATTTAAGAGTGTAATAACGGACTGAAACAGAAGATGGCAGCACTGCATGTACAAGGATGCCAGCTGCCGTTAAACCCCGAAGAAGAAGAAGAAGAAGAAGAAGAAGAAGAAGCAGCTGTGTCCCAGAATTCATAGCGCGGCCCAGCTCAGTTTCCAACAATGGCGGCAGCTAGTTAGTTTTAATATTACTCTTATTATTCTTTCTGGGTCACAAAATAAACGTTTAACATATTTTCAGCCGAGAATGTAGCTGTGTAAACCTCAAATATCGGCTCAGTTTATCAGGACACCACATATTTTCAAAAGCGCTCCGACGTTTTCAGAGTCGTCTGTTACCCACTAGCTCGATAGCTAGCCGGGGGCTAGGTCACTAGCACGGTGAGAACACCGGACTCCAGGCAAATTGTTTTCAAACCCACCGCCGTCTTTCGCTACTCAGGTTAAATATATATGAGTCACTTAGATAAATTAAAAATGTTGTTGTTTGGCTTTTTTTTTTTAGTATTTTATTTGTTCCTGAGTAAATCGGTTTGTCTGAGATTAAAGTTATAGTTTTTACACAGCTGAATAAACGTCAAGCAGACAGCTGATTATCAGAAGTGTGAGATGCTGGAGAATATACTCCGTTGTCCTGTTATATTTTAGATAGCAAGGAGTTTATTAAACTTCACCGAAACAATCTGCAAATTTCATTAAAATTGAATAAACTATCATCTTGTCTTTATTTTTAGTTAGCACCTTAAAAGCTTAAAGCTGTAAGCTAATGATAGTTATATAAGAGCATATGCTGCATGGTGCAATAAGCTGTAGTTTTACGTCCAGTGGATGATGATCTGATTAGTCGACTAATCGCATAAATAATCGGTGACTAGTCGACTATCAAAATAATCGTTTGTGGCAGCCCTAGTTGTGTCACATCATTTTGGCTCAAGAGTTTACTTTATTGCTATGTTTGTTTTTTGCTATTTTATTACTACATTTGTATTGTGCAGCACTTCGGTCTGCCAGGTGTGTTTTTAAAGTGCTATATAAATGATGATGACGATGATGCTTACGGAACAGCTGAAAGACTTTAAAACAAACCTGTTACTTTAATGATATTTCTGTGGTACTACAGAGTCCAAAAGAAGTATCGCAGTAATAATTCATCCAAATTGTAACTTTTAAATGTCATTATCAGCCCAAAGGTTCACAACCAGTTCATCCCTGATAGAATGTAAATATATACAAATCTATAAATTGTATTATGTATATAACTGTGAAACAAACATAATGGACCATTAATGTATCATAATAGTACATTTCTGAATTTGGGGTATAATTCCAGGTGGGATGAGTGTCTGTACAGCTCCTCCTGTTGATGTAAAAAAAGAAAAAAGTAAATGCCAGTTTTTTTTAGGTTTTCATGTTGATGTTGTAACACAGTAAAGAATTACTCTTACAGAAATAAATGTCATTTTTTCAACTTGCAGTTAAATTCATGTAACTTAATGCTGATGCTGTTGACGACTGGGGCTCACACGTCTTTTACTTTGTCTCCAGGACCGACTCACCATGGTTGACCCACAGGAAAATAGCCCGCAGGACATTCCTGACTATGACGGCATAGAGGATGAAGCTTTCCCCCCACTCCCACCACCACACTCCCCAGGCCGGGGAGGCCAGGAGGAAGGAGACCCTTTTGCAGATGGTAGATGCTGCTGTGCTCTTACAGGATTACTATGAGGTCTTTAAGATGTGATGATTCAGAACTTTGTATTTTAAATTCATGGTTTAATGAAGAATCATAGAAAAATAAGATTCAGGAAAAAAGGCTAATGTGGGAGAAATACAACCTCTCATAGTCCTTCCACAAAGCTTTTTGGAACAGCTTGATAATAATGAATTTGTTAGTTCAGCCTAGAATTAACAAATGCATGAACTGGTTTTTCAGCATCTCTCTGAGACTGGATGTTTCTAACAATAACAACACACATGTTTTTGTTTGCGTGAGCAAATGAAACCTATCAGATACTGTTCAAACCAGCACATTTCTTCTGTAACCTCCAGTCTATAATTTGTCTGGATTTAAAGATAAGCTTGAAGTTTGCCACGCTGCCAACAGAATGAGTTAGAAACACATCCTGTTGTCATGTGTTTTCAATGCAGGAGATGAAGGTGAGGTATCACAGCTGGCTGATGTCCCTACTGCTAAAAGGAGAGGCGTGAAGAGACCCCAACCCAAGCTGGACTCCCACAGGTAGCAAAGACATTTATATCACGACAGAGGGTTGAAATGCATTAAAATGCGCATTTAAATAGGAATTTGATGTCATCTTGTGTGAGCTGGGACACAAGGAGGCCAAAATCATTGATTGACGTGTGCAGACTGTCAGTGTTGCAGCCAGGTTGAACACGAGTCTGTGACTGCACTGGTTTTTATCACCGTTTCACTAATAATCGTGCACAGAGGCTCAGAGACACACTGACCCACAGAGTTGTTGCAAATGTTTGAAAACGTAAGTTTGTGGAAAGAACAAAAAAAGTGATGTGATATTATCTGAGTGGCGACACCTGTCGTTTCGCAGAGTACTGCAGCGTCTTCTTACGCTTTAGCGGCGGGTACAAATGACTGCATCTGTGTGATGATGGTGCAGCTTCACTCTGCCAGTCATTTAAAGAAGAAAGACTCTAATACCATTGTTGTTTTCATCATTTGGATGGGCAAAATTCCCAGACTGAAAATTGTCAGAGCGTTGGAGACATCCCTGGATGTGTGTGAGAAAGATGTTTCCAGTCTCTGTACACCTATAGTGTGAACCTGGTTAGTATTGCCAACCATAAGTCAGGCTCGTTCCCAGTAGTCTCCCAGTGGGTGTCCCAGTGGCACTCCTCTGTTACTGTTCTGTTCACAATGTTCCTGGACAGAACTAAGTTATACTAAATCAAAGGATGTTAAATAAGCTTTTAAGTAAGAACGTCGATTATACTTAGGATAAAACTTGCAAGCTGTATTAAAGAAAAACATAGATTTTCATTTGATAAAATATTCAAATTAATTGCAACTTTGCTAAAATATATATATATATATATATATATATATATATATATGTATATGTCTGTCTGTGTTGGCCCTGTGACAGGCTGGCGACCTGGCTGCTGGGATGGGCTTCAGCCATCCACGATCCTGAATTGGATAAGCCAAATACGCCTGGATGTGCTGCTAACCCTGCTTGTAATCCATTAATGGTTTAACTTAGTCTTAATATTTTTTCCCAGGCTGATATCAGATCGAGGGCTTCCAGCTCTGGGCACTCTCTTTGACAATATCCAGTTCAAAGGCAAAGGACACGAGGTAGGATATGATAACATCTGTCCCACCAATTACCAGATGTGAATGAACATTGGTTTTTGAGCTAAATCTGTTTGGCCTGTCAGCTTTTAATTAGATGTCCTAAATTTGGTTTGAGACTAAAAGGTCAAAAGTTGCCCTTTCTGTCGTGGTCAAAAATGAGTGAGGGGAACCAGAGGTTGGTTTACCAAATTAAGATGTCTTTTGTTCCAATGACTGGAAGTCATTTTTTAGTGGGAAGAAGAAGCGTCCTATCACACACAGCCCTCTTTCATATCACTACTCGCTGTTTTTGATGTTTGCCCCATTAGGCTGCAGACCTGCGGCTGCTGATGCAGAAGATGGAGAACTGGGCCCACAGGTTGTACCCCAAATTGCAATTTGAAGATTTTATTGACAAAGTGGAAAGGCTCGGCAGCAAAAAGGAAGTGCAGGTGAGAGGAAGCAGTAGAATATTTCCTGCAAGCGTGTGGGATTCCTAATGTTCAGAATTTGTAATTTTTTACTCATTCTTCTATAGACATGTCTTAAACGAATACGACTGGACATGCCCCTGACACATGAAGATTTTACAAGTACAGATGGTAAGAAGAAAAATCATTACTGATGGGGATACGGTGGACTAGGGCTGTGCGATATGACCAAAGTCTCATCTCCCGATATAAGAATTCTATCGTCCGATAACGATATAAATCACAGAAATGTAACATTTTCTGTCAATTCTGTGAATCTCGACTTGCGTGAAGTGTTTCCAGCTGCGCGTCATGTAGCTGGAGTCGAGTGTTTTAACCGATGCATGAAACGACACATTTTTAGACAGAAGTTGTAACGGCGCCGTTTTCTTTGTGAGTATTTATTACACGGCGTGCTGCGGGGGAAAGCCTGTTCTAACGTTTGAGTCTAAGGTTTATTTTTTAGCACCTGGCGGCTCTGTTTTACTTCTCATCCGTAAACACTCTGCTCTTTCACGTGATTCCGTTTATTTTGAAAAGCCTCAACAGGATCTTGAGCTTTATTCTGAAAGGTTTATGTGCAACATAAACAAGCGGACACGCGATGGTTTTACCGTCGTTGTTGCTAACGACAACGCATAAAAACAGGCGCTTGTCCGTCCGTAGTGTGGTTATATATAAGAGAAAGAGAGAACTTTACTACAGTGACATCAGAACCATGAAGAAATATTGCCGTAAACAGTTTATTTTGCGACACCACGAAACAAACGATAGCGTAAAATGAAATAGACGTTTTTGTATATATCGTTGTATCGAACAGCCCTACGGTGGATTCACACCTGCAGGTGCACATAGGAAATACTTGCCATATTCCACAGGACTTAATTATCAGCACTGCTTGAAATTGTGTTCAGGTGCTGGTGACGAAGAGGTACAACGTGAACTGGAAACATTTGGGGATCCTGATCTGTTCAGCAGAGAGAGTTTTATTAATGCTCCCCAAGGGCAGATTGCCGAAGCCCTCGCTCCCCCACCTACTCCCTCTCTGACCGAAGAGCAGCAGAAACGTATTGAGCTGAACAGACAGCGGGCCCTGGAAAAGAGGCGCGCACGCCAGCAGCAAATTGGTAAGAATGGCAAAAATGTATCATACAGCTGGGACACAATATAACAGAAATAATTAATGATTCTGCTACAAAACATCCAGCGAAGGTTCATAAGGATCATCTAGCTTCATTGGTGTATTAACTTTATATGAAAATACAAAAAGCAAAACATTGAATGTACAGTATATTGCCAAAAGTGTTTGCTCATCTGCCCCCACACTCATATGAACTCGAGTGACATCCCATTCACGACGTCCGCCTGTGCAGCTATATCAGCTTCAACTCTTCTGGGAGTGTTTATGGGAGTTTATGACCATTTGTAAGGTCAGACACTGATGTTGAAGGCCTGGCTCCAAATCTCTGCTCTCATTCATCCCAGTGGTGTTCTGGTCAGGACTCCCATGCCAGAGTTCATGTCTTTGTGGACCTTGCTTTGTGCACTGGTGCCCAGTCATGCTGGAACAGGAAGAAGCCATCCCCAAACTGTTCCCTTAAAGTCGGGAGCCAAAATGTCTTTGCATGCTGAAGCATTAAGAGTTCCTTTCACTGGAACGAAGAGACTGAGCCCAACTTCTGAAAAACAACCCCGCACCGAAATCCCCCTGCCACCAAACCTGGAGCTCTGTTGTCCTGGCAACTGCTAAGTTGACTTGTCTATCGGCTTTCCAGATTGAGAACTGTGATCCGTCGCTCCATAGACTGCATCTCTCCTGTTCTAGAGTCCAGTGGCGGCGTGCTTTACACCGCTGTGTCCCATTGCTTTGCGTTGCACTCTGTGATGTAAGGCTTGGACTACAGCTGCTCGGCCATGGAAATGGATTCCACGAAGCTTTCTGTGCACTGTTCTTTAGCTAATCTGGAGACCACGTGAAGTTTGGAGCGATGGACTCCACAGAAAATTAGCAACCTCTGTGCGCCTCAGTATCCACTGACCCCCACTCTGGGATTTTACGTGATCCACCACTTGATGGCTGAGTTGCTGTCGTTCCCAAACACTTCCACTTAGTAGCAGCAGTCTGCATGCCTAGGTGCTTGATTCTATACAGCTGTGGAAGTTACTGGATCACCTGAATTCAATGATTTGGATGATGGGTGGTGAGTGAATACTCCTTACAATATAGTGAAGTGGATCTAGTGTATATATCCACCAGAAACCCTGAAGGTCGAGTGACGAGTTCCCGTATTGCACAGTTCGTCCAAACCACCAGAGATTCCTCACATTAGTGTGGAGTTTGGTAATAAGAGGCAAAGCATGTAGAAAACATTGATTTCTTTACTGCCTGTCTGATGTCAGCTTCAATTAGGCGTAGTATTTTTGTTTTTGCCTTACACTTGTGATCCAAACTGTTTTTACTTCCTCTTTAGTTAAAGCGGAGCCAGCTGTCTGCGATCTATTGTCTACAAATCTTTAACAGTGACATTAAATCGTTCTTCAGGGTCCTCATTTACCGCAGAAATGATGTAATGTGATTTAAATGAGACCCATAGAAAAGAAAATGACCTGTTGATCGGTCTCTATTATGAGCCTTCACCCATAAAAATGTGTTTACAGTTTATAACACTAGATGGTGATATGAGACCGTTTCCATTGTATTACCCGAGCATGATTTACTCATCGACTTTAAACTTTCACATTTTAGTCATTAGTCCTCCTTAAGAGGAGCCAATCCACCCCCCCCCCCCCCCCCCCCTTTTTTTTTTCTGTCCAGTATAGAAACTAAACAGCTGACATCATTCGGGTAGTGTAGCTTCCAGAGATCTGAAGTTAACGTGAACTCTGGAGGGCAGTCAAAAGCTTAATTTTTTATAATGCAACATACTATTATTTACATACATATTATTTTAATAAGCAGTTTCAGGGTTCGTGCTGTTTTAATGAGTGTTCGATGGAAAACGACACTGAAGGAATTTGTACTCTTGAGTCACATGACAGTAAATAATTTCGAGTATGTGTACATAACACAGGCTAATGTTTAAAACTATGATTATTATTTTGCTAGCTATCAAACTTGCTGGAGAAATGATTGAAATGCACTGAGTGTGATAGAGTACGGCAGTGCTAGCACAGCAGTTAGTTATGGCATGGTGATTTATGCAGTGTGCTTTAAACTTGGCTAACATTACTTAGCAGTAGCAGTAATATTAGTGACTTCACTCAAGTGAAAGCTTTAATCGTTAGTCCGACACTTAACTAGCCAACTTAAGCCTTAAAGAAAAACTGGTAAAAAGAGGGACTGATGCATGTGGGCACAAAGAAGCCATTTCTTGTGCTGCTGAAGTTCCCTGGCTTTCATTCAAAATGTGTTTATCGTGAGCACCGACACATTAAACCATTTAAAAATTATAAATGGCTTTAAGCTCACATTGATGCCTGTGGGGCTCTATCAGCCACGGAGACGACAGACACATTTTAGTGTTTTAATGAATGAATGTTTCATACTTTAAGGCTGCCTGTTTATTTAAGGGAGATGAACAATACATTATTATTTGACATAATTCTATGACAGGTGATGGACTGAATAAATAGATTTTAGGTCGATGTTTGTGCGTTTTTAAAGTCTTATATGTTGAATTGAACTGAGTGTGTCATCTGTTCAAAGCCTCCCGTCAGTGCTGTTCTCCATGCCTGTCTTACTGTACATGGTGTTATTAGCACAAACACTTTAAAGCTGATCATTTAGGACTGTAACAATAATCCAGAGAGCAATGTAGTCAAACATCTCACAGTTAGTTTTATTGGGAATGAACTTTGACCTGTTAGGCCCCCAGGGCTTTTCTGAGCTTCCTGCTCGAAAATGAAGAGGCCAAAATAAATGGAGTATTTCTCTGCAATTACAAACTCTGTGTAAACAGTCTTGGTATCAAAATAAAGCTAACGCTTGTGAGCTGTCATCAGAGGGGTAAATATTACTGCAGATGTTACTATGTCAAAGTTACTGGGACTCAAACATAGAAAAAAATGATTATTTCCCTCACCTAATTTTTAAAAGTATTTTATAGCTTATATGCTATAAAATATACTTTGGGTCACATTTAACTCCAGAAAATCATAAATCAAAATATGGATGTTACCTGTCCACAGATTCATGGTGATGTAACTGCTCTTTTAACTGTTTGGTGTTTGTAGAAATGGTTTACAGCTGAGATTCAGAGGCTTCTGTGGACACTCATGTCTGCACTTATATTTCTGACCTCGTGTTATAACCGATTAAATGTGATCTCCTCTCTTTTCCCCCATTTTTGGTGGTGTGGGTGCTTAACTAGTTAAAGTACCAAACATCTGTCTCCTGTTGTTGTGTCACGTAGGAAAGAAGCATCAATATCTGATGAGCAGACTTGTTCATTTGTGCAGATTTCTTCTTTTGTGTGGTTGTTTTTTCCAAGTGGAGATGAGCATCTCTAACAAGTTGATTTGTTCACATTTGCACATCTGCATTTTTGAGAGAAATGAGTTTTTTGAGTTTGTGCACTATATGCATATAAGACAACCATTTCCTTTTTCAGTATTTTTGTGTGGTGCATTTTTCTCTGTTTTAACAAAAGAGGAACAAAGAACATTTAAGTCAACCTAAGACGATTTGTTTTAATTTTTACATGGTCTTACTGAGGTGATGCAAAGTGGAACATGCAAACTGTTTTTTTGGTAATGTGCTGGAAAAGCTTGATAATGGACCTTGAAAGTGCTTAAAGTGCTTAAATTTGACCCTGAACAATGAGTTTGAACCCTGCAGTTTACAGTTTCATTTTTCATTATCTCAGCTTTGCCTGTCTTTTATAAATCGTAGTAGACTGAGTGTGTCTGTGTTGACTGAAACCATCACTGTTTCTAATTCTCAACCCTTTCAGGCCCTTCAGCCTCTCAGACTGCTGACATGTTAGGAGACAAACCTCCAGCTGCATCCTCACCAAATGTCATCAAAGGTTCTACTGATGGAGATGAAACTGTAGAAGATCCTGACCTCGAGCCTTCCAACAACACCTCCACGCAACAAACCAGCCCGCTTCCCCCCAAAGACTCTGAGCCCGCTGAGGCTGAGACCGGCCTCAGCCCTGAGCAACAGCTCAGCAACGACTGTGTAGAGGGGGATTAAAGTTCACGTGCAGCAGTTTCTGCTGAAAAGCTTTGGCAGTGAGCAGATTTAAAGGTTTCCCAATGTTCGTGCCTGCTCATTCGAGTAATGTTGTGCATTTCTGGTGGTTTATATCTTGAGCACATGTTCCTACTGTGACGTCAGCTTTGGGTTAGCAAAGACATTTATAATCAATGGAAATAAATGTTTTTCTTATTTTTAAAAGTCCAAATCTTAAACGTATTTACCATGTGTTGGTATCTGTTACAGAAAAATATTTGAACTGATCCACAGTTCCTGCTCTGATGCATCTTCTTTCTCCAGTTTCACTATTGGCAGAATTTTGGTTGCAAACATGTTTCTATAAAAGGCCTCTGTGTGTGTGTAGTATGTGAGCTGTCAACTGACCATCACCCTCTTCCAAGCATTAAGTGCTCGTTCAATTATGAACAGTTCTTTCTTAAGCTACTGCAGGGACATGAAACGCAACACGATGAAGTGGCTCCATCTGCGCTAATGAAAACACCATTTTTAATTACAGGCCACTGCACACATATTGAAATAGTTATGTACAGTTCATATTTCTGTTGGTAGTTCTAGAAAACAATCTTAAAATCCACAAACCAAAAAACGCTTCTGATTATTTACCAGTTCAAACAATAAAAATGTCCTTGGTGTTGGTGTCTTCTATACAGGCTCTTGATATACAAACTATAAGATAAATACATCCTAGTTTTATACATCACTTCCAACACAACCAACCTCAGGTGTGTTCATTACTCTACGGGTTTATTTTAAAGTCTGCTAATGAGTGACATGAAGTTTTATCAGTCCGGTGACCTGTCCAGGGCGTATCCTGCCTCTCACCCTATGACAGCTGGGACAGATTCCAGGACGTGCAGAAGAAAATGGACGAGTGGACGTTTTATCATCTCCAGAACAATACTCGTGCTGGGTTTTGTATGAAGTGGTCACAGGTAGTACAATATGTGTGAACTCACCAAAAATGGTTCTATAACACAAGACATTTAATTTACACAAGACATTGATCCCACCAGTGAGATATTGAGATCACTGGTGCTGAGAGAAAAGCCTTTTGTTACCAGACTTCTTTAACCTGCTGCAGTTGACTAGTTTCCTGCAGGATTGAACCACATTTGCAGTGAGTACTAGGTCTTGTCAAAGTAACTGCTGACACTTCACTGGCATTAACACGTTCCCTATCCTCCTTACAACTAAGTTTAACTTGATGTGATTTTAAAAACTAACTTTTACAAAACGTATCCACTGATTCGGTTTGACTCTGGTTTCTAAAAAGATGGCGGGACATGTTTTTACTTAATATTGTGTTTGCTTTCCTGTGACTTCACACACTCGTGTGGTTTGTCCACACACAATCTGGAGCTACAAGAATGACCTGGATGACTCAGCACGAGTGATCTTCAATGATCACCGTTCTGTTAGCGCACAGCGTGCAGTTCTCACAAGTGTCTGCTTGGAGGTAAAGCTGGGCTACAGCGTTTCTATGCTGTTGTTGCCGGGAGGCGTGAAGCCCTTTCCAGATCCATCAGAGCCAACTCTCTGATTTCTTCCAGAATAGAGTACAGACTGGGAGTTTTGCTCTGACGAAACTCTCTTTCCTCTTTGGAGAGTTTGGGGCGCCGGGCTGTCTTCTCCTGAGCCAGCGCCTCTTCATTCTGACGCACCACCTCTTTGACCAGCTGACTGCGGCCCTGAGGGCTGGGCTGCTGGGACTTGGCACTGTGGTGAGGCTTGTTGCTGATGACCTCGAGGTTTAGACGGTCAGCGTGGCAAGTTGAAGAGTGGACAGAAATACGAACCTGAAGAGAGCAGAGAACGTAAGTCACAGTATTCCTCAGTTCGATCACTACACAGTAATGGCACCTACTGAAAATAGTCTAATGGAATGCTATGCAAAGACAGGCCCACTTAAGGTTTGTGACGTAATATATAACAGCAGTCCTCTCAGCACTGTGCGCAGCGTCACAGCTAAGTAGACAGTGGTGTAGAGTGGAGAAGTTTCCGACTGTGCCACAATTTTGTTCATAAATAGGATAAATTGGATACGTATGTTACACACACGTATCCAATGTAACAAACGTTCATCCATCCGTACACGAACTTTCTTTACTGTGCTTTCTAACATTCACACGACGTGGAGACTGGAGCAGAGGGGGAGAAAAACATTCATTAACACTGTGACCTCGGTCAAGTGTCACAGTGAGGTTGTTGTTTTGTTGATTTGTTTGTTGAATATCATCATCATCTCTTTGTTTGATATGATCATAGCTTGACAGCAGTCAATGCTGTGGTGGACAACTTGTGTTTGGGCTAATGTTTCTTTCTATCTTGTTTTGGCCACATGTGTCATCCATCATCATCCATCAGTAAGCTATGTTGTTAGCATTGCCTTTGCCCTTTGACATTTATGACCCCAGGATAAGTCCATGAAAGAAAGAAAAGATGTTGATAACAGTGGAAGCAGCAGTACTCTGTCACTTTTTCATGTCTTAAAGCCAAAGATGTGAGAATAACACACCGTTACTTCAGTTTCTTTTTGTTAGCTAACCTTAGGGTAATGTTTCCTGCTCTTTTTGCTTAAATCACATGCACTTATTCCTCACAATCATCGTGTGTAACATGCCTGAACTTAATATAACTTGACGCCAGTGATGGGCAGCAACGCATAATTAGATTACTTTTTTCAAGTAACGAGTAAAGTAAGGGATTACTGTTGCAAAAAAGGTAATTAGATTACTGTTACTGTCCCGTAAACACGCTGCTCTACTGTGTTACTAAACCGTGAGTTTGTTTGCAAGAGTGTCTCATGACAATGACATAAGTGCATGCGACGTTTGTGGTAACAAACGTGTGCAGAGCAACAATGGATCATTTATCGAGTGCGAGAGAGAGAGTGCGACCGTGCAGCGTTTAAAGGCGTTTATGTGAAAACAATTACCGCCCACTGTCATTTTTTATCTCCCTTTACAAAAAGGTTTGTGTAGAAACGCCACAAACTGGAAGCATTACATTTCTTGTCTTGGAGGAGAGCCCCCCCCCCCACACTTATGTTTTTGTTTTCATATAATATTTAAAAACAATAAACTGAATAACTTTAAATGATTTATTTTCAGGAATCATTTTCGTCTCATTCATCTTACTGACGTTTTGTTACCTTGAGATTAGCTAACAAAGCAGCAACCACACAACACTTTATCACAACAAGATCATAAAACGTCTCTTAATGTTGGACCACAAAAGATCCAGTAGTCGTATGAACCTGTGATTCATATACACTCATGCATATATATTTGGAATCGTCGCCTTTAGGCGCTGCATTGCTGGAAACCTTCTAAAATGATTGATTAGCGTTTTCTGTGACTTACGGTGATGTGGTCAAACAGTTTGAAGGTGGAGGTGCCACAGCTGGAGGTGGTGGTAATGCGGTCCGGGTATTTTCGCACAGTGCCACCCTGCCAATCACAGCTGCCGTCCTGTCCCGCTACCACCACCAGGCCCTCTTTGTTCTTCAGATACACAGGCCCCCTCACACCATACCTGTGAACAACATGGCTGTGGTCAGAGGCAGCCTTACTTACTCAGTGATATTACTCAACCTGCTTTGCGCCCTGTGATTTTAATCATTACATGGATTCTACAGCCTTCTCAAAATGACCACAGGTTACATTTTAATAAACTGTTAATATTGCATATCCCTGTAACACCACAAGCATGGAGAACACTGATGTTATTAAATTACACTTTCCTTGCAATAAACAAGCAGCAACCTCCAGAGGTTAGCTAAGCTAACGTAGAAGTGCCACAAACACAAGGCTGGCTCCAAAGCACCGTCCCTCCCCACAGACTCAACTTCAGCAATGCAATTAACTTATTTAAAGCCTGGTAGAGAAAAGATTCGGGGTTTTAGCCGATTTTCCCTGCTCACAATAAATGTTTAAGGAATTAGTTTAGTAAATTTATACAATTTAAAACTCATTTTGAGGTTTTTTAAGAGAAAATAAAACTAGCGTGTATACTGTTAAATATACATTGATTAGCGTGCAATTACATCTTCCAACAAATTCATTCATTGTCATAAACTTTGAATTCGTCTATTAAAAATACACGAGTGGTTGGCCGTCTGTGAGCTGCTGTACAGCTCCATTAAACAAAGGAAAAGAAGAAGACTGCAGAACAAAACACAGGACTGAAGGTTCTTACTCTGGGATAAACACCAAGACACCGTTGTCTCGAATGGAGTAGACAACAGCGTCAGCCACACAGCACGGGTCTGTCTGAGGGTCTCGTTCTCTGAAAAACAGACACTGAAACAGTGCTGTGGATCGCATTTGGGCTGCCTGTGCTGCCTGCAAATGAAACACAGACGTCAGCACAGCTTCTGTTAATAGAGTAAGAGGTGAATCATTGAAAAACACAAACAATAAAACACCCCTGACCCTGTTCTTGCTGTTGACATGGTGAGCCATTTCCTCCACTTCTTTGTTACTGGCTGGTGCTTTACCAGATACAACGCCCCTCTGCATGTGCAGGGCTGCGGTAAGAAGGCGGTGCACGACAATGTCTGCGTACCGACGGATGGGTGAGGTAAAGTGTGTGTAGCGATCCAGAGCCAGACCTACGACAACGAAGCAAATATCAGCACGTTAGCCTTCTTTCTAGTTCTCAGTCGAATAATTCTTCACAAACAACAGACGTTGGACAAGTGTGTGCAGACGTGTGATGGATGGACTGACCCACAGTCACACTGAAACTCTAGTGCAGCCAATAAAAGCTGTGCAGCGGTATCGTACCATAATGGTAGTATTGGTCTTGAGGATGAGCACCAGTGGAGAAGTACAGAGCCTGTGACATAGCAGTGGTGGCCATCATTCTGAACAACCTGTTCACCAAGGGGTCCTGTGGGTCCACAGCTCGGTCCAGTGAGGCAGCTAAAGCCTTGTTGGACCTGAAGGAACAGAGCCAGAAACCAGGGATGAGTGAGGCCTCTCATCTCAGCAGTCAGTGACACAAAGCTACTTGCATCACCATGTCTCTTGTCCTGGGACCGGTTCTGCTGTTGGTTTAACCCCCCCCCCCCCACAATCCTCCAACCGCACATTCATATTTTGTTTTCAAACTCCATTGCAGTTCATTCCACGCCTCAGATCCTCAGACCTTTTGTAAACAGTTAAACAAATAAAAGTTAACTGTAATAGATTACAGGTTGTAATTAAATAAATCACTGCCTCTTTTAAAAAACAGAAAAACAAACCATCTTTAATTATTTGAGTTGTTTGTTTTGTTCCCGTGTGAGAATATTCAACACTGCTCTCTGTGCAAAACGGGTTTAAAAGCATAAACAGCTGTGGGATCCTGTTTGTCCGGGATTTGAACCGGGGAACAAACTGCGGCAGGATCAGCGTTGTGCCGAGGTCGGCATCGCCGACAGCATGTGTTCCCCCTGCGTGGCGAGCGTTCGCTGGGCACGGAGTGTGGATCCAGGTTACGCCGCCTCCATTACAAACAGTCAGACGTGGAAGTAGTGATGTTTTAGTTTTGTAAAAAAGTGAAACCTGAGTGTCGTTACATTACCATTCAGTTTAAGGGTTACAACAGAAAATGAAATATTTATTGTCCTCTCGTGGTATCAGACGGGATTATTTTAACAAACGAAGGACATTTTACCTGATAATTATATTTATCCTGTAACTTTACTGTGTAAAGAGCTAAAACCTCCAAAGTTTCAGGAGTAGTTAGTCGTTATAAGAAGTGTTTGTGAACTGAAAATCAAGAATGTGGGATCCTGTTTGTCCGTGATTTGGACAGCCCAGCGTGTGCTCCCGACGCAGGGGAAACTAATTCTGTCGGGGAGACCGACCTTGCCACGACAGCTGTTGTGAAGCTGAAGCCAAAGGCAAGATATGCTTCATCATATGTTCTAGTCTTTGGTTTGGAAGCATATTTGGCTTCAACCTCAACCTGAGCTGAAGGAACATGTCTTCTTCTTGTCTGACTGCTCATGTGACACCTGAGTGTGTCCCCGTGTTATCAAACATTTCAGGTTCACACACTTGTGTGTCTGAACATGATGTGCGTTGGACTACAATATGCATTTCCTCAGTTTCTATACTGAACAGTCAAAAACATTACCTGGTGTCAATGGTGAAACCTTTGGCCTTTGCAGTGTCCACCAGCTGGTTGAATAGCTCCTGTTGTGGTGGTGGGTGACACCTTAGAAGGGCCTGGTTGGGGAAAGCTTCCTGGATCTTGCGGGCCACCCAGTGGTTGGCGTAAATCATGCACTCTGCCACGGTCTCATGGACCTCCAGGGGCTGACGAGGGACCAGGGCCGTAATGTTCCTCTCCTCATCCAGCTGGGCACCCACCTGAAAAGGGAAAATGCTTCTAACGTGACTTCAATGAAAAAGAATATGAAAATGCATCAGTGGGCCACATTTTACTACAGTTTACTTTAACTCAGTTGAACATGCACCATTCCACCGGAACAAATGCTGCACGGAGAACCAAATGTGAATGAATCTCAACCTGAAAACAGTCTACTGTCTTTCCTACGTTCAGCTCTCTATCATACCAGTAAGAACACATATCCCTAACAGGCACACAGCTCTGCTCATGGGCACAGAAACTCCACCGATCTGCTGTTCATGCTTTTTGTTTATAGTGGACAGCCAATCAGAGTTTAAGTTAGCTCAAAGGAAATGTGCCTTAAAGAGAGAACAAAACTTTTCTCAGACTAAGGATGAACTGAGGGGACCCAAAGCACTTCAGCAGGAACCAAAAGAAGCCAGAAAGTTTGGATTTGAACACAGTTTTGGCCGTTTTATATAATAGATCAAGATGAAACATCTGTTGTCCTTATCCTTCAGGACAACTGATGTTTCACCAGCGGTCAATAATCCAGCTTTGTCAAGATAAGAACTTGATTTTTGGGTGGCAGCTCAATCATTAAACACACTTTTAGAAATATATTGGTTTTTCCACTATCCCAGAAGCAACCCGAGAGAATCATTTTTACTTCATATCAATATTCTGTGTGCGTACAGCCATAACAGGAATGCAATAACTGAATAATAAATAAATCCAAGACATCCTATTAGAGAGCATCTTATAGAACAACAGGAATTGTCCATATGAGGTTTTAACAGATGGCCGACCAGCCGCTGTAGATAAATGGCTGTGATCTAATGTGAAAACTGTCAGTGGTTTCACAGTGGAGTGCTTGGTTTCTTTATTCCAATATTCTCACTGAAATGACTTTCTGATAAAATGTTTTCTGCTGAGGAACGTGTTCTGCTTAGACGCCTGATTTTAAAAATAACGTCTCTATTAGACCGTACTATAATTTATTATCGATGAAAAGAAATATATGGTATCCATCTGTAATTCTGTAAATAACACAGCAAAAAACCAAACTAAACATAAAGACCTGGAAGACTCCTGCGTCTAAATTCATTCAGTTATTGTACTGAGTCCTGAACATGTTAGAAATATGGTATCTAAGCAGATTCTTACTCTGGATGGCATTACCTTGGCCTCCAGTAACGCTGTGAGGAACCTTGGAGTCATGTTTGACCAGGACATGTCCTTCAATGCACATATTAAACAAATATGTAAGACTGCGTTCTTCCATTTGTGCAACATCTCTAAAGTTAGAAATATCCTGTCTCAGAGTGACGCTGAAAAACTAGTTCATGCATTTATTACTTCCAGGCTGGACGACTGTAATTCATTATTATCAGGATGTCCAAAAAACTCGCTGAAAAGCCTCCAGCTGATCCAAAATGCTGCAGCAAGAGTCCTGACAGGGACTAGAAAGAGAGAGCAGATTCCCTTCATTGGCTTCCTGTTAAATCCAGAATTCAAAATCCTGCTCCTCACATACAAGGTCTTAAATAATCAGGCCCCATCTTATCTTAATGACCTTGTAGTACCATATCACCCTATTAGAGCACTTCGCTCTCGCTCTGCAGGCCTACTTGTTGTTCCTAGAGTATTTAAAAGTAGAATGGGAGGCAGAGCCTTCAGTTTTCAGGCCCCTCTTCTGTGGAACCAGCTTCCAGTTTGGATTCAGGAGACAGACACTATCTCTACTTTTAAGATTAGGCTTCAAACTTTCCTTTTTGCTAAAGCATATAGTTAGGGCTGGACCAGGTGACCCTGAATCCTCCCTTAGTTATGCTGCAATAGACCGTGGCAGCTGGGGGATTCTCATGATGACGCCGAACATCATCATCACCTCTTTGTCATCATTATCACTGACTACATGTTTATAGACCAATCTCCATTTAATCATTAGTTATCATTAATCCCTGGCCCTTTTCCACAGGTGTCTTTTGACCTGATTTCCTCCCCTCGGCTGTATGAAGTGTTTCGGGGTGACTGATACTGAATTTTCTAACCATGATGTCATCTGACAAAATGACCAAACACAGAGGTTAAGTCAAACTTTCACTTAGACAGAAGCTTAGAAGGGAGAATCTTCTGCAGCTGAAATGTGCGAGAAAGATAGTGGTTCCAGTTTTTAATGTGCAGAATGGATTTCTCTCCACTGAAGCTATGTGCACGGTTTACTTTGTTTGATTCACTTCAGATTCATTGAATCATTTTGTGTCGTATGTTAGACGTCAGTAGTGACGATGTGTTAGGGTTAGACACTCAGCTATAACATGCTTACGCTTTCAATTAAGAACATGAACCTTAAATGTTTGCAGTCTTTATTTATATAGTCTTACTGTTAAGTACACACATTACCAAAACACACAAAATACTCTATGAAGATACAAGAAACCAATCATACCTCCACTCCTTCCAGCTCCAGCGCTCCTCCTCTGTCCCTCTTTGCCCGAAGATGTCTGGCTACATGTGTGAGCATCTCAAGTGCCTCAGTGAGTTGAGCTAGCTTAGAACCCTTTTCCTGAGGACCCAGGTTGGCCAGTTCCGCTACCTCAACCTGTTCTCCGTTGAGGAGCGCCTGAGCCAGCTCGTAGTGGAGCTGATAGGAGGAGCGGATGAGTGTACGACCATACCAGACCTCTTGGACTTCAAGGGATTCTGCGTCAAGCTCCCAAAGCACGCTCATTGCATACCTGAATTTGAAAGTGTCAGTTACACAACTAGCATGCATTTTAAGCATATGAAAATGAAACGTGTGATGGGAAGTCTACTAACCTGTCAGCACCTCCCAGCAGTGAGCAAAGGTCTGCGCTGAGAATAGCAGGCAGCATGTCGTACCTGCGGTCTGCCAGGTAGTAGGTTGTAGCCCTTAAGAAGTGACATAATAAATATAAAAAGGCAATGAGATCAAAGCAGCAGCTTTATCATCTTCTTTCTAATCAAAAGTGAGACATAATTTGAAAATAAGTACTAAATATTCAGAGTTTGTTCCACCTTTGTCATTTTCATCCTTCTGTTTATTAATAAGTCAGGAAGGATGAAATAAATAAGCAAAATGTTTTTCTTATGATTTAATAAATATTCCCCATTTTCTGAAATAGAATTTAAGGCTTCAAACCACAATCATGAGATTTTAATTTACTTCTTTAAAGTGTGGAGGCGAGCTGGACAGGTGGGTGATCTGCACGCTGCTTTGTGGACAGCTATGAAATGTAAAATGGAATTTTAGAGTAAGTCAGAGAGAAAGCAGAGGACCAAAACTACATTAAAAATCACAACATAAAAAATATATAGTAAGATTTCAGTATTATTTTATAAGTGCACGTTGTTAACAGTCTACACGGAGTTTCTCTCCTCACTCGGCTCTCAATCATCTTCTGTACATGCTGCTGCTGCTGCTGCTGCTGCTGCCTTTAAAAAACGACATGCACTTCATGGACCTTCTTACTAATTTATCTGCAGACTACACTTTATCAGATACATTTTATTAGCACTGGGTTAGACACTTCTGCCTTCTGAACACTCCTTTCTTCACTTCCAAGACTCAACAAGGTGCTGAAAGAATTCCGTAGAGATTTTGGATTATAGCGAGAT
Source organism: Aulonocara sp. 'chitande type north' Nkhata Bay (assembly GCF_057382095.1). Classification (NCBI taxonomy): domain Eukaryota; kingdom Metazoa; phylum Chordata; class Actinopteri; order Cichliformes; family Cichlidae; genus Aulonocara; species Aulonocara sp. 'chitande type north' Nkhata Bay. Next base: position 33,994,226 of record NC_141352.1, read on the forward strand.
TACACCGAGATGACAGCAGAATGCATTTGCTGCAGATTTGTCGGCCGTTCAGCTGTGACACAAATTTTTTTGGGCTGCTTCCCTGTCACATGGTGTCATCGCTGCATGTTCCCAGGAAGGAAAATTTGTGGAGATCAAGTGCAAGCATTACTTTTGCAGCCCCGACCTTCACTTCATTTACTGCAGATATTTTAAACTCAGTTTTATTCATTTGTACAATACAGCACAAAATAAATAAATAAATCAGAACATGTGCATATATCTGGACATAAACACAGATGAATATCTTCTTGTTCTATTACTGTGGTTCAACTGTCTTGTTGTATCATCCTCTTTATTAATAAGATGCACTGAAAGCCAATTATAGACAAACCATTAACATCAGGTACTCAAGGTCACATGCCATCATGTGACCTCCGGTGTTTTCCTGACACCCGTAACTGTACAAAGGGGATCTGAAAACAAATGATGTGTGACACACTGTTCTTTACTTCTACCACTCAGTAGAATAAAACTAATTTAGTTGGAAGCGGACTCATTTTTCCTTTTTTTGCTGCATGACCTTCTGGTTGAATGTTGTGTACAAGTATGGCTGCCATGTCCCGTAGTAATATATGTTTATGAAGGCCACAGTGAAAATCACTCAGGCTTTCCCACAGCGGAAACATTCCCCTGTCCTGTTAATGGCATCGTACTCAAAATGAGCACAAGTTCTTCGTAACAACATGGACCACTGTGTTCTGTGTGTAGCAGTTCTCTACTGTGAGAACCCCAACCACCTTTTAGCACGACCAGCATTCGTCCATTCGCACACATATTCATACAGCGCGTTAGTCTATACCTTTAAGCATTTTCTCTCACATGCACACTCACACTAACGGATGCATCCAGGGAAATTTGGGGGTTAAGTATTTTGTGCAAGGTGACTTTAACATGAAGCCCGAAGGCACCAGGGATTGAACCAACAACGTGCTGACCATTGGTTCAATTCCTGGTGCCAGTGATACTTTCAAAGCCATCATGGACCCTGTGAAGTCCTTCTACATGTGATTAAATGATAGACATTTAAGGCTTAATGCTTCACATCAGACACGAGCCTTATTTAAGGTGGCCCTCTGTGTTATTTATAATTGCGCTACAAGGCATGCTGCTGATGCAACATTAATTCAGGCAACAACTTTCTTGCCTCTTTGTACTTCTGAAAGTTCCTCTGAACACTTATGCAAGATGCTGTAATTTTCTTTTATCCTTTTATATCCCACCTACTCTACCCAACCACTCCAACCAGTTCCTCACCTTGAACGTGCCTCCAAGTCTGTGAGCGAACCCTCTTTGACAAAGTGAGTGACATCAGCAATGTGAACTCCCAGCTCCAGCCTTCTGTTGGGGAGCTTGTGTACAGACAGCGTGTCGTCTACATCTTCACAGCCGCGTGGATCGATGCTGAACACCAGGCGACTGTCCCTAAGATCCCGCCGCTCTGCCACCTCAGAGGGGTCTACCGTCCACGGCTTCTCCAGAGAGTTGACCGGCATCTCTCTCAGCTGATGGCAGACGGACAGGCACAGCTAAACAGCCGCATAGTCTTTTGAACTTTTCACATTTTGTTATGATTCTATACAAAACATTAATAATAATAATAATAATAATACATTTTATTAAGCGCCTTTCAAAACACTCAAGGACACTTTACACAAAGACAAAGCAAAACAGTGTTTCACTTTCAGTTGCTCCCTTGTCACAAGGGGTCACCACACCTGATAGCTCAGCATCTTTTGATACGGCAGAGTTTTATACCAGATGCCCTTCCAGGCACAACCCTGATTTGTATCTCCGGTTGCAATCGAACCAGTGACATTTTGCCTGCAAGCCAGTGTGTAAACCACTGATGAAAAAAGGAAAGAATGAACTATTCCACATATTTAATGATTCTTTAATATTTTGTTGATTTGATAATAATAATAATAATAATAATGGATTGGATTTATATAGCGCTTTCCAAGGCACCCAAAGCGCTTTACAATGCCACTATTCATTCACTCTCACATTCACACACTGGTGGAGGCAGCTACAGCTGTAGCCACAGCTGCCCTGGGGCAGACTGACAGAAGCGAGGCTGCCATATCGCACCATCGGCCCCTCTGGACAACAATAGCTATATTGCAATCTTTAAAACCTTTGGTTACTATGGTAACTCTCTGATAACCAAGCACTCTCTGATGTGACCAATCACAGAAGCTCTACTGCCACCCCCTTTATAACATAAAAAGTTATGAATGATGTTCCAGTCTATGATAGTGGACTCATCTGTGCTTGTCCTTTGTTACAGCCCATTGCAACCCTTACACTCCTTACAGTGGAAATGCAGTTGTCTTCAGGTGTTGCCTAGGTTTAACTGCCGATTGTCTACACCTGGTGAGGTGTGGCTAAAGGCGTTCCTGAAGTGGTCTAGTCCAATCACCTTCTCCAGGCCAATCAGCATTCATGCTGTGTCCTCGGTTATTCTTCCTTGTACACGCCTCATCTCATCACTCATGCTCCATTCAACCATTCCACCACCAGCTTCCAGGCTCTCGGGGCTCCTGCTCTAATCCTTTTCACAGACGGGGTTCTGTTCCGCTGAGATAGGCCATCTGAGTCTAACGGCAAATCACCTGTTTAAATTCTGTTCATCAGTAAATCAATTTCATTCTTTCAAATAACCTCTCCTTATTAAAATATCTGCACTGTATTTAGTGATGAACAATTGTTAAACTCTGGTGTTTGCTCCCATAATTTCCCTTTTATTTTGACGCTCTCTGCTCTTTCCTCTTTCACCTGATCTCTGACTGCGATTGTTTGGAGGTGAAAACCAAACATCACCTGGGTTTCAGAAAACCAGAGTTACCCTGGTAAGCAACCATTCTCTGTATCTCACTATGGGAGATATAATCTACTTCCAGGTTGTAAGTTCTTTATCCTTAACAAGGTATGGAGCAGGGTAAGCCCACACTAAGGACTGAGTGTGCCAGTGAGGATGCAATAATATCAAAAACGCATAACCTAACAAATGTAATAGATGGTCCTCTGGTGAACTGTGAAGGTCACACTCTCAGTAGCCTTCAACAGCCACACAGACAGATACACTCAACAAAACAGGAACACACAGATGCTTCAATCTATGCAAAGGAGTGCAAGACACAGAAAAGCGCTATATATGGCTACATTTTCAGCAATTTACCGTTTAAAAGTGGGCCCTGCATAAACAGGATGTGGACCAATTGGTGCATTCCCAAAGTAAATGTGATACGAAAGAGTAGCTAAATGCAGTTTAATAAATGGAAAATAATCCTCTCTTATTTAGCTAATCCTGAAGGAAACATAACACATGTGGAACAGAGTTAGGAATGGGTACCGGCAATGTTCCCTCGAAGCTGTGTGTGTGCACAATTGCGCACTGCTGGCACGGTCTCTGCGCACAGAAAATCTGCGTTGCGCACAAAAAAAAAAATCTAATCTGAATTGAAATTAAAATCAATACTTTAACAAGTCTGTTTTGCAGTGTTAGTCAGTGACTGGCTGCTCCCGTATGGGATCCAGCCAGTAATGCGATTCACATTCGTATATACGCAGCTAATCAATGTCGTTGACAGGCTCTGACAGCGTCCTTATGTGCCGACACCGGTGTTTTAGCGAGCAAAGCGGCGTGGCGACGTTTAGTGTGTGTCAGAACAATGAGGCGACTGCTGAGTGTTACAGGTGTTACAGCAGTGACACATCTGCTGCTGTCAGGCCTGCAGGTATCAGGCTGTTGTTCTCCTTCATCTCATAGTTGACAGAAATTATTTTTGGAGTGGCACAAATAATTTGTGTGGCATCAGATTTGATGCAATTTGATGATTGTTCTCTAAATAATTTAAAATGTTTATTTAAAAAAACGCCTTGGCTGCATTTTTAGGTAAACAGCTGCAAAAAACTTTGTTGTTTGCATAACTCAGTTACTTTTTTGAAGAACTATATAATTAATTACCCAACATTGGTCATTATTTACTGTATTTTGCAGACAGAGTTACAGACTCTCTCCCAGACCACAGACTCATAATACAAGTCAGAGCTTTATGAAAAAAAAAAACAAAAGAAACTTGTGTTTTCAAAATTGGAGTTCAAGTTATTTTTACTTCCAATAGCGTTAACATGCTACACAGGTCATGAACAAGATTTTTTTGTTTTGTTTTTTTAAATTTTCATTGTAAGTGGGCTAAAATAGTTAATTAAAAGTAGTCTAACATAAATGTAAATGCTGTAATTTTATTATTTTAATAAACCATGTAACTTGCATGGATTCAATGCTGGCGTCACCACAGTGCACACGTCTGCTGTTGCTCACAGTGGTCCAAGGGATCGCTCAGGGAGTTTCTGTGTTCGCTCAGACACATGAAAAATTAGAGGGAACATTGGGTGCGGGTATACCGGATACGGGTGGCTTTTTTTTTTCTTGAGATGTCATACACTTTGGATTCTAGCCAATCATTTTACGTTTCCGAGGATAGTAGGCGGGTCCAGGTACGTATGTTCTTTGAGAGCAGAGCTACAGATTAAATGTCCAAGGCAAAGCGGTCAAAAGTCTGGCTGTACTTCACAGCAAAATATGCAAACTCAGCAGCAACAAGTGCTTTAAGGTGATACTGTGATACTGTGCAAAGGAAGTAACACCTCGAATCCAATGAAACACCTGGCAACGCAATAGCGTTTTTTTAAAAGCAGAGAAATGCATCGTATTTGATAGCTTGCTGCGAGACTTCACACCGAGCACATCTGCTGCGGGTGGGTTGCCTGTTATTGGACCTGGAGTTAGCAACATCCCCCAAAAACCCGAAGAGGAGAGTCCTGGCCCCTAGCCCTGCCAGTGTAGCAGACGGATGATGATGCAGCAGCAGCCGTTCTTCTCTGCGTGAGGAGCTTAATGTTGTTCGTGTGTAATTTACGTTGAGTAGGCTAACCACGTTATTACATTAATGCATGTAAGGTGAACTAGCAAACACCGTCGTAGTTACATGCGACTGTCTTCTTGTTTGATAGGGCTGCAGAAAAAGCTAACACCGTTATCTTTTTACAAAAAAAACAAACAGCTAAACATGTTTTCCATTATTCACCGGTTCCAAACAAAGTAGGTATGTTGTATCAAAAGAAAAGGCTAACTTGGTTATCATTTTGCAGAAAAAAGAGACTGCTAAAAATAAAAACATAAGAGGTTTTTGGACAAAGTTTGTGTTCTCCATTCTTTAAGCAATTCAATTCAATTCAATTTTATTTATATAGCACCAAATCACAACAAAAGTCGCCTCAAGGCGCTTCATAGATACAGAGAAAAACCCAACAATCATATGACCCCCTATGAGCAGCACTTTGGCAACAGTGGGAAGGAAAAACTCCTGTTTAACAGGAAGAAACCTCCAGCAGAACCAGGCTCAGGGAGGGGCGGGGCCATCTGCTGCGACCGGTTGGGGTGAGAGAAGGAAGCAACGGTTAGAGCACCATTTAAGCACCCGCACAGTTTCAAAAGTACCGGTATCGGATAAAACCTAAACGATACCCATCCCTAAACAGAGTATAGATAAGGAATCTCTCAAATACTTCATAAAATGAGCATGTAGAAAGTGATCTAGCATTCTGAATGTTCACAATGACTCTCAGAGAGAGACCTGCTTCATTTTAAATCAGCCACTCGTGTGCCACGCCCAGAGTGCTGACCATTTGGGATGTGGAAGAAAAAAATCACGCCAAGTCAATGTTCAAAGGCAATGGTCATGGCCAGTAGTGGAACAGAAAAGCTAGTTCTGCCATCAATGGCCTGATGGGCCAGTATGGGATCTATAAAAATGAGAGACAGCTACTCCTCCCTCACCCCACTCAGTATCACTGGTATGAGGTTGAGAAGGGGAAAATGCATACAGGTCAATGCTGAACACATGAGAAGCTACTTTAAGGCATATCACCCAATTTGTAATATTGCTAAACATTTCTTAAGGCAGACGAGTCATGCTGGCTGGGTCAGTGTCATTTTTGTTGTAATTGATGTCTGGTTTGTTCTGTTCCCTAGTGATGGGTAGGGATGGGTACCAGTATCCGGTGTTCTGACATAATCCTTGAAATAGTCATAACACAGTATCCTCAGCAAAGATGAATTAAACAAGTTTTATTTTAATGGAAGTTTACTTCAAGTCTTCAGATTTTTACTGTCTTTTATTTGATTACTTTAAAGTATATGATTACATTAGAGTAATTAAATAAAGACAGTTTTGATGGAGCTCCTGAGCCAGCCCAAGCTCTCTATGAAGACGAGGAAAAACTCCCCTGGGGGGGCCAGACTGACGGGAAGAAACCTCGGGAAAGCCCATTCAAAGAGAGATCCCCTTTCCTGGGATGGCTGGGGGGGGTTACAGGAATTCCAAAACACTGAAATTTAAAGTGGGCCAATTAAAAAAAATTATTTCCTGAAAAAAAGAAAGGTAATTCATACATCACACATAAATGATAACGTCTGAATTGTGTGTGTTTGTGTGTGTGTGTGATAGGCTTATCTCAGCCAAGTGTGATGCTGTAGCTCCTCCAGCGTCGGCCGCGTCTCCGGGACTTTGGTTAAACACGCGTCCAAGAAATCCCGGCAGTCTGGAAAGAAAGGAAAGAGAAAAAACATGAAGATGATAGTTCCAGTGGTCCAAGCCATCAGTCAGTCTTGAAGTGTGACGTTTTCTTACTTTTGGACAGATGTCTTTTGAATTTCAGGCGCTCCACAGGACGCCTGTCTTTTTCAGGCTCTTCTCCACAGGACGCCTGTCTTTTTCAGGCTCTTCTCCACAGGACGCCTGTCTTTTTCAGGGACAATCTTCACCCACAAATTCATAAAGTCCTTGTGAAGGGTCAGTTTCTCAATGATTGTTCGCCCATGGTACCTGTGGAAGATTACAGTTGTCATTAATTTTCATTAATTGTGTAAACTCACAGAAAATAAAACATTGATGCACTTCAAACCCATTTAAAAGTACCCACCTGGCTTCAGGTGCAGCATCCCCTGCCATTCTAGAGGCAGCAATTAGAAATCTTTCAGTGAAGGTTCCTGTTTTCAGGGTGACGGCTGCTCCAAGTTTGTCAGCCAGCTGGTGCAGGTGTTGAGCCGTGCTATTCCTCACTGCAACACAGCGATGGCTGAGCAAGGACAATATTAGACACACAACTCAGTGAACATGATCTCTCTTTCATGTCTTCTAATAAAATCACTACAGCTTCTTCTCTCCTCTTACGTCAGTCCTGTGTTAAACAGAGCGCTCAGAATCCGTCCATGGCTGCAATTTTCCACCATGGCATCAAGCGCCAGATTGACCTCCTGATGTAGAAAGTTGTTGTTGGTCATTGCAAGCTTCAGCAATAGAGCTCGGCCTGTTGTTTCAACTTCTGGGTCCATTGTTCTCTGGAGCTGAATGTAGAGCTCATTGATGGCATGTATGGCCTCAAAGGCTATTGCTGAGCGTTGGTTTTTCACCTAAAATGTGAGTGAAAATCATCAGTTGAGGCTGTAGTATGCACTTGAAGGGAAACTAGCTGCATGAAACGCATATAAGAAACATAAAGTGTGCAATACCTCCTCAATGAGGACCAGACACACTTCATGTAGTTTAGTCTTCAGGATGTCCGAGTGGTGCTTTGCCAGAGACTGAATAGTTTGCAAGCCCTGTCTTTTCTTAATCCTGTATTTACACAACACAACATTGAACACGACTTCAGGAACACCACAAATAACACAGCCACATTATGCAGCACTGTTTCTGTGCAGTATTTAATGTCTCCTTACTACGTTTCTTACCAGTCGTCTGAAGACAGCAGACTAAAGCTGTGGGACAGGCTCTCTACAGGTGTAGCTACAGGCGGGAGTTTGACCCTGCTCTCTCTTGGATTATTCTGACTGCACTGACTGTCTGCTTTCTTGTCTGATAATCAACGAGGTTAGTAAAAAGAAACTGTCATTTCTTCTAATTCGAAGCATGATGCAGTGATTAATTGTTCATTAAAATCTTTTTAAAAAATCTCTTAATTTAAAGTTTGATTATTCAGCATCTTCTACAGTTACTGAGGAAAACCACTTACCGTCTATAGGGACGACTTTTGCACGGCGCAGCAGCGTCCCAGGCCGAGGTCCTCGTTTTTGCGGTATGGGAACTGTTGGAGGTTTTGGAGTCAAAGGCTTTACTGCAGTAAATGTTTTGGTTGGTACTGTGTGTCCAGGTGAGGTTACAATCCCATCCTGGAAATGCTGCAGTTTTTCCAAAATAGGCCCAAATTTGTCTTTTGCTGTCAAGACTCTTATTCCACGAATGACCTTCGTGTCTGTTTAGACAAAAAAATAACTAAATAACTACAAATTGACATCTTACAAAAACAACAATAAACATTTTTCTTCCTGATTTTTTTTTTCTTCAAAAAAGCATATAAAATGAATGGACAGCAAGAATGTGTAATTTAGCATTAAAATAGATAATCTACAGTGTCAAATTTTAAAATCTAAACGAACTGATTAACAGCAGGTGTAACCACTAAAGAAAAGCATCACCTTTGAACCGACCTGCTCCTGAATGTTTAGCAGAGAAAACAGGCAATTGCGATGGACAAGCTGCTCGAGGAGGTGGAGGAACTGGAGTGAGCGGTGTCATCTCAACAGGACTAACAATGAAAGGAATGGCCCTCAGATCACTTGGTGTGTGTGTGTCTGCAGAGCTGAGGCTACTCAGACTTCTTTCAGGGTCCTCCTGATTCCAAAAGGGGTCATCCAAACAGTTCCAGCTTCCCTGGACTATCTCTGGAGAGCCTGCGCATTGCTCAGGTAAAGGTGGGAGTTGCACAGCATAATCTCTGGGTCTCTGTGCGATATGCAATGTGTCTGCCTGTTGAAAGAACACATTTGTCTTACTGCTCTGAGCTTTGTGAAAGTCCAGGATCCTGGACTCTGTGGTGAAGCGCTGACAGTTGCTCTGTCTACAGTGACTTACACAAAAATTACACTGTGCAAAGCAGCAAAATATAACACATCTCTCAGAAACATTTACATTTGATCAGCAGAGAAGTCAAGAATGAGTATGTTTAGTTACTTACATCTCCACCTGTGCGCTTTCTCTGAATCACATCTTCAAAGCGATGGAAAAAGTTATCTGATGTCTTTTCAGACATGCCTGAGATAAAAAGTGAACAAATTGTTTAGAAATAGAAAGTTAGTGAGTGCTGCTCAGTGTGTGAGTGGCAAGTTCTAACTGAGCTGCTCAGTAAATAACTGTTATGATGTGGAACTCACAGAGCATTTTTTGAAAATATTCATATATATACACTATTTTGTGTTTACAAAAATATCAGACATGTCTAAATCAAAGGCAGGTTATGATCTCTAATTATGATCTTTAATCAACAAATTTAAATAGACGTCCTAATCACAGCTTCTAAAACTAGACAACACTATACTGATAAATTCATATAAAACAGCAAAAAGGAGATAAAAGCACTGTCATAAATAGAGAAATAAGTACAGTAAATAAATAAATACAGTTTTTAAAAAATATAGAAAAAAAACATGTGTCATTTGTTACAACGACAACAAAATAGCAGCTTGGACAAAGCTGTTTCTTCAAGCTTCGCCTGCATTTAGGGTCTGCAAACCTCTGTCCCACAGGAAGAAGCTGAAATCCTCCAATAAGGGGTGGGAGTCATTTAAAGTAGAGTAACTCATCCTCTACAACTGCCTAGTATTCAAGGACTCTATGTTAAGATGCTCTAACATGGTACAGTACCTTCAGAAACGCCTCAAATTTCTTACATACTGAAAATTAAATCTCTTCTCAGGAACCTTTTCTCCATTCAGTAGAAGTAGATCTAGTATTCATTTTAAAGTTCTAATGAAGACAGCAGACTAAAGCTGTGGGACAGGCTCTCTACAGGTGTAGCTACAGGCGGGAGTTTGACCCTGCTCTCTCTTGGATTATTCTGACTGCACTGACTGTCTGCTTTCTTGTCTGATAATCAACGAGGTTAGTAAAAAGAAACTGTCATTTCTTCTAATTCGAAGCATGATGCAGTGATTAATTGTTCATTAAAATCTTTTTAAAAAATCTCTTAATTTAAAGTTTGATTATTCAGCATCTTCTACAGTTACTGAGGAAAACCACTTACTGTCTATAGGGACGACTTTTGCACGGGGCAGCAGCGTCCCAGGCCGAGGTCCTCGTTTTTGCGGTATGGGAACTGTTGGAGGTTTTGGAGTCAAAATAGGCCCAAATTTGTCTTTTGCTGTCAAGACTCTTATTCCACGAATGAACTTCGTGTCTGTTTAGACAAAAAATAACTAAATAACTACAAATTGACATCTTACAAAAACAACAATAAACATTTTTCTTCCTGATTTTTTTTTCTTCAAAAAAGCATATAAAATGAATGGACAGCAAGAATGTGTAATTTAGCATTAAAATAGATAATCTACAGTGTCAAATTTTAAAATCTAAACTAACTGATTAACAGCAGGTGTAACCACTAAAGAAAAGCATCACCTTTGAACCGCAATTGCGATGGACAAGCTGCTCGAGGAGGTGGAGGAACTGGAGTGAGCGGTGTCATCTCAACAGGACTAACAATGAAAGGAATGGCCCTCAGATCACTTGGTGTGTGTGTGTCTGCAGAGCTGAGGCTACTCAGACTTCTTTCAGGGTCCTCCTGATTCCAAAAGGGGTCATCCAAACAGTTCCAGCTTCTCTGGACTCTCTGTGGAGAGCCTGCGCATTGCTCAGGTAAAGGTGGGAGTTGCACAGCATAATCTCTGGGTCTCTGTGCGATATGCAATGTGTCTGCCTGTTGAAAGAACACATTTGTCTTACTGCTCTGAGCTTTGTGAAAGTCCAGGATCCTGGACTCTGTGGTGAAGCGCTGACAGTTGCTCTGTCTACAGTGACTTACACAAAAATTACACTGTGCAAAGCAGCAAAATATAACACATCTCTCAGAAACATTTACATTTGATCAGCAGAGAAGTCAAGAATGAGTATGTTTAGTTACTTACATCTCCACCTGTGCGCTTTCTCTGAATCAAATCTTTAAAGCGATGGAAAAAGTTATTTGATGTCTTTTCAGACATGCCTGAGATAAAAAGTGAACAAATTGTTTAGAAATAGAAAGTTAGTGAGTGCTGCTCAGTGTGTGAGTGGCAAGTTCTAACTGAGCTGCTCAGTAAATAACTGTTATGATGTGGAACTCACAGAGCATTTTTTGAAAATATTCATATATATACACTATTTTGTGTTTACATGGCAACGGGAGGAAACAACCCGGCAAAATAACACATGACATATAATATTAATTCAGCAGTGGAGTTCTCTGCCAGGGCATGACTGACATTTATGAACATCGCTGTGAGGCATTTTATCACTCTTGGAGCCATATAGAAAATATTGCAGCTCCTCTCCCTGTCAGATAATGGCACTAATTTCACCAGCATGGTTTAAACCTCTGTGACTGCTGAAGGGCAAGAATTACTGGTTCTTTGTGCGTCTTAATCCTTACCAAATAATGAGAAAAAGTCTGTCATTTTTCACGGCTTATAATTCAAAAGGTGGGCTTTTTCAAACCCCACATTAAAACAAATGTTTCTTTTTTTGGCATGTATTCATTTATTTATTTATTTTTGATGCATCATTCCAAAGTAGTTATGCAATATAGAAAAACATCTGCAATGAGGTAACCAAGAAGGTCACCAAGGGACAGTCGCCATGGCATTTTGTCCTGATTGTGTCAAGAGCGTGGCTGTAAGCATAAAGGAAGAAAAATTCCATCCATCCATTCGCTTCCGCTTATCCTTTTCAGGGTCGCGGGGGTCACTGGAGCCTATCCCAGCTGTCATAGGGCAAGAGGCAGGGTACACCCTGGACAGGTCGCCAGTCTATCGCAGGGCTAACACATAGGGACAGACAACCATTCGCACTCACATTCATTTGCACATTCACACCTAGTGACAATTTGGATTATCCAATTAGAGGCTTGTTGCTACCTAGTTAGCGATGCTACACACCTGTTACTGTGTATTTTCCAATGATTCAGCACTCCTTGGATTTTTAGACAGTAATGAGATCATGTGCACACTCCACAGAGGTCCAGAGTCCAAATGTGACCTCTAGCACCAAACGCTTGCTGTAGTTGTTGGTGTCAGTTGGCAACCACCAAACCCTGACACATCCATCGGATTGCCAGTCAGAGAAGTGTGATTCGTCACTCCAGTAAACACATCTCCACTGCTTTAGAGTCCAGTGTTGAGATGCTTAAATCACTCCATCTGACGCTTTGCATTGTGTTTGTCAGTGTAAGGCTGGGATGCAGCTGCTCAGCCATGGAAACCAATGAAGTTTGGACATCTGTAACAACAGCAGACTGCAGATATTGGTGACTTAAGTGCACTATGAGCCTTAGCATCAGCTGACTCGCTGTCATTTCCAATTACTTCCACTTTGTTATAATATCACTAACAGCTGACTATGGAATATTTAATAGCGAGGAAATTTCATGACTGGACTTGTTGCACTGGTGCATCCTATCACATTACCATGCTGGAATTCATTCAGTTCCTGAGAGCGACTCGTCCTTTCACACATGTTTGTAGAAGTAGTCTGCATGCCTACGTGCTTGATTTAATACACCTGTGTCCATGGAAGTGATTGGAACACATTAATTGAATGATTTGGATGGGTTAGGGAATACTTTTGGCAACATAGTGTATGCCTGACCTTACAAACTCTATGATTATAACAGTCATTTTCACTGTTTTCAGAACACAAGTTATGGTTGGAGATATCATGACCGCCACCCCACCATACAGATGTTTTGGGAGGTATTTGATGAACTAACTGAAGAGCAGAGGAAAGATTTCCTTCGTAAGTACTTGCTGAAGCCTCCATTATGATATGTTACTGAAATCACACTGTATCATATAAAACATTAGATTTTTCTGCGCTTTACCAAGATACATTAGAGAGCAGCATTGTTCTAATTAATATACTGTAAAGCTGCTTCTAGCTGGTGGACTGAGCCGCCTCACCTTTCACCTGGCTCACGTCACACACCTGGAGAGACTCGACCTCCACCTGTGTTGCCTCACGCGAGATGATCTAGAGGCTCTGAGTCAGTTGCTACCAATCTCACACGCCGGACACTAATCGCATGCTCGCTGCAGCAGTCATGTGACTCGTTGTTTTTCAGTCCAGGTGCTGCCCTCTCTCACTGCACTGACCGAGCTTGATGTGTCATCCAATAAGGAAGTGGGAGGTGTGGTCCACCTGCTGGTCTCCGCCCTCCCTGCGACACAAATGAGGAGGCTGCCATTCAACAGCTGCTACATGAGCAACGAGTCCTTCACTGCTCTGGGTAACACACACACACACACACACACACACACACACACACTTGTTTATTTATAGAAGTTTTCCTTCAAGTCATTCTCCCTGAATACCTCTTCCACCCTCTAGCCTGAAATGGTGAAAACTTTGTGTTTATGCATCAGCCCTGGCGGTGTCCTATCTGCGCACGGTGGATATTTCCTGGTGTAAAGTGGTTGGCGGTCACTTGGCGCTCCTGCTGGATGCTCTGCAGCCATCAGTCGTCAGCGAGCTCCGTCTTTGCAGCTGCGAGCTCACCACTGATGACATGCAACATCTGGGTAACTAACACACAATGACATTATACTTTTTCTTTTTTGGTCTGTAGTGGATCATTAGGCTGCATAAATGTATATTAAGACAAGTAAAGCCTGAAGGAAATTGATATTTCTTTCATTTATTTCATGCTGCCAGCATCTGTAGCTGTCGTATAAAACAAAACAATGAAACTATTCGGTGTTATTTTTGTCTCCATCAGAAACATTGTGAACAAAACAGTAAAGTGAACAGGCATAAAGTGATCAGTTATCAATGGGTCCTCTTCCTCTGTGCAGCTGCCGTGTGCAGACGGGGCTGTCTCTCCTCACTCCGTGCACTGGATCTGTCCTACAACAGCTTGGTGGGAGACAACGGTTGGTGCAGTCTGTTTGCAGCAGGAGGTCTGGGCTCTCTGGAAGACGTGGATGTCAGTTTGCGACCTTCAACCTCTGCTCCGAGCTCTGCCTCAAATTTCGGCGCTGGCTCGACTGGCCATGCAGAGGTGGACAGCTGACTGTCAGGAGAGAGAGCAGCTGAGGTACTGTCTGAAAAAGAGGAGCGTCCTGCTGGAAAGGGATCCAGATTTACAAGACACATCATCAACATGTAAAGGGAACAGTCAGGAGAGCCTAGAAGAGAGTCAGCCTGAGGAGATTGGAGCGGACCGCACTGGAATTTACTGTCAAAGAGCGACCCACTTTGTTGCTTTATTATTATTTTTTTAAGTCTCTGTTACCACAAGAAGGTCAGTGTTGACGTCAGCTGCATCACGTCTGATGTAAACTGTGTCACACGTGATGGTTTCAGGGAATACTGGGAACTTACAGAGTTAAGCACAGCTGGTGTGGGTTATCATATTTGTCGTCTCTCACCTTGGCTGCAGGGTCTGGGTCTTTCCAATGCAGCAGTCCTAACACTTGAGACACACATGCCGAGAAGTGG